>NC_138345.1:27512386-28219886 GCF_046562875.1 Panthera onca
CTCAGCATCTCGGCCACACTGTGAAATACTCAAGGAGGCATCTGTTGTCTAAATCTAACCCCTTTGTTCAAGGAGAGCCACACAGAAACAATAAGTAGACTGTATACCTTGGGGCGCACACGGGAACCTCATGTCGTAATCACCTAGGAGGATCCCTCCAAGGACTCTCTCCAAAAGTGGTTTCCTTGAACATACTTTAGGGAGCCTTTTGGTTAAGTGGACAGGATTTTTCAATATGAATTTGCCGGTTTTCTAGTTGACTTAGATTTAAGTAACCAGATAAGAGCATGAAGAACAACATGCACACTCATACACACACACACACACACACACACACACACACACACAGAGCCCTACCTGTGGAACACTCAGGCACACGAGAATATTCTAGAGCCACCCAATACTGGCTCTGCGTGGACCTGGGCCTGGGCAGAACAGCTTTGAGTGCACTCTGGCTGCACTCTGTAGTCTCATATTAGGATTGGGCAAAAGAATTAATGTATTATTTGAAATTTCAAATGAAACCTGTTGTTGTTAAGACAAATACGTGATGCTCTGTGCACTTTACTTAGAAAATATGGGTGCAGTACAGTAAATCCTAGTGTCAAATTAACAGATTTTCAGTGTGAGGTTTTATTTATCAGAGTCTGTCTTGTATATATCATTTTATTATAGATTGCATTTGATTTTGGAACAACTTGCATATATATATATATATATATATATATATATATATATATATATATATATCCTGATTGCCCGAACTCTAGTGTTACAGAACAGGTTTACATGTTTTTATCCTAAAGCTAGAAATACAATTTCCCCAAATAGTGATGGTTTCATTAAGTCACCTAGTTATATGTTGAAAAAACCTTGAGTTGGTAAGTATTTAAAAACTGAACTTGGTCTTCTTTAGAAGTATATTGTTTAGACAGGGTATTATGTGAGTACTGATTCTGTAGGAAAAGAATCAACTTCGGTTTAAAGTTGCTGAAATTAACGGGAGGAAGTTAGGGTGGTGAACTCATAATTACTCTGAAATTGGGTATCTCAAAGTGGCAAACATTTTTAGGCATTTCTAAACAGGATTTAGAAAATGTTTTTGTACTGATATTTATACTGGTATGTCTGATATTTAGGACTTCTAACCATTATTGTCCCAATAATTGGTACATAACAAGTGTTCCATAAATAGTTGTACAACGAAGAAATTAATGAATGGAACAAACACACCTACGCCCATGCACGGGCCCACACAGACCCACACGGGAATCAGCCAAAAGCATAAAGAGCTGAAAGCCCGTTCGATGTCCTCATCTGCCACGCTCCTTAGTGAAAATGTGCCTTGTAACACTTGTGATTCATTCAAGCCTTCTCCCGAAGGAGAGTAATTAAATGTTTTGTTTTAAACAGTTTCGTTTTCATATTGTAGGTAATAAGTGAGGAGCAACTAGTTTTTAGCTCTTAACAAAATGAGCAATTAGACACAGAAGTTCCTGCCAATAAAATTGAAATAAAATCTGTCATTATTCCAGTCCTTTGTTGAATTTGCTTTGCGCTGATGGGGACAATATGCTAAATAATACACCGGCGAGTTTTTTTTAAGTAACTGAGAGAGTTGGGATGTTTTAAAAGGTTGAAAAACAAGGTGGCAAATGTCTAGAAAATTGTTTAATTTTAAATGTGAAGCAAATGAGATAGGGTCGTTGTGGTATGATCGTTTTAATAATGGCAATTTAAAAATCACTCTGTTTCTTAAATAGACGCTGTCTTTTGCCTTAAAAGGTTTGCTAATGTGATTTACTTACTTGAAAGTTCAAACCTGATACCTGACTTTAGGCTCTCTCTGTGGCCCCTGGAGCTGGACTCAATGGGTACCCATTCCAACACATTTAGTTCCATTAGCATGGGCAGGGAACTCAGGTTCTGTCTCAATTTCCTCATCTGTAAAATGGGACTGACAATAGTACATGGCCAAAGGTTTGTTTTGAGGATCAAGTGAGCTGATACACGTAAAACATTGAAAGCAGCTTTTGCTGGATGGCAGTATTTATTTGGAGATTGTTATTATTAACCTTCTTTGGGGCTAAGATGATGTCTAGGTTTCGATTTTAGCCTTAAGCTGGAAGGATTTTTTTTAACTAAAATTTTATTGCAGTGCTTTTCTGTAACTTTGGTGTTAAAAGTGGATGATTTGAGCTAGTGATTTCTTTGGAATCTATCGAAATGGTTTCATATCATTTAATTAAAAATTTTTCAAATAAAATGTTAGAAATGATAGGGACGCCTGGGCGGCCCAGTTGGTTAAGTGTCCAGCTCTCAGTTTCAGCTTAGGTCCTGATCTCATGGTCCATGAGTTTGAGCCCTGCATTGGGCTCGATACTGACAGTGTGGGGCCTGCTTGGGATTCTCTCTCCCTCCCTCTCTGCCCCTCACCCACTCATTCTTGCTTGCTCTCTTTCTCTCAAAATAAATAAATAAATAAATAAATAAATAAACTTAAAATTTTTAAAAATATTATCTTAGTAATAATGATAAAGGCTATTCCCGATGCCTGACTGATCATTCCAAAGCCAGTTTCCTGAGAATGTGGAGCTCAATACATCAGATTTCACCTACATTCTATAGCCGGTTCACACCAAGAAAGCCTTCATCATAAATCTTACACATCCCACAAGGGGAAGGGAAAACTTTCCTGCTTTGGTGGAGTTGGGTAGGTTTTGGAAACTTACCTGGATTTTAGTACCTTAGATTTGGTACCTTAAATTTAGTACCTTAAATTTTAGAAACTTACCTGGAAAATTACCTGGATTTTAGTACCCTTAGGTGGTTTTCTTTAAAAAAAAAAAAAAAAAAAGAAAGAAAATATTATTTTGGTTCAAATATCAAATTATAGATGAATATCTGCATATTTATTCATCTAGAGGAAATTCTGGGTTAATTGAAATATATTTCAGTTAGAATCATATCATCAGTTTGAAATAGATCACAATTCATCAAGGTGATTGTTTTCTAAGATTGAATGATCAGTAGAATTGCTTGATAAAGCTCTCGTTGGACCCCATCCCAGACCTGGGGGGTAGAGACTATAATCCCCACCCCCCACACCCAGTGATTCTGATAGCATGGTGGGTGTCACTGGCATTGGCCCCCTGTCCCTCCCTCTGTAGCATCTTGGTCCAATGCCTACCCATCCGTGTGGCATGTGAATGGACCCACCTGCAGTGGGGCTTCATGGACGTTGTTCTAATTAGCTGTACGGTCAGGACATAAGTGACTAGGAAAAGCATACTTGCAAGGATCTAAGGATATTTTGAAAATCGAATTTTCCTTTGCTAAGTGTTTTGTGTCTTTTAAATTTTTTTAACGTTTATTTTATTTTTGAGAGACAGGGTGTGAGGGGGGAGGCAGAGAGAGAGAGGGAGACACAGAATCCGAAGCAGGTTCCAGGCTCTGAGCTGACAGCACAGAGCCCGACTCGGGGCTCAAACTCTTGAGCTGTGAGATCATGACCTGAGCCGAAGTCGGACGCTCAACCGACTGAGCCACCCAGGTGCCCCCCGACATCCTCTTATTTTTACCAGATCCAAAGCTCCACAGCTGTTTCTTTGAAATATAAATTGTTTGCTCAACTGCAGCGTATATGGGCAGAGCACGTGGGGAAGACAGCGCTGCTCCCAAACCCTGCGTTCTCAAGGTAGGGAGATCACGTGTCCGTTTGTAAGCGATTCACCTATAATTCAGCCGGGCTTAGAGTGGAGATCACTTCCAATGCCATTGCTGCGTCACGCATGATGTAAAAAGAATGCTCAGTCATCCTGCCGCCTGATGTCATCTCTAACACATGAGAAGCAAGAAGGGGGATAGAAGGACAACGGGACACTCTGAACAGTTTTCCCTGAGAATAACTAGAACGAGGGGATTAAATTTCTGTTGGCCATTAAGAGCCTGTGGTCACTTTAACTGCCTGTGTTTCTCCAGATTCCCAGGACCTTTGCTCAAACGACCTCAGCACCCTGCTGGCACACACATGGCACCCGAGTCCAAACAGATTCTCTTCTGACACATAATGGGAAGAAGGGCTGAGGGTTGGTAGTTTCTGAGGTAGCTGAGTAAGTGAGTCCCGCCAACCTCTGGGCCGTCCCCTCGGGCAGATAGAATATTTCTATAAAAAAACCGAGGCAACAGTTTGCTGACAGATTTCACACTGTTCCACAGCCTCACCCCTCCCACTATGCCGTTTGCTGTCTCCTAGAGCTGAATGTCTGGAATGAGAGATTCTTCCCCCTTGTTGCTGGTATGGCCCCTTTTCTTACAATATCCAGATCTAATCTTGAACTTCGAGGCTGCCCCAAGTGGTGGGGTCCCAGGGAAACAGCTGGCTCCCGTCACCTTGAAGGATTCACTCTGAGTTCTGACTGGTTGAGATCAGCAGCTCTACAAGCTGTCGCTTTACTTCCAAGGTACTTCTGTCCCTCGCCTGCAGCATACTGCAGAGCTGGGGACCGGTCTGCTTTGTAGCCACATCTAACGGTAGTCAACCCGGCCTGTTTTGGTACCTCTTGAGTTCAAGAACTGCTCTGCCTTTGACATTAGTTTGTTCCCCATTCCCCTCCAGAATATCCCAGGATGTTATAAAGTGTCGAGTAATTTTTATCTGAAACAAGGGGTGGCATTTGAACCATCATATGTCATAGGGACATGCCTGCCAGAGCTAAAAAGAGACTCTTATCACATCCTGTCCTGGCTTGGGAGCATTTGGGGATGAGTAACACTTGACACGGGCGGTTCTCCCCTGCCGCCGGCCCTGAGGGGAGTCAGAGCCGTGTCCCCACAGCCCGTACATTTGAAACAGTTGCATCTTTTATTTTTTTTATGTTTTTATTTTTTTAAGTTTATTTATTTATTTATTCATTCATTTATTTATTTATTTATTTTGAGAGAGAGAGAGAGACACACAACATGAGTGGGGGGAGGTGCAGAGAGGGAGAGAAAGAGTCTGAAGCAGGTTCCACGACATCAGCACAGAGCCCGACGAGGGGCTCGAACCCACGAACCTCGAGATCGGGACCTGAGCCAAAACCAGGAGTCGGACGCTTGACCGGCTGAGCCACCCAGGCGCCCCTGAAACAGTTAAATCTTTTAAACAGAGGGGCTTTTGAGTGCTTTTAGACCTTAAAAAAAATGCGAAGGAGCGGTGTTCTCAAGGCAGTGAACGAGCTTTCTTCCTACCAAACGAAAGTAAAGCACGAATTACATTGAGAGGGATTCGGGTAAGGCTGTTGAATTGTAGAGATTGTCATCGGTGTAGACACTGAACTGAGGAAGGAGAAGGCAACCTTCCTCTCAGGCACCTTGTGGGTATTATCGTTAAGTGTTACTCACTCTTATCCAGAAAGGCAAAAAGAAAGCAAGATGTTACATGTTGCAAGAGCTGAAGGAGGTAGATCTGAGGTGCATGGCAAGCACACCAACGTAACTCGGAAATGTGTAAGCAAGCAGTGCTTTGGGTACTGGAGAGCCTCGGGCAGCCCTGAAGCTCAGAGGTGCCGTGCACACACACAGTCACAGTTTGATGGGACACAGTTTGTGTCACAAGGCACAGGAGTGGAGGCCCGGGAGGGAGTCCACGGAGACTTCACAGATGTAGACGATGGGTAGGAATTTGACAAGTGGAATGATGGAGGTTGGCGGGCAAGAGGGAAGGGCGGGTGAAGGTACCATGAATGGACATTGTTCGGTCAACGGACAGCCTTGAATGACGAGAAAAGGGGTGTGTGTTTCTTGGCCACAGGAAACCTTGGGACTTTGGGCCGCCGAAGGATGGACTGACTACTGAGGTAGTGAGGAGGCTGGGATTGTACAAGTCTTGAAGCACACTGACGGCAGCAGGAAGAGAAGGGAAGGGGTCAGGGTGGCGTGGGCAGGATCGCCCAGCCCGAGGGGTTGCTTGGATGTGCAGGAAGGAAAGCAGGTGCAGCACGGTGCCTTTAGTGAGAGAGGATTCTGCTGGAGAGATAACGCCAGTCCTCTCCTCGGCTATCTCGAGGCGTCTCTCCCAGTAGAGAACCAGTCCTGCCCAGCTGCATGTCTGTAGGTAGCCTGAGTGATCACCGAGGGCCTTTTGTGACCTTCTGTAGAGATGCAAACAAGTTGTCAGTAGATGCCTGTCTTGCAATACAGTTAATCACAGAGCAAATTATTTGTTGCATAAAAGCTCGACAGAAAACCTGGAGACAGGTCCCGTGGCTTTGTCCTTTCTCTGCTTATTCCAGGTTCCCATCTCCTTGAGCCTTGCCCATGAATGGGACTGGAGTAGTTCAGGAAGGCTGTGGCCTGATTTGGCTTGCTCCCAGCTCTGCTTCAGGGATGTGGCCTGGGTCACAGCCCAGGTGAACCTGGGCCTCTGAGCATCTTTTGAGGCAGAGAACAAGAACTTGACACTGTTAAAAGCTGTACCTCCAGACATCCCGCTGGAAGACCTCAGAGGAAGGAAAGACCATGTCTATGAAGGCAATAAAATGGATAAAATATCAAGGAATAATTTAACCTGAAGTATCTGAAACCTAGGTGTAGAAATCTGTAAAACACTCCTAAATAATTCAAGAAGAATTTGAAAAAAAAGTAGAAAGGCGTACCTCATGCTCGTCGTAGCACTGTCTCTATGTAGGTTTAAATTTTTTCAAACTAAAACAAGTACTAGAATGAAACAGGAAAAATTTCTTCATAGCTGTAGGTTTGGCAGACGTTCCCTAATGCTTTACAGTGCAGAAGCCATGAAATAAAAGATTGATAAAAATTAACCATATTTAAAAAACTCCACCACTTTCCCACAGTGGGGGGGGGGGGGGGGTTGGGGGGTGCGAACCACCAAAGAGAAAAGAAAAACTAGGAAAACTACCTGCAGCTCCTATCACAGATATGTGATTAACATATTAATATGTAAACTTCCAGAAATCCTAAACACACACGCACACACACATACACACACACACACACCAAACCAAACCAAATCAAAACAAACAAAAAAAAGCACTGGAGGAAAATTGGCAAAGCTTCGAAACTGACAACACACAAAATGGGAGAAAGGACATTTAAATGGGTGTAAATCAGGTGAAAAGGTGCTCAATTGCATTCAGAGTAAAAGAAATAAAAATGTACTGTGACCAGCAAGCCTCAGTAGGGCGAACATCTAGAAGTCAGTTATGAGCTGGGGAACCAAGAACCATTGCTGATGGGAATGAAAATGGCACCATGTCTGTGTGGGGCAGTTTGCTTACATCAGAGGTTATGCAGTGTAGCTTTGTGTCAAATAGCAGACTTCGATGCCCATCAACAGGGGGCTGGGTGGGTAAATGATAGAATACTGCACAGCTGTGACAAGATGAGGGCAACGTGGGAAGATGTCGTCTGTGCACCTGTAGGGACAGATCCCCAAGGAACATCGCTTAGGGTGCTCTGTGTTTGTGCACAAAACGCACAGGGAAGCATTTGCTCGTATTTTCTTGCCTAAAGAAAGTCTGTAAGGACCGACCAGAAACTAATCGTGTACTAGGAAACCAAGGAGAGGGCTGGCATGTTTCCCTGCAAACCTTCTCCTACTTTGTAGCTTCATTGGAATCACATGAATCAAGAAATTACAAACGTAAGCTGGGTTTTAAGAGACCGTGCTGTGGGCTCAGGACATAGAGTCACCTTTGCAGATCAAGTTCTGGTTTTATGTATTACATCTATTAGCAGTATAATTTTATACGAATCGAGTAAAAATCCAAAAATAACAGTTAGGTCATTTGAAAACATATGCCTCAGGTGCCCATTAAATGTGCTTTTCAATATACGTTTTGTTCAGAATGTGGTCTGACCAGCTCTAGATGGGTACTTGGATTAAGTAAGATCTTGCAAGTGTTGTGAGGGGGAAGGCTCCCTTCAGCCATTCCTCTGCCATTTCATCACCTTCCTGGTCCAACCAGCTGCTCTAATAAATGTGAATACCAGGTATGTTTCAAAACTACAGGTGAAGAAATCAGATGAACTGTCTGGCCATAAATTATATCCTGATTCTCTGGGGAGTTTTTAGCCCGGAGCCAGAGCCGTTTTACTTGTGTTTGAGACTTCAAGCATTTGCTTGCTGGATGCCTTTTTCATTTTTGTTTTAAAAACTGCACATCCGCACCTGTCAGCTTCACACCATGCGCAACAGAACTCCTTCTGTGCGAGACAAAGATTGCTATGTTTAGTCTTTCGGGAAACCAAAGTACTAACTTCTCTCCTCCCCATTTCTTTTCTCCTTCTTCTTTTCTTAAGTTGACAAAGAGAGAGAGAGAGAACCGGCGGGGGAAGGGCAGAGAGCAGAGAGAGAGGGGAGGGGACAGAGGAGCAGAAGCAGGCTCTGTGCTGATGGCAGAGAACCCCGGGTGGGGCATGAACTCACAAACCATGAGATCATGACCTGAGCTGAAGTGGGATGCTGACTGAGCCACCCAGGTGCCCCTTATTTTCTTCTTTATAAGGAAGAAAGAAGGGGTTCTTTGCAATTCCACTGTTGTGTATTAGGTCAGAGGATGAGAGAGAAGGGCCGGGGCTCTGGGGCTGTCACAGGGTTACTCCTTCACAGGGACTGACTGCTTTTCACGGCACAACTGTGCCCTGGTGACCACTTGTTTTCATTCAACTCAAGAAAAGGCACCTCCAAGGGGGGGGGGGGGGAAGAAGGGACTCTGAGCATCCAGTAATCAGGCCCTTGAGGAAGTCCTTCCACATCATCTTAGTGGAAATGTAGAGATTCTAAAGAATTTTTTGGTATTTCTCTCCGCTTTCCATTTAACATTAGATGTAGTCATCTTTCAGACCTGACAGTTTTCATCTTTACACGTTATATTACAAAGCCATGAAAACTGCAGCTTTGCAAGTTCACACATTTACAGGTGTTTGCTTAGAAGGTAGGACCCTACACACATTTATATTGTATTCGAAATGGAGACATTTGTGTGTCCTCTCTTCCAAAAATCATTGTGGTGGTGAACACTGAAGCTGCCCTAGCCCCTTCGTGGAAGAGCGTGGGCTTTCTTGCTGGTGGAGCCTGGACCCAGGGTCCTGCCTGCCCCGGAGCAGCGGGTGAAAGCGTGGCAGGCAAGGCAGTGGTGTTGGAAGTTATACCACGTGGGGGGGGCGGCGCTTGGTGAAACATCCCAACGTGTTCTCCTCGTCTGTGAACTGTTGCAGCATAGTCAAAGCTGTGCTGGCAGGGACGGGTGTTTTGGATTGTTCATAGCCCCATACGTGGTTAAACGCGAAAAGATCGAAACGTAACCTGATAATCCGGGGTCCCGTGTTTTGAAAGATCGCTAGCAGATCTCACGTAGACCCCCGAACACTCACTGATTTGGATGAAGTGGAATTTACAGTGATCCTAGCAGACCGTGAGCTGGTAAAAAGAGAAACAATTAGGAGAGTAAAACTGGATAAGGGTCCAAGAGCACGGACTGGACAGGTGACGATGTGTGTATGTGTGTGCTGGGAAGGAGTGCCAGAGTGGGATGGGGAGCAGCTGAGGCACCAGGTAGCCTCGTGCAGCCGGAAGCTGTATCATAGACGGGAGTGTCCTCGATCCTTAGAACAACCTTCTAACCTTCTAACCTCCATCTTAGGTGGGGTATAATTGGCCTCGGAGCACTGGAAAACACCAGTGCTGGGGTTTGAACTCTTGTCTATCTGAAAGAGCCCAAGCCCTTGACCTCTGGGCAGCTCTTTGCATTAAGTCCGATCCAAGTCCTGTCATTAGTTGCCTATGGTGGTATCAGAGCTGAAAGCCATGGGTTCGGTCCTGAAATGGGCCCAGGGCAAGACCTTTGGTAAATCTGATGTGTAAATCTGATGCGCACGTTGGTTTTCGATTAAAACGTGGCATGTGGTATTTTGGAAAACAAACTGAACAAATAAAACTCTAGGGGGGATTTGTTTTGTTTTTCGTGTCTTTGGGAACTTATTTATGCTGGTGGTGTTAGCTATTTTCCTTGGATGACAATCTTGTGTAATTGTAGTAACATGTTTCTGTGATACAGAGGATGAAAAGCCACAACAAAATATAAAGCTTTCAAGTTAGCACATGAGTAATGTAGATTAATGACAGGGGAAAATGGAGCCAGGAAAGAGGGTTTTAGAGAAAAGAGCACAGCAGACACCAGGGGAGTGCCTGTGTCCTGTGGTTATATCTGATTTCTGCAAGTGCCTTGCTCACCATCCGCGTGTTAGAAATGAACTGGCACTTAATTGTAACATGTATCAATGTAATTTGGGTCTGTTGGTCCTTCGAGCTATGATCTGCTACAAAAGGGGTCCCCTAGCATGGAGGCGTGGGAGGGGGCTATGCGGTGCAACAGAGGGACGTTAGTTAGGATGACCTTCCGTGGTCTCGTCTCCTCCTTTCCCTGGTTCACTGGCAACTTGTTTGGCTAAGTTTTTAGCACAATTCCACTCCAGGAGTTTGAGTGGGATCCTTTTCTCCCCAAGTTCTGGGACATAATATTTGAATCACATATTCACTGATAATGCTTGTTTAAATACACCACCTGGCGACAAACTTTACCACGTAAATGTTGCTGGTGTTTAAAAAAGGAAACTCTTGAGTTCTTGCTGTCTTGCCTTTGCTGCTGATGCCACCTTGGCCAACCTGTGTGGGCTCCTTCGTCAGACGGGGAGGTTCAAGGAGCCGCGGCTCTTACCCCAGGCTGCCCCCGACACATCCCTCTGGGGGCAGTTCTCACAAGATCCCCTAGCCTGGATCCCACCTGCGGATTCTGGTCCCATCGGTTCTGGGGTGTGGCTGGGGCAAGGGGGAGGGGGGCGCTAAGGCTCTTGAGGAGGGTCTGACACTCTGTTAAAGAACCATCTGCTAATCCAGAGGATTTCCAAAGCCCGTTCCATCCCTAAAGGTAATGCTAATGCTACCATGAGGTTCCAAATGAAAGTTAAATTTTTCAGTGATTCTTACAAGAATTTCATCTCGCCCAAAGTACTAAATAGTAGAGCATCTTTTTTGCTACTTGTAGCGTATTTTCTCAGTTCATTCGTGGGCGACATGTAAATGATACCTTGCCCCTACCTCCGCTTGGTCCATTCAGAATGACAGGCATTCAGAATAGCAAACGACACAGAAGAGGGCTCCAGTTAACAATATCCTAGTTAACGTAAGCTTCGTGAACATCTTTCACATTTGCTATAAATTACATTTGCCCTGTGGGCTGTGGTTCTCGCAACTCACGAGGAACCCAAATCTGGCCAGGCAACCGTCTGGGAATTGATTTTCGTTTTTGTGCTTCCCACTGGAGGGCTTCAAAACAATTTAAAACATACAAGAACGACTGAGCAAACACTGGGGAAAAAACGAAAAGAGAAACAAGAAGCGTCTTGTGATTGAGAACTTGTTCTACATTTTCTAGGCAACAGGAAAAAGCAGCTGTTAGCCTTTGAGTTTGCCCGAAGGCCAAAGTCAAGCTCAGGAGTCAAGGGTTGAACTCAGCGTGGGGAGAGTCAGACCCTCAGTCAGCCTGAGACTCCCCTTCTGTCTGTGTCTCCAAATAGTTACTGACTTGCTCCAACTAGTTACTGCGGAGACCAACTTTTCCTGCTAGAGAACGCTTTTTTTTTGCTCTTTGCCAGATCAGCATGATCAAATATTTCTAAAGCTAAACCAAATGATATATTGGCTTGCAAAGTTTATCCACACCCTTGCATCAACTTAAAAAAAAAAAAAAACACAACAAAAAACCTGAGCTGCCTCTGGGAGGGAGTGGGGAGAGGCTATTTTGTGCTCAGAAAGATGCCCCGAGGCAGCTGTAGATAGCATTGTTTTTGTTCAGCTTTGGCAGGGCTGGCCTGTGCATTAGCTCATGTTCCAAATCTG
Source organism: Panthera onca (assembly GCF_046562875.1). Lineage (NCBI taxonomy): Eukaryota > Metazoa > Chordata > Mammalia > Carnivora > Felidae > Panthera > Panthera onca. The sequence continues at coordinate 27,524,289 of NC_138345.1, forward strand.
TCACCAGAAGAATGTAGCAAGAGTCTTGTTTCCATCTCTTTCTCACTTCACCCTTTGCTTAGCCAGAGTCCAGTGTCTACAGAGCCAGGATCGCAAAGACTTAAAAACAGCAGTTTTGAATAAAGCCTAATAGGCTTTTCACATGATTCATAAGAAGAAAGGAAGGCACTTCTCCCAATGGCCCAAGACGCACATTTCCAGGCCCGGTGCCCTGCTCACCGCAGAGGTGGTTGCTGCTGGGGTTTAGAACATATGGGATAATCCTTTTCAAAATATCTGCAAGTCCCCACTGAAGTGGGAGAGCCGAGAGGCAAGGAGGGAGGGTGGAGGGAAGGAGGGAGAGGGAACTAGAGCCGGGAGCAGCCAGGCTCCAGACTTGAACCTGCAATTCAGGTTGGTCACCTCTGCTTTCAAAACCTCAAGCAGGGAGCCAGGGCTTTTGTGCAGTTTTCGGGTCGGACAGCCCTTCTTCAGCCTCACACCCTTGTTGGGGACCCCCCGGGTGAGCTGTGTGCTTTTTCCTCATCTCTCGCCAACTCTGGCGTAGCCTCTCTGGGGGTCCGTTTCCTCATCTGTGAAAGGGGAACGGGGGAGTTCCCCGTCATGCCAGCAGGACCATGTGAAGCCACGTTGACTAAAGGGCTTTGACGATGACAAAACCCTTTTACAATGTCCATTTTTGTGAAGTGAAGATCAAGTGAGATATTGAAAGCACATTGTGTGCCGTTGAAGGCCGTACACGTGGAAAGAGCAAGTGTCGATTTATGCTTGCCTTGGGAAACTTCTGTCTGTACCTGCCACGGGGCAAGAACTTGGTTTCCACAGCTAAGGAGGTGGGAAAGGGGAGAGCGCAGGGGCCGATGGGGTGACCCCTCTGGCTGAAGGTCCAGCGGGCTCTACCCATACCTCACAAATTGTGGCATCATTTCCCAAGCCCTTTAACCACTCTTGCTGACGGCCTGCTGAAGTGCTTTCACCATGAACTCTGTGCCCAGAGGAAAAGGAATTTTTATTTTATTTTATTTTTTTACGTGTTTATTGATTTATTTTTTTTTAATTTTTTAGTGTTTATTTTTGAGAGAGATAGAACATGAGTGGTGGAGGGGCAGAGAGAGAGAGAGAGGGAGGGAGAGGGAGACATACAATCAGAAGCTAGCTCCAGGCTCTGAGCTGTCAGCATAGAGCCCATCGCAGGGCTTGAACTTACAAACTGTGAGATGACCTGAGCGGAAGTCGGATGCTCAACTGACTGAGCCACCCAGGCGTCCCCGCATGTTTATTTATTTTGAGAGAAAGAGAGCAGGGAGGGGCAGGGAGAGAGAGAGAGAGAGAGAGAGAAGAGAGACGGCGAATCCCAAACAGGCTCCATGCTGTCAACGCAGAGCCCGATGCAGGATTCGAACTCACAAACCGTGATATCATGACCTGCGCTAAAATCAAGAGTCACTCAGGCGCCACGGGAAAGGGATTTTTAAAAGACAAATGGCAGGTGCGTCCACCTGGCGCAGCTGAGCTGTCACCAGAGGGAGGTTCTCACGAGGGGAAGGGGCACGAGACGTGCAAACCACCACCTCGTGATGCGCCACTGTGGAAAAGCAGGTTCTGGAATGGTCTGTGAAGGAGGCCTGAGGAGTGATGACCCACAGGAGGCCGCAAGGGCAGAAGGACAGCTGCTGTTCCCCCAGTGACCACTGGGGGCAAGGGAAGGAGGAGAAAGCAGGCCCAGCGGGTTGAACACCTGCCCCGGGGCAGGTGGGTCGCTTCGTCTGCCCTCCGTGACCGGTGGCCTGATGCCTGTAGTCCTGTGGTGAGCGCCATGGAGACAATCACGATGGCGTGGAACTGTGAGGCACTTGAAGAAGGTGTGTGGGACAGTGGGGGTGGAGCCAGCCCACGGGGTAGGAACACGTAGAAACCAAGAGCAAGAATGGGCTGTGGACTTTTCCCCTGTGCGATCTGTATGTATGTCTTTAAAACTGAGTTTAAAAGATTTACCCACCTAAAGGGTAGTTTGTTCTGGGCGTACTTAATTCTTTCCCCGTCGAGAAACTGAGTAGTAGGATGAATGGAATTCCTTTCCTTTTCTATTCAATGGAGGGGCTATGGCCCTTCTGTTCCTGTGTCCCCATCCTGCGTAAGTAAGTGTCATTGCTGTCAGGGCACTTGGGCCTCAGTGTGCCGTCCCCACGCTGTGCCCCGCGAGGCCTTGCATGTCGGCTCTAGCAGGCTCGCTGGGAACAGGACCGCTCTACCTGCTCTCCCGGCAAACCTCCTTTCAGTGCTCCCTGAGGCTGTGCACACCTGTCTTCAGTCCTGGAAATATGGAGGGGGCCACTTCCGGGGCCCCGTGTACAAGAACCCCAAATTCCACGAAGGAGGAGACCAATCTAGTTTGGACTTTCACTGCCTGGCTTCGCAGATGTTGGGTAGCAAAGGCATACCTAAGGAGATGTGAGGGAGTCCTCCAGCACTGGGCCAGCTCCTCCTCCCCTCTTTCCTTAGCGTTCTTAACCTTCCAGAAGCTTCTCAGCATCTCTTCAGGGGCTGGGGAATCAGACAACCAAGCTGTTTAGAACTGGGTGTACATTAAGAATGAAAGGGCTTATTGAATCTCCAAGGATAGGGTTTGGAATCTGTACAATTAATAAGATACTGTCTTCTTTTAAAAAAAAAAAAAATTGTAGGACTTGTGTGTTGACTGTAGCTTAATATGTATACAGTGTTAAACACTCTTGATTAAGTTGGACACACTATTCAAAGTATATATTATATGACTTTATAATTGTAGATATTCTATTTCAATAATTATAAAATCTGTGGCTAACTTGGGAACTTCTGTAACGTTTCATTCTTTTCCTTAGAGTGTTTGGGCTGGAGGTGAATTGCCCAAGCGCTGTGGGTTCCTGGGTGTGATAAAGGAAGCAGGGGGGTCAGGAGTAGCAAGTATTTGACATATTCGGGTTTTGGTAACCAGCCTGGTCAGAGTTTAGTGAAAGCCACCTGAATTCTGAGGACCTGAGTCTGAGGGAGAACTAACTGGGTCCCTGGGCCTGGAATCTTCCTGGAGGCTGGGGTTAGGGGGGTGGGGTGGGGAGAATAAGATGTGTCCCCCCTCCCCCTGCGCCAAGGTCCCAACTGAAGCTTTTTGGGAACTTGAGGGACCGCAGCTGATATTCTTCATGTGCAGGTTTCAGGGCAAAGTCCAGGCATTTACCAGTTTACTTCCAACTGGCACCTCCCCTCAGAGTCCGCAGGAGACCCTGGGACCAATTGTGCTTTGTTTGCACTTTTAAAATCGCGTGTAATTTGTACAAAACATTTGTATACATCTGTATAAAACATTATACAGTTTCAGTGTAAACCTACAGACCCCCCCCCCCTCCTTTTCTCACAAGTGCCCCCAAACTATACAAATCTTAACATGGCTGCTATCAAAAGTTTTAAGTATAACACAGAGATGAGGGCCACAACCTCTGAGGTATGTTTCAGCCTGGGTCACTATTTTTGATAACTTGTGATGTGCACCCGAATATCCAAAGTCCTGCCTTTGTTTAAAGCTTTAAAAAATCAATAATTTAGAACTGTGGAGATTTGTTTTCTTTACATTTGGACACTGGGTTGAAGTTAACGGATTGCCACCACCCTTTCTCTAGCTCTGGAAAATGAGGTAGAACATAAGTGAATAGAAACATTTGGGTAAATTGTTTGAATTTTGTTTATACCGACAGTATAGCGCTCACACAGATTTTGCTTGCAAATCCACTAGGCTTTCTTTTCCAAGTCAGCATTTTACCTGCCAGAGCTCACTTTTGAATATTTTAACAGTAGCTGTTTCCGTGTCTTGTTAATTTCGATCACGCAGTGGGTCTTGTGAGACGCCACCTGCCTTTTCCTACAGAAGTAACAGAGACCCGTAGCTGTGGACCCCTTGACATTTAAATCTCCATGGCGGAGACCTCGCCATTAAGGGGAAAAATCCCAGCAGCAAGAAACTGAACAGCATCTGGGCAAGTGAGGTAGAATTTCAAACAGAAATGGGAACCCACAGGTATTCAGCTTTTGTGAGAGTTTGTGCTCCTGAGAGACTCTGTCATCCTTGGTCTTGTGAACTTGTACTTCCCCACGTGTGGTGGGCGAGAGCCCTTCTCAGCATGGAGCGTCCCGCAGCCAAGGCCAGTGCACCAAGTTGGCACGACAGTGATCTCTGCTACCCTGGTACATCCCAGAGCACCTAACGTCCTGTAAGAACTCACTTCGGAATGGCATTAGTTGTGGTTCTGCCACTTTCCAGAAAGGTGGGGGACAGGAGAGTGAAACAATAGCGTGCTACAGCCTCGGGATGCATGTTTATGGTTTCGTCAGATGTGAGCTTCTCAATCAGATGTTCACAGCACCGTGACGTTTATACACAAAACAATATATTATTGCCTCAGTTTATATGTCTAAAGAGAGACCTGTTACTTTTTCATGAGCCTGCCTCACTTTTATAACTATCGGTATTTTAATTTACGATACGGACAACTGAAAACAGCAAAAGCCCTTTCATTTAGCTGATAATAAAGCCTCATTAGTTTGGATTTCATGGGTCACTTTATTTAGCAGATGCTTGCTGAGGGCACCTGGAACCAGCTCTGAGGCTGCCTGGGCAAAGGGAAAGGTGAAGGGGAGGGGACAATGACAGACAAGACGTTGAAGAGACGGACTAGCAGTACAAAATTACTCATGTTTCCCGAGTATCTGATAGTGAGCTCCTGTAACATATATTTCACACACATTAAAATAAAAGGCCACTGGGCATGTGGGACATTGTATTATACTTGCGTATTTATTACTAGAATGGAATTTCTCCTGTATCCTTACTCATTCTGTTTCCCCAGCCCCAGAACAGGGCTCGGCCTCTAGGACACTTCGTGTATTATTTGTTGAGTAAATGAATGAAATCATTTTCTAACCTTTCAGCTCGTATATATCTCAGAGATGTTAAAGCTGCTGTCAGCAAAAGCGTCCAGACTTCATGCTTTCCCTTTAAGAACGGGTGTTTTGTAAAGTGGACTTTGGAAAATCCGTCAACTCTTTTCAGCCACTAGGGGACGACATAGTGCAGTTAAGGAATCAAGTCTTTTTAATTCTTTTTAAAAAGAAAGGTTAGTTCTTGAACTCATACTCTCAGATGTGGATAGCGGTGGCTAAGTTAAATCAGCATTGCAGGAGGGAGTTTAAAGCTGTATCAGCATATTTTAAGCTGAACACAGGGTAAGCATGTGTCCGGGTTAAAAATATATCCATAAAAATAGCCTGACAATGTGCTTAAAAACAAAGTATTATATAAATAGGCAGCAAATGAAGATCTAGTCCTTAATAATTTTAAAGTCTCTTTCTGCCACCCAATCAAATAGCTTACACGTCTAATAGCCAAAAAAAAAAAAAAAAACAAAAAAAACAAAAAAAAAAACGATGCAATGTGCATGGTAAAGAGAAAGCTCTTTGCTCGTCTGAACAGGAAGTGATCTGATAAAAAATCCACCGTGCAGCCTATTGTACCTGGCACAGTTTTAATTTCAGGGGGACAGTGCTGGGGTTGTAGTTCTGTTAACTGGATGTTGACTGAATACATATACCTTCAAACTGATGAGCAGCTGCTGCTTTAATGGAATCAGGTCCATGAATACGCCTCTTGTGCGCGAACCTGTTGGACAACCTTGCTTAGGACGGCAACGCCAGCGAGCACAGTAATATCTTTACTGTTCAGGAGAGAGTCACAGGGACTGGAAGACAGGACTTTTTCTTTCTTGACGACATTTAATTAGAATAAATTTAAGATGAGCTCAGTTGTCACTGTTGATGATTTTTTTTTTTTTTATTGTCTTCAGTTCACAGTCTCTAGCGTCCTGAGGTCTGGCCACGTAGGAATTCCACGGTAGATCCAGGTCACCCTGCGGGCGCCACGCCTTCCCTTTCCTCTCTCACTGTCTCCTCCTCCTCCTCCTCAAGGGGTCCTGGTTGCCCAGCCTGCTGCTGGCAGGGGTCAGTGGCCAGTAGCTAGGAGTCGCCTCTTCTTTCCTTTTCCTGGCCTACTCTCCCTAGAAGTGCTAATTAGGAATCAAACAGCCACAGGAGCTGGCAGTTGAAGAAGAAAAGGGAGTAACAATGCTTCAGTGCTCTCTAACTTGGCCTTGAACAATGGGAAATTAGCTGTTCGGGAGTAAAATAAACACAGAAGCCAACCAGGCGGCTGGTGGCCTACACCTGCCACCCTGTGATTTCCCTCTGCCTTCTTAGGGGGGACAGGGACCCAGGGCAGCTCCACACCCCCGGGTCTACCCACACCCTGGGGCCCCTGTGGTTCCCCGCCTACTTTGCCTAATTTAGAGGCGGTAAAGGAGAGTGCAAGCCGATTCCTTTGAGGTTGTGAGGACAGAGGCTTGTTAGGACAATATGGAGGTTGGTGTGTGTTTTTGAAACTCTCCTTTCCAAGGCTGCTTTTTCCAGGAGCTTAAGGACAAGCTTTGGGTTTTCAGTATCCCACACCCCTTGCTTTTTCTCTTTGTTACGAATATCTAGACAGGGATTCCTGAATGCCTCTGTTGGAGAATCCCGTAGGGACTGAATAGGTAAACCTTGGATTTGTGAAAACCAGAAATTGATCTAACATTTTTATCCCCAATATATCAGCAGTGCGTAGGCCTCCGGTTTTCCTAACCGTCATTTTAGATACTCTCAACTCTTTTCCTCTGAGAAGCAGAGCGTGGCTGCTACTTGTCGGGCTCTCTCTGGTTCGAAAGGAACTGTGTGTTTACGCAGAAAGGGTGTTAACGCTGGATGCTGGCCCCGGGTGGGAGGCTGAGGCCGTCAGATTGGTTTCCGCTCACCATGGTTACAGATTTGGGCTGTATCTTGGCCTTCGTATGTGCACTGATAGTCTGGTGAACACCGTCCTCAAGGTTTGCGACCTCATGTTCCCTGATGCTTCCTCATCTGGCTCCATCCCATCATCGCCAGGCTGCTGTTGAAACTTGAAATCCTCGTACTGTTCAAAACTCTCCTGGGACATATCAGATTTTGGTGGGCCGGAGGGTGGAATGCCTTCTAAGTGACAAAGAGACTGAAAGCCGAAGGAAATTTGTGCAGTGATGAATGTGCCGCAGTTAATCACCGCAGAGGTATCCTTTCCCCAAATGTGTAGAAGTCTCAGGAGCCGGGGGTGGGAAGAGTCTCTGAGCCCGGACCTTCACGGCATCAAAAATAACTAAAGGGTGTTTGTATTCAGGCAGGGTTTGGCCAACAGCTCTGCCTCCTTATTTGAAAAGACAGAAGTTTGGGGTTTTGTTGTTTTGATTTGGCTTTCTTCCCCCCCCCCCCCCCCACCGCCAGCACATAGTTTCTGGGATGCTAAGGATTTTTCCTGCACCTGACCCAGTGACTCCCTTTTAAGTACCCAGGACATGCGATCTATTTGGAGACAGTCTGGTTGCTATTTTTGAAGTCTGGGCGCCTCAGGAGTCAGGATGCATGCTAAATAAGTTGCTCCAGAGATGGAGTGTGAGTTCTCTGAAGGACCTGGGAAGGGGGCTGGGGGAGGCAGAGGCAAAGAAACTTCCCCTGAAGCCTAGCTACTCCAGGCCTGCTGAAGGCAAGTTCCCTTAACCCTGCAAGCCACCCTGTGTCCAATCTGGCAGGCTCTACAGATCAGTATCTATTATTATGTAAATGGACCGAATAAGAGATTTTGGCAAAGGGTAACCCTTTGTCTGCCAAAAGGTAGGCTCTTGCTTGTGAGTCCAGAATTTGCACAGTAAACAGTGGGTGACCTGTAAGCTGGCCAGTCACCTTGCACATTGCCTTATTAGGCAGGCCAGCAGGCCAAGAAGGCTGGTGCCTGGGGACAGGCCGGCAGAGCTGGTGGCAGTGGGCTTTTGTCCCGCAAGGAGCCAGAGAGCCCAAACCCTGGAGACGTGGCCTAGTACTGCTCAATTAATTCTAGTGCACTGTGATGACAGGAATATACACTGCCCTTGGCAGACACACTTATGGTGTGGATGGAAAACAGGAAGTGGCTTCCCGAAGGTCAGAGCAGTATGTCACCTTTTCCTAGGGCTTTCCTTACTCTGTGGCTTGTGCTGTGTTAGGACTTACTGAATGGAGCGTGGACTGTATCAGGCAATATTGAATGGTTTCCTGTTGACCCAAGATGTTTTGGAGACTCTTAGCATCTTGATCATGTTTTCTAGTAAAGTCTTGCTAGTGGTGAGGTCATGTGTGTGGTAGGAAGGAAACATCACCAGGCAGCAAGGTGCTACAGCGGAAAAGAACAGAGTCCTAGGAGCCAGGGGACCCAGGCTCCAAGGCTGTCACAAATGGGCTAAGTGACCTTGGACAAGTCACTTCCATTGTTCTCCAAAGTATAGGGTTAGACTGGATGAGCTCCAAAACGACTTCTCCATTTTAAATTCCTCTTCTGAAATGACATTCATCACGTCATCTGTCTTATTGTTCTCTTCAATAATAAAGTTTACTCGGTGTTGGGGGTTAATGGCCACAGCTTAGCATCTCAGGGAAATAGCTTTATGGTTGAACGTTTTAGACTCAATCCATCTTTTCTCTTTGGTGTTTTTTCCAAAACCGATGCAGTGGCTAGAAACTAGGGAGAGCGGCACTTTTCTCTACCCAAAATTTTTGTACAGACTTCTTAAGTTCCTGAAATTAGCGGTCATGGCTGAAGAACCAAAGCTGCCTGTGGGACAGAGGAGCACATGGAGGAGGAGCCTGAATTAATTATGTGGCAAGTGACCACAAACGGGAGCCTCAAGTTCATGTCTCTTTGTCTAAGTGATTTCTTTTTCATTTCTGAACCTGGTGCAGGCTCTGGACAGCCTCCCAGGACGGAAGGGACAATGGCAGCTTGTCCTAACTGCCCCATCACCACGAGTTTCTCTCCCCATAGAAATCTCGTAGTTGCAAAGCTGGCCAGCTCGTTATGGGAAGCGACAGCTCCCAGGGCTGGGGTTAGCATAGGCAAATGGGAGTAGAGTGGGAGAGGACACCTGCTGGGGTCTGTTTTGACCTTGTTGTCTCCTTTTGATTGACTCCTGTCTGCTTCTTGTCTCTTAGGGAAAGGGTAAATTCATTATGTCCATCCTGTTAAAGAAAATCACCCCCCCCCCCCCGTTTTAAATATCTGTTTCTATCTCTGTTGACCTCTTAGCTGACTGGCTCTCCAAGACGTGGGCTATGACTTTGAATTGCTTGTACTTAACTCAAACCTTTGATCTGTACAAAAAGGGATTCATTAGTTTGGTGCTAAGCTCCCCTAGGACTTTAGAAGACCCCTGAAACTCCATGCAAAGCACGTTTTGGGGTCAGGGGGGTACATTACTGCACCTCAAGTTGAAAAGAGAAAAGATTAATCGTGCGTAGGACAAGAAGGAGCAGGGAAGTCCCTGGAGTGGGTACATTTTCTTTATGTACCACAAAGATGTCAGGGGAAGAAAGAGGCTTCTTGTTAGAACATAAACTTTGAGTCCCTGAATGAGAAGCCACAAAGTCCACAAGTCCAAAGTTGTTATAAATTACAACACTGCTGCTTGAATGTTTCACATCTAGTTATCTTGAATGAGGAAGTTAGGATTGGAGCCGGTGGGCAATTGGGTTTTCCAATGTGATTTTAAGGTGTATGTATATAACTTTAATCACAAAGCAAGGATTTGATTTTAAGGAATAGTTATTGTCCTGGGAGAGATAAACGTGTTGCCTTTTTAAGGGGAAGAATTATTGACTCACCTGAATCATACTGTTTTAATCAGTTGTTTGATTATTCCTTAATTATATCAATAAGCGATTAGCTACGATGGAGCATTAATAAATAGTTCACTCCCAAATCACCATGAATGTAAAAAAGCGTGTAATTCACATTGACCAGGACAGTACAGTTTACCTACTTATTTCCATGTCGTCGCAGTTAAAATACTTCATCTCGGCAGGTGTTTTGAAGAGAGGGGGAAGGAGGTACGCGGGTTCTCTCTTCTAGGAAGTGAGGTAATCCCGCCATGTTTGTCTCAATTCTGCCATGCACGTGGCTGTTCTGGAGCCGGAGGGAACGGTCTCTCATTATACCCAGAAAGAATCTATCGTCCCGGGAAGACAAATATACGTACTTGATAGGAACAACGGAAGAAGTAGGGACGCTTCAAAAGGGTCGGCGAGAACAAGGTGGAAGAAGACCCTGGCAACTCTATACAAAAATCAGCCCTTCACGTGTTAGGTGATCCTTCATCGCGACCGTGAACTCATGGGGGGCAGGCGCTTCGTTCAACATCCGGAGCGCCCTGGTACCTGACCTCTGGTAGTTGCTCAGTGAATCCTGTCGGGAAAGAAGGGACGGCTTCTGGAAGTGGAGTGGGAATACACTGCAGGAGACGGGAGAGGGCTGAGGCGAGAAGGGGGTAGGGGTGAAATCCTTGACGTTCGTCTTTTGCATATTGGGTGCAGGTAGGTGATGGAGCATCTAACTGGAAATACTACGCAGAAAACCCGAAATATCAGCCTTCAGTTTACATCTTACTGTCAGCACTGAATCCCCCCTGTAACTTACATCCTGAGCGGTCACTCTGTTTCAGTGTTTCAGTGGCTTCGAGTGTCTGTGACATGCTGGCCAGCCTGTCATGTCTGGTAACGGTGGCACAGTTGCCAGCCATGGGCCAGGTTGTGACCCGGGAAGGGGTCACAGTAATGAATGTATGAAAAAGGAGGTGGCCTTTAGAAGATTTTTTTTTTTTTTAATTTTTTTTTTTTTTAACGTTTATTTATTTTTGAGACAGAGAGAGACAGAGCGTGAACAGGGGAGGGGCAGAGAGAGAGGGAGACACAGAATCCGAAACAGGCTCCAGGCTCTGAGCTGTCAGCACAGAGCCTGACGCGGGGCTCGAACTCACAGACCGTGAGATCATGACCTCACAAGTCGGACGCTTAACCGACTGAGCCACCCAGGCGCCCCTAGAAGATTTTTTATTTTACCGTCTGCCATCCTGGTTATGGTAAGAGGCATGCAAGCCACGTAGAGGAAGTGAGTGGGCCAGGACGTCTGTGCTTCTGGAAACTATTTTCTTTCTTAAAGACCATGCTGCATGATGTCCAGGCCTGAAGAGAACCTGGAATTTCTTTTCTACTGGGACTTCAGTGACAGCTTTTCTGTTTCTTCATATAGATGAGTCTCCTTGTTCTGGGAGGTTCCTTCCTTCCCACCTGCCTTTCCACCTCTGTGTATCCTGGCCTGTCACATTCCTTCTGAATGTGGCCCCCATCTCAGCCCCACACCTCCTTGGCTCTTATTTTTTTATTGTTTATTTTTTAAAAATGTTTTATTTATTTTTGAGAGAAGGAGAGAGAGAGTGCAAGCGGGGAAGGGGCAGAGAGAGAGAGAGGGAGACAGAGGATCTGAAGCTCCCCTATGCCCCTGCGCTGCTGATGGGAGCAAGCCCGATGCGGGGCTCGAACTCACGAACTGTGAGATCATGACTTGAGCTGAAGTTGGACGCTCAGCTGACTGAGCCACCCAGGCGCCTCTTACACCTCCTGTAATAAAGCACTGTTCTCAGGGCACCTGGGTGGCTCAGTCGATTAAGCATCTGATTTCAGCTCAGATTATGATCTCACAGTTCGTGGGTTCGAGCCCCATGTTGGGCTCCGCACAGACAGCTCAGAGCCTGGAGCCTGCTTCGGATTCTGTGTCTCCCTCTCTCTCTGCCCCTCCCTCGCTCATGCGCTCCCTCTCTCTCAAAAATACACAAAAATTTAAAAAATAAACAAAGCACTGTTCTCACCCCATGTGTCATGCTTACATCACCCCTTCCTGCTGGCACATCCACTTGTCTCCTCCATTCCCAATTAGTCTCACCTGTCACCCCCTCCAGGAAGCCTTCCTTCCTCAGACTCCTCCACTGATTCCATTTCCTTGCTTCTTCCTGGACGTAATATCACGAACGGCTTGTACTAGTGGTTTCCGACCTCTGGGGCATATCTGGGGTAGGGGGACCTTCATTTTTAGCAGGTACCTCATCTGACCCTGAGCGGCACCAAACTTTGATATCATTTGCCTTATATCAGATGTTAAACTTACTCGTGAGTGTAAGTATATCTTTAGTCATTTCAACAAGCAAAGAGAATATACCTTCAACTTCTGTGTCGTAACCTTCCTGTGCCACTCAGTCTTTGAGCACAGGATCTGCTTTGCGGTGGTCATTGCCTGTGGAGAAAGCTATCGTGACCAGGTCCGATCTCAGCCACATCCCTCCACTTCCCCATCGTTCAGCAAACGCTGACTCTAGGTAAGCTAAGTAAGGTCCTGGGTACCAGTTAAAGTACATTTGTAGGACACTGGACATGCTGGGGATGACAGGTTGCTGGATTTTTCTTGGGTTTTCATACTAATTAGTTCTGTGAGGTTGCTGGGGTTTTTTATTTTTATTTTTTAATGTTTATTTTTGAGAGACAGAGAGAGAGTGTGAGCGGGGGAAGGGCAGAGAGAGAGCGAGATACAGAATCTGAAGCAGGCTCCAGGCTCTGGGCTGTCAGCACAGAGCCCACTGTGGGGCTCCAACTCACAAACTCAGATCATGACCTGAGCCGAAGTCGGGGCTCGAACCCACGAACCCAGATCGTGACCTGAGCCGAAGTTGGACGCTTCCTCAACGGAACCACCCAGGTGCCCCTGCTGTTGTTTTTATGAAGATGCCCTTCTGAGGACGAGGAAGCCCCCAAATTATTTTATTCAAAGCTCTTGCCTTCAGATCACTCAATTATAGCCACAGAACGGCTCTAATCTATCAGATATCAACAGTAATATTACACATTTACTTGTCTGCCATCTGGATTTTTAGACTCATGAAAAGCTCTCATATCTGATGATTCAGTATTTCCTTACTTTCTGTTCATGTTAAAACCATCAAACAGCGAGTATTGGATGACTGGAGTTGGCAGAAGCCTGCTCCGAGCTCCCTGGATAACTGTCACCATGCCAGCCCCCTTCCCCTCTGCTGGGGCTCAGCCCTCAGCGAGCGAGGTGGGGCCCGGGCCCCCGCAGCTGTCAAGAAACAGTGTTCTGCACCTCATGTTCTGGGATACAGTTTCAGATTTTACACTAAATACCTCAATGTATACTTATTTGCCAGATCATTGTTGAAGGGCCCTTTGTGTATTGGTGCTTTGAGGAGGTCAAAATGTCCTTGGCGTCTCCCTGACCTGGAAGGGAGTAGTGGGCCACGTGCAAGGGGCCTCGCGAGGGCAGTGCCCTGGATGCCCAGCGCATACCTCTAACCCGTGTCACTTTGTGCTTAACTTTTAGTGTTCTGTCCCCATTCCCCCTGCACGCCAGCTCCTGGTAACCACCATACTCCTTTCTGCTGCTGCGAATTTGACTACTCTGCATACCTCGTGGGTGGGAAATCATACGATATTTGTCCTTGGTGTCTGGCTTAGTCATTGAATATAATGTCTTCACGGTCCATCCATATCGTAGCACATGTCAGAATGTCATTCCTTAAGGCTGAGTCATATCCCATTGTACGTATATTCCGGTGTACATTTTCAACATGGAACCTGACCTTCCCCCACCCCCCCACCCCCCCACCTTGCTTGCTCTGAGAAACAGTTGACCATTCTCTCTTCCCGTAAGCTACCTGGGTTATTTTCCCCAAGAAGTACTAGCTACAGATTCAAAATCGGCCAGAAGTTAAAATGATTAAAGATCATTTTCACTTCAAAGGTTAACATTCCTCTTTTGGACATTTAAAGGCACGAATAAGTCCTTACGGGTTCGCAGTAAGCCTTTTCTTTAAAAACGAGTTCTGGAATATAGCAAGACTGACGTGGTCCTTTCAACACATCGGACACAGAAATCTCTGTGAGTTGTAATATTTCTTACCGTTGAAAGTAATTTTGCCTTTTCATGTCTGCATACTTGGCTGTTTAAAATTACTTTATGCAGTCGTATAACACAAAATTTTATTTGAGACTTAGCCTGAATATTCCCTCTAACCAAAATTCGGAAAGCATTTTGCAGTGCGCACAGGAGGAGACTTTCACTAAAATGAGGAATCTGGAATGTATGAATAAACCAGTATGTGATAAAAGGGAAATGAAAAGGACTTAAATGGGCTTCCCACTGGTGGGATTACCTCATGTCAGCCAATTCTGCCCCAGATTAAGAGTCTGCACACATAAATAAAATCCCCACAGAAAATGTGAATACCATTTACAGCTGCTGCTAGCACACAAAATACTGCTTTACTAGGCTATAAAAATATATCCTTCACTTTGGAATTTTAGTCCAGCCATCGCCTTTCGTAGCTTAGAGTAGATTTCATTAAAGTCGTTCTGCCACACTTCTTAAAGTTTTAGAAATGTATCAGTAACTCACAACGGCATGTGGTCAGGTATTGTCCATTTAAAAGTCAGCTCATTTTCCTGTGGCCTGTGAGTTCTTCAGTTGCTTTCAAGGAGCACAATGAGGAAGCATAAGGTGACATCATACAGGCCTCAGATGGACCGTCACAGACGCTCACATCTCTTTTCAATATGGAGATCCACGTGCGGGTTAAATAATGCGCGCCAGTTTTCCGAGCGCATCCCCATACGGTTGACCCTTGAAGAACACGGGCTTAAACTGTGCAGACTAAATTCTATGTGGATTTTTTCCCCCAATAAATACAGCCCAGTACCATAAATGTATTTTCCTTCTGAGTTTCTTCATAACGTTTTCTTTTCTGTAGCTTACTTTATTGTAAGAAGACAGGATATAACAGGCGTGCCTGGGTGGCTCAGTTGTTAAGCGTTGGCCTTTTGGTTTCAGCTCAGGTCATGATCTCACGGTTTGGGAGTTTGAGCTCCACGCCCAGCTCTGCACTGACAGCATGGAGTCTGCTAGGAATTCTTTCTCTCCCTCTCTCCCTTCCCTCCCCTACTCCTGTACTCACTCTCTCTCTCTTTCTCTCTAAATAAAAGTGAAAAAATTAAAAATAATACAGTATATAACATACAGCAAACAAAATATGTGTTAATCGACTGTGTATGTTATTGGTAAGGCTCTTGGTCAGCAGTGGGCTAACTTTCAGTTAAGTTTGGGGGGAGTCAAAAGTTCTTTTTTTTAAATTTTTATTTTTGAAAGAGAGAGAGAGAGACACAAGGGGAGGGGCAGAGAGAGAGGGAGACATAGAATCCCAAGCAAGATCCAGGCTCCGAGCTGTCAGCACAGAGCCTGACGTGGGGCTCAAACTCACAGGCCGTGAGATCATGACCTGAGCCGAAGTCGGATGCTTAACTGCTTAACAGACTGAGCCACTTCGGTGCCCCGGGAGTCAAAAGTTCTACTCAGATGTTCGATTGTGTAGGGGGTCAGTGCCCCAAGCCCTACCTGTTTAAGGGTCGACGGGACATTCTCTCACGTAATCATGACCTCCCCTTCGTATTCTCTTTGATTTCATTTTGACCAGGAAATGGTTGTTTTGTCTTAAGAGCTACATTTCAAGAGTCTGGAGCCCACGGTGTCTCCATTTTCTCATGCTGATGGGGATAGTAACAGTATCTCCCTGCAGGCTTTGAGAGCACTGAATGAGTTTAATGCCCCAGAGCACTTAGCATCATGCCCACCCTGGCATGCCAGGTCAGTAAGGGTCCCGAGTCTTAGGCTATTCTGTATATCATCCCAGTAGGTCTGGGAGAAAATGGGTAGTTGCCAGTGGAGGTGTCGGGCTGTTTTCCCGTTCATTGGCTTTGTTCCCATTTTGTCCTCCATGATGATGACCCCTGAAGGACAGCTTCACTCACGTAGCAGGGGTGCATGAATGTGTCAGCCAGACAACAGACAGGGGGATTGGTTCCTCAGAAAGCCTCCATGTAATTCTGAGCCACAGCTGTGAATTGGGCAGCACGTTCCCTGCAGGTTTAATACCCTGATCCTTTGTCATCTAATGCCTTATCTTTTGACCTTGGCCATTTAGGAGGTGACCCTTCTTACCTGGACTCCCACTGACATTGGCCACAGTTAGACTACAGAAATCAGCTCCTGTTTTTCCCATTCCATCGTATCTCTGACAAATCTTTAACATTTTCTTCCTGTTTCTTCCTGCAAGCAAATGTTTACGTTCTATATCCCTGCTTCACATTGTAGGAAAGACAAGAAGACATTAGTAGAAGTCTCATGGTAAGGAAGGAGTGGTAACCATTCCCCTATATGCCCCCTAGAAAGGAAAGAGAGTTTCTGAGAATGGACCAGAATCTTAAGAATGAGGGAGGACAGAAGTGATCTCGTTGCTTGTCTGCTTGCCTGCCCGCTTCATTCCCTCGTTCACCCAGTATTTATAGTTTGTTGTTCCGAGCCAGGCCCTGTGCTAGGAACGTATCTCAGGTGTTGCCCCTCAAGTCGATAATCCTTTAGAAGACAAGGCTCTTAAGCAGGAAAAGGGTAATTGGCAATAGAGAAATACTGAGAGAGATGACAATCGTTGAAGGGGCTTAGCAGGTGAATTCAGTGCTGGTTGGCAGAGAAAGTTGGTCTCGGCACTTCCATGTGATTATGGTCCATGTGGGGTTGAGTGTGAGAAACATGGGGTTGCATGTTATCAAGGGCTTTGGCGATTCTCTGGCCAACTCCTCTATAGCCAAGAAATGCATATGTTCAGGGGAAAAGGGCAGATTGATATTGTGCCATGAGCCCACAGACACAATTCCATTCATGATTTTCTCCTGGATGTTTAGGCCAAATCTAAGCCTTGAGATTTCAAAAGGGCCTATTACTTTCATCTTTATTTGTCATTAATTGTTTGGGTGACTGTAGAAGTAATTCATGTTTACTGTGTATCTATTGGACGATAGAGGAGGAAAAACTTGAGCGGTTATGTCTGAGTAGCGAGATAATTAATGTTTTGGAGTATTTACTGTCTTTCCAATGAAGTGGGGCGTGTACCTCTAATACATCGTGAAAATTTTTCCGAATTACCAACTGCGTTTCAAACCTGGTTTTCTTGGGTAATTTACTTACTCACTGTTTCTGTATGTTCTAGGCTGCTTCCAGTTTTATGCGTTTATAAACAAACTGTGGTAAACATAGTTGAACTCGTTCAAAGTAATCTCCTTTAGTAACACCCTTATCCTGTCCATCTCCAATAAGGTGGGAACTTTGGGAAGGGAAGGAAGAATCATAGAGTAATACATTGCTTGCTTTTTTCCATAATACCCCGGCGCCACCAGCCACACGGACATATATATATTTGCCCAAGGGTCTCAGATATGCCCTGTTTACTCGTGTCTGGGGTCAGTGCTGGATTTGAGGGACATCTGTGGAACCAAAACCAGACCAAGGAATCATATGAAATTTGTAAGAAGCAACCAGAAACTGGCTTGACTCCTCCCCCAGGGGTCAGACTGGCCCCTTTACCAATAAAATCAAGATAGAGGGCTGGGAGACCCTAGGACAATTCAGGACATATTTACAACAATGGCCCCTGTTATTTTGTAT
Source organism: Panthera onca (assembly GCF_046562875.1). Taxonomy (NCBI): domain Eukaryota; kingdom Metazoa; phylum Chordata; class Mammalia; order Carnivora; family Felidae; genus Panthera; species Panthera onca. Next base: position 27,541,795 of record NC_138345.1, read on the forward strand.
CCAGGCCTATCAGAAATGTGGGAGTTGTCCAGGGGAGAGGGAGTGAATGTGGATTTCTAGTCTGGCACTGTCACACCATAAGCCATGTGACCTTGAGAGAGTAGTCAAACATTTTACAAAATGAAGATTTGTGATCAGGAAGGCCCCTTCACCTCCAGTTTTCCCAGAGCCCAAGGCTTTGGATTTACCAAGGCCTGATTCACTTGACCGAGTGATTTCGCTTTGGGATGTCAGCATCTCAGTGGGCCATTCATAGATCCTTTCTTGGTCATCCACGACTCACGGATCATGACGTGGTATGCCCATGACCATGACAGTGACCTCCCTCCTGCCCTCCCATTTCACACATTTATGCCCCTTCCACTGAAGCATTTTCTTTCGTCCCCATCTAGAAGAAATTTAAGCATTTGCTGTGTTTCTTTTTAATTTCAAGATTAAAACTTCAAAAATGTCCAAGAAAATCCTTCCTTTAAACATTACTTCTGAGTATTGAAGACAGTGGTGCTTCAAAAATGGAAAAGATCAGTTTTTCTGAGTGGACACAGCGGCAGAGAATTTTGTGCATCTTGTGAGTCTCCTTCCTTTGTGCTGAGCTGGTGGTTAAGTGCTGTTGTTGGAAAGGGAAGACAGCACCATCTCTGTTTTAAATCAAGACGTCTTCCCCCTGAAATTTGAGAAAATCACAACCACAACTTAACGTTTTCTCTGCAGAGAAGTAAAAAAGCTAGCTACCCTATGGAATGATGTGGGGAGATGTTTGTCTATCTTGTAGCTCTTCTGTGTGAATGAGCCAGCCAAAAATAATAACATTAGTGTTAGTGGTTATTATTTCTAATTAGTGGAGAGTAAATAAAAAAAAAAAACTGCGTGCTTTTTGCTGATGTAAAAATGGAGATTTCTTCAGTCTTTTTGGTCTCATGAGGATGAGATAATTAAATAGGAAATTAAATTGCATATTCATAATTTCATAAAGAATGCTCTGCTTTTTCTTTTCAACAATGAAGGCATATATAAGTCTGTTTGTTTTTTTCCATAAGTGATGGGTGAGGCATGTATTTCTGGTAAGATTCCGTTACCAACGTAAAGAGAACATCCAAATCCTTTTTATTCTCAATTGGAATTTCATTTTAAAAATTTAAACGAGAGTTATTCATTAGTAATAATTCAAAAGAAATATTTAGATACAGTTAGGGTAGTTCTAATTGAGTATTTTCTAACAAGAGTAGTTTTCAGGAATATAAACGGTCATGAGCAGGTGATACCGTGTCTTATAAGCTAAGTTCTTTATAAAGATTATTTGTAAAACATAAATATTATTTCATCTTATCTAAGTATTCACTTCCAGAATCAGTTGGCTTGCCCAATTTCCTCCCTTCCCCTACCCCTTCCCACACTTCTGTTTTCCAATTTTTTTTTCCCAGTTAGCCATGACCTCCACAGCTACGTATGTTGTTCCTTGCCGGGTTTTTTTCAACTGCCCTGTTTGCCATATTTCTCCTCAGCTTTATAAGAGATGTAGTAACCAGAAGCATAGAGAGAATGCCATATGCCACCACTGACCCACGGAGTCACCAGTGCCAGGGTACCTTCTGTTGACGTACCTTGATTAATTTGGCATATAATTCTTCCTTTTCAAGTTACGTTTGTCTGTGGTTTAGAGATCAGGTTAAGTCAATCTGATTTGAAATCAGGATATAAAATCAATGAAAATCATTTTAGAGTGTGAGCTCTAGCCTTTAGCAAAGATTATCGCATCATTTCATACGGTCATTCAGCACACATTCTCTGGGGGCCTGCTCTGCACCAGGTATGGTGTTTAGTACTAAGTATACAAAGATGGACATACTCAGGGTCCCTGCCTCCCACTGGGTGTGGGGGACAAATCATGGTCTTCGGCCCACCTTCCCAAGATTCTATGGCTCCATCCCTAACCAAGTACCCATGAGCAAGTTACTTCTCTGGCCCTCTGCTTCCTTGTCTTGTAAATGACGTCGCTTTCGTAGGTTCTCTTTAACGCTCCTTTTAGCTGTAAAATTGTCAGTCTCTAATTATTACTGCGTGGCTCACCATCTACATGTTGCAAAAATAAACCGGGGACTTCAGGGTTTCTGGTCCTGCATATAAGAAGTTTGGAAGTCACTCCTTTTTCCCAACAACAAGAAAGAAGCCGAACAGACTGAAAAATCAGCAACTCTTCTTGGATCCGTAAGAGAGAGGAGGACCCAGGGCAAGCCACTGCTCCTAGGGTTGGAGACATGGACAGGCCAGTACAGGGAATTGGGACTCATGGGAGTAGAGACTCACAGGCAACTCAAGAGAGCAAAGATAGTCTCTGCCACCAAGGCTGCCAGAACAACTGGATGGCCCCATGGGAAAAATATAATAATAATAATCTAGATACAGACCTTACACCCTTCACAAAAACTAGTTCAAAATGGATCATAGACCTAAATGTAAAACACAAAACTATAAAACAGCTAGATGATAACATAGGAGAACACCCAGATGACCTTGGGAATGGCGACGCCTTTTTAGATCCAACACCAAAGGCATGACCCATGAAGAAAAGAATGGATAAGCTGGATTTTGCTAAAATTATAAAACCCCTACAAAAGACAATTTCAAGAGAATTAGAAAGGCCGCAGACTAGGAAAAATATTTGCAAAAGACACATCTGATAGAGGGCTGTTATCCAAAATATACAAAGGATTCTTAAAACTCAACAATGAGAAAACAAACAACCGAGTAAAATATCTCAGCAGACACCTCACCAAAGAAGATACGCAGATGGCAAATAAGTAAATGAAAAGATGCTCCACGTCATGTGGCCTCAGGGAAATGCAAGTTAAACAATACGATACCACTATGTGCCTATTAGAATGGCAAAAATCCCAAACACGGACACCACCAAGTGCTGGCAAGAGTTTGAAGCAACATCAACTTTCATCCGTTGGTGGTGGGAATGCAAAATGGTACAGTTACTTTCCAAGACCGTTTGGCACTTTCTTACAAAACTAAACTTACTCTTACTATACAATGCAGCCATCACTCTCCTTGGTATTTATTTACCCAGTGGAATTGAAAATGTCTGTCTACACAAAAACCTGCACCTGGATGTTTATAGCAGCTTTGCTCATAGTTGCCCAAACTGGGAAGCATCCATTCCGTGGGTGAATGGGTAACCAAACTGTGGTGCATCCAGACAATGGAATATTATTCCTCACCGAAGAGACATCAGCTCTCGAGCCTTGAAAAGACACGAAGGATCCTTCGATGCATATTACCAAGTGAAAGAAGCCAACCTGAAAAGGCTCCATACTGTTTGACTCCCAACTATCTGACATTCTAGGAAAGGCAACACTAGGGAGATGGAAAAAGATCCGTAGTTGCCGGGAGAGGAGGAGGGAAGTGAATAAGGCAGAGCATTGAAGATTTTCAGGGTAGTGAAAATCCTCTGTGTGATATTCCGATGCGAGATGTCATTACACATTTGTCCAAACCCATAGAATGTTGCGAACCTTAAGGTAAACCACGGACTGTGGGTAATGACGATGAATCAAAGCAGGCTCATCCTTGGTAAAAATGTCCCCCTCTGGTGAGTGCTGTCGCTCATGGCGGACGCCACGCATGATGTAGAGGCGGGGGACAATGTGGGAAATCTCTGTCCCTTCCCCTCAGTTTTGTAGTAAAGCTGCTTTTTAAAAATTAATTCCCTTTCAAAAGTAACGATGAAATAACAAGGGGGCAGTCCACGAGGTAATGCTTAAGAGCTTCTGTCTCAAATTAAAATTTCTGAACCTCCAGTAATATCTGCCTCTTCTTTTCCTGCAATTTCGCTCATGTGTTGTTCATAAATCTGGACTCTTAACGATGGGGTTTTGGCTCCCTGTTAGGTGAAATATTTCATTTAACTTAGCCAAAGCCGGACTCCAAGCAGCCTGGGAATTGTTAGGCGGCTTCCCCTTTTCCCAGTACCTCAAGAGCCTCTGTACAGTTCCTTTTTGTTTATTTTTAGGGAGAGGAGGAGTTGTTTTTGACTCCCCCGGTAATGGTTAGGTGGCAGTATTGTCTATTTAGCTGAAGCATAAGTTGTGATTCGGCCCCCGCTTTGAAGTGGAAACATCAAGAATGGCCCATCAGCGGAGTCCAGCCTGTTTGAGCATCCACAGGCCTGATTTCTGCTTGTAATCTGATTACGGGGTTTGAGCTGTTCCAGCCTGCAGCCTCCTACTTTGCGTTGACTATACTTTTCAAGGACACGAGTGCCTGATTGCTGTAGCCCTGTGCTGTGAAGAATCTCAACCCAGTTTTGCTTAGACGGGCTGAAGGCCGTGGCTGGTTGAGAATTAAGCTGGAGAGCAGGCTCTGTTACTAAACTTTCTATGTGCAACCATGTTCAGAAGCCCAGAGATTGCCAGCTATCTGGGAGTTTTCCAGTTCTCTGAGAGACAAGGTAAGGCAAGAGAAATAGGAATTGCACGTATGGGTTTGTTGTATACTCTGATGAAAGCCTTTGCAGCTTCCAGTTTACCATATATTCTCCCGTGTCCAGTTAGTTATACAGTTTCCTCAAAGGACACTTTAAATATCTAACGGAGTGTATGCATTGGCTTATCTTGTGGCTGAAAAACGTGGGTTTGTTTGTTTGTTTCCCCTAGTGTAAGTTACAGAGACTGCTAAACCACCGTAGCCTCTATGCAGGAAAAATTGCAAATTCAGTTAAAATGTCCAAACTTGGGATCACGTTCTGGACGTGCTGTGCTTTAGCTAAAATCTTTTTCTAAACTGAATGCTACATATACTAAATCATTTCCAGTAGACAGTGGTGTTTGTCTTTTTATGGAATCTTCATGTGAACACTGTTGGGAACAAAATGCTGATTTTGTAGTGGCTTCCTTTAGAGTGCAGAGGAAAATACATGCTTTCCGTTTAACTACTGGAGTGGCATCACAGATTCTGATCACTGATTGAAGAAAAGTGAAATGCTGAAGTTATTTTGAGTGGCACATGTGAACTTCAGGCATTCTGTAGCTAAGTCTTTCCCAGCACAGACATACCATTAGGAAGTGAGTCGAACAGGCCTCAGAGTCAGAAATTTTCTTCTGTATCACTTGATAGTTTTTTGAACCGAGTTCTCACACATAGCCAGATATGTGTATAATCAGGAAAAAGGCCTAGATGTTTAATCGGCATTATACCTTGCATTTTATTGTATATTTCTAGTGGGTCACAGTTTCCAAATTCCGGGATCCCGGATGTGTTTTGATGGATAAGGGCATGTCAGCATCTGGTATATTTTCGTACCTCCTTTTCTTCTGGCCCCCAAATATTAAACAGTAAAAGGTACTTGCCCCCAAATATTAAACAGTAAAAGGCACTTCCTTAGAAGTCTCTGTAAGTGGTCTGCTTGTGGTTTCCTTGGTGGACAAAGGGTTACTATGCCAAAAGCTGTAAAACAGATTACTTGCCATTAGACTGGTATAAATTTGTCTGTGCCTGGTTTTGATTAACTGGTTCACCCGGATGTGTGTTTTTTTCTGCATGGCTTTGTTACCACCTGTCTTTACACGATACATATCTTGACTTCAAAAATAAAGAAAGTAGTTAATTTGATGTGTTGTTATTGTTTAGATTTTAAGGAAGGCAATAAAACCAGCAGAAGCATTTCCTCTGCTCTTCAACAACCCCTTAAATGCACACAGTCTTTAAAGGTGTCCCAAATACATCAGGCAGTGATGAGTTTCAACGTTACCTTGACCAAAATTGTTTAATTTTTTTCCTCCTTTTTTTTTTCCTGGAGTATGTAACTATGCCATTCAGTATTTATTTGCTTTGAATTATTCTCGTAGCTATAACAAATTTACATGATAGGATTGAACTATGTCAGATTTTTTTTTATTTTTGTTTTTATTTTTTTCACCCGCAGAGTTATGTTGACCACATTTCAGGAGAAGGAAAAAAACCTTGCCTAGGTTGTGGAATTTGATTCTTAGAAGGTGTCATTTTTGTATTCATATTTCTTGTCTGGTTAATGGTTTCCTTTTTTCTTGTTATATGTACAATGGGACTTTGGAGAATTTTTTTCCCCACTGGAGATTGTTTTTTTAACTTATTATGTAGTTATTTCATTGTTACCTTATTTCTTTCTCCTTAGATTTCAACCAGAAAAACTTAAGCTTCCTTGGATTACCAAGTCAAAGAAAAGTTCCAAGGTAAAGTGGTCTTTGCTCAAGACTCTTAGGATTTAGAGATTTGTGGTAGCTTTTAGAATTATTCTCCTAAATTCCTAATTCATGAGTTTGAATGTTTGGCAATATGTTTTCTCCCCAGAGTTTGATTTATTAAAGTATATGAAACAAGCTGACCTAATTGTAGATTCAGCCAGAAAAGATTCTTTTTGTATTTATTAATGCTGTTTATGGGAACTATTTGCAGAGCAGATATAATTTTGAACCTGTAGAGGGCTACTATCTTTTCTTTTTTTTTTTTTTTTCATACCTGCGTCTAAGCGTGGGATGTCCTTTTGCAATCTGCCCATTACGTAAGAGAGCTTTTGATTTTTAAAGAAAAGATTTAGCCTTGTGCCTCTCTTCCCTCCCTCCCTCCCCCCCCCCCCCCCCCCCCCCGCCCATCCCTCCATCTGTCCAGTGAGGTCCTGCTGTCTCTTAACCTTTCTGCTCTTCGGTTCCCTACAAGCTATTATGGGTACTAATTTGATTTACCTAATGTGCTAAAGCTCTATGATATAGAATCATTCATATAAGCTTTGTAAAAATGAAAGTTTGTGCCAAACAAGATAGCTGTATCTCAGATGCTTCTTAGCAGATCACTGTCCCTAATAGATGTTGGATTTTTCAAGTGGAGACACAAAGTTATTATCCCTAAGACATACAGGCATAGACCCCAATGTACATTTCATTGTGGTAGAAGGACCCAACCCTGATCTCCCCAGCCTTCCACTCAGATGCACTTCTTCCTAATGTATCCTGCATGGCATTGCCTCCTTACTCTAAAGGGTTTGCATTTCAATGGTTTTGAATAAACAGCTGTCTAATCACTGTCCTCATCAGGCTGAGCCGGGCTCTGCATTTGAAAATGGCAGCAGACATCTTTTGGACACACTAGATGAGATAAAGAAAGCCTTGATGGATTTGATCCACATCTTAGTATCAAGTCAGCTAGAGTTGGCTGTCATCAGTAAGGCTGTCTGTCTTATTTGACTCAGGAAATCTTAACTTTTCTAGCGCTTGACAGACTCTCCCCTATTTCTTATCTTTGTCCGATAGCATCTAAGCCTTATATCTTAGTTCCAGCTACTACAACAAAATACCATAGGCCGGCTGGCTTAGAAACAACAGAAATTTATTGCTCACAATTCTGGAGGCTGGAAGTCTGAGATCAGGGTGCCAGCATGATTGGGGGAGGGCCCTCTTTCCATCTGCAGACAGCCAACTTCTTGTATCCTCACGGGGTGGAATGAGCTAGGGAGATGGCTAGGGTCTCTCGGTGGGGGGGGGGGGGGGGGGGATATTGTTTAGTTCTATTTTCATTGAAGTGTAGTTGTCTCTGTGTCTCTTTTTATAAGGACACTATTCTCATTCATGAAGGCTCCATCTGACGGCCTAATCCCCTTCCAAAGTCCCCACCTTCTGGTATTATCACTTTTGGGGGTTTGCATTTCAACATACGAATTTGGGGGAATACAGACGTTCAGACCACAGTAGCTTAGTCCCCAGTGTGTCCCCGGGCAGGTTGGTTTAGCTGTAACAGGGCTAACAAGTGACTAAGAAAAAGGAAGAGGAGGAAAGCATTGCTTTGTAAGGATAGCAGAATGAAATAGTCAGACATTTCAAATATGGTGGGTATGATCTCATATGTCCCTATTGAAATTATGGCCTCCTTGCTATGGATCCTAAGTGTAAAATAGGATTAGAGATACAAGAATTCGCCTCCTCCAAAGCAGTCTAGCTGACCAGACACCACAGGTACAAATATGAGGTAGTGAACTTTGATGATCTTGTAAACGTTAGGAGAAAGGTGAGCAGATTGTAGAGAGCCTTTCCCAGCGCCGGTGCTGAATAATCACTGTCGTGGTATAGCCCCATTTTGTGCAGTAATAACTGCACACTATCCTGTTCTCACTTTAATACAATTTCCTCTGGTTTCTACTGCTGGCATTTAAGTAGGTTAATGGGACATTATAAAAAATTGTGGACGTCGGTAGCAATCTCTTCTTAGGTTATCGAAGCAGAGGGAAGGAGGCAGAGTATGGAAAATTTAGTGCTGAAAAGAGCACTGTTTCAGAGGAGATGCAGACCAATAACAAATCTAAAAGGTGCTTCTTTCTTGATAGTAGAAACTTTAAAAATGGAATTCAAACATTAAGACCGTAGCATTTGCTTTAGTTATATATGGAGAGCTGGTATCATACTGAAGTGCAGAATCATACTTGTGATTGAGCTGTGGCAACCACCCGTGCCTACAGAGGCTGTTGGGTAGAGTCCCCTCATCCTGGGGATGGTGAGAGCACGGTGCAGCATCCAGAGCTCAGTGCGTTCGAGGTACCCATCATGTGAGTTGGGCTTGGGCTCCGCCAGTCCCACCGCTCTGATGCCTCTGACTCAAAAAGGTGAGGAGGAGATTTATGTTAGGGCTCCCTGGGGTATTTGTGTTTTATAAGCCATTAGATGATCAGAAGACGTTGCTCATTCACGAATGTTCCAGAGTTCTTTACTAATGTGTCTTGCCTGCATTCTCACCGCTGGCTAGTGCCTTGGGTCTCGAAAGTCCAGGGAAAAGATGTGACTTTTTCAAAGCCTGGTTTCATATTGGTTTAAGGGGTCCTGACTCAGTCATAGCTTTTCTAGCTTTCTTGAGTCAGAGCTCCACTTTTCAACCCCATTTGCCTTATTCTTTCTATCATATGTTATTCTAAAGGTGAAGAAAGGAGAGGTGACTGGCTGGCTCCATCTGTAGAGAGCATGCAGCCCTTCATCTCAGAGTCGTGAGTTCAAGCCCCACGCTGGGCGTGGAGCCTCCTTAAAATAAATAAATAGATAGATAAATAGATAAGTAAGTAAGTAAGTAAAAAAATAAATAAGTGTGAAAGAAGGAAAGTGGGAGAGGGAGGAAGTTTATAACTGATATTATTAAATATGTGCCCTTGTAATTATTCTCAGTGTTTGCAATGCTCTTTGCCCATATCACATTAATAGTGTATAGGGTGTGTATGTAAAATATTTCAGAGTGAGTGTAGAATACATTCGAAGTATTTTATTGTCGCCATTCATTCAACAGATATTTATTGATTAAAAAAAAAACCACTTTTATAAATCAATAATTTGAAATAAGACACTTATAATATGTTCTCCAAATAAGAAACCAGGCTACCTTGAGAGAAAACAAATGAAGTGCGTAATATAGATTCGGTACCCAGTGGGACAGCCACTGGATCAGGGGGTTCTTCCTTGAGGAAATGACCTTAACCTGAGTCCCAGAGCAGGAGGGAGAGGAGAGAACTCAGGTAGGCAGACCAGGTGAGGAGCCACGAGAGCAGTTCCCAGCAGCGCTTGCGTTTTCCACTGGTTTCTGACCAGCCACGGAAAGACTGTACTTTTCATTGGTACAGACACAGTTCAGCTTTGTTTCAAGAAAGTAAGTGCCGGGGGAGGGGCAGGGGAAGACTTGGAAACCCCACCGTGAAAGTTCAGAAAAATGTTTAACTAGAGAGCAGTTTATTAGTCTTTATTAGCGGTTTTTTGATAAGCACAAAATGGGGGAGGGGGACTATGCACATGTCTACTTTTGAAAATATGAGATAATATTTGTGCCCCAAGGTCAGTGGCCTAAGAAGCTGAATATTTCAGGATTGCACCGTTTTTTTATATGGAATTTTTTCCCTAAGATGTTAGTTTTGCAAAGAAAGTACAGAACTTTATCAAAGTATTTAAATAAATAGTTAAATAATCAATTACAATAGCATGCCATTCCTTAAGTGGGGTACATTTCTACAGTTACTTAATTTTGTAGGTTTATACTAAGTCATACATCTGAATGAAATGCCAGAAAGAATTATCACTGCCTTAGGATTTACTGTTGAGAAGTCAGTGCCAATTCCACTTTTCTGACCTACGTGGGTATTCTAGAATCTTCAAGCCATCTGGAGTGTGGTTTATAAAGACTACTTATTCTCAAGACTTTTGTATTAAATAATATGGATACATGGCAGTCATATTTATGAATATAAGCCCTACCACATTTGTCAGCAATAACTAAGATTTTAGATGAGCTTGGTTCTAGAAGATGGATGGTGTTACGTATTTTGGAATGCGCAGCAGCTCTTTGAAATGTAATTTATGTGCCGGATATAGAGCATTCATGTGCCCCACTTGCAGAGATGCACAGCACTTTCCTCAGTCACCTCTTGGACCTTTATGGACGTGCACCCCTACATGCGGAAACACAAATGGAGGACAGCCCATAGGGAAGGTCAGCTTTGCACTGACCTTCAGCCTTTCCAAGGCTGTTGTTCACCTCTCTGGAGGTGATCGTATCACAGGAGAATATTGGTTTTCCTGCTTCTACGCTGGGTTTTCTTGCTGCACAGTGGCAGCTCAGTCTGTCTTGCCCAACCCCAGGCCCACTCCCATGGAAGCTCATGGGGTTGGCATGCAGCAGCCTGGGGGCCTAGTGTTAGAGTGGGAGCTGGCTTTGTATCTCATCCTTGGGCAGATCATTTAACAGTTTCCTAGTCTGCAAACCGAGGATGATAATTGTTCCAGTTGGTGTGCTGGAGCCGACTTGCACCTCCTCCTGAGAGCGAGTTTATGCCTCTCTTTTAGCTGTGAGTCCAGTGAGTCCTGTGGGAAGTTTGAAAATCAGCCTTAGTGGGGGTATTTATGCTATCAGCAAAGACTGCAAAGCATATGCTTAGGGGAAGGGGGTGGGAGAGCAAGACTAAGGAGCAAGTTTTTAAACATTTATTAGCACAGCACTGAGTAGTTCAGGCCTCACAGGGTCTTGCGAAAATAATTAAGATTATGCTTGGAGTATGCCTAGTTATAGAAGAAGAGTACATAGTAAGTGCTCAGTTCTTCTTCGCTTTCATTTCCTCCTTTATTCCAAGGCTCTTTTCATGAGCCTCGCAGACCTGTCCACCATGCTTTGATTTCTTGGTACTTTGAAGGCATTTGTTATATAATTTCAACACTGGAGGAAAGCATGCACATAACCTAGACAAGTTGCTGATTTTCTGAGGAAGAGATTAGAACACAGAAAGGGTGAGTGATTAATCCAAACTTACACAGCTATGATGAGTGGCTCTAGAAGAGGTTATCAGTCCCAACCAAGGCGTCTGGCTGGCAGCTCAGCCATGTTTTTGCCCCCCTGACACTACGTCACCTGCCCCTGCTGACGTAATTCTTCAGTTGCACAAAAAAAGTCCTATAAATAGCTATAACTATAAATGACTATAAATAAATGAAAACAGCTCCCATTTAACTCCCCAAAATAAAACTTTTTATGTGTCGTCTACATCCACCTATTTAACTATGTATAACAGCTCATTTTCGTTTAGCATTTTTTTTCCACTTAATATCGTGTATCTTGATTCAAATTGACTTTAAACATGACTAATGGAATAATTTAATTTCTAGCTTTCAGAAAGAGTTCTTGCTTGAAGATAAAGAACAGCGCACTAACTACAAAGGAGGAATCAATGCTAAGCTTTTAACTGCACTTCCCAAAGGTGAGACTTTCTCTAAATGGTTGACCGGTGTCCTGAGCCTGTAGGTCTTGTGTTGCCTGATTTCCTTGGAGGGGGACTGCCTCACTGATCTCCAGTGTATACTCTTGTACGTGTCCCTTTCTGTCTATTTCAACAATTAGCCTCAACTAAGGTAGCTCTCTTCCTGCATGTTGAATCTACACCTTTCTACATGTCCCTTCTCTTACTTTTAGGCATTCTTGGGTTTTCCCTGGAGGCTGGGGGGTGGGGAGGGTGAGAGAGGGAGCCGGCACAGACTCAACCTTCTTCATCTCTCCTACCTGTCACCTTCTCCGGGGACGGTGGGTTTTGCTCATGAGGCCTTTTCTTTTCCATCCGCTCGCTCCATTTCCTCCACCTCTGGGCGTCTGCCAGTGTTGCTGCATTTCCACTGAGTATGTTAGAGCTCCCTGCTGGGCAGCACACTGGCCTATCAATGCAGACTGTTCCACACACGCTTCCTTCTCCAAGTAGGTACTCACCAGTTCAGTGAATTCGTATTTTCACTGGTAGAGATGTATGTGCACTAAAATATGTGCAGCTGTCACCAGCCAACCACCCCTTGTTTCGCCCGAGAAATGACATAAATGTTACCAGATCTTTGTTGCCCCCGACTGTAACACTGGCACAGCGTGGTACCGGCTCACAAACTGTCTCCATCCCAAATGAGCTGGGTAAACCTTACTATGGAAGAAACAGATTTAGTGGAAGATCCGATATCCGATTTTTTTTTTTTTTTTGGCCCTCTGAAAGAAAACAAAAACAAAAACAAACATAAGATCAAACCTAAAAGAAATTAGACCAGAAACCATATTCTTTTAATAGAAACTAAATCTAGTGTAAAAGGCCCACTGCTAAATGGGCGTATATCCTGAGGAATTGAATGGATGATACGGCTAGACAAAGTCTGATGAGGTCGGATATTTGCAGGTCCCCAGGGATTTGGCCTTGTGGAGAAACTTCAAACAGGGACGTTTTGTAATTTCCAAGTACTTACAAAACTGTCGAGAGGAAGACAGGCTTACCCCACGTTGCCCCAGAGGCCAAAAACAAGAATAACGTATTGAATTACAGGGAAGTAGGTGAGATTTCATACGAGAGAGACAATTCTGATAGTTCGTGGGACCTAGAAATGAAATGGCCTGTATTATCATCTCTTCTGCTCCCAGTAGCTGTTCAAGGAAGGTCATGTGCTTCCATGGGAAGGACACATGCTGTGGGTTCCTGCCTGGATGGCATGAAATGGAAAGGTCCTTCTGATTTTTTAGACTCTGTAAAAGAGAAAGAAACTCAAGCTAATCTGAGTCAGACTTAAAATCTATGAAGATGAGCCAAACAAAGTACTGCTAAATTTGATTTTAGCAGTAGCTTCGAAGATTGGACTGATTAGACAAAATTCTGTAGTAACAGCTGCTTTACTCGTCCTCCTGGCCTAGCCCAGGTCCTTTCCTTGATGAACGGTAGTACATGCAATATTGGGATCAGAAAAATTAGAAGCAATAGATGAGATGCGAGGTCCCTTCAGGCTCAACAGCTTATAACTCCATATGTGCCAAAATTTAAAAACACGTAAGTTGATTAACCAGTTTCACCAGAAAATGTATCATAATTGGTTATAAAAATGTAACTCTTCACAAAACGAAGATAATGCCATGCATTAATCAGAGTTATGTTTCCAAATTCACAAGATCTTCAAAATGTGCTTTAAAAGTGTCAGAGCCCCTCCTCCCCTGAATTCCATGTAAATTCCCCACCGTCTTGTCTCACGTTGTGCACTTTATGAATTCGGGCAGGCATGTTTGGAAAGACCCGCGTATTACCGGTGATCTCACTCCTCCATGTTAACACGTCTCTTGATGGCAGCTCCTGGCAATATAATGGTAAAAATAGGAATTGGTTCCAACTGTTTTAATGGCATAGAGCTTCATGTCTGTTTACACATTTCCAGCAGTTGCTTTCCATTCATTTAGTGAGGAATTCTTGCTTTTGTGCAAATGAGCATCAAAATGATCATTGGCTTTTCTCTAAGGGGCTTCCTTTAACTGTGTATCACATGCAAGTTATCCGATGACTAAAAACCTTTACCTGTGCAAAGTTTATAATATGGAAATAGATTTTCCACTTAGGAATTGTGAAATGAACCAACTACATTACTTCTTTAATAGCTTTAGTGAGCTATAATTCGTATAGCATACAGTTCATCCATTTACAGCACTCAGCTCAGTGGCTTTCAACATATCCACAGAGTTGTGCATCCAGGGCCGCCGTCGGTTTCGGAAAGTTGTCATTATCCAAAAAGAAGTCCCACACTTCGGAGCCACCACCCCTCTCCCTTATTCCTCTAGTTTTGTAATGACTTATTTTCTAAGCTGCTTGTCTTTATATTAGTGGCTGCCTTCCAAGTGTAAAAGTTGAAGTGCGTTACTCCTCTGGGAAGTCAGATCAGTATTCAGGACATTCTGGGTCTGGCCTGTGCTCTTAGCCTGTCAAATGCAGGCTGGGAGAGCTCTTGGCAGTCCCCTGCCACTTATATTTCTTCGGAAGATTCTACTGTACTTGGGTTTAGACGACTGGACTCGACAATAACTTTACCAGAAAGCCTGCTTCTCAGGGCTAAAGAAACTGTATTCCTCAAGGAAAGTACCCAGCAGACCAAATCATCCTGAGTATTGGCATTACATATTATTATAAAGCATATTAGGCAGTTAAATAAAATATAAATTATTATAGCTCTTGGGGCGCCAGGGTGGCTCAGTCGGTTAAGCATTAACTCTTGATTTTGGCTCAGGTCATGATCTCACAGTTTGCAGGATCAAGCCCTGCATCAGGATCCATGCTGCTTGGGAGTCTCTCTCTCCCTCTCTCTCTGCCCCTCCCCAACTTGCGCTCGTTCACTCTCTCTCTCTGTCTCAAAAACAAACAAACAAACAAACCTTTAAAAAAAAAAGTATCATAGCCCTGATGTCAATTCCCCTTAAATTACCTTACTTGGAAAATGACCATCCCATTCCCATCAAAAAGAACTAAAGAAATAGACTCACAGAATCCATATTGCCACAGAAGTACCATTCAGAATTACTCAGACAAGGGCAGAAGACTAAAATAGCAGGTATAATGAGGGATAATTTAGTGTATGTTAAAGTTTTAATTAATGTATTTGAAGGCAAAGTAGAACATTTATTACAACAGAAGTTAGATCAACAGTGCCTATTATGTATTGTGTATTAGATGATGACTAGTATTACTGTTACCTGAACCATTTCTGAGTTGTGCATATTCTGCCACAGCATATAATCAACTGAATTATGGCTGCTTAATCCAATTTTTAAAAACATTCTTATTTTCTATTTTTTAGGAAATATACGTTGAAGAGTTTAGAGGGAAAGGGATATCATGCTGCCAACTTATTCTCTTTTTTTTTCCTTTTTAATTTTTTTGCTATTTATTTGTTTGTTTATTTATATCCAAGTTGGTTAACATATAGTATAATAATGGTTTCGGGAGAGAATTTAGTGATTCATCACTTACATATAACATCCAGTGCTTCTCCCAACAACTGCCCTCCTTAATGCTCATCACCCATTTAGCCCATCTCTCCCCCCCACCTCCCCTCCAGCAGCCCTCAGTTTGTTCTCTGTTGTAAGAGTCTCTTATGGTTTGCCTCCCTGTCTCTTTTTATCTTATTTTTCCTTCCCTTCCCCTATGTCTATGTGTTGTGTTTCTTAAATTCCACATGAGTGAAATCATATGATATTTGTCTTTCTCTGACTGATTTCTCTTAGCATAATACACTCTAGTTCCATCCATGTTGTTGCAAATGGAAAGATTTCATTCTTTTTGATTGCCGAATTATATTCCATCATGTCTCTCTCTCTCTCTCTCTCTCTCTCTCTCTCTCTCTCTCTCACACACACACACACACACACACACACACACACACACACACCACGTTTTCTTTATCCATTTGTCAGTTGATGGACATTTGGGCCCTTTCCATAATTTAGCAATTATTGATAGTGCTGCTGTAAACATTGGGCCGCATGTGTCCTTTCAAATCAGATAAAGGGACATCATGCTGCAACTTATTCTTAAATGGTTCAGAAAAGTTGACATGTAAATATGTGTACTTGCATGCATGCATATATACACATCACACACGTAAATACGTGTATGGAAAAGGATAAACGTAAACCAAATGTATTGAGGTGTTAACATGTTGTGAAGCATGTCTTGATTTTTCTGTAAGTCTAAAATTATATAAAAATTGTAAAGGGAAGAAAGCTTTTGGTAGATCATAAGCAATAATAAACTGTATTCAAGATTATCAATCAGAAGATGCCTGTGATAGTGATTTATGTGGCGGTCTTTATGCATGAAACAACACAGAGGCAACATAGATTTCCATAGCTGGGGTGTCTTCCCATGATTTCTTAGTATTAGCTTTTGTTCAATGTTTTATAATAAACCTGACCAAAAATTCAAGTGGAGGGCCTAAAGAACACTGCAAGAGCCCAAAAGAGGTTTGTTTTTTGGTTTTGGTTTTGGTTTTCCTGGAAAGGGTCAGAAAAAGTACGCACACATCAGCAATTCAAATAAAACCTCATTCTCTTTTATACAACTGAAGTGTTTTCCCATGGGCTAGATATACTAGGGTAATTATACTTCATGTTTGTTTTACTAATTTTACTTGTAAATTATAGTCTTGGGAAAGGAAGCTTCTCTGTTCTTTTCTCTTCCACATCATTTCTTTCCCCTGTAATTTCACATCTATTGGAAGGAAGCAAATCTTGGTAACTGAAAAATACATTTGTTAGAAAGAATAGACTGAGCAGTAATTTGTTTGCGTAAGGGATTTTTTTTCTAAAAGATTCACTGTGGATTTCCACTAAGAATGAATAAGCTTGCCGATACATTTGCTTAATTATTTTTAAAGTAATCTCTACACCCGACATGGGGCCTGAACTCACCACCCTGACATCAGGAGTCAGATGCTTTACTGACTGAACCAGCCAATGCCCCTAACTTGCTGGCACATATAGAGTATGGTTTGATTTATGACTTCATTTCAGTCCTCGGTAAATAATCAAAGAGGACTGTAGGTTATAAGCTTGAAACAGTTGTTTTTTTTTTTAATGTTTATTTATTTTTGAGACAGAGACAGACAGAGAGCATGAACGGGGGGGGGGGGGGCAGAGAGAGAGGGAGACACAGAATCCGAAACGGGCTCCAGGTTCTGAGCTGTCAGCACAGAGCCCGACGTGGGGCTCGAACTCACGGACCGTGAGATCATGACCTGAGCCGTAGTCGGATGCTTAACCAACTGAGCCACCCAGGCACCCCAGAAACAGTTTTGACTTCGAATCTAGATGTGGTTTGAGTTCGAATCTAGATGTGGTTTGAGTTTGAATCTAGATGTGATTGGAGAGAGGAGCTAGCTAGTGGTGTCTGTTAGTGGGATAACCTAGAACCTGGGCATCCAGGGGACGGGCTACCGTCCAAGGACAGTAACTTCCCTGGGGCTCAAGGGGGGACTTTAGAAACAAATGGGAGCATTTTTGTGTCACAGCAACTGGTGATGATTAGGCATTTGTTAGGGAAGCCACGGACACTTAACACCCTGCAGTACAAGGCTCACAATGAGGAAAATTTTCACCTAAAAGGCCGTTCACACCCCCATGGTGATCTGTGCTGTTTTAGAGCCAGTCAGTGAATCTGTCAACCTGATGAGGTGCACCTGAATGTCTGCTATATGCTATCCTAAGACATACAAATGACAGATTCATTAGTGAGTTGCCTGGCCTGTTTTGTCCAGAAAAGGACAGAGATCACCATGAACTTGGTTTACCATCCTCCTTTCTCCCACTGCCCCAGACTTCTTAGGGTTCAGTTTCCGTGATGAATGACTATTGTGACCATCAGCCTGTTCCCTTCTCATAGTCTTTATAGAATATTGAAACGGGTAGGGAATGGCAGTAGGAAGAGTATAGTTCTGTTGGGGGTGGGGCATTGGCATAGTCCAGTTCCTTCTAGAATATGTGAAATAAAAAAATGACAGGAAGCAATTTGTTACTTATCTTTCTCTCTGTACTGCTGGGATCTTTTTTGGGGGGAAGAGGATCTTTCTTAAAAAATATCTTTAGTTACATTAATTTCTATAGAAAAATTTAAAAACTAAAAATTCAATGCAATAAAAGTGATTTTCACAGTCTCAAGTTGGGATTACAAAGTAGATCATAACTTTTTCCAGTAGAAGTTATAGGACACTCTTTATGTTAAATTGATATTTGTATCCTTGTCTTGGTCCATTTGGGCTGGTATAACAAAATACCATAGACTGGGGTGGCTTCTAAGAGAGCAGAAATGTATTGCTCATAGTTCTGAAGGCTGGAATCCCTAGATCAGGGATCCGGTGTGGCTGGGTTCTGGTGACTTGCAGACCGCCAGCTGCTCATTGGGTCTCACATGGGAAGCGGTAAGTTCTGTGGGACCTCTTTTAGAAGGGCACTAATCCTACTCGTGAAGGCAAACAATCATCTCCCAAAGGTCCCACCTCCTAATACTATCACTGTGAGGATTAAGATTTCAACATATGAATTTGGTGGTGGGGCGGGGCGGGGGACACAACATAAACATTTAGACTAGAGCATACCTAGCTGAAATGCTTCGGGTGGAGGAAAGTTAAATGGCGTTAGGCTGTGCAAGACCCTATTATACCCTGTTTCTCAATTAAGAGTGTGATGCATTGAGTTTGAAACCTACTTTTCAGAGCACTTGGAATTTGGTTTCAATAGCTTCTTGAGCAATCATATGAAAAAACATGACCCCTTTCTCTTCTTGGGGCTTAAATAATTAATTGATACTCTTTGGTTTATATTATCCTTGAAAACAGTTTCAAAATCTGCACTACCGGTCGTTAAAGTTTCTTCACCATAATCTCACTGGAGCTAATTGGTTAAGTGGGAAGCTGTTATTAGTCAAGCTTTCTCAAAAGGCTGCACGGTGGGATGCACCATTATCATTATACCCTTGTCTTCCAAATAAGAACATAATTAACTATGCAGAGAAAGTATACCCCTGACTCCAGCCACTCTGTTTCCTGGGAAAACCACCTGAGGGAGAGACTTTTATGAAGCCAACTATCTCAACAAAAGTCAATCTGACTAAAATTTTAAGGTGGTTATCATGTAAAAATAAATAAATAAAAACTAGGCTTGTATCTCTGGAGACAAACGGCAATATAAAAGGGGTGTGTGTGTGTGGTTTTGACTCATTACTAAAAATGACCACTTTAAAAAAATAAAATGGAAATTGAAGTAGCTGAAAGTTAAATTCCAGTATTCAGGGGCACCTGGCTGGCTCAGGCGACTCTTGATCTCAGGGTGGTGAGTTCGAGCCCCACGCTGGGCGTAGCATTTACTTTAAAAAAAAAAAAAGGAAAAGAAAAAATTAGAAAATACTTAAGCAGTCCAGTGTGCCTCCTTTGAGTTTCTTCTTTGACCCAGTCTTTCTAAATTCTATGGGCCGCCAGGGCTATCAGCGACTCTGTGGTGTTCCTGGGTCCTCAGTAGGAACCACTCAGATGAGCCTTCGTGAATTCATGGGATTGAGGAGGAAGCAAGAAGAGAGACCTTTATTCCCCACCAAATGTGTCCATTTCTCCAAAGAAACAATGATTTGGCATCTCCGTGATATCCTTGTAGTCAGTATCACACGGGACCCTCCTCACCTCAGCAAAACATTTGTCTGCTCATCCAGTGTCTCCAAGAGAATTGGGGTAATTACCTTATCCATCATCTACCCAAATTATAGCAGGAAAACCATTGTTAGCGTTTCCTTCCAGCGAAAGCCGGTGAGGGGAAGCTTAGGAACCGGCTTAACCTAAACTACAGTAAATGGCTGTCGGCTGCATTAGGTACCACTGGGAACACAATCCGGTAGTCACAGAGCTCTCCAGGTTGTGTGATAGGACCAAATAGTGTGAGACACGTGGTTGGAGCTTGCTGATGGGCATGTCGAGGTTCTTGTCCTTGTCTCTACTTTTGCAGACTTTCGAAGTTTTCCATAATGAAATGCCATTAGTATTGAACCTACTAACAGTTAAAAACAGATAGATTCTGCTTGTTGAAGAGATCTTAATGTTCAGGCTTCCTCAGACTCTCCTGGATGGAACAGAACTTGTTCCTATTAATCCATTCCTTACTCACGGTTTTACGCCTTAGCGCAGCCTGTGAAGTGCGTGTAGGTGCATCCCATTTGGTGTCTGCTCTTTGGCACCAGAAGACAATCACCAGGAGGACAGGAACTGTGTCAATTTTGCATATCACCGCTACATAGAAGCCAAGAACAGAAACATTAGTTCAATACATGTAGGTTTCCCGAAGGAGTGAAATGAATGCATGACAACTGAGTACTGGACTATCTTCATTCTTCTTTGTTTTCTTTTAGTTGCAGAATTAAGAAAAATCTTTGAACCAAAGAGGAAAGAACTTTTAGAAATGAAAAGGTAAGATATGTCTTGTACCTAATTAGAAAGTCGAAAAGCTTGGTGAAACAGTATTCCCTTTTCCCTTAGAATTGATTTCCGTGGCTCACTAGGCCCTTTTTGTTGTCTTGCACAGAAAAGAAAGAATCGCCAGGCGCCTAGAAGGAATTGAAACGGACACCCAGCCCATCCTCTTGCAGAGCTGCACGGGGTTAGTGACCCATCGCCTGCTGGAGGAAGACACGCCCAGATACATGCGAGCCACAGACCCGGCCAGCCCCCACACCGGTGAGCATGCCCGCCTGGTGGCCTGTGATCAAGCAGGCTGCCCGAGATGTTCCACAGAGGCTTTTTTATCCAGTGCTATTGGAAAGTGAGATACTCTGCAAAGACGAATTGCGTAGATGTACTGATTAAATACACGCGCTTGTAAAAAGCTTCAGCCACATATATCAGCTCTGTCCTGCCTCACAGATGTGGTCCTCTGGTGTCGCAGCAGTAAGAAATGATGCCCCTTGGCACACTGTTGGGTAATTGATGATGTCATTTCCCCCCTTGCCTGGGACCCGTAAAGGGCAGGAACTGTGTTTCCCTCTTGGTGTCCTCAGTGCCCTGGCACCAGACCTGTTGCCAGAGATCCTCAGTAAGAGTTTGTTGGAGGACTGAATGAGACACATTTTTACAGAATCCCCAGATCCCCAGCACAGGGCCCGGCTGCTCGTGGCAGGTAGCATTAAAAGTAAACCTGGACCTTGAGTGGGTAGGGCTCTTAGTCTATGTGTTCATGCAACAAAAATTCTATTTAAATTATTGTAATACATGTAATTTTAATACATGTATTGTAATACATGTAAATTTTAAATTCTATTTAAATGTAATACATGTAATTCTATTTAAATTATTATAATACATGAAATTGCATATTTATTTCCTGTTAAGCAGTATTTCAAACATAACCTATCTTTTTTTTTTTTTTTTTGGATCACTGTCAATGTTTGAACATTGGATATTCAACGTGGCCTTGGAAGAGGATGACCCACATGGGGCTGTTCGTCCCACCCCATCCCTGGCTCTGTAGCTCTATGCCCCTGCTGCTGCTTATAGCCATTGTTTCTTAGTTTCTTCCTCAGAGGGGCTGTTGCTCTCACTTCGTGATGTGATCATTTCACTTGTCTAGAGTTCCTGAGCTTCTATGGCCAGAAAACTAGACAATTACGATTTTTTAAAATTCCATGAAGAATCAAGACTAGACAGAGTACCAAAATTTATGGCCAGAAATGAACGCTAGTGTATATAAAATGTGAATCTATGTATTACCATGATAATTTAAGCTTCACATATTTGTGAGAAATGGAAGACTTACTTAATAAAATGGTACTGGGAAAATAGGTTTTGTGCAGTGGGAGAGGGGACATAGCCCTCTTCTCACTTAAATTAAACACAAAAATAAGTGCCAATTAGTCATATGATTAATTTTAAGAAAGTAATTTAAAAACATGAAAACATAGGTGAATATTTAATTCAAATTGAATGAAGAAGGACTTTCAAAACACAGAAACAGCTGTGGAAATCACACACGACCAGGCCAATTGACTTGACTACATAACAATTCACATCCGTACTCCAAAGAAAATCTAAAAAATTAAACAAGTTTGAAATATTCATGAATAAGATTAAGGTTCATGGTCCTATAAAAGTGCACACAAACCAATAAAAAAGGACAGTAGGAATCAGTAAAATACAGAGCAGTAAGCTTGATCAGATATTCCAGAGGAGAAAAAACAAATGGCTAATAAATAATTGGAAAATAAACATATTCTCTTTTTCTAGTAATCAAATGATATTTTGTAATTAACACTCAATGTTTTTAAGAGAACATAGATGGCAGATTCAAGTGCAAATTGATGCAAACTTTATAAAATTAATTTGACAGTCTAGCAAGTATCTTAAAATGATATACTTTTTTGATAATGCAGTTATACGTTTATGAATCTTGTCTGTTGTGATAGTAGTCAGAAAATCAGACTGATTAAAACTGAGAAACAACGTAAATGCCCAGGAATATGAGAAGGGTTATCTTAGTTATGGAATGCCTATTAGGCGGAATATTACGAAGCCTTAAAGAATGATGTCTCCAAAATAAGATTTCCAAATACAGGAAAATGTTTCAGACCAAACATTAATGGTGTATAAAACATAAATTATTTTATATAGAAGGAAAGAAGAAGTCAATTTTATAAAAGAAGGAATACATAGAAATATTTGGCAAATTCTCAATTTATCATAATTACACATTAGTGATTATTGGTGATTTAGGGTTTTACCTTCCTATGTTTTCATGTTAACATGCTAGACATTTTCTGTATGTGTGCAACAGTTGGAAAAATCCACTAGTGTTACACACACACACCCCCCCCCCCCCCCCCCCCCCAAGAACCTGGTACATATTGATAGTGCCCACTATTGTTCTGGTTACTATCAGATCCTGTGAAACCACAATCTGTCATATGTTAAGTTACAGCAGATCAAGTATCTTTTCTAGAGGGCTCTGGCCTCACCCATAAAATGCTAAACTCAAAAACAGAAAGGTAAATAAGTAAGAGGCAGCAGGCTGGAGCGAGGGGCTGAGCCTTAGCGCGGGCCGGGCGGAAGGCGGCTCACCCCGCCAGGACGGCTCTCGGCCTTCAGGTGTTTCACTGCAGACCCCGCACCTGTTCGGCAGCCCGGGTCGTCACCGTGGCTAGATACACCTGTGTGAGACGCGGGCCCTGCGCCGCGCGGGCGCTCAGGCGTGTGCTGTGTACCGAACAGCGTGCAGTCGGTGCGCGCCTGTACTTGAACTCTGTCCGTGTTCCCCGTGTGGTTCCCTTGCAGGCCGGTCCAATGAAGAGGAAGACACTTCGGACTCCTCGGTGGAAAAGCAGACCCGCTCCAAACTCTACCCAGAAACGCCGGGCGTCCATGCTGACGCCTCCTGTGGTTCGGCTCTCATGGACGCCCCGGCTCTTGAGTCCAAAGCGGAGAGAATCGCGCGGTACAAAGCGGAGAGGAGGCGGCAGCTGGCCGAGAAGTACGGGCTAGCGCTGGATTCCGAAGCCGACTCGGAATCGCTGTCTCGATACACCAAGTCTCGCAAGGACGCTGATGCTGCCGACAGAAGGGGAGGGAAAGGCGACAGGCAGGCCGAGCCGGGCAAAGATTCGAGCTCCCTGTACTCCAGGCCCTGCGTGGCCGAGTCCAAGGACTATGCCCTCCACGGGAGTGACGGTCTTTCTGACACCGAGGTGCTGCTCAACGTGGAAAACCAAAGACGGGGGCAGGAGCCCAGCGCCCCCGCGCAGGCCCGCGACCTGGCCCCCACGGTTGACGGTTCCTCATCCTTCCAGTTCTCCGGGCGAGACTGCACCGCCTTCAGTGACGTGCCAAGGTCCCCAAAGCAAATGCACGCCGTGCCACCCGCCTCCCCGAGCCACTCTGCCGGTGACCCTCCACTCCCCGCGGAGGCGCGAGCCAGGTAAGCGTTCAGCGCGCGCTCAGCCGCCTTAACATCTTTGCTTTGCACCCCCCTTTGTCAGGGTCTGGGTATTCCTGGCATTCTGTGGAGGGTTCAGCTGGTGGAAGAAATAAGGTGACATAAGAGTTTTTGTTTCCACAGTATCAAAACAGGTTCTGTCAAAGCAGGAAGCTTCAACTTCTTTTTAAAAATGACCAGCTCAACAGGTGTCTTGGGGACCCTTTCATGGGAGCCTTGCTTCAGGACCCTTCTTTTTACTGTTTCTTACATGCCTTTAATAATCGTCTGTTTCTTCATTTTTCTATAATTATACCCAAGACTCCTTGGTGATTGTGTTGCTGTCATTTAAGATCACAAAGCAGAAGGACCCCCACTAACGCGGTGGACGGGCCTCAGTTTAGGGTATGAAGTGTGACTGCAATATATACTGAATATAACTGGGACGTATAGCAATGCAATTACATCTGCGAGCTAAGAAGGAAGCTCTGTGGAAAAGCACCTCATTTCAAAGACCAGGCGTTAGGTGTAATTTGTAACGTGTATAAAGAGAGTAGCTCCCATTTGGGAAAATCAGAAAAGGTGTAAGACCAGAAACTCAAATGCCAGAAGAAAATATGTGTTTCTAAATGTAAATGTAATTTAAATTTCTATTTATAAATGTAAATGTAATTTAAATTTCTATTTATAAATGTAATTTAAATTTCTAAATTTAGATGTAATTTAAATTTCTAAATTTAGATAAAATTTCTAAATTTAGATTAAATTTAAATTTTGGAGTCTAAATTAAATTTAAAATTTGAGATTTAAATATTTAAATAAAATTTAAAATGAGAGGTTTAAATGTTTAAATAAAATTTAAATCTCTAAATTTAAATATTTAAATTTTCAAATTTTAAAATAAATTTAGATGTTTAAATTTAAATGCAATTTAGATATTTAAATTCAATAAATGTGATGACCATATTTAAAATGCAATTTACTTAAACATCCTACTTTAAAGTTTGGGGTAATTGTCTGGGTCGACTCCTGAATGTGTTTTTCAGTCCAAATAAGCATTAGCTTCCCAGGTGAATTGAGGATTTGTGAGGATCAAGCAACTTTATTCTGGAAAAGAAGAAAGAAAATGTATCGGGAAATACTCATTTATTTCACACTGGGACAGAGGAGTGAATGTGGTCCTCTTTAGTGGCAATCGTACATCTAAAACAGTTTGTTTTACTTATGGGAGTTTATTGAGCCAGACTTGTTCCTCCTCACTTGATCATCCACACCAAAATATTTAGAGATGTTAGCTTCTTAGAGAATTAAATACCTAAATCCAGATACGAGGTTCTGAGGGCCTTTGTTCAGCCTTTGGACTTTTTGAAGTTTTGGGACTGTGACCTGTCTTCTCTTACTTTGAAATGAAAGTCTGTTGTTTGGGAAGCCTGCATTTCATAGTAGAAAAAGTGTTCTTGCCTTAGTCTCTATCAAAGCAAACTCTTCATGTGCTTCATGAGCAGGACAAAGAAACCTAACAGTCTAACTTAGAAAGGAAATTAGAGATTTACAATTACATGAGTTTTAAAAAGGTAGGAGCCTAATTGTTGATTGCCATATTATGAAAACTTGAAGTTGTTAACACGGCATCGGCATCCGGGTTAGTCATCTACATCGCATATAATAGATCCTCTGTGAGTTCTTGAATCAGCTATAATAATAACAAAAACTTGGTTAAGTGCTCCAGGTAAAAAGATAGGATACTTAATAGTTTTGAGTGAGTTAAAATCTTAATATTAAAAAATGTCCATAACGTGAAATATTTTAAATTTTTTTAAGTGTTTATTTTTGAGAGAGAGAGAGAGAGAGAGTGCGAGCGAGGAAGGGGGGCAGAGAGAGAGAGTGAGACACAGAATCGGAAGCAGT
Source organism: Panthera onca (assembly GCF_046562875.1). Taxonomy (NCBI): domain Eukaryota; kingdom Metazoa; phylum Chordata; class Mammalia; order Carnivora; family Felidae; genus Panthera; species Panthera onca. The sequence continues at coordinate 27,567,460 of NC_138345.1, forward strand.
CGCCAGGCTCAGAGCTATCAGCACAGCCAGATGCAGGTTCTCATGAACCATGAGATCATGACCTGAGCTAAAGTCGGATGCTTAATGGACTGAGCCACCCAGGCACCCCTATAATGTGAAATCGTAAGAGGTGTTTCTTTCTCAATTATTTGGAGAGCCATTACTTGTAAGTTTCCATAAGCCTAGTCTCAGTCTCTCAACCCTGGACTTCCACAAAGAGAGGATTAAAAGAATTAAATTGTAAAGGAATTCTTGAGGAGGCACATGCTTTATTTATGTGTTTTTTAATTAAAAAAAAAGGTACTGCTTTATGTATTTTTTTAATTAAAAAAAGGCACATGCTTTATTTTTTGCAGCATTCAAGGTGTACAATTCTATGATTTATAGGCAGAGAAACAAATCATTTCATATATATTAGGAAAATACTGAGATATATTTGCATTAAAAAGGATGGAACATAATGTGTGACAAGTATGAAATTAAAAAGTAAATTAAGATATATGATAAAATAAACAGTTTGGAGGTTCCTCAAAAAGTTATGATCCAGTAATTGCACTATTGGGTATTTAACCCAAAAAGGTGAAAACACTAACTCAAAGGGATACATGCACCCCTATGTTTATAGCAGCATTATTTACAATAGCCAGATTATGAAAGCAGCCCAAGTGTCCACAGACAGAAGAATGGGTAAAGAAGATGTGATACATGTAGAGTGGAATACCATTCAACCGTAAGAAAGAATGAAATCTTACCATTTGCAACAGCATGAATAGAGCTGGAGAGTATAATGCCAAGTGAAATAAGTCAGAGAAAAACAAACACCATATGATTTGACTCATGTGGAATTTAAGAAACAAAACAAATGAGCAAAGGAAAAAAAGAGAGAGAAACCAAGAAACAGACTCTTCACTGTAGAGAACAAACAGATGGTTGGGGAGGGGAGTGAGGGGTTGGGTGAAACAGGTGATGAGGATTAAAGAGTGCACATATCATGATGAGCGCTGAGTAATGTTTGTAATTGATGAGTCACTATATTATATACTTGAAACTGATATAACACTGTATGTTAAAAAAGGATTTATTTTGTAATGAGTACAGTAATTCATCTTGTAAAGATGGATTTAAATGGATTAATATTCTGCTTAGATGCTCTTTTTCTAGAGCCAGGAAATTCGGGTGTCAGAGAGCCATTGTCGTCTGATTTCCATTTGGGAGGAAGAAAGATAAAAAACACTTTGTGAATTATGACAATAACCAAAGAAATCTTGGTGACTTAACCATAAATGAAATGTCATCTGATATGGAAATATGCAACAGAAAAGTTTAAGGAGATTAAGGAGTGATCAAAAAAACTGTAGATAATGAAGTTATTTTATACCACATGTATTTGTGGATGTGTTCTAGCACTGAGATGGAATATTTTTCTCACTGCTGTACTATACGCTGTCATCACCCAGCTCTGCCAAGTATTTGGGCTGTTAATTTCTGAATTAACTCCTTCCCATTGCATCGTTTTATTTTGTGGTCACTAGAAGAGGCTGGTTTTTCTTCATTACTTAAATATGGAATACATCACTCATGAATATACCATCAGAGACTTGCTAAAAATTCAACTGTGAGCCAGACATCACATGCAAGGCTTTCATATGTACCCATATACGCTAACACATATACACATAGAACAATCATTAGTTCTTGTACCATTAAGAGCGTTCTAAGCTCAATAACAGTCTTAAGGGCAATATTTAGCTGAGCAGTGAATTTTCACTGATTAGAATTATTTAATGTTCATTTGAACATTTATATGATGAAGAAAATATGTACATTTGTCACAAAGTCTTTAGCTCAGAAATCCCGTTAACTGCCCGGGAGTTCAGGTACATACTTCATTCTGAAACAGATGGACAATATGTATATTAACAGAATAGAGCATAAGACACCTCTTTTTAAATTTTTTTAACACTTATTTATTTTTGAGAGAAAGAGCATGAGTGGGAGAGGGGCAGACACACACAGACACACACAGAATCCGAAGCAGGCTCCAGGCTCTGAGCTGTCAGCACAGAACCCGACACGGGGCTCAAACTCACCAACAGTGGGATCGTAACCTGAGCCAAAGTCAGACGCTTACCCGACTGAGCTACCCACGCGCCCGGAGCATAAGACAGCTCTTAATCCTCATCCCCCAATCCCGACAAGCCCCTTATATTTAGAATTTCAGCATTGTGTTTTCTAGAGAGGTAGTTTTGCTGATATGAACCATTCTTTGTTAATTCAGCTATTATGAATGCTAATAAAATGCAAAGGGACCTGGGGCGTGTGGATTATTCAATTTTAAAACTCTGAGCTCCTGCTACTAACAGAGATCCTGAATCCAGAATTCTTGCTGAATTTGCTACTTTTTGTACCTCTTACGTAATTAAAAAAGAAAGAAAACGTACCATATTTGTTACGTCTGTGAGGGGAGAAAGTTAATTCCCAGGGCCCACACCTGCTCTTTGCCTGAGCGTCCACTGTGACTCCCCGTTGTCAGTGACTTGGGTGTTGGGCAAAGAAGAAAATTATACTGAATTTCCCAGTGGTGATCCACTCTAGAAAACCCTTTTTTATTTGTTTTCATGACTCTACTTCTATGCTGGCCAGTCCTTCTCCCACTAAGCAAATTGTATCATTAGCAAATGAACATGGTATGCAGAGGCATCACTGAAATTTGACCTGGGGAGGGCTGCCATTGGCTGATGGTCGTTTGGACAGGGCTCTGATGACACCAGACCTGTGGCTTGGCTCAGGAAGCTAGACCAGGGCACCCTCCGCAGTGTGCCTTTTCAGAGACATGGTGACAGGCAGACTCAGCCAACTGAGAAGGAAAGAGATTTAGGCTATGCTCTTGTAATTTATTTCTGATTGTATGTGCTCATCTCCCAGGGAGAGGTTCAGTCTAAAAATGGTCTTCAGAGCCTCAAGCTCATTGTTTTCCTTCTTATTTGTCTGTTAACCTGACCTGACAGAAAAATCTACAAGAGGGGGAGCCTGGGTGGCCCAGTCAGTTAAACTTCTGACTCTTGGATTCAGCTCAGGTCATGATCTCACCGTTCGTGAGATCAAGTCCCACATCGGGCTCTGCGCTGGCAACATGGAGCTTGCTTGGGATTCTCTCCCTCTCTCTCTGCCCCTCCCCTGCGTGAGCTCTTTCTCACTCTTTCAAAATAAATAAACATTAAAGAAAGAAGAAAAGAAATGTCTACAAGAGAGTGGTATAGAGGGGAAAAGCTGCCGCTGGCCATCAGCATTGGTTCCTCAGCCCCTGTCCCCCCAGGGCACGAGTGTCCCTAACACAGGCTCCAGGTCAGGGCAGATGTCCCGGGAAAACAGATCTCTAAGACCTAGGTCTCTAAAGAAGAGACCTCTGGGTACTCTAACAGGTCACATAGCGGGATAGAACTATTTTCACCTTTCAGCCCTTGTACCCTCAAACATCTCTTCACCCTGCTCTATTAGCATTTGGCTTGTAAAATATGGTCAACTCACTCCTATTTTTTTTCTTTTTCTTCTGTTCTCACTGGCAAGTATCCCCTTATGTTCACTGAATTAAATATGAATATGTCACACAAGATGCTAGCTGGTGTGTCCTAAATTCAAATGTCTGCCAGATTTTAAATGCAAAACTGCGCCTGTACACACGCGCCCTCACGCACTTATATGGCAGCACACAGACACAAAGCAATCATTAGCATTTTTCCCAAGCAAGCAACTCGAAGCAAGTAAACTGTTCATTTTAATGAGATGCCTAAGTTAATAACCATTCTTCTTAAGCTGAATACTGTTGTATAATTAGAAGCTGTTATGTAATTAGAGCTGGACACCCACAGGGTGAAACTAATTCTACTGTGCTGGATTTTGACTTCACTTTGGCAGCAGGAAGCACTTTTTAGCCTGTTGACTCTTAGCAGTTACAGGGAGTTAAAGCCTCTCTCTCATTATATACTTAGGGATACAAACCAAGAGCAACTCACGACCTCTGTGACCGTTTAGGGTGAGTTGCCACATCATAAGAAAGTTCTGTTACACCCAAGGTCACCATCTCACTGTTCTCTTGTCCCCAGTGACCCTACGGTCCTCTCCCAGGGGAGTGACCTCTGCACTATGGGGATGTTGGCTCACCCCAAGACCCCACAAGAATAGATACCCGACGTTAAAGACTTGTAAATTCTTAGAAGCAAAAGTAATCCTGGAGATTATTTAAAAATCTCTTTTCTACATGAAAAAAATGAAAGATTAAAGAATTTAAGTGATGGGGTTAGGACCACGTGGCTACTTTGACAAAGCTGAGGCTAGTATCCATCACCCGTTTGTTCGTCCACTCAAGTTCCCTGCATCTGTCAAGCTCTTTCCGTTGCGTCTGCTCTCGCCGTTTATGTCAGTTCTATCAGGTAACACCGTGGAAAAGCGAGTGTGCTGGTTTTGCCCTTCGAAGGTTAGAGGTTTTTAGGAAAGAAGACCGGGGGTATTAGAGAAACAGTTTATGTGCATTTACATAAGGTACTTAAGAACTTTGCCCTTATAAACAAAATGAAAACTTGTAGTTTAGTAGAGTTCAAACTCAGTAGGCATCCACGTATCTGTGCATACCTCATCGGCATTGGATTAATTTCAGCTCTGAGGTAGTTTAGCTAATCATCGAAGAAAATTATATTGGGTCTCCTGTGTGCCAGGCACTGTGCTCCTAATTGGCTATATTATTTAAAAAAAAAAAAGTATAGGAAATAATTACAACATGATGGGGTAAATAAGGTTCTAGAGATCAAGGTTGGGTGCCATGGGAAAATGTTGATTGTATACCAATTTTCCTCCTGTGGAGATGTGGTCACGTTGAACTAAGTCCTTAAAGATGTGGTGAGTTTGCTAGCCATGGAGGGGAGGCTACTCCCAGCACAAAGGCACGAACGAAGACTTAGAAGGAGGGGGTGGGATGAGGCCAAGTGCCACATGGGGAGCAGTCATGGGGCACCTCAGATGACATGACAAGGCATTTGGCCTTCACCTTATGGACAACGGAAAGTGTCTGAAGCGTTTGAAAGCAAGGATGATTGATTGTGTGTTTTAGAAAGATCATTCTGGAGGAATGTGGAGGGTTGGTCTGAAGGAGAATTGATTCCAGTTAGGGAGACCACTGACGTGGTGATTGCAGTTACCCAGGCATGAGATAATGAAGTCTGTGCTTCTAAGTTGAGCTTTGTCATTAACGTGGTCCTTGGCATTAACTTGGCATTTCATGAGATAATCTGGAAGATATCAATGATAGGCTGATCCTATTTCTGGAGGAGGGGTTGTAAACAAGTTCGGTGACGGTAAGGGTAAGGAAAAGAGTGGAAGGAAGGATGGAGCAGGAAGGGAGACGGGAGAGAAGAGAGCACGTGTACCTGCAGTAGGGTTGGAAACTAACAAGATGAAATTTAATCAAATCCTCTACTTAGAGGGGGAAAAAATCAGTGTACAGGTTCAGGATTGGGAAACCTGATTTAATAGTAGTTCATGGGAAACAGACCTAGGAGTTTTAGTTGACAGAAAATTCTTTATGTGACTGCCAAAATGGCTGGTCCAGTCTTGGGGTGCATGATGAAAGTAGCCCAAATAATCCTGGTCCCTCTGTGTTGTGCAGTGGTCAGATTACATCTGGGTATCTCATTCTAATTGAGCTGTTGACAAGTGAGAACATATCTAGAAAGTCTACTTTCCTGTTTGCCCTGCTTTCTTGACCTTTCCAGGTTTTTATAAACGTCTCCCTGTCGTAATAGAAACTAGAATCATTTTTGGAGTCTCTTACACATTCTCTGGTGCTTAGACTCTCAAACCAGTCTGTTCTCATTATCAGATTGTCATTTTCCCAGTGCACTTATAAGACCGAGGCTTGGCTTGGCATACGGAGCCCTCATGTTATCAGCCTGGCTTCTCAATGATGATGATTCTGCCAAAAGGGAGAAGAGGAGGGAGAGGTCACGAACCAAATGAGGAGTCTCACAAATATAGTTTCACCTGCACCTCTTGTCTTAGAGCCCCAGGCAGACAAGGCTGACATGCCCAGATTTACCAATTCCGCCAGAATCCCCCGAATATGGCAGCATGAATTTGGTATTATGCCACTCCATAAGATTGGTAAGGATGATCCACTAATAACATTACTTTAGCACAGGCCTCATGCAAAGGTTACTTCCCTTCTCTGAGTCATTTTCATGTCTCTCCATCTCCGCTACTGCCTGGCATCTGGCACATAGCGAGTGGATCCATAAATCATTTTTGCATGAACGTTCTGTTGTTTTCTGTACTTTCTTGAAGCGTCACCCAACAGTAGTAGCGATACTTGAAATAGCCCCAAATCGCAAACTGTTTATCAGCCCACAGCCCGTGAGGGACTTGTGCCTACATGTAAACCGTGGGCCCTTTCCTTCGTCAAGAAAGTACATGCTATGAACAAAACGTCAGCTGACGTAAACAGCAGGCTTCGTGATGTTGTCCTTGTCCACTCCGGTGCAGGCCTTTTATCTAATCACAGGCCAGCGACACCAACCAGAAGAACGTGCTTTGAGGAGCACCTGTTTATACTATAAGGCTCTTTCCACTTGATCTGAGGTCAGAGTTCTTGTAGATGATCTTGAGTCAGTGTGCTCGTAAATACTATTAAACTACAAGTGGGAATCGTGATGTGGGGGAACAACGTGGAGAGACACTTCTGGGGCCTTCTGAACTCCATCTCCAGTCCTAAATGGCTGTTTCTAGGTTAGCCTCACAGCTAAGGCAGCGAAGTCACTGGATCACTTTGTACTAGCAGTGGTGGGTAGGAATCTAAGCGGGAGCCAAGGAAATACAGATCCAGCTGGGAACTGGAAGCTTGAGCCACTTTGGAAGGCCGCTCCCAGCACCTTCCTCAGACTCCTGTGCCTTTATGGATAGTTCTTTCCGTCTGCACACACCTTCTGTCATTGCGCTCGCTTGCCTGAGGCCTCAGCATTTAGGCATTCGGTACTGAGGTTAGTTCAGAGAGAACCTGAAAGAACTCTCACATATTTATCCTGTTTCTGCCCCAAGAAGACTGTATTTCTACCTTTTTGTTACCCAAGAAGTCCTCACTTTATAATCCAATAGTGACATGTTTGTTAATTGAGGAATAATTCACATCAAAATGCATACATTTTCCATTTAAAATGCACCAACTCAGGTTGGTGAGTTTGTGGAAACGTGTAATGATTACCCCAGTTGAGATAGAAAAGATTTACATTGATTGTTGACTCTGTTTGCAAGGACCTAATTTAGCTGCCATAGCCTGATGGCATCATACACTCAACTCATGTTGTACAAAACCAACCCTTCTCAGGGTGCCTAAGTGACTCAGTGGGTTAAGCATCTGACTCTTGATTTTGGCTCAGATCACGATCCCACGGTTGTGAGTTCAAGCCCTGAATCAGGCTCTGTGCTAACATTTAGAGCCTGCTAGGGATTCTCCATCTCCTTCTCTCTGTTCCTCCCTGACTTGTGCTCCCGCACTCGTGCACGCACACTCACTCTCTCTCTCTCTCTCTCAAAATAAACTTAAAAAATTAAAAAAAAAAACCCTCACTTGGTTGATTTTTTTTTTTTTAACCAAGTTTTACTTATCAAAAATAGTTAAGCATAGCATTAAGGAACACTCATTAAATAACAGCATCGATTTAACGTTTAAAGAAAGAAAATGAACTTAAGGCATCATTGCCACTATTCAGATGTGATCTCTTTTTTTGTTTTTAAACTGACCTGGTATTCTACTACTTCTCCAAAACAGTGGCCCTTCGGCTGTAGAAATAAATGTTGTACTTTTACAAAATGATAGACTTTTTCTTCTGATTTTGGGCATCCCTTAGCCACCTGTCAGTATTACAATCAGGCTGTACCCTGTGGTGGTGGAAAACTGAATCCAAAAAGTCCCATTATGTTCCATCGTTTTGGAGTGCCTGTGAATCAACCAAATCAGTTTTATAACTTTGACCCACCATTTCGGGGAGCCATGCATTTAATTCGAAAGGAAGAATTTGCCTTCTCTACCAATGTCAACACTTAAGAGTGACCACTCTGAGTTGTTTTCTGCTCTTTACTAGGTTTTTCAGCCTCGCGGGCTTTGGGGAGAAAATTTGAAGGAAAGAAAGAAAAAAGATCTAAGATAGGTTTTGTGGAAATGACTGGCCCACATTTTCATTTGGTATTTATTCATTTACACATATTTTTGCTTTTAAAGAATGAAAAAAAAGATACTTGCATTTAAAAATTCCATGAACTGCACCAAACATCTGTGTCAAAGTAAATAAATCCCTTAATTGTGACTGCTGTCTAGATCGATTGTAATGCTAAACTGAATTATGGTTTTTAGAAGTCTTAAGTCTTTAAAGTATATTTTTTGAGGTATAATCTATGTACAGTAAAATTCACTGTTGTTAGTCAACTTCTATGAATTTCGACAGATATATAAAGTTGTGTAACTCTCACTACAATCAAGATACAGAATCATTCCATCAGCCCAAAAATTCCCTCTTGGTCAACCCTTCCCACCATCACCAGGTCCTGCCAACCAACAAATAGTCTGTGTTCTTCACTATAGTTTTAGATTTTTTAACATGTAAAATCATATTCCTTGACTATTTCATTTTTGTTAACTCAAAAAAGTCATATAAGAATTGGATGAAATTGTTTTTTTTTAAACCAGAGAAGAAATGTTAATGTCGATCGTTTATAATATCATCAGAAAGGGATCCATCTTGGGTGATTGTGGTGTCAACTTGCAAGGTAGTTTACACAGAGTTGATTTTACATTTCAGATTCCCTAGTGACTACTCAGCATGCAATGAAGTCAGGTGCGCACGCTGAAATTCTTTTCCCTGGTGCCAGCATTGTACCTGTGTCAGGGCTGACACGTGAACGTTGACTATCGAGTTGATATTTATTTAGCTGTTGTGATGTTGAGCTTCAAAAGTGCCTGTGCAAGTGGGAATTAGGTTGTGTGAATTAGGTGTCATGTCACATTTTCATATTTTGTGCGTGCTAGAGGAGGAGGGGCAGCCGAGGACCCAGTCCAGCTGAAGCATTCCCTTGGGCCTCAGGGTATGTCTGATTCTTCCCACTTCACGTCCAGTATCACCTGCTCTCAGGTTATCCCTCCCATGAGTTTTCCTGTTTCCAAATGGTTGATGCTTCCACACATTTTCTGCTCTAGGAGGTTCTGGTGGGGGACAGCGACCAGGCTTCACGCACCTTGGCCAATTCTGGGCCCCTGCATTTCCGCACGCCCCCCCCCCAACCCCGTCCTCAGCAGTGAGTGCCCTCTGAGCCAAATTACTCTTCACTGCCAGGCTCCTTTGATTCCGTGCTGTGCATGGGGAGAAAACAAAAAACAAAACAGAGGAAGAGGATAATTGGGTTTTGCAGGATTTACAGGTAGTTGCCAGGCTTTCTGCTGAAGGTGGGACAGGCACGGCTGAGAGACCAGTCAGGGTGGTGGGTGTGGCCAGGACGCCCTGGTGCCTTCCTTGCTCAGCCCCAGAACGCGTGAACACCTGCACCCCAACTGAATCGTTTCTCATTCAAGCCAGGGAGGGGTTCCTCTTTCATTTTTCTTTCATTTTCCAGAATACTGAAGCCTATAGCTCTGGAGGAGCGATGTAGGCTCAGGGATCTCACAGCCCTTGAGTTCAAGCCCCAGCCTTTTATATACCAGCTTGTGATCTGGGGCAGTTAATAATACTTTTTTTTTTTTTTTTTGTACTTTCCTTTCTTCATCTATAAAATAAATATAAGAATACTTTCAAGGGTTGGGGCACCTGGGTGGCTTAGTCAGTTAAGCATCCCACTCTTGATTTTGACTCCGGTCATGATCTCGTGATCTGTGAGTTCAAGCCCCACATCGGGGTCTGAGATGCTGATGGTGGGGCGCCTCCTTGGGATTTTCTCTCTCTCCCTCTCTCTGCCCCTCCCTTCCTTTTGCTCGCTCTCTCTCTCTCTCTCCAAATAAAGAAGTAAACTTTAAAAAATAAAAATAAAAGAACCCCTCCAGGGGTTGTTATGGGGATGATCATTCAACAGTTCATCCATCCCACAAATATTTATCGAGACCTGCTCTTTCCCACACACTATTCTGGGTGCTGATGATATAACAGTCTTCTCTCAAGAAGCTCATCTGCCCCTAATGAATCTTTCTCCCCTAGGAGAAAGACAGCAAACAAATAAATGTGCAGTGTGACAGATGTAGTACTTACCACATCTGTGAAGAAACTTCAAGCAATTCAATGAAAGCAGAGAGAGAAACGATTGGCACTTGCTATTCAATATAGAATGGTTAGGAATGGCCCTCTGATAGGATAGTTGTTGAGCAGAGAGTGACATCGAGGGAGGCAGTCATGCAGCCATTGGGGTGGGTCAGCCTAGGCAGAAGTAGCACCTGCAAATGCCTGAGTGGACTCTGTACGGAGCCTCTGAGGTGGCCACGGTCACTGGTGAGGGAGGACCTGGGGTGGGGAGGGGAAGAAGAGGTGGGAGAGGAAGGGTGGGCAGATCAGGGCCAGTCCTCAGCCCATCCCTGGGGCTTTGGGTTTCACTCAAAATGATGTGCAGAGTCATAAAAGGGATGGAAAAGAGGAATAACCAATCTGGATGCTAATTTGAAAACAGACCATAGGTGGGCAAAGATGAAAACAAGTAAAATAACTAGGAAGTCATCTTAGTAATCTGGGTGAGAGACAGTGGCGGCTTGAACTAGAAGGGCAGCAGCAGAGCGGGTGAAAGGAGTTAGGTTTTGGAGCTAGCCAGTGGAATTGCCGATAACTTGGATGTGGGGTGTAAGAGACACCGAGGAATCAAACGGGAGGGTTGATTTTTTGGCCGGGCAGCTTGGAGCGGAGAGTTGCCATTTGCTGAAATACAGAAGGCTCCAGTGCAAGTTGACTTTGGAGGGCGATCAAGAGTTCCGTTTTGGGGCATGTTAGACTTATGATGTCTATTGGATAGACAAATGGAAGTGTCAAATGGCCAGTTGGGTCCAAGAGTCTGAGTTGAAAGGGAGGTCGGGGTGGAGGTAAACAATGAGAAGGTGGTCAGCGTGGAAGTGAAAGCCCACTGAGTATATTAAGGCACTGAATGTCAGTGGAGGGGGAGAGGAGCCCATCGTGGGCACCCTGAACTCCAAAGGTACAGATGGTGGGGAGAGGAGGAGACTGAGAAGACTGCGCCAGGTGAAGGGAGCGATCGCCTGTATCTGATGCCGCTAGTGGGTGAGGAAGAGAAGAACCAAGGAGTGAGCACGTTCTGTGCGACAGTGGCAACACATGTCCAGAACAGCCTGCAGGCAGAAAGTGCCCACGTCAGACTGTCTCCCCAACTCCTCTCCTTATTTTCTGGTTTGGATAGCAGAAAAGATCACCCAAGCAAGTGCCTCAGCCAACCGCAAACATCCTAGTGCTTTACTGTGAGAAATACTGTTCTAAATCACTCCTGCTGTAAATTTACTTAAGACACACTGGTCCTCCTGGTTGAAGCTGGACCCGTGTTCCTTAAAATCACATGACTTGTGAAGTGGGCTCTGTATGTCTTATCTCTAAAATATAAAAGCATGGGGCACCTGGGTGGCTCCGTTGATTAAGTATCCAACTCTTGAATTCGGCTCAGGTCATGATCCCAGGAGCCCCTTACTGGGCTCCACGGCGCGTGTGGAGCCTGCTTGGGATTCTCTCCCTCTCTTTCTCTTCTCTCTCTGCCCCTCCCCCACTGGCACATGCACTCTCTCTCAAAATAAATAAACTTAAAAAAGGGGCATCTGGGTGGCTCAGTTGGTTGAGCATCCAACTTCAGCTCAGGTCATGATCTCATAGTTCATGAGTTCGAGCCCCGCATCAGGCTGTGTGCTGACAGCTCGGAGCCTGGAGCCTGCTTCCGATTCTGTGTCTCCCTCTGTCTCTGCTCCTCCCCCACTCTCACTCTGTCTCTCTCTATCAAAAATGAATAAATGTTTTAAAAAAATTTATAAAAAAATAAAATATAAAAGCAGTAACTCAGAGATGTCAGTACAACATTGTTTAGGAAGAAGGAAGGAGAGGAGGAGCCATGTTCTTAGCATGATGCCTTCGCATAGTTTTGATTATTTCTCATTACATTCATACGTATCATACATGAAATGTCAAAATTTGAGTATTTGCTACCACACTAGTATTTACTTGGTTTTTTGGCTCGTTCCATACCAATGGCGTAATGAAAAAATGGCGCCCAGCAAGTCTCCTGTGTCTGTGTGTGATTTTCATTTTTCAGATACTGACCCAACATATTCTTAAGCCCCTGATCAATTTTTTTTTTTTTTTTTTTTTTTTTTTTTTTTTTGGTGGGGCTGACCAAGTTCTAGGTTTATCAATGAAAGTCATGTTCAGAAAGTTGTATAGCACTTCTTGTTTAAAAACCACTCTCTTATACAAAACACATTTGAGCGTTAAAATAATTTTGTGCGGGAAGGCATATTGTATTAAGTTGGTGGTTTTTAAAAGCAAATTGCTGCCACTTCCTCTTTTCTCACTGTATCCTGTGCTAGAGTGATTGCCTCCTTTCTTAGCTGCAGATAATAGGCTAACTATTCCTGTGTTGAAAATTAGACCAAATTTTACAGTTGGAAACAAAATGGCTTTGCCATACACCTAAATTTTTTGTTTGCTACAGACTAAATTGCTCTAATGCTGGGGAAAGGGAGACTGGGCTGATCGGTTTGGGTGTGGAAAGACAAGGGAATGTCCAAGCCTAGTACAGGACAGATTTCAGTGGTCACAGAAAAATGTATACTAGTGGTTACAGACTGGTTCTGGCCTGTCAGCTTAAACTAAAACTTGAACTAAAATGGTTTTAGAAAATTCAGATCACTTTATTATCATTGTCACTCTATTTTTTTTTTTGGAAATTGCTTTGAGCTCAAATGTGTTTCCAGCCTAGTATTCAAGAACTCTTACAAATAAGTTGCAGTTTGGGGCTGGTAAACATTTTAACGTGTGTGTAGAATTTTCTTTTTCTTTTTCTAAACAATTTTTTTTAGAGCAGGGGAGAGGGGCAGAGAGAGAGATCATGGGAATTTTAAGCAGACTCCACACGCACCGTGGAGCCCAGCATGGGGCTCGATCCCACGACCCTGGGATCATGACCTGAGCCAAAATCAAGAGTTGGATGCTTAACCCACTGAGCCACCCAGGCGCCCCTCCTTTTTCTCTTTCTACATTGTTAGGTGATACAGATCAGTAGTGTGACTGTTCGTCTTGTGATTTGCTTTACATGGTTACCACAGGGTTTTCCTGGCCTGTCCTAAAATATCTTCAGTGTGGCATAATTTCTTCATCCCATTCAACTTGGTGTTATATGCAATCGTGTGTTGAGGAATGAATGTGTAAATCATATGTTACCTTGCCTACCACAGTGTAAGTTTTTTAATGGCTGGGATGATGCCTGAGTCAACTTTGTTACTTCTCAGAGCCTAGTCCAGTGCTTCCTACATAGAAGGAACTCAATTAACATCTATTGAATTGACCTGCATTAGTATTGGTAATTGTTAATGTTGGTTGCATTATTCCGTGACACATATAAAAGGAAAATGTCTAAGAGCAATTAAAGCTATGATCTTCTTGAATTTCCTTTTACTTATTTCCTTTATTTGATATGTGTTGTTTTGTATGGGTACTATTTTTATATTTGGCTATTTACCAATATACCTTAACAGAACTTATAGATTATAAATTGACATTTAATCCTACTCTCACAAGAAAATTGTCTGGTATTTGTGGGGACGGGGTAACTGGAACAGACTCCTAATACTTGCAGATTACTTGAAAAATGCTTTATGTGGTGGCTTTGGATAGATTTATTTCTATCTCTTGAGATTAGTGGGGAGCCGCACGTCCCTTGTGAAATAAATACAAACCTCCGACAAAACGTGCCTATACATTTTCAAAAGCCAGGATTATTCTTTACTTAAAAAACAGCCTTTAGGTTTTACATTATAAATATGTCTGCACATATGTTGACATTTGAATAGACATTACCTGAAGTTTTGTCTTTTGTACATGATAGTACCGGGAAACCCAAATATGAGTGGTTTCTCCAGAAAGATTCCGAAGGGGACACACCTTCTCTTATCAACTGGCCTTCCAGGTATATCCCAGGTTGAAACTCTCGGCTTATGTATAGTGAGTGCTGCTACTGCCCCTGCTGACTTGCCCGGCTTTTCCACCCACGACCAAACCCTAACTCTCTTCTTGCCCTCGGTTAATCGCGGTGCGTTTGAAAGTCATGCGTTCACAACGGGCTGCGGGAAGTTACGTTTGGATCGTTTGCTTTTCGCCTCCGGTCACCCTCGATCCCTGCTAATCGTATTTCTCCCTCTTCTGTCCTGTTTCTGAAAATCGTTTTGATTACACTTCTGGCCTCTCTCCTCTCTCGCCCGCCCACATACCGTCAAGTGGGGGCAGTAGTGAGGACTGGGCTGCTCTCCTCGTGAGTCACACTAACTAACCAGCTCTCGTCCCATCCTGGCAACCCCCCCCTCCGCTCAGCACTTCCAGCCTCCTGCTTTTCATGTCTCCTCGTCTCCAAACCATTAGTTAATTCTCCACAGTTGCACTCGGGGCATTGTGGTTTTAAAGGCAGACAAAAAAACAAAAAACAAAACAAAACAAAAAAGTTTCATTTCATTTTTAAGGTTGGGGGCAGGGAGAAGCAGAAGGAATAAGAATGAATAAGTCACTAGCAGGACAAAGCACCCATGTACTGAGTTTCTAACAGTCACTTTGTCCTCAGCTGAGGACAACATTCAGATTGTCTCTGATTAGAGGGACACATTCCACAGGAGAACTTGAACCACATTTCAGTCTTGTTTTGATTAACAAAGCTTATAAATATGAAAACCTCCAACACTGCCTAGTCTCTGGGAAAAATAACTCCGAGTGCTTTTTTCCCCCTCCTGAATAGTTCATGATAACTGCCTTTTATATGTGTCCTTGACTTTTTTGAATGAAATATACACAGATACCCTGCATCCTGTGCTGAAAACATGTAGGAGTTTATATCAAATTTAGCAGGGTGCGTTTGTCATTTAAGGAAATACTCTCTTTCAAAACTGTCCGTCATAAATAATTATTTTTGCTGACTGATCTTTAGCAAATGAAAGTTGAGGTTCCCTAAGAAATCCCTTTTCCCACTCCAAAAACGTGTTTTACTTTTTAAAGATGATTACCAATTAGTAATCCCCTTCTTCACCCGCTTCAGTGGTTTCTCCTTTCTCACTACGTGGCTTTACAAAAAGTACAAATGAGTAGGAGCTAACACTAGTAAGTGTTTACTCTTGAAGAAACTTTGAGGCTTTTAAACTGGATTTCGGTTTTGCTCTCAGATACTGAAATAGCTGGAGAAGAAAGCCGAGCGATCCCTTTTAAACTAAGGGCCTAATAGCAATTCCAAAGGGGAGAAAACATTCGGTTCCTTAGTTCTTTCAACAAACACCTTTTCTCTAACATTCTTCTCGGTAGTAATTGTTGTTAGTAATGCTGGTAGTAATAACGTGAATGCATATAGTCTGCCTTGCATGAAAAAGCTTGCGAATGTTTACTTGAGCTCTTGAAAGGGTGACTGTTGTAGCTTGAGCTCAATTAAAAAAAAATAATCATCACGAATGCTCTTACGTTTCCAGGAGACAGTGAAATTGCATTTGGTCAATAGGTATATGTCTACCTGGAACCACCCCCCCCCCCCCGCCCTCCCCCCCGCAGTCCATACACAAGGCCCATACATGTGGAGAGTTTACTGATTCCCAGCACCAGCCTCAGTATGCCCTCATGCATACTGGTGGTGCATACTAACGGATTTTCCTGTGGCTTCTGGTCATTCATGTAGTCAGAAGGCATCCATTCTCACCCAGGATGGCATCTGACCCCCTGTCAGCTTTCTAGAGGGCAGAGTTAGTTTTTGCACCATGCTGGCATTTGGAAACCCGACTCAAACTCGTTCGTCTGGCAGGTGGTAGGTTTCTGACATTAACCACCAGAAATGCATTGTCACGGTGGCTCTGTCTCTGGGCGGCTTTCCATTCACGGGCAAGCTATGATCCGCGCATGCTTTCTTCCCGTTGAGCCGTTACTGTACTTTGCAACTTAAATCCTTTTTCTTTCTTAAAGAGTTAAGGTTAGAGAAAAATTGGTGAAAGAGGAGAGTGCTCGCAACAGCCCTGAACTCGCCTCAGAGCCCCTGACTCAGAGGAGACAGCAGCCAGTGCCTGTCCAGTGCTTGTCTTTTCAGTCAGAAAATTCGGCCTTTGATAGGGTCTCGAGCAGGGCAGCCGGCTCCGCACGACAGCCCATCCGCGGCTACGTCCAGCCGGCAGACCCGGTTCACACGGCCACGCTGGTGACCTCAGAGATCCCAGAAAATGTATCTGAATGCAGCTGGGGAGCGTCAGCCACCCAGAGTGTCAAGAAGCCTCCCAGCTTGAAGGTTCTAGAAAGTGAGAGGAGGGAGACTCCAGTTCTTCATATTTGTGAATCAAAAGCAGAGGAGGATGTGCTCTTCACCGAAGCCCTCGAGGAAAGCAGGGACACGCTTTTGGCTCTGGAGGATCACGGGCTTGCCAGAAGCCGGGAAGAACCCTCTGGAAGCGACGACTTCGGCAAGCCCGTGGTTAGCACTGCCACCTTCGAACTTCGGAAGGAACCGGAAAGTCCGTCACACCCACCTCACACTCAGCAACAACCCACTGAGAGGATGGGCAGACAGGAAGTGGTCCTGTATGTTCAGAGCGAGCCTGTGTCCCAAGATGCCAGGGCGACGGGCCACAAAAAGGAAGCATTTACCAAGAAGCGCAAGGTCCTCACCCGCTCCCTGTCTGACTACACGGGCCCCCCTCAGCTGCAGGCCCTGAAATGTAAGGACCCCGCTTCAAAGCAAGAGCACGAGTCACAGACTTCCAAAGCCGAAGGACCCCCCACGGAAGTTGGCGTGCTGGACACAAAGGTCTCTGTCGCCCAGCTCCGAAATGCCTTTCTGGAGTCTGTCAATGCCAGCAAGAAACGCGAACTGTAGGTGATGTTTCAAACGTCCTCCTGATGTGTCACTTGCACGTCCTTGGCAGATTTATTCACTTCTCAACTTGTGTGGTGTCCTGCATTGGGTCACGTTAGCTTAGCTCACCAGTGTGCAGGGCAGACTATACAGGAAATGGCTCAAAAACTACCATTCTGCTTCTGCCTACTAATGGGGAGCTGCAGTATTGGGTTGCTGGAATGTTCCACCTCCTTTCCATGCATGGTCGGGGCATGCAGTGGGATTTGGTGGTGTCTGGGCCTTGCCTCACTGAGATGCATAAACCTTTGCTTTATTCTCTCTCTCTCTCTCTCTGTCTCTCGTTTCCCTTCTGTATCCTCCCTCCCAATGATTCTAAAAGCCAATCCCGGGTTGAGAGGTCAGCCGAAGGAGTTGGCTTGCCTACCGGTGTGGAACGGGAGAGAGGGTCCCGGAAACCAAGACGCTATTTTTCTCCTGGTGAAAGTAGAAAAACTTCCGAGAGATTTAGAACTCAACCTATAACCTCAGCAGAACGAAAGGAATCAGATAGGTAGGCATGCGTACGTGTAGTTCTACAGTCTAGGAACGTAAAAGCCATCTTACGGGATTTTTACCACAGTGATGGTCCTAGTGCTGTGTCAATGGGATCTGATGATTCCGTAATTCTTCCACCTAATCCATAAGAGATATTTATACATGTATTTTTAAAGAATGCTTCCTGGGAGAACAGTATCACAATTAACCGTTTTACACCGCATTTAGATGGTAAGAAGTGAGACACGTTATTTTTCTTCATTTAATGTTTTTCGTTTCTTAATGCCCTTGTTAAAGTAGAATCCGCAGTGAGTATCCGCTGACTTTTCCAGGGCAAGTAAATAGGGGTTTTATATTCATCTTATAAATGTCTGTCTACTTGTCGTGTTGAGTTGTATACGACCGTATGCTTGTGTGTAGAAATGGTAAGGTTTGTTTAAACAGTGATCAGTCGTGTTTAAGTTACACTCCGTTTTGGTTTGCCTCCACACGGTGTGCACCTGGCTGGGTTGTGTGCACACGTACTCCACCGTGTCCATTAACAACTGTCCCTGCGTGTTCACAACGAGACTTGCTGGCAGGATGATACTCTTTAAGAGAGTGTGATTGAATTTTTACTTTTGTTTTTACTTTTAATCTGATGCTTTTTTATTTGGATCTTCTATTCCCACCAGCTAACTTTTTGTCATTTTTATTTGCTAATGTCTTTCCCAGGTCTGCGTCGCATTCAGAATTGCCAACTGCTGAGGGCAAGTATCTGTTTTCCTTTTACCGCTTCTCTGTCGTCTCACCCCGACCAGGTTTACATAACATTTCACTTTTTTGAGAGGATGAGTTTATGCAGCATACCGATTTCTTTTCTGCAGGTTTTCTTTCTGTGAAAATATTAAAACCTAGCTGAGATTCTCAGATGAGCTTTCCCTCATTTTTGAGAGAGAACTATGGAGTGTATAATACTGAAACGACTGTTTGGCTAAAGAAGCAGATTTTTGTTTATTTCTTGTTACTATTTAACAATGAAGATGAGAACTTCCTTTCGTAAAAATCTATTCTCAAACCTCAATTGTTCAAATATTAGAATAGAAAATTCCTGTCCGGACGGAGTTTTGTCTGGTTAAGCGCAGTGGAAATTAGCACCTTTTCACTGAGCAGAGGGATGGGATCCCTCCGAGGGGAAAATACTACCAAGTGTAATTTGGGGTACGTCCATTCTTCTCTTCCAAGGGTTTCCAAGTCAGCCTTGGGAAACTCTTCAGAGATTTCACCTCCATTTTTCTCACGATGTTCGGTGTCTATTTTGTGGCCTTTTGCAGATGAAGAAAAGGTAGACGAACGAGCCAAGCTGAGTGTTGCTGCCAAGAGGCTGCTTTTCAGGGTAAGGTGCGCCAAGTGCTTGAAGAGAAGCTGTCACCCCTCTCCCCCTGTTCCCTGCATGGCCCCTGGCTCCCATCTTGCCCTGGCCTGTGCACCCCCCCGCCTGAGCCCCCCGGCTGATGTGGCCACCAGCCCACACCGCAGGGGTGTGGACTTCTGAGAATGCTGCCTGCCTCCCAGGTGGACCCTCCCAGAGGGCCCTCCCAGGCGTCCTGTAGGGGGACAGAACAGAGACGCTCTGTGGCCCCCGCGCCCTTCGCCCACATTTATAAGGATTCCACATTGTTTCTGATCTTAGGAAATGGAGAAATCATTTGATGAGAAAAACGTTCCAAAGAGACGCTCCAGAAACCCGGCCGTGGAGCAAAGGCTGCGGCGGCTGCAGGACAGATCCCACACCCAGCCCGTCACCACCGAGGAAGTGGCCATCGCAGCCACGTAAGTCCCCCTTGTGACCTCTTGGCCTTGGGAGAAATGTCTTCTTGAAGGAAAAAAAAAGATTTAGAGGCTTGTAAATAAAGTGAAGTGATCAGGAGATGGTTTAGTGAGAAGCCAACAGAGAAGTTGGTACTTTGGTATCTCCCTTACTGTGGTCTCTATGAACTTTGTAATGGGATGTGTTGCCTGCTGTATCTCCTAGAAAAACCTAGAGAGGAACTTAAAATTGTTGTTCATCTGTGCATTTTCGAATCATTTTTACAATGGAAAATTTAAAACAGATTTTTTTTAAGTTATTTATTGATTTAGAGAGTGCAAGCTGGGAAGAGGCAGAGAGAGAGAAAGAGAGAGAGAGAGAGAGAGAGAGAATCCCAAGCACAGAGAATCCCAAGCACAGAGCCCGACGTGGGGCTTGAGCCCATGAACCATGAGATCATGACCTGAGCCAAGATCAAGAGTGAGACGCATAACCGACTGAGCCCTCACAGTGTCCCTAAAACATGAGATTTATACAGTGAACCCCCCACGTACTCATCACCCTGTTTCAACAGTCCGCAGCCAGCCAGTCATGCTCTACTGACATCCTACTCCCTTATCCTCTCCTCCTGCATCGTTTTTAGGCAAACCCCAGGTACCGTTTCATCCATCAGCATTTCAGCCGATATCCCAAAAAGATAAGGGTTCTTTTTGTTTGTTTTTAAATAATCACCAAAAACCCCAAAATATGACTCGGAAGTTTGATGACTTTCTGTACATGAGCAACATGTTCCTATATGTTCAGAATGGATTTCCCAAAGTAATTCAGAGATCATTGCTTCAATCAAGTGAGAACTTTTATCAGTGTTTTAAAAATTGCTTTTGTGCTTCCCCTGGACACACAGACACACACACACACACACACACACACACACACACACACACACACACTGTTCCTGAAGAAAGGAAGTTCATCTCCTTCAGGGCATGGCCATCCCATGAGGCATCTGTAGCAGCCCACATCTATGTACCTGCTGTTTGATCACTTCTTACCCAGCTGTTCCTCAGCCTCCTGGTGTATTTGTGGATGAGTACTTCATGCATTCATTAGGAACTCATGGCAACTCAGCTTTTCCTTTTTTTTTTTTTTTTTAATGTTTATTTTTGAGACAGAGAGAGACAGCGCATAAGTAGGGGAGGGGCAGAGAGAGCGAGACACAGAATCTGAAGCAGGCTCCAGGCTCTGAGCTGTCAGCACAGAGCCCGATACGGGGCTCAAACTCACAAAAGTGAACTCATGACCTGAGTGGAAGTCAGACGCTTAACCGACTGAGCCACCCTGGTGCCCCATTTTTTTTTTTTTCATGTTTGAGTGGCTGTTGTAAACTAAGAAGCAACTACCTGTGGGAGTGAAACAGTAAATATAAACCAAAATTACCACCTTGTAAGGGTCCCGAATCTACTTTGATGTGCTTTATAGATCATATGAGTACACTGATTTTTTACAAAATGGATTGAGAACAACATTCCGAAACGTGGGCATTACCTACTGATTTGCTGGTGTCGATATCAGCTTTCCCTTAAGTTATTTTAAAAATCAGGGCATTTATTCTGAAGACAGGGTGAATCCTTTCCAAACTTTCAAAACCTAATCGTACGCCGTTTACTTCGCGTAGCCTGTTTCTTATTTCCTAAGTTTGTAATTGCTCCTCCCGTTCTTTTGTAATTTGCCCCCAAACACTTAGCAAATAATTGCGTGGAAATATTGATTTGCTGTTTCTGAATTTAAAACTGTGTTTTCCTTTAATGCTTCTTTTCTTCTTCTCTCTCCTTACGAACGTTCCTTCTTTGGCAATTGCTTTTAAAGTGAACCTATCCCTGCTTCGTGCTCTGTGACCACCCACCCCGTAATGGCAAGACTTCCTAGTCCCACTGTAGCTAAGAGCCCTGTGTCGCCTGCCAGGTACTGGACAGAAGTAGCTGCATGCAGCCTGAGGGCAAAGGTCCTAGACAGCAGATGCATCTCATGCTCTGAATGCCTGTCATTTGTTTGAGAAACGAGTCAGAGCGACGAGTTGCTCTGGGAATGGATGGCAGTTTGTTTTGTCATAGTGCAAGACTCCGCTAACTCCATGTAGGCCTGCATGAGAAAACATTTCGCCTACCTGCTTACGTTGTGTGTCGGAACTAGGATCGCACTAACTCACTTACACTCTTGTTTTGTTTCTGTTTTTCGTGATCGTGGTAATCCCTGTGAGATTTCATTCTTCTAAAATACTAGCACTTAATGAAGATTAATAGGCAAATGGGGAGTTAACATGAATGTTGAAATTCCAGTAATACCCCAGTTTTTTAAAAACGCCTGTCATCGTAAAGACATGCTAAAAACAATCCTATAAATTTCTAACGTATAGAGAGACAAGGCCACGGCATTTTGGGATTGGGACAATAATAATTCATAGTGTCTGCGCTTAGATGTTTTACTACTAAGTTTTCAGTTGTGGTGTTTTGAAAGTATGTCCTTACGGCATGTAAATATCCGCTCTGTTTTACTGTGAGGGACCAAATCACAACGGCTAAAAGTAAGGTTAGAAGAAGTCACGTGGCAGTACAGATATACGTGTGGCACCACCCAGAAGCAGGGGTCTCTCTGGCAAAGTAGGTGACCATTGCTCTCCTCGATCTGCGTTACCATCCGTTATACCCTGGAACACTGACCCTGCTCTCGGGTCTGGGACAGCTTGTGAATTGGTGATTTAATTGGAGTTCAGACAGGATATACTGTTCACTGGGCTTGGGAATTGGATTTGCCAGTGACATAAACATACATTGTCATAAACCTTCTAGGATCCACAGTGACCAGGTAACGGGAAGCCTTCTCCTCCACCTGAAAGTTGGAGGAACTTATCAGCACCTAATTTCCTTCACTTTTCCAAGTTACTGGTAGAAAGTTATGAGAGAAAATGCTATACGGAAGGAGTGAAAGGAATCTTTAAAATTGAACCATTTGTGTTCAGCTAGTGAAAATCAAAGCTCTTGTTTTAAGTTTATTTTTCATTTTTGAGAGAGAGAGAGAGCGGGAGCAGGGGAGGGGCAGAGAGAGCGGGAGGGAGCATCTCAAGCAGGCTCTGTCAGCACAGAGCCCAACGAGGTGCTCTCTCTCACCAACTGTGAGGTCGTGACCTGAGCTGAAATCAAGAATCGGACGCCCAACCAACTGAGCCACCCAGGCGCCCCCAAAACCAAAACCCTTTGTTACAGATATGTTGTTGGCCGAATGACTGTATTATTTCCTAATTCTATAACGTGAAAAGAATACCTCTGAATCACATACTTAGATAATGTGTAAATATGCCATCGGTAATGCCTTGGGACTCCCTTTAGCCTTACTTATTGATACTATAATGATACATGTCCCTCTAAGATAAGGCATATCCAAACTGACTTCAGTTCCTTAAAGAGAAAATTCACTTTGTGGAAATAATTCGGAGCTAACGACCTGCTCTTTGTGAGATTGGTAATGCTAGCTGTGGTCTTCTTAACAGCTAAACGGTGCCCACTCCTGTCTTAAATTTCTGTAGGGAGAAGTCAGCCCTGTTCAAAATTGAGTGACGCTGGGAAGAAAGTTAATATTCACAATTTAGCAGTGGGCTTTTGTTGGTTTTTCTCTGTGTCACCGACTTTTTTATCCCTTTCAGACTACAGGCATCTGCTCACCACAAGGCTTTAGCCAGAGACCAGGCAAACGAGGCCAGAGATTCTACCGAGCAAGGTGAACCTGACTCCTCCACTCTAAGCTTAGCAGAGAAGTTGGCCTTGTTTAACAAGTTGTCCCAGCCGGTCTCAAAAGCTATTTCTACCCGAAACAGAATAGACATGAGACAGAGGAGAATGAATGCTCGCTATCAAACTCAGCCAGTCACGCTTGGAGAGGTAGAGCAGGTGGGTACGCTGTGATCTGGTTCCTCTGCAGGAGTGGGGAGGGGGGCTGCGGTTCTTAAAACATAGGAACACAGTGTTGCTCCTGGGTTAGGGGTATAATGAAGGCGATCTACCTGTAAACTGTGTTACCTGTAAGCAACTAGGTAAGAACTTCTTTCCTGAGAAAGATAGCCATGCCAAGTACATTTCTCTTTTTCTGTTTTCCTAATTTGCTTGCCGAAAGCAGCTGGAATGAGTCCTTTCTGGAGAGAAAAAATAGGATTCACAATCTGCTTTTCACCCAGATGATTTTGATTAATGAGATGCATTATATGAAATATGTCTAGGGTTGGCTTCCCGCTAAGATGAGCAGTGAAACTGCACCACATGTGGTATTTCAGTCTATGCCAATCCATAAACTGGGATTTATATACACAGTCTTTTTGAATCAGCTTTTTGCATTTTAACTGTGTCCTCGCAGGTGCAAAGTGGAAAGCTCATTCCTTTCTCACCGACTGTTAACACCTCTGTGTCCACCGTGGCATCTACAGTCCCTCCAATGTATGCTGGGGATCTTCGGCCAAAGCCATCTGTGGACGACATCCCAGGTGCCACTGACTATAGACTTCCGTCCTCAATAGAAAATTCAGAATCTCCGGTTAGAAGCATTCTGAAGTCCCAAGCCTGGCAGCCTTCAGCAGAGGGTAGTGGGAGCAGAGGAATGTTGAGAGAGTTTGGAGAGACAGAAAGCAAGAGAGTCTTGACAGGTGGAGATGGTGGCAAAGCGTACGGGTCCTGTGAGGAAGCAGAGCCATCGTGCCCCACCCTTAACAGAGTCTGGGAAGGAGACAGCCATAAGGAGCCCAAGGATGCTGTTCTGAGAAGGGGAAGCCTGGAACTGGCTCATCCCCCCGTGGCCCACCTTGGTGACGAACTGAAGGAATTTTCCATGGCTAAAAGCATCGCACAGGGGAGGCCAGACTTGAGGGACAGGCAGCCCTTTGAAGAGAAGGTCGACGTGGAGAATGTCCCAAGAAGGAAGTTTTCACTAAGAGGTACGTTACTGCTCCTACAGTTTTGAAAAACAACTGGGTTTTTGGTGCCTGTTTTGGCGTCTGCTTGGTTGCCTGTGTCTGTGATTATTTTTAACTCAAGTAGGAAGACAGTTTGCAACTAGTATTGGTTACAAATCATGGGTGAATCCTCCTCTCCCCACATCTCCCTTTCACATGAATCTGACCTGGATTAATCAATTTTTCAGCAATAAAAGTACCTGGAGCTCTTTCATACATCCTGACAAGGATTCTTGATGACTTTGGGCACATTAACTCACAGAACAGCCTTGTGACCTGCTGGCCCTGACAGTCCCTTTTATGAGTTGATGACCCCAAAAGGGCTAGGTAAGCGCAGGGAATAAGGGCTTGAACCCAGGACTGTGGATTTCCAGACTCTTTCTACAGTCCCGTTATGCCGACTAGGAAGCTCTGTTGCTGGTGGCTTTAGTCCTTCTTTTGCATTTCCATAAAATGATAGCGTGTAAGTTACAGTGCTGGTTTTGGTTTGTGATTATAGCCATTTGAAACAGAGAAAGTATTGCTTTGGAGGAGGAGAAACGTTTTGTAGCGTGTACTTAAAGCTAACATCCTGTGTGTTGCACATAGGAAAAGACACACAGGCACAAAACCATTTGCTGTGTGCAGTAACCCACTGGGCAGTTTGGTTTCCTCCCAGAGTGTAGCCTGCTATACGGATTTGCATAAATCCGAGTGGATTGGGTCACCCCCCTGCGCCCACGGATTGGATTGAACTCCCGGTGCGGGACCGCAGAGGGTGAACAGCTGGAAGAATGTCTGCCTGGAGGAGTGAGTGCTGACTTTGCTCCTCTCCTCCCCAGCGGCTGACTTCGGGGAGCCCGCTTCCGAGCAGACGGGCACAGCTGCCGGGAAAACTGGTGCTCAGGCTGCAACCCCCGTGTCCCGGAAGCAGCAAGAGCCTTCCGAGCAAGCACTGGAGAGGTACTCCAAGAGTCCGGGTGCGATGTTTGCTGCCGGAGAGATCAAAGCGCCAGCCGTGGAGGGCATCCTCGACTCAGCCAGCAAAACCATGTCAATTAAAGAAAGGTAATACGATTTGATGATTGGGAAGTAATTCTGTGGGGGAGGAGCTGGCCGTTTGCTCATAGAAAAAGATCTGAGTGAAGGGCAGGGGTGACGTCGCAAGCCTGGATGCTCAGGGGTGGTAGTGCCCAAGGAGCGCCAGTTCCAGACTCAGATGAGGAAACACAGACATCTGCTTGCATCATTTGTTTGCAGTTCCGTTTGTTTTTTGTTTTTTTTTTTTTTTTTTTTTTTTGGTTTGCTTTTTTTTTTCTCCATATGAAATTCTTGGACTAGCCAGCGATGGCAGCAGAGATCTTGGCTCTTTTCCCATCAGACACGTGGCTTCAAATTGAATGCACCCATGCTTTGTGACTATTTGTCTGTGTAAAGTATACGTAGACAGAATGAAGGTAAATCCATATTCGATCTTTGGGATTCGAATCTGAGTTTTGTTTATGCTACAGAAAGTGAAACGGATGACTTTGCTGAAGTGCGTTTAGAAATTTTGTATCAGGTAATAGCGGTGAAAGATTACATGTGAGTGTCAGGTAACACCGTAGCCTCATTTTATTCAAAAGAAGAGTGGAGGATAGAAAGGCTGGGTTTAAATAGGACAGATACAGGGAACCCGAGCTGAATATTTCAGGTCGTATTTTCCTTGTTAACCATTAGCCACCGTGGAATTAAGCAGCAAAAGACATAATTGTGACAGGAAGACCAACCAGCAGAACCTTCTCTGCGCTTCTCCAATGTGACCGGCACAACCTGCCATGCCCACCCAGACCCTTCCTCAGCACCTCCCACCACTCAGAAGTTCTCTTGCGCTGTCCGACGGTGGCCGCTCTTATTTTTCTGGTTACGTTTTGCACTGCCTAAGACTATATATCAAACCAGGATGAATACTCTGGTTTCTCTTCAGATCGTATAAATCTTTTGCCTTTTGTATCAAACCAGGCTGAGAATTGTTCATTCTGTTTTTCAAGCCGAGCTTTTTGAGCATCACTCACAAAAAGCTAGGTAGATGGAGCCTTTCTCAACGGACAAATTAGTAAGGTTGTTAAATCTTACTTTGGCCTTTACCTATTTAAAATTCACAGTAGATGCGGGCACCTGGGTGGCTCAGCCAGGTACGCGTCCAACCTTCGGTTTCGGCTAGGGTCATCATCTCAGTTTGTGAGTTCAAGCCCCACGTCAGGCTGTGCTTGGGATCCTCTCTCTCCCTCTCTCCCTGCCTCTACCCCCTTCATGCACGCATGTTCTCTCTCTCTCTCTCTCTCTCTCTGTCATAATAATAAATAAAACTTAAAAAAAGATTCACAGTTACATGAGACTGCTAGACCAAGACTTAGATGAAGAACTGATGGGGTCAGCTAAGCAAGAGTGACGTCTTGAATCAGGGAAGCTGTCTGGCCTGTGCTTGTGTGAAGTCCTCCTCCTCTGAAACCTGGCCTAGAGAGACTTTGATCCCAGAGATCCTACTCTTGATAATCAGCTGGGTGAGAAGGAGGGGACATCATTTACGGGAATTAATGAGAAATATCACTCACCCACAAGTTCTGGCATTTTATACGTCAGAAAATACCTCTGGAATAAAATCCCAGCGAAACATACCATTATGCTCCCATTTTTCACAGAGGCTCATAAAGTAGATTCCGCATCTCTGGTGGGGACTTAGGACTTTTGATGTCGTTTTGTGTCTATCCACTATGCAGTAATTCTTTTTTTTTTTTTTTTTTTTTTTTTTTTTTTTTTTTTTATTTTTTTTTATGTAGTAATTCTTGATTCATCTGCCCATTTTTAGTCAATCTGAGTTTATCTGGGTCCTTCTGAAAGCAGTTTTAATCTTTTTTTTTTTTAATTTTGTTTAACGTTTATTCATTTTTTGATAGAGACAGAATGTGAGTGGGGGAGGGGCAGAGAGGGAGACCCAGAATCCAAAGCAGGCCCCAGGCTCCGAACTGACAGCCCAGAGCCCGATGCGGGGCTCGAACCCACGGACCGTGAGATCACGACCTGAGCTGAAGTCGGACACTTAACCGACTGAGCCACCCAGGCGCCCCTGAAAGCAGTTTTAATCTTAATGTAGAGTTCTCGTTTGTAGAAAATATGAGAGACTGTAAAGGCACAGTTGCTTAGCCACCCGGACCTCACGGATGTCCAAGTTCAAGAATGGCTGTGAGGTTTCTGTGACCGCCCTGGAAGTGGGTTCAAAACCAGCTGTTGATCACAGGCACCATCTGGCTAGTGGGACACAGAACTTCTCAGTCTCCAGGGACTCCTGACCCCGATCTGTTGAGAACCATGATAGTAAAGAATACTTTTGCTCTTCGGTTTTTTTTAAATAACTGTTTAAAAAAAGGATGAGGGGACACTTTATTAGCAGCAACCCTTGTCACAAATTATGCTAACAGAAAATATATTGCCAGTGATCCTTTCCCCCTTTATCTTAATAGTACTTTCATTTGTACTTTGCTGAAAAAGCAAACCTGCGTATCTTTATAATTCATCTGTGATCGTTTTTCCCTAAGTGTGGCTCTGATCGCTCCCTTCTGTTAAGAAAGAAGAAAGAATGAAGCTTGACCCATTCAAAATAAGAATGCTCTTTATATATTATGTGAGTGTCCCTTTTTCTTTTGTGAGGTGACACATAAAATAGAATTTTTTTTAAGTTTATTTATGTATTTTGAGAGAGGGGGAGGGAGAGGGAAAGAGAGGGAGAGACAGAATCCCAAGCAGGATCCACACCATCAGTGCAGAGCCCAACGCGGGCCTCAAACCCACAAACCGTGAGGTCATGACCTGAGCTGAGATCAAGAGTCAGATGCTTGGGGCGCCTGAGTGGCTCGTCAGTTAAGCGTCCTACTTCGGCTCAAGTCATGATCTCGCGGTCTATGAGCTCGAGCCCCGCGTCAGGCTCTGTGCTGACAGCTCGGAGCCTGGAGCCTGCTTCGGATTCTGTGTCTCCCTCTCTCTCTGACCCTCCCGCATTCATGCTCTGTCTCTCTCTGTCTCAAAAATAAATAAAACATTAAAAAAAAAATTAAAAAAAAAAAAGTCAGATGCTTAACCGACTGAGCCACGCAGGCGCCCCTAAATGGAACTTTTAACCCTTACTGTAATTTCTTCTGACTGCCTCATTTTGCCAAAGGAGGGGTTTGGCTCCCAGGGCCACCAGGGCCCACGTGGGGAACCGACCAGCGCAGGCACTGGTCCCCACCTTCCCCATGGTAAGCGGGGTGACACTGCCGTGCGCTCACGCTGGCCTGCAGGCAGCTAACGTGTATGGTCTCGCTAGGAAATTGACTGGAGGACATCAGTGCTAGCCGGACAGCAGGGTCAGCAAGATTTGCCCTCCTCCTGTGTTAATTTTCTCAATGCACGTGTTCTCGTGGCTCATTTCCAGTTTCACACTCCCATTTCCGACTCTTAAGAAGTGGAGACTGGACTTTGCAGAGTTCCTTTACCGCTTCTGCGAAAAAGCTGCAGCCCCGAGGACGCAGTTCTGGCCTCCTCCGCCTTGCGAATCGTCTCCATTCTGCTCGGGACGGGGGCGTGCTGAGCCTCCGGTCTGAGGAGCACCCGGGGCCGTGTGCTGTGCTCTGCATCTTTCATGCACTAACTACCTCATTAGTGCTGAAGGCAGCCGTAGCAGGGAGCCAGCGTTATCCCCACTTTGTACATAGTAACTAGGACCTAGGAAAGTGTAGCAACTAAGAAATTACCGGAAATCCTCAATATGCTCCCCTTTTCTAGGGCAGGCTGGAGGTTCAAGCAGACATGCCTAAAAGTTCCTTCTCTTTCTTCGTCTTTGCTGATATCCAGAATATGGAGTTTGAACCGTCACTAACACAAAACTTAGGACACAATTGGCTTTTGCCCCTGGATTAATAAAGTCACTGTTTTGTAACTGCCTAAATGATTTGGGTGTAAATCATCCCTGGTTGGGTACTTCTTTGAAAAACATTATAAATCGAGTAAATTGTGTGTTCCTTAGGCCTAAAACCTTTGAAACCTCTTCAGAAGTGCGCTAGGCTATTAGAAATCTTTTCCACAGTTACTGAAGCAATGGTATCTGTGTGTTCGTATTCAGGAGATTACTAAAAAAGGCAAAAAAGCCATCCTGTCTTGTGAGGGCTTAGCTGAACTCCCGGGAATGGTGAAGAATGCGCCCCACGCCTCTCGCCAGCCTGCAGAGTCCCCTGCACGTCTCTCCACCCACCCTTGGCCTGCTCCCCACCAGCCAGAGACTGTGTCCATGCTTCCCCGGCAGGGACTGGAGGCTCTTGCTGGAGATTTCAGCCACCAGAGGGCCCCCAGCTTTACGTAAGAATTATGACAGGAGGTGTGTTTCTCCTTTGCAGCCTCCTTTTCTGATCTTTGATTTGTCCCCTTTTGAAAGACACACTAGCTCACTCCTGCGGCCTGCAGACTAGCCAAGACCAAAATCGGATACGAGTACTAATCAGTGCCGGTCAGTCCTATCTGAAATCTGCCTGGTGCCTGTGATTGTCTGAAATGAGGGGGCATTTTCAAAGGGGGAGGAGAAAAACCACATGAGATTAGGGGCCATGTGGTTTGCCTGTCCCGTATTTGACCCAGCCCTGACTGCTGTGAGCCTGCAGAACCCGTTCTAATCAGGCAGGACTCTCAGACCAGGGCCGCTGAGCACAGCCACGTCAGGCCAGTGTCCCCCGCTGAGAAAGTGTGGGCTGTGGCAAGACAGGCAGACATTTCCCCCCGGGTGGCCTGGCGAGCACACAGCGCGGTGGTCCCTGGCCAGGCCTTGGGGTTAATAGGCTAACACGGTGCCACTCACTGGGCTCTCCACCTCAGACTAAGCAGATGCCCAGGCTCTCAACATCACAGACCTGCAAACAGTGCTTGGACTTGGCGGATGTTACAAGCGCTGACAGTCGTTTGAATTGCATAGGCAGTAATTTATGGCATGTGTAGGACCTGACGTTTCACGCCTCAGCCCCTGCCAGCGCATAGCGGTCTCGCCGACTCTGGAGGGTCGTGGGATCGCAGGAGGAGAGAACATGTTTGGAAAGGTCTCCCGCCCTCCTCAGCTTGTTGAACACCCAGTAGGAAATCGGAAGGGACAGGAATGATACATTTAAGTTTCAGTGCGTGTTATTTGTAAGTTACCCGTCGTGCCATTTGCACTCTGCAAGCTAGGGCAGGGTCCAAGTACCATGTGCGCTGAATCGAACCACCGTCTCTTCCATGGTATTCTGGTTATTCTGTAGTCTTTGGAAACTCCTGATGATGACCCTGCCAGCACTTCCAGAAGTAAGATTTTAGGATTTTGGAATGGAGGAATTCTTTGAAGGCCATCCCAGGGGGAGAAAAGAACATTATAAGCAAGCCAGAATACTCTGCAGTTTCTAAAACATGAGGACAAAAACATGTCTGGACAGCTAACACACTAATGTAGTGAGACAAGCCACCTATTGGGAGGCAGGGCACCCCTGCACGGGAACCATATCACCCTGCCCCAGTGACGTACAGCCTGACCTCCGTCAACGAAATCCTTGGCCTGTATGTGTACTCGTGCCTTATCCGTCACATCGGGGACAATAACCAGTTTCTTTGAGGTTGCTGTGTAGAGCAGTAGAGTGTCAGGTGGACTATAAGCTGGTTGTAGATTCCACAGTTTGATTTTTTTCTAAGTCAGGTTTATATCGCTCAGAGCAGCCGCTGAGGAAACCGTATGGTTACTTGGATTATGTTGTCATTGCTCTGGATTCCCAGGAGCTTTGTTGTGAGAATGTTCTCAAGGACTGTAGTGCATTATTTCCCATAAACCCAACTCACGAGGATGAATTTGACGTTTTAGAATCTCTCAACTCATTTGGAATCAACTCTGATTAAAAAGGTAGATGGGAGGCTGGGTGGCTCAGTCGGTTAAGCATTGACTCCTGATTTCAGCTCAGGTCATGATCTCACGGGTTTGTGAGATTGAGCCCCGCGTCGTCAGGCTCTGTACTGACAGTGCAGAGCCTGCTTGGGATATTCTCTCTCTCTCTCTCTCTCTCTCTCTCTCTCTCTCTCTCTCTCTCTCAAAATAAATAAACAAACTTAAAAAAAAAAGGTAGATGGACAAGATGAATAACTACTGGTCTGTGTCAAAGGTGAAGTAAGACACGGAAGCTGGCTCTGAGACCAATTTGCAAGAATGTCAGGGAGGTGAATGTCTCTCGTCACAAGATGGTGAATTGGAAGTACTTCTTCACTTGAGTGTAAGAGGACTGGCATGCCCCCTTTTTGAAAATCTCATTTATAGACCCTTTGAAACCTTCGAAAGCTCTGTGCAAATCCTAATTATTTTTTCATGATTTTATTATTTTTTCTTATTAGAATAAAACCGACTCATTCAGAATAATTAGAGAAAAGATGAGTCATTATCTAGTCTGATGGAAACACCTGAAGGCATTGAGAATTTGTATTTAAGTGCATGAACTAGTCCTTGTAGCATGCAGAGTACTGTCAGACCTCACAGATCACAGCAGGTAGGGCTAACTGAAACCATTAGCCAAATGGGGACTGTCTTAGAGAGTACGATTCCGACTCTCATCGCCAATGTGGGTTTTTTCCTCCACCACCAAGTGTCTCTGACACCAGCTAGGAGTCCTACAATTCAACTCAATTCTGATGCTGTGTACCTCGAGTTGGCATCAGATTCTACAGGTTAAGTGCTCCGTCCTATAAGACTGCCCCCCAACACACACACACACTTCAGATGCCAGTGACAGGGCCACGTTGTCACCTGGGCTTTTCACCCTACAGGCTATAGATGGGAGATTCCAGTGACCCCCTCCTTGGGTTTGATTTACTAGAGAATCTCACAGAACTTAAATAAATGTTTTGCTCACTAGATCTCAAGTTTATTACGGATGGATATAACACAAGAAGAGTTAGATGGAAGATCATAGCGCCAGGTATAGGGAAAGGGCGTGGAGCCCCCACGCTCTCTCCAAGCGCACTCCTCTCCCCCAGTTTCCACATGTCCACCAACCTAGAAGCTGTCTGAGCCCCATTCTTCTGGGTGTTTATAGAGGCATCATTACATAGGCGTAGTCGATTAGATCATTGGCCATTGGTGAGAGATTCCACCTCCAGCCACTCTCCCCTCTCCAGAAGTCAGGGGGTGTGAAACTGAAAGTCCCACCCCTCTAATCAATATTTGTGATTAGAGGCAACCAGTTCCCATCCTTAGGTGCTTCCCCAAATGCACCTGATTAATAGACACCTCTGTCATTCTCATCACTTAGGAAATTCCAAGGGTTTCGGCAGCTCTAGGCCCAGAAAGTTGATGAAAACCAAGTATATATTTCCCATTATAAATCACAGTATCACAGACTGATAAGTGGCATTATATCAGTTTTATAGAATGGTCATTTGAGGTCTTATCTGTCGCATCGCGGAAGGGAAGGGAAGGAAAAGGAAGAGTAAGGGATAGGTCCAGAGTTCGAAGCTTCTGCCCCTTTGGGGGAGTTCTTTTCTTTGTTGCTTACTCTGCGTTATTTGAATGAATGGACAAGTTAAGATTAAGGTATGATTGTGTATAAGTTTGTAGATGGAAATGGATTCTTATTCAAGTACTGGAAAGTTTGCTTTTTTATTTGCTTAGAAAAACTTTTATCGAGGAGCAGAATATATTTCATCCCATCTCCAATTCAAATATTTAGTGGAGTCAGGAAAATTAGTAGAAGGGACCTAAGAGACCATTGAGTCCGGTTCCCAGTATGACCAATACGGAAAGGAGGCCAGGCTACTTGACCAGAGTTCACGGCCAAGCTAGGGTTGATGTGCTGCTTTAAAATATGCAAGTTATGCACGTGCACTAGGATGTTTAAAAGACTTGGCCGGGCAGGCTCTGCAGAGAGCAAAAGGGGTCTTAATCCTTTTTTTTCCCAGTCTTTAAATTGTTTGAGCATCAGCTCAAATGAGTTTAACGATAACCACATTTTTCCCTTTTATCTTTCCCATGTTTGTCCAACTTAAATGCCCAAGACTGCTTCGTTCATCGTAAGGGAGTGAGCCAAAACAGCCTCATGCTCACGAAAATAGCCTTTCACAGATTGTAGCATCCAGGCAGCTCCATATCAAGTTACACCAGAGTTGAGCTAAAGTAGGTTAGGTAAAAATCTCAATTAATTAGATTCTTTTTTTGTATGTGGCTTTCCCCAGGAGGAAAGTTGGAGTAATCATTTTTCAAAAATGGGTTTGTAGAGAACAGTTTCTGTATTTAGAAGATAGATTCGAAAGACCAAGTGCATTTGGAGGAAAAGGACAGGGCTTAGAGTACAGGAAGAGAAGAAAATCTTAAACATTCGTTTGCTTTTTATTGAAAGGTACAAGACGATGGTTAATTTTTTATAGCTTTTAGTTTTGAAACCCATTTCTGCTGTGTTTTCTGCAAAGGAGTACTATCCAATCCAGCTGTAGTCATTAAATGCTATTTTACCAAGTGACCAGAAGGGGTCATTAGAAGACATTTTTCTCTGGGGATGGTTACCTTAATCTCTTTGCTCTCAGGGTAAGGGCAAGGGAAAAACACAGAGATTCCTTTGGTAGAATGATGAAGCATCTTTATCTGGCAAGTGAGATTTCAGGTTTGCATTGTAATCAACTCAAAATTTGGGGGGGGGGGTGCATCTTAGAAAAGGGAATGGTTATGTTAATTTTCCAGGCATAACTTACTTCAGGATAAATGAAATTCAAAAAGATTAAAATTCAGTAGCTATGGTCACGTATTGACCAAAGACTTCTAACTGACCCAAATTATGGTTCTGTTACAAGTAAGAGTGTGGTGCTGAACCCCTTTTGGTTGGCGTGTTTTCCCCTCAGATTAGCACTGTTGAGGAAAAGCGGTGAAGAGGATTGGAAAAACAGACTTAGCAGAAAGCAGGAGTATGGCAAAGCGTCTATTGCTGGTGGCCTGCACGTACAAGAAACGGAACAGTCCCTCAAGAAGAAGGTAATGCTTTACGTGTTCGGGAAAAGCACTCAACTAACATCATGCCTGGACGTGCATCAGATAGGCGAGCATGCATACCTTGACTAATTACCACCCTGTGAAACACTGTCTTGCCTTTTGGGTTCGCACTGTGCACCTGTCACACAGCAGCTGAAATTGATCAAAAGGTAAAGGCTTGAGATGTTATCAAACTGGTGAGAGCACTGCATACATAAGGCGTCCGCAAGCAAGTCCCTACATTTTGAAGTGTGTACTCTTACTTCGGTTTAAAACCTTCCTGAAACGCAGTCTGACTTTACAATGTTATTAAAACCTTTGTAATGAAAGTCTTTAATCGACCACTAGCAGTTTATAAGTTGGCATATCAAATGTGGACTCGAATGCGCCACACTGAGATTTAAAACCCACGCACCCAGAACAAGGACATGACGGTGGTCAGTGCGTACTTATTTTCGTGATCCTGAGCATGTTTTACAGTGAGCTGGTGTGCCTTTTGTTGAGGATGTACAGCAACCTATGTTACAAGTTTAAATAAAATCAAGTAATACATTGTTATCGATACTGGCAAGCATGTCCTATGGAAAAGCAGTGATGAACTGTTAAATTATGAGTGTAATGATGACCAGCTTTTGACGAGTTAGTGCACACTTTCAAAGCGGACGGTAACTTTCCTGTTGCTTGGCCCTACGATTGTAAATGCATGTGCTGGCTGGAGGCAAGGTGGCCACGTGTGACACGTCCTCTGGCCAACTTCTAGTGTTAAAAGTCTTCAAACAGAAATGAAAAACAAACAAAAAAACCACTTCCAACAGGACGATCACCTGTACCTCCTTTAGTTCTAAAACAACTTAGCATCTGTGGCAGAGGGGAGTAGTGAATGTGGCCTTTATGCATGCAGAAACTTACATGAAAGGGAAGCATCCATGCAGGACGGTGAGGCAGGAACTCTGATACTCCTTTATATGGTACCTGTGTGTCTTCATACGTTAAATTGGAACAACAATTTATATTTCCTTTTTTGAGACATATATGATATTAAAGATAATGGCTAAAGACATGTGATTTCAGCCATTTGTAAAGTTCTCCAATTCAGTTGGATATTTAAAAGCGTAGGTGTGAAATTTGGATTTCAAGAATGAGATCCTGAAATGGAAAAAACAGCCAGGGTCCTTCGATCGTATCCCTGTTGCCCACAAACTTTATCTAAAAGGGTTTTGAAATCACCGCTTCAAAAGACTTTAACACTCACCTCCTGTTGGTCCTTTTGGAAGATGCAAAGGAGCCATAGGAGCTGACAGTCCCCTATGGCCAGGCAGAAGTTCAAACAGAGCTATTGTGCACATGGCCAGCTGGAGTCCTTGTGAGGAGTGAATGCGATAAGAGCCCTATCACATTGGGGGATTGCGGGAGATTGGGGGATCATTTGAGCTGTGACCACCAGAAGGCTGTGAGCGTAGGGGGTAAGATCTGAACTGCCTCACACCTGGCTAAGGTTTTCAGAAGGCAAGAGTCGTAAGCAGGGTAGGGTAGCCCTGGGGGTGGAAATACAGTCAACAGAAGCACTGGGGCCCTAAGTGTGCCTGGGGCCCATGTGTGCAGGGATGTCTCTGGGCTCCTGGACGCTGCAGATTCTGCAGCAGTAGTGAACTCACTATTCCTCCTCCTCCTCCTCCTCAGTGACCTAGTTCACTCTGGCCTGAGACGGTAAGCTCTTTGAAGTTAAAATAAGCCGATCTATTTTAGGCTTTTGTGGCAGACATTGGGAAATCTCAAGTTCTGTTGAGGTCAAGTGGTTTGCACATGGCTCCTGATAAGCCCTTGGCTTCTTTTCTTCCCAAGGGCTGGCAGTATATTTCAGTCACACCTTCGCTGGGCTTAGATGTGAGGTGCCTCGAGCCTACTCTGTCTTCAGGCAGTCCCCCCACAGCTGAGGAGTCGAGAGACACCACCACTTGCCGGGTGTCTGAATCCTGCCCCAGAGAGAGAAGGACGTTCATGCTGCCTGGTGCATGCCGATGGGATCTTGCTGCATGGGCTGGATCTAGGCTTGTTGCCGGAGAGCTCTGCAAAGGGGAGCAAGCTCCGGAACCTTCCATCTTTAACACCAAGACACGAAGGGGGCTGGTTATAGAGTCAAGGCATCACTTGCGGCACAGTTTGTGCATTCATGAAGGGCACATAATTTCTGGGTGCCGATCCTTTTACAGTTTGCCCTCCTCCAGCTTTTGGGTGTCGTAAGCACAGTCCCACGAGCTGCAGCCTGTGGAAATGCAGAGGAGACAGGAACTAGAGACAGGACTGTCTAGAAATCACAGCCATTGCCCCTCTGAAAATCCTTGCTGTCCAATAAAAATAGAATGTGAGCAACATAAGTGATCTTAGATTGTCTAGGAACCACGTTAAAAAAAATGTGAAAGGATGCCTTAAAAATCTGTAAGTGTTTTGTCTCTGTCAAAGAGTTTGTCCTCAAACGAAACCAATCTGTGGTTGCTCTAACCAGCATCTCCTTTGGGATCCTATCTGGTAAGAAAATATTCTTTTAGTCCATGAATAGATTTGGAGAACTAAGGTAGAGTTTTCCTTCCCCTAGTAAAAGACTAGTCATGTCTCAGAGAATCTGTAACTTAATAGGAGTTCTCAGCTTTCCAAATTTATTCCCCCAGAATCAGGATTGATGGTTTGGAGCTTCCGAGCACCAATCGTTTACATGGCTGACTCTCTCATTTCCTGTAACAACCAATCTGGGTTCTTTCTCCTCTTTCTTTCCCTTCCTCTCTCTAGGCCACTCTTCTCTCTTCTTTCTCCCATTTTTGGTTTAGTCTAGGGCAGTGCTAACCTGACTTAGACATTTTTGCTTTTGCAACATCTATAATGAGTTCTGAAGACGAGAAGGCCATTTGGTTTCTAGATTTGGCCTGGTCCACACTGTATGGAATGTGTGCACTTGAACCTGATCTGGAGACCGTTTCTTCCAGGGTAACTCATTCCATCCAAAGAGCGAGAAAAATAATGCAAAGTGTCTGTCTGTTACAGCTCAGTTGCATGTATTTATTTTTATCGAGTAATTACTCTAAATCTCAACCTCATTTTGGCATACTTGACCTTAAGGCAGATAGTGAGTCCCATGCGGTTTGTTAAGATAATCATCCAGTATATCAGACTTTTTCCAGGAAATAAAATGCCTTTATAGACTTTGCCATCACCACCCAGCTCTATGTCTGAGTCACAGATACGGACTGGATATCCAGCTGCGCTCTATAGTTTCAGGTCAGGGGAAATCAAGCTGAGACCTATAATGTCCCCAGGGCACGTTCTTGAAGATTCAAGGAAGGTAGATCTGCCAATTCAGGGTCTAATTGTCTGCTGCCTTTGAAATTCCAAATCACAATTCAGGAAACAGTCCATTGAAAGGCCTAAGGGAGGAGGGAGAGAAAAGGCTGATGGTATGACCTCCAAATTAAAGATTCTCATCCCACTGATGGAATGTGAGTTTACTTGGTGTTTGGGCCACCTGACTGTGTGTGTGAGCATGCGCATGCATCTAATGGAACCCAGGCACAAAATCCTTGAAAATGATTGTGACACCCTTAACCCAACCCTACTCTTCCAGCAGTCCGCAATGTTTCCTATTTGTTTTAACCTGTAGGAAGAAGGAGGATTTGCAGATGATAGTGCCATTTCTAATCTGCTTTGGGTAAGCCTGACTCTAACATAGGTGTCCTCTAGATGACAGCCAGAATTCTACGTCTACCTCACCACATGTAATCTCATCAGTGATGGTTCCCTCTGAGGCCCTCGTGTTTGGTTTCTTACCCCGAGGCAAGATGCCGCCTCTATCCAGAGAAGAGAGCTATCCTGTTACTTTAATTTTTTTTTTTTAAATCATAGAATGAAAAATTAGAAACGACTTCAAATGAGATATTTTACGTTAAATGCTAAAGCTGTCCATTAAAGTCCTGGTTCCCCTCTCCGTAACCGAGTTACCATATAAATTGCAGGAATCTTGTCGTTAACTCATTTAATTACAGCACAGACCTGACTCGGGTGTATTTACTGTGCTCGTATGGATTTATGTTAGCATTCTAAGAAAACAAACGGGAAGGACTCTCTTGAAAAGAGAGCTGAAATTGCAATGAGTAAATTAACATTCTGTCCAAGAAATCCTTGTTTTTGTCTCTCCTCTTCCCCACCCTGCTCTGATAAACCTTCTCTTTTCACCTCTAATCCTCTTGCTTTGCTCTATAGGAACCTGTATATGCTTCTACTTATTCTCCTGCTATACCTGCTGCCCATAAATACCTGTCTTTTGTATCTATTAATCAGGTGAGGAAAAGCCTACACATTTTAAGCCTCATTGCAATTTCCGAGCAGTAGGGAAGAACTTGTTTTGTTTGGAGAAGTAACTCCCTTGCAGCATTTCGGTGTGCGTGTTTGTGTTTCTGCGTGTGCGTGTGAGAGAGAGCGAGCGAGAGAGCGCGGGATCAGATCTTCATATATTTACAGTCTGTCACACATTTCACATCCTTGGGTCAGACTCTTAGACTTGATGGCATTAATTCACCTCATAATCACGGAACTGGTGTAAGAGGAAAATTTCCCCTTTTAATCTCCAAGCATTATATTCTAAGTCAAGTCAGGAGCCCAAGGAACTTACCAGAGTGTTCCAGCTCCCACTCAGGAACCCTGCCATCTTGCTTAGCTTGGTAAGGGAAGGTGTGGTGGAGGCAGCTGAGTGTGGACGGGCCTGAGAGGAAGACAGAGCAAGGAAGAGGCTATTCTGACAGGAACTGCTTGCAGTCATCTCCTGAAACGAGGAAGCACAGACCTCCTGCCCCCTTACCTTCTGTCTTCACAGTAACTCATCTGAGCCCCACCCCAGAAGGGAGACCTGGCTTGGGCTGAATAATCCTGCTGGTACATAATACATGATGATGTTTAAAGCCAGAAATACCAGTGGTTGGTTTTTATTCCCCTTGGAATGTCCCTGGTGTCAAAATAGCTGTGAAAAGTGCCTGCATCCGCTTTGTCACGAATCCAAGATTCTCGCCTCCAACTGTCTGAGGGAACTTACCTAGCCATTTCCCTCTGCGGGCCTCCGTCTCCTCATCAGAATGGGGACTTTCAGACCTCTATGGCGTCCTCCATCTAAAAATCTCATGACTATACTATACTGTTCCGTCAGGACTAGTGATGACAAAACAGGTCTTTGAGTGAGAGGCACAAAGACCTCATTGCAAATACGAGAGGGACAGAGTGCTGTCAGAGAGAGGTGCCTGGTGAGCCCTCCTGCTACTTCTTGACATCTTCACAATGGAATCTGCCCATTTTTCTCCCCAAGGCAGCCTCTTCCTTAACTCTCCTAGGCTCCTCTGGAGTTGAGAATTCTGATCTGTGAGAGGCCAGCCCCACACAGACAGCAGTGTCCACTCCAAAAGACAGGCCGAAATCTGGAGCAAACCTGCCGTTCTGTCACTAAGGGGGAGCAGGGATGGATGGTTTCTTCTAAATAAGTCATATTAAACTTTAAAAGAAAAGATGTATCATTGAACTCTTTAAATATAAGTTTTGTATATTGCACACACACACACACACACACATCTATACACTTTTTAAATAAACTTTATTTTTTAAGGAGTGTTAGGTTCACAGCAAAATTGAGCCAAAAGTACAGAGATTTCCCATATACCTTCTGTGCCCCCCCCCCCCACACACACATAGCCTTCCCCACTACCAACATCCCACACTAGAGTGGTACATTTGTTAAAATTCTTGAACCTACATTGACACATCATTATTGCCCAGTGTCCATAGTTTACATCTGGGTTCAGCCTTGGTGTGCATTCTCTAGATTTTGACAAATGCATAGTGTCATATATCCATCATTGATTACAGTGTCATATAGACTAGTTTCACTGCCCTAAAAAACCTCTGCACTCCATCTGTTTATACCTCCCTCCCTCTAATCCTTGGCAATTTCTTTACTGTCTCTGTGCTTTTGTCTTTCTTAGAATGTCATATCGTTGGAATCATTGAGTTGGTAGCCTTTTCAGACCGGCTTCTTTCACTTTGTAATATGCATTTGAGTTTCTCCATGTCTTTTTATGACTTGATAGCCTGTTTCTTTTTAATCCGGAATAATATTCTCGCTGGATGTACCACAGTTTGTTTGGTTAAAAATATGGAACACTTCATGAATCTTTGTGTCATC
This sequence comes from Panthera onca, assembly GCF_046562875.1. Lineage (NCBI taxonomy): Eukaryota > Metazoa > Chordata > Mammalia > Carnivora > Felidae > Panthera > Panthera onca. The sequence goes on from NC_138345.1 coordinate 27,608,081, forward strand.
CTTGCACAAGGAGCCATGCTAACTTCTGTGTATCGTTCCGATTTTAGTACATGTGCTGCCGAAGCGAGCACATACCACGGTTTATTTATCCATTTGCTTGCTGAAGGGCATCTTGGTGGCTTCCAAGTTTTGGCAATTATGAGTAAAGCTGCTATAAATATCCATACGCAGGTTTTTGCGTAGCTATAGATTTTCAACTCATCTGGGTCTCAAGGAGCACAGTTGCTGGATCATATGGTAAGAGTATGTTTAGTTTTGTGAGAAACTGCCAGATTGTCTTACAAAGTGGCTGTACCCAAGTTTGCATTCCCACCAGCGAAAAAAACCCCAGAGTTCCTGTTGCTGCACATCCTTCCCAGCACTTGCTCTTGTCAGTGTTCTGGATTTTGGCCATTCTGATGGGCGTGTGGTGGTATCTCACAGGTGTCTGAATTTGCAATGACATGTCCCAATGACATATGATTTGGAACACCTTTTCATATGCTTGTGTGCCACCCATAGATCTTCTTTGGTGAGATGTCTGTTCCGATCTTTGCCCGTCTTTTAATCGGTTGTTTTCTTATTGTTGAGTGTTAAGAGTTCTTTGTATATTTTTGGATGACATTTCTTTATCAGATGTGTCTTTTGAAGATATTTTTTCTCCGTCTGTGGCTTGTCTTCTCATTCTCTTGACAGTGGCTTTCACAGAGCAAAGGCTTTTTCATTTCAGTGAATTTCAGTTTATCAATTCTTTCATTAGTGTTACATCTAGAAAGTCATCGTTGAATTCAAGGTCATCTAGAGTTTTCTTCTATGTTATCTTCTACAAATTTTATAGTTTGGCATTTTACATTTAGATTTATGATTCATTTGAGTTAATTTTTGTGAAGGATGTAAAGTCTGTGTCTAGATTCTTTTTCTCTCTTTCTTTTTTTTTCTTTTTTTTTTTTTTTAGTTTCATGTGGATGTCCAGTTGTTCTAGAACCACTTGTTGAAAAGACTGTCTTATGTTCACTGTATTGCCTTGGACTTTTCACAGATTAGTTGAGTATATTTGTATGAATGTATTTCTGGGCTCTTTCCCTCCCCCCCCCCCCTTTTTTTTGAGAGAGAGAGAGATAGGGAGCAAGTGAGGAAAGGGCAGAGAAAGAGGGAGACAGAATCCCAAGCAGGCTCCATGCTGTCAGCAAAGAGCCCGATGTGGGGCTTGAACCCACAAACTGTGAGATCATAACCTGAGCCAAAGTCAAGAATCAGATGCTTATCAACTGAGCCACCCAGGTGGGATTGATCTATTTATCTGTTTGGTTTTTTCTTGATTACTGTAACTTTACAGTAAATCTTAAAATCAGGTAGGGTCAGTCCTCCAACTTCATTCTTCTCCTTCAATATTGTATTGGCTATTTTGGATCTTTTCCCTCTCCATATAAACTTTAGAATCAGTTCGTCAGAATCCACAAGGTGACTTGCTGGGATTTTTACTGAAATTGTACCAAATTGTAGGAAGAACTGGCATCTGTAAGAAGTTGGAAAGAACTCGCATCTTGACAATATTGCAGCTTCCAATCCATGAACATGGGATATCTCTCCATATATTTTTAAGTTTTAAGAAAAATGCCATTTACCACAGGTAGTTTATGTTTAATCACTTCAACATTAAAATAGGCTTAAAAATCTATATTTTTGTATCTTGACAACTTTCCCAGATAAATATTTTACGTACCAACCTTTTAGCATTAGCTTATCAGTGTTCTCTGAGACTCCTTTCCTCCTGCAGTCCTGGTATCTGTGTTCACTAATGCAGAGGCTCAGAAAAGAAAACAGAGCATTACAACAGCACACACGTTCTGTCTAAATGGACTGTTTGTCTCTTTGTTGGGCTTTAACACACATTTTCTTCTTCCTCACATGCCTCCCAACTGTACCAGAATAAGATTTCCCTGTATTCCCCTCCCTTCATCTTAGTCCCTGGTAGATGTGGCAAGACCACGTTATGGTTACTTTGAGGTCTAAGCCTAGTTGTGGTCTTTTTCATATTTTGTTCAGGCCACTTGAGGCTGCATGCACTAATGAGGTACTGAAATCACCAAAGGAGGGGGCAAAGTCATATTTCTTTTAACAGTACACAGAATTCGAAATGGTGATAGCATTTTTTAAAAGCAAGAAGTACTGATTTTTTACTTTGCCTTATTTTTACTACTTCATCTGTGCTCTTATAATTTCTTCCAACACTGTAGTTTAACTAGATGTGAATAAGATAAAAATTTAAAAGCCAGATCACAGTATTTCCTAACCATGAAGCTCTCTAATTGTGTTAATGGGAGAGTAGTAATCCTATTAAAGCGTGGTAGATCTGTTTCTTACCGTTATCACCTGTCAGCAACATGTGGGAAGATTTGTACTAGGCATTTTCAGTAGGTATACAGAATAGTGCCATAACCTGAAAACATTCTTGCAGATTGACTCTTTACATAATTTCAAGCAGTGTACTACCAAATCTCTGTCCATCCCTAAGACCTGCCTTGCTTCCCAACTGTTTTGCTTGTTACACTGCCTTCTATACACACACACACACACACACACACTGTTCCTTCCCCTCCCTGTCTCCATGTCAGGGCACCACCTTCATGAGATCTGCATTTGAAAGAGTGAAGGACAAGGCAAGTGGGCTTCTATTCCTTTTCTTCCCCAATTCTCTCACTATTCCAGCCAATCTACACAAGCCTGGAAAATGGTACAATACTTATTAGGATACAATACTACGCCCTTCTCTAAACAAGGAAAAAAACCTTAGAAGGGAAAACCAAGACAAGACAATAATGAAATTTAAAGCTAAAAAAGTAAATGGACAAAGATGTGTATCTTGTTTTCACATTTTGAGTTCAAAGTTTAATAGCAACTTTTGAGAAACTGTATTTTTTCAGTGAATCAATAAACTGTATACCCCATTAGAGCCATCTGAAGTCAGAAAAGCAAGTAGGGACCCTAAACCAATTTCACTAACTGGCAAAGTTAAAATAAAACTTTTAGAGAGGCAAAAGCTTTTACATTTAATCTTAATATTGAGAAGGGAGTGAAAAAAAATACTCCATAATAGAGATACGGCAAACTACTGGAAGCTTTAAGTCCTACAACAGCTGTATCATTCCAGGGCTCATATCCACCACGTTCTTCCAGAAGCTCCAGGGGAATCTGAGTGCTTTGGGAGATGGAGTTGTTGATTCGGGGATGCCATTTTTTTGAGTCATGAACCACACCCAGGACTTTGGAGATGTGTCACCAAGTTCACCAGAACTGGTGATATCTGGGTCTTTGGAGAAGCAAACTTTCTTGGTGCTTCATATGCTTTTCGAAATGCTTTAAGCCAAGTGCTATATTAATTTGATTAAAATCCATTCCTGAAACTTCATTTTCAAAGAAAACGTATTATCTTTTTTGAATTTTGACGAGGCCTTCCTGGCATAGTTTATTTAATAAGGGTATGTGATTGAGAGACTTCCTTGGAATGAGGGTCATCCCCCCAGTCATGAGTGGGAAAGTGAAGGAAAAGGCTTGTTAACTTTTGGATAATATTTTATTTGGATAAAATTTAAAACTGATAAAAAAAAAAAAAGTTACTGAGATAGGGCACTGTCATCTCCTTACCAAAGCCACCAACTGTTGGCACTTTCTGGCTGCCCCCACTCATGTCTCCTTTCCTCCCTCAACCCCAGCCCCCACTGCTGACTTCCTCCTGTCCCCTTCTGTCTCCTATACATATACATGATATAGATAGATGGATAGATAGATAGATAGATAGATAGATAGATAGATAGATAGATAGTTTGGGCTACCCTAACACTATATACTGAGTGGCTTATAAACAGAAATTGATTTCTCACAGTTCTGGAAGCTGAAAGTTCAAGATCAAGGTGTCAGTAGATTCAGTGTCTACTGAGAGCCCTCTCGCTGGTTCTTGGACGACCATCTGCTCCTCACATGGTGGCTGTCCTCACACGGTGGAAGGGGCAGGGGGGCTCTGTGGGGTGTCCTTTATAAGGGCATTACTCCTCTTCAGGAGGGCTCCACCTTCATGACCCAACTCCTCCCAAAGGCCTCACCTCCTAATACGTCACACGGGGGCTTAGGTTTCAATGTATGAGATTTGGGGGCATATACTCAGTCTGGCTTACTTCCATAACCACAGTAATGTGATCCAGATGAGGACATTCAACACTGATGCAATGTTTAATCCACAGCCCATTTCCAACTGTGTCCGTTCCCCCCCACCTTCCACCCCAACCATGTCCCTTTTAGTCCCCACCCCACCCCGTCTAGGATCCAAGCCAGGATCAGGCATTGCTTTTAGTTGTCCTATCTCTTCAGGAAAAGGGTGTGTGTGTGTGTTTTTTTTTAACCTAAATTACCAAGGATCTCAAAATCCCTTCTGGCAGTGATTGCTCTGTAGAAGACGTCTACAAAAGATTCACAAACTAGATGTTGGACAAGTCCATGTTCATGGCTGAAACCATATGTTGTCAGGGCAGATGTGGTTTTATGTACATCTTTTCTGGACAGGAGGGAAGGAACCCTCTCCTGCATCAGCCTCCATTATTCCAGTGTTTGAGGAGGATGAACTGTGCCCATCTCTGCTTTCTTGCTGAATGAATCTGGAAGTTATTTTCTGCTGGTCAGTTAACGGAAGCTAATTGGCCACAGTGGGATGGGCTGTGTGGAGGGACAGAATCTGACATACTGCCCCTCGGGGGTCTCCCGGTTTTCCCACAAGGGAAGAGTTGCTGGGGAGACTGCCAGCAGAGGCGAAGGCAAGCTTATCTGTAGCTTACAAGCAAAGGCCCCGGCAGGAAGGGCACACCTCGGGTCTGAGAAAAGGCTGAGGTGAAAGCAAATGCACAAAGCCAGGAGGCCACGCCAGTGTTAGAACCCCTGCCGTGGGAGCCATCCTGGGGCGGACAGCCAGCGAGGGAAGCTCCTTCTGCTTGGGAGGAGGCTTTTCCTCTCTGCCCTCCTCAACACTTGCTCCCACAGCACCTGCCCCTGCTTCTCTCCCCGGCCCATGCCCCCTGCCACTGGATACATTTCCAATTTTATCAAAACAAATTGTCAAAAAAATTTAAAAACACTTCTCTTGAACTTTCCCACTCATGATTTGCGCAAGGACCCTAATTCCAAGTCGCTCTCGGAGAGGGGTTTGGTAGTGAGAGGAGAGCACCACGGAGGAGGAGAAGGGAAAGCAAACTCTGTCCTACCACCACTGAAGGCCTCCCGCCCCAGTGTCCCCCACCACCATCATCCACACCCTCTGTCCCTGGCCAACCCCTTCCCCTGCACTGGCCCCGAGTGTCCTGAGCCCGGCCTCCCTCAGTCCCCCTAAGCCTCTTTCCCCCAGACCAAATGAGTTCAGTGGCTTAGAAACTGAAGAGGCAGGTGTCTTTCAGTTAGAAGCTTTTGAAAATATTTTTTAGGTGGAAATGTTTTTCTATATGTAGATTATGTCTATAGTACAATTTATCCTCAATGTCAGATATACGAGGGCCTAAAAGTCACTTTCATGGGCTGACCTGCCTAGCTGCCCATGTAACATAGTTGTCTCAGAAAAAGCATGCTGAGTTCCAGAAAACCCTCTTGTAGCATACTTTATTCCTAATCAGCTTTCTCTCCTTCATAATTGACCGTGTTCCTCATGAACTCAAGTGGATGAGATTTTCTGGATTGACCATGTGTTTTGTGACTATATACGGATAAAATTTCCTAATCAGCCAAGTTTAGCTAGGTGAAACATACCAACTTTATAATTGTTTTAATGTTTATTTTTGAGAGAGAGAGAGGGACACAGAGTGTGAGTGGGGGAAGGGCAGAGAGAGAGAGGGAGACACAGAATCCAAAGCAGGCTCCAGGCTCTGAACGGTCAGCACAGAGCCTGGTGCAGGGCTCAAACTCGTGAACCATGAGATCATGACCTGAGCCCAAGTCGGACGCTTAACCAACCAACTGAGCCACCTAGGCGGCCCAGAACAGAGCAACTTTAAAACCCTGGGAAATTCATGGCACGAAGACAGTCTATTTTTGTTGATTTTTCCCAAGTATCATTTTGGTGTTCCAGTATTCCAAACAAACGAGTGGGAAAAAGAAAAAAATCACAGTTTTAACCTAAATTTTCATTGTCCTTGATGGCGATCTCTGACCCAAGCTGGAAGTAGGGAAGCCAAACCTGTTTCCGATAGAACGGTGACAGACGTTTGTGGAGAGTGTAGCCCTCCTGTTTGTTTGCCTGACTTTCGGCTCACGCGATGCCACCTGCTAAGATTCACGTCTCTGTCATTTCCCTCTCCCCTTTCCTCCCCGGTACACTTTACAAACAGCGGGTCACAGAAAGTCGGGAGAGCCAGATGACTATCGAAGAGAGGAAGCACCTCATCACTGTGAGAGAAGAAGCCTGGAAGACCAAAGGCAAAGGAGCAGCCAACGACTCCACCCAGTTCACGGTGGCCGGCAGGATGGTGAAGAAAGGTCAGAGCGGGGGGAGGGATGGACATGCACCGCGTGGGCGCGTGGGTTCGGGTGTGCATCAACCCTCAGCTTATTCTCTGTGTTGAAGAGTCTCTTATGGTTTGCCTCCCTCTCTGTTTTAAACTATTTTTTCCCCTTCCCTTTCCCCTGTGGTCTCCTGTTAAGTTTCTCACATTCCACATCCTAGTGAAAACACGATATCTGTCTTTTCTCTGGCTGACTTATTGGTGTCATTTAAATTTACATGTCCTCCCTCCTAAGGAAAAACCCTGGTCTTTAGTTGGGATAGAGATGTCCCACTGCTAGGAGCTCTTGTGCGGCTGCCTAAACGGATGGCAGGGGGCGCCCCGATGGTGCAGAGGGCCAGGTTTCCAGGAGTTGGGGCCCCTCTGCTCCCTTCAGCGTTCGTGATCTCTGTGCTAAGGGACTCTTCCTCTCCTGTGCATCCTGTTAGTAGGTGATGGCGAGCTGCACCTGTACTGCCTGTGATACCAACTTTTACTTTATTATCTCTCAAGAACATTTGCTTCCTCGCTGATAGAAACCTGCGGCAGGTCGGGTTATTGAAGTAAATTTTTAAATTTTTATTGACATCATCAAGTAAATACAGGTACCTGCCGAGAAACACTTTTAGAATATCACCTAAGACTGAAACTTTAAAGTACATTGCAGTATTTTTCATTGAAAGTTTTATGCTGTTCCACATCCCTCTCCAGCTAACAGGAGGAAGGAGCAGAGCAATTCATTCATTCATTTTTCCTTGTAAGCGATAGGCACCTAGTTACGTATTCTCCAGATGCGGTTCTCTGAGGGGTGCTGAAAGGGCAATGTCATCTGATGATTTCATATTTATTACAAGCGAATACTGTGAACGTTCACATTTCAGTCTGTTCTCCGTAAATGCACTGGTTCCTTTCCTTATCAATCCCTTCTACCTAGGCGAGGAACAAAGTGCTCATCTTTGCCTTTATTTAAGGTTTCTTGTCCCAACCAGTTACCTTCTCTGTGCTGGAATCTCTTTCTTTCATCCTTTACACCATACACACACACACACACACACACACACACACACACACACACACACGCACACATATGTACATATATATATATATATATACATATATACACTATATATATGTATACTATACATATATACACACACATATGTACATATATATATATATACGTATATATATACGTTTATCTTGGAGCTAGTTATATATTTATATATTTTATATATATATATTTTTTTTTTTTTGAGCTAGAGTTAGAGTGGGGGAGGGGCAGAGAGAGAGAGAATCCTAAGCAGGCTCCATACTGCCAGTGCAGAGCCCAATGTGGGGCTTGAACTCACAAACCATGAGATCGTGACCTGAGCCGAAGTTGGATGCTTAACCGGCTGAGCCACCCAGGCGCCCCACCTTTACACTCTTAAAAGATTCCCCACTCTGCTCCTTGGTAAATAGATGTGAAAGCATATCGCTAGTTCCCAGCCACACCCCAGATGGATGTGACCCTTCAACAATCATAAATCAATTTAAGTGCAACCTCTTCTGTGTCTTTCTTCTAAAAGGTTAGCACTCCTTGGGCTATTGCTCAATAAAATCACACTCCGAAGGATGCCGCAAAGGCCACACTGCCCCCACCGCATCCCCGCCTGCGGGAAAACTCCAGTGTGAGGGGCCACGAGCCCACTACTGTGACACGGCCCATTCTCCACTTCTTCTATGGGACACGGTGCAGATATACTTCCTCTTGAACCACCTCCACCGCCTCAAAGGGGCTTCAGAACCCACCACTCCGTTTGTTCAAGTATATTCTGATGCCTCTTGTACACTCTTATTCCATTTACAGATTATGGGCATATGTTCTCACATGTCCTCATTGTAGTAGCTTCTCACCTATTATAGTCCCTAGAAACTATAAAGTTCTATCCACATTTGCAGTGGTCCTACATAGTCATGGCACCTGCCGAATGCACGCGTGCGTGCGCATTCGCACATGTGTGTACGTTCTAGAAGTTGTAAAATCTACATTGGGACTAATAGCCAGCAGGGTCCTGGGAATCTCCAGAAATGATCCAGAGATACTAAATCGCCCCTTTGATGTTCTACAGGTTTGGCATCACCCACTGCCATAACTCCAGTGGCATCTCCTATTTGCAATAAAACGAGGGGCACCACGCCAGTGTCTAAACCCTTGGAAGGTAAGTCACTGAGGTACCCAATTGTACCGGTGGGTCTCAGATCAGAAGAGTGCGAGTCGCAGCTCTCATGGATGGTTTCCGCTTGCCTAGATATCGAAGCCAGACCAGACATGCAGTTGGAATCAGACCTGAAGTTGGACAGACTGGAAACCTTTCTAAGAAGGCTGAATAACAAAGGTACATACCAGAAGCTGGAGGGAAGCTTCGGTTTTCATGCTTAGAGCACACTGTGGTGCAGATTTCAATGAGCAGCTAAGGAAACCTAAAAAACACCCCTGCTCCTCTCTCAAAATCTCCAAATCACAAATCTGATTGCTTCTTCTTCTCAGCTAAATTGTCTTCTTTCGAGTTGACTTCATCAATTAATAGCGAAAGCATGATCTTTCTTATCACGTTAAAAAGGAAGTCAAGAATGATTGGGTTACCAAGGTCTGTTTCATTTCATAATGTACTAGATTGGGGACCCCCAATAAGGTTGGCTTCTGAGTCTCAATCTTTGGGATGTCATCCAGTCAGGACTGTGAACTTGGTATGTGGCTCTTATACTTGAAAGCAGGCATTACACAAAATCGACATGATCTTAGGCCTGATGGAATTTAAATAGTATATATCAGTTTCTAATAATGTAGCAGCTGACATATCTTATTGCAAGTGATTTCTGCATAGATGTTGAATAAATATTTCAATACAGAAGTTCACGAAGTATACAAAGTAAAAGAATAATATGCAGAAATAGCCTCATCTCTTAATAAAAATGTCCAGTACTTGAAACTGATCAAATACTAAGCACTAGGAGTTACTACTATTGACAGTGACCCCCTAATAGGTTGGAAATAATACAGAAAAGCACTTTATACCAGAAACATAAAAGTGTAATGTAATAACTAAACTGGCAAGGCAAGACATTCAAACAACTCAAAGCTTACTATGTATCTGTGACTGTGATCTAGCCCAGGGGTCAGTAAACTAATCCAGCTTTCCACCTGTTTTTGTTCCTGAAGTTTTATTGGAATGAAAGCATGCTCATTTGTTCATGTATTGTCAGCAGTCACTTTTGCACAGCAGAGCCGATGCATGCAACACATCATATAGCCTCCCATGCAGAGCCAGAAATATTTACTACATGACCCTTTACAGAAAAAGTTTTTACCGATTCCTGATCTAGAATTAGGCCGAGGCTGGGTCTGCCTCCAGTAGCAAAAGGAACAAGTACCTGCCTCCTACCGCTCTCATGGTGCCAGCTGTTTTCAGACGAGAAGTCCTCTCACAACGAGTCCAATAAGGCCCAGGAAGCATCCACAGAGCCCTGGGCATCACTACCATGTTTCTCCACTCCTGGAACGTGGGTGGGGGGAATCATTTTTAAGCTATCGGGAGGCGTAGTTGGAGTAGTGTTTTTACACGAATCTGACGTCATTTATTTGCTGCACTTGTTCATAGTTGGTGGGATGCAGGAAACTGTACTCACGGTCACCGGCAAATCTGTTAAAGAGGTGATGAAGTTGGACGATGACGAAACCTTTGCCAGGTTTTACCGCAGCATGGACTACACTCTACCGAGAAGCCCCGTGGAGCTGGACGAGGACTTCGATGTCATTTTCGACCCTTACGCCCCTAAGTGAGTTATTTTAGTTTCTATCTTTCACCCACAGAGATCGGATTCCTACCTCGGCCTTCACACAGCACTTCCACGAGGGTCTTCTCTCACTGTATCTCCTTCTATGACTAGAACTCATTACAGCCAAATTGTTATTCTCCAGAGCCAGCCACGTGGCACCGTGGGGTAGGGAAAACACGGGCGCTCCAGAGCGAATGTGTGCCCACGCAGGAGATCTGGCATACACAGCGTGTGCCACACATGTTTGCTCTGGCCTGTTAAAAACAATGTCACTGGATTTGTTACATAGTTGGTTCTTGTTTTGCAGATTTTTAGATACTGCCCCCACCCCTCAATTTAGCAAAGATTTCTACACCTTTCACTTACTCCTCGCTCTGAAAAAATTTTGGATCACATGGGCTCAAACTAATACAACTAACTAGAACATCAGTAAAGCGTGTTATTTAACTTACAATAATTTATGAAATTAATAGGCCCGACAGTCTTCTCTCTGATGTCCAAGGGTCTCTTTTCAAACACAAGATCATGGCTAACCCACCTCAGGAAAGCAGGTATGGTGTTAGGATTCCTTCACTGCAGGTGCCAGAAAGAAGCCCAAGTCAAACTGACTGTGGCAAAAGAAAGGTGTGGAGGGATTTACGGGTTCACTCGCTGAAAAGGGCAGGTGTGAATTCGGGTTCCAGAGGCTCCTCAGAATGAAGTCTCTCTCTTTTCCATTTTCCGTGGGGCTGCTTTGCTCCAGCCAAGCTATCACCGCGTTGCAGGAGTTGCCCACCCCAGCTGTGGAATTTTTGGCTCCATGGCCACCCCAGCATAGGCTGCTTCTCTTCCCAGTTGTTCCTTCCAGCACAGGTTCCAGGCTTGATTTTCTAGGGTCTGAGCCCAGCCCTACAGCGGTCATTGTGGCCAAGGGACAGGAAGATGCCAAGTGCCCCAGAGCTGGTCTCTGGATGCCCTTCAGAGCCAGAGCCAGAGTCCAGGTACTCTTATCGGAAACTGGGGAGCATATATGCTGGCCAGGCTAAGCCCACAGCTACCGATCACATTTGTCTATTCCCCACAAATTGTCAGAGTGACAGTCTCTTCTAGAAGTCTGTGTGGTTATCCTACATTTTTCCTTAAGCTGCTCCTGATGCATTTGTTGCATATTTCCATTTTGTCAGTTTTTTTCTATCTTAAGAAAAAAATGAACAGGGGCACATGGGTGGTTCAGTAGTTGAGTCGACTCTTAATTTCAGCTCAGGTCACGATCTCACGGTTCATGGGTTCGAGCCCCATGTCGGGCTCTGCGCTGGCAGCGCGGAGCCTGCGTGGGATTCTCTCTCCCTCTCTCTTTGTCCCTCCCCCACTGATGCACACATCTGCGTTCTCTCTCTCTCTCTCTCAAAATAAATAAGCTTAAACATTTTTTTAAATGAAGAATTTTCCATTTCCCACCTTTAAATGATATTTTATGTATTTGCACACATGGCTATTTAACCATTTCTCATCTTCTCCCATCCCAAATGTCATTGCTTAAGTCATGATATGTAAACATATATACATCTATGTTTATGCACACACACACAGAGGACGATGTTATATATTATACGATAGCACAGAGACCGTGCAGTTGGAAGTCGAGAGCAGCAGCAGAATCTGTTAGGAAACCGTGTGACTGGCCCACCCACCTCCCCGTGTCTGCTCTGCCCCAGAGAGCTGAGTGTGTGTATGGCGGTTACAGTTGGTTTCGTGGACTTACTTTATTCCAACATACTCTTCAAAGTTGTGGTTATTTTTCAGAAAGGCACAAAGGGCTGAGAGGAGGCTAGTTAAGGGTGGGGGTTCATAAGGAAACTGGAAAACTGTTGTGTCAAGAGAAAGTTTAGTATGGAGGAAAGAGAATTAAGTCGAGAAGCAAGGGCTGGCTGTAAATTCCTGAAAGGCTCGCCAGGGACAGAAGTACATGTATGTAATATTCCAACAGGAGAATTAGGAAGAGTCCGTGGGTTTGATGAGGGTGGGGAAGAACTTCCCACCCTTCAGAGCCATCGAGTAATAGAATGAGTTGCCCCATGAGGCACCAGACGTGCCCCCAGGCAGAGACCACAGGGCGTGGTGTGGGGAGAGCCTCTGGGATTTTGGATCAATCCCCATCTCGAAGATTCTGTCTCCATGTCAGGGAATGGCGGGCAGGAGGGGGAGTTGTAAGACTTACAACAAAATCAGGAAGTGACATTGAAGAGACTGTCGCTTCGGGTCAGAGACCCCCAAATAAACCAGGTGTGGATGATACGCAGACCGAGGTCACAGCTCCACTTTGCTCCCCAGGTTGACCTCCTCTGTGGCCGAGCACAAGCGCGCAGTAAGGCCCAAGCGCCGGGTTCAGGCTTCCAAAAATCCCTTAAAAATGCTGGCAGCCAGAGAAGATCTCCTTCAGGAATACACGGAGCAGAGATTAAACGTTGCCTTCATGGAGTCAAAGCGGATGAAAGTAGAAAAGAGTGAGTATGTGAAACCACCACCCTACCCCTGCTTTGGAACTGGTGATTAGGTGATTTGAATCCTCTTTTTCTGCCTTGCTAAGGCCAATAATGTGCTCAAAAGACACTCGTCACATAAAAATGAGTAAGTTTGCACACACATGTGCTGTGCACACCTGCCTGGAATTTAAAGGCTTTTACCAGAAATTCTAACAGTGTGGAGCATCTGTTCCCTTGGTTAATTTAAATTATCCTGCTTGGTTGACTTTTCTTTCAAGAGATTGGAAAAGGACGTTTCTGGGCTTTGTAATTGAACCCATTTTCAGCTCTGCAGAGCCCAAACGTAGTCATTCCCCACTTAATCTTGCTCAAGAGCAAATCATTTGATCTCTCGCGAGAAAACATCCCAAACTGCTGCCTTTCCTAATCCTAGATTTTCATATTATTAAACGCATAAAACAATGCTTTCCAGATTGCTTCTGTCAGGAGCCTCGGAGCTGGGGATATGAGTTGGGTAGCGCCGGGGCTTGGGGGTGGAGGCAACAAATGGGAGGGAGGAGAGAGCTCCATGCTCTGCTTTGCTCAGCCTGGTAACATGGGCTTCCATAGTTCTGAAACAGTGGTTTTCTTGGTGGAGCTAATGGCATACACAGTCTTGCCAGTTTGAATATTCTCGCTATAATTGTTATTTTCCTTCAGCACTCATAAACCTACTTCCTGAAGTTTTTCTTAGAGACACAGTATTTACACAAAAAGGGTTGAGTCTTTTCGTTGTAACTGACTAAGAGAACATATGTCAAAACCGCGATGCCATACGAATTGTCAAGTAGCGCGAGAAAGAGCCTAATCCCAGCAAAACAATTTGCTGAATTTCTCTCTAGCACGTACACTTTTTTTTTTTTTTTAAACAATTGGTTAAAGAAATAAAGGCTTGCTGGCACAAACTTTAGGTACGTTTCCTCTACCTCCACTCTTGGGGGCTTGGGGATAGCTTTGTGACGATAGACACATGTCACGTACACATCTGTTGGTGCCATGGAAAACCCAGCATCTTGTTATTACAGTCTTAATCCTGGGGCGGAAGACCTCAGGAGACCAGCTAATTGGTCATTTTGCCTCCAGGAGAAAGATTAGGACTAAGCCATCCCTACAGAGTGCCTACGTATAGAGACTTTTGTTAAAATACATCTCGTGGTTTTCCTTGGGGTGCATTTGCATTAACATCTAAAGATTGTTAGGAGTTATAACAGCTTTCAGTGGAAGTGCAACACACGAGTCCAGCTCCTGATTTTATAGTACAGCAGTTGGTCCACGTTGTCTCTCAATTCTTGTCTCTCTGCAAGGCGAGGTGCGACGTGTGTCTACTCCAATACAGGGTTAAACCCTGGTACGGTGACTCAACACCGAACTGCATAGGCAGCCAAACCTGGGCACGTTCTCCCCCGTAGGATTAAGTTTCAAAGAGAAAGGTAGTTGGTTCTGAATCTCTGATTGTAAACATTGTCCTTTCACCTGCCCGTCTTGCTCCCCCGCGCCCCACCCCCACACTGTTTCCTTATTCAACCCTCCCAGTGTCCTCCAACTCCAACTTCTCAGAAGTCACCCTGGCAGGTTTAGCCAGTAAAGAAAACTTCAGCAACGTCAGCCTGCGGAGCGTCAACCTGACCGAACAGAATTCCAACAACAGCGCGGTGCCCTACAAGAAGCTGATGCTGTTACAGATTAAAGGTATTTAAAAGCACCACGGAGGAGGGGTGCCTGGGTGGCTCAGTTGGTTGAGCGTCTGGCTTCAGCTCAGGTCATGATCTCACAGTTCGTGAGTTAGAGCCCCGCTTCAGGCTCTGTGCTGACAGCTCGGAGCCTGGAGCCTGCTTCAGATTCCGTGTCTACCTCTCTCTCTGCTCCTCCCCTGCTCACACTTTGTCTGTCTCTCTCAAAAATAAATAAAGGTTTAAAAAAATTAAAAAATCACTTTAAAAAAAATAAATGAGATAAAAGCAGCACAGAGGAATCGCATGTTGACCAGGGGTTTTAGTCTGGTGACGTCAGAAGTCCTGACTGTGAGCAGAAGAGAACGTATGCTCTTTGAGGTCCTCAAGATCCCTTGAGGTGGGAGATACTCTGTCCACTGAGACTTCGAGAGGTTAGTGACCTGATTGGGGTCACAGCCGCCGTCGAGTAGCAGGGCTGGATTTGCCCCCAGGTCTCTCCCATTCTAGAAGCTCAGCTTCCGCTGCTGCCTCCCCTAGCCCCGTGAGCCCCGCCTCCACACTGTCATGAAGTTCCAGATGCCCCCTCAGCCTTCGTGGTGGCTCTCTCCACTCAGTTCTCCTGGCTGAGGTAAGTGAGGTCAGTGTGGGCCAGAAGGAGAGACACAGGTTCTTGGAGAAGGAATCCAGGGACAGCAGAGGCAAGTGAAGGCGACCAGGATTCCACTCCAACACCCCCTCTGTCACTGGCAAGGGAGACAACCAGAGAAGCTGTAGGCTAGGAGGAGGGACGAGTGACAACTGCTAATCAGTGAGGGGAGGATGGACGAAATATCCTTCACTGGGGGTGTCCCGTGTGTTTCTGCACCGGCCTTTTCAGTGCATTTGGAGGATGTGCCACAAGCACAAATAACCCTCTTTTCCCAAGTTCTGAGACTTGCACTGTCTCAGACTTGCACTGTCCCAGAGACAGCACTGTCTGTATGACTGTGGAAAGGTCTAAATCAACGGCCACTCAGGAGAAGGTGTGGAAAGCAGCACAAAGCAGTGCTTCCCTCCTAGCTGATCCCCGCTAAGACTGCCCTCGGTGTGGCATGAAAGCCCCCAGGAGGAAGATGCTATGTGAAGGCATGTCCTCACCTGCAGCACGGCTGGCAGAGGGTATGAAATGTAGGAGGTGGGCCACGCCGAGAGAAAGAGACGGGGAGAGGAGTTACAGAGGGAAAAGGAACATGTTTGCTAACTTTCCTGGAGGAGGGAACTTGATTAATCCACACACGTGCTGTAAAAGGACGCCAGCGGGTGTCCTAACACTGGCAAGGGAGAGTGACCTCGAAGGCCAACATTCGAAACCCCCTTCCACCAGCCCGCATCACGGAACTGGTATTGGTAGACAAGAGTCTTTAGAATTGCAAAAGTCTGTAGCAGAGGTGCTTCCTGGTCCTTCCTGTGTCTTGGAGAGGTCTCCTGTCTGGGAAGATGGTGACTCTTTGCCTCCCGCCTTACAGGAAGAAGACACGTCCAGACACGACTGGTTGAACCTCGAGCTTCGTCGCTCAACAGCGGGGACTGCTTCCTCCTGCTCTCTCCCCATCACTGCTTCCTGTGGGTAGGAGAGTTTGCAAATGTCATAGAAAAGGCAAAGGTTGGTATCTGAAAAGTAAAAACTGTTCTGTTAAGCATCTCCTTTGCACGCCTGATAGAATGTTCCACAGTTGCTAGATCATTACAAGGGCTTCTCAGATGCGAAATCGAGTGAGAAGGGATGGGTAGTATTTCTTTTGCTGAATGTCTCTCAAAGAAGTAATCATTAGGTACTTGCTTGAGTGGGATGTTTTGGAAGGATTCTGGCCCTTCTCTCCAGATTTTAAGTCCTATTCCGTGTGAAAGGAACTGGTGTATCACTTCAAAGCTGTTTGTCCCAGGTATCTGTGAAGTGCTACCTCAGACTTACTGAATGAGCATCTCCTGGGGAGAAGCCCAGAGAATGGGGATTTATCAAAAACTCCACAAGCCATCTCTTAGATTTGAAAACAAAGAGCTGTTGCTCTAGAGAATTGTACCCCCCTTATGTTTTCTCCACCTTGCCGAAAATAGCCAACAACCAGAGCCTGCAGCCCCTGTGGTCACCTGGTTTTCCTCGCAGACCCACCATTTCTCCCTTCCCCCCTAGCCACAGGCTTGTCTACCCAGGTAACTGTGTTCCTCCTTTTTTCCAGGCCTCAGAACTTGCGGGCTTAATTCAGACAAAGAGGGAACTTGGTTGTAGAGCTACTTATATCCAAACTATCGAAGAAGGAATTAATACACACACTCATGCAGCCAAAGACTTCTGGAAGCTTCTGGGTGGCCAAACCAGTTACCAGTGTAAGAGTTTACTGTATTTCAGAGAATCACGAGACTTTTCTTCCCCCCTACTTCGTTCTTCTAAACCAGCCACTTTTCAGTGTAAAATGTCAGACTGTCTTATCGTTCTCCTCCCAAAGCCGCCGGAGACCCAAAAGAAGACGAACTTTATGAGACAGCCATAATTGAAACAAACTGCATTTACCGTCTGATGGATGACAAACTTGTTCCTGATGACGACTACTGGGGGAAAATTCCAAAGTGCTCCCTTCTACAGTCAAAAGAGGTACAGTGCCCGGGCACCACCCTCACTGAGAAACCCTTTGCACGGGGCTGCCCAATAAAACAGATAGTAAGCGCCCGATATGCGCTGGCCAGTGTTAGTGCCTGTTGTTGAACAGTGACATTTATTTATTTATTTTTAAGTTTTTATTTATTTATTTTGAGAGACAGCACACAAGTCAGGGAGGGGCAGAGAGAGGGAGGAAGAATCCCAGGCAGGATCCGTGCTGTCAGCACAGAGCCCGGATGCGACGCTTGAACTCACGAACCCTGGGATCGTGACCTGAGCCGAAATAAGAGGCGCTTAACTGACTGAGCTACCCAGGCGCCCTGAACAGTGGCATATTTTTAAGGGATATTTACTTGTGAATTCAAACCCTTGCTGCCATGTTAAATACAAATATAGAATTCAGAATATTGTTCAGAGGGGTCATGGATCGTTGAAGCCTTTTCTGTTTTAGGCAAAATGTAATTTTTTTTCCTTTTTTTTCATATTTTCTTTTTGTATTTTTTTCCTTTTGTGTCTGTATGAGGTGCTGGATGTTAACTTATTGTGGTGATCATTTCACAGTTTATATAAGTCAAGTCATTATGCCTTATACCTTAAACTTATGCTGTGCCATATGTCAATTATATCTCAATATAAACAGGGAATAAAATGTAAATACTCCTTAGCCCTATCTCTTGCTTTTCTATGAACATTATATTTTTGCAGTCTTGAAGTTTCAGGAATAACAGATGCATGTATATATAATTTGGGTTTGCCAAGTGATGTACTAGATTTTTTCTCTCACGCTGGGAAATATTTACTAAGTACATACATCGTCATTACCCTTCTGTATTGCACATGTTGAGAAAAAAGTGGAAGACACAAGAGAACCTTAAGTTTCATTGAATAGAGGAGTACTAGAAAGGATGTAATCCAGACCTAGATGGAGTGTGTGATACATATGGGCATTTAAATGAGAACAAAAATCACAGGGAAGAAATAATCAGGAGTAGTTTTAAAGAGAAGGTGAAATTGAGCCTGGATGGGAGTTGAGTAGGATTTGGATGGCTGGACATGAAGGAAGAAATTATTCTAGGAAGAAAGAATAGAATAAACCAACGGCATGGAAATAAGAAATAGCATTACATTCACGTATTCATTCAGCAAACACTTCGTAAATCCCTACTGTAAACATAAATATGATATGGTCTCTCCCTTTGAGGGTGTTGGAACTGAACAGAGGAGAGAAGACCTCACTGGTCCTCAGCGCCTGGCATGTGAGAAGACCTGTATATATGCTAAGTGAATGAATGAACAAAGGAGGGAGACAAGGAAGAAGAAAAGAAGACAGGAAGTCATAGCCAAATAACTGTTTTTATGAATGAGGGGTGTTACAGAGTTGGAGAGTTCAGGACAAGGTGGAAATCCCACCTGCAGGGTAGAGACTAGGGGAGCAGGGCAGAGCCAGCTGGTCCACCCCTGGATCTTTTTATGTTTGCACTGATGGCTCCATTAGGGTTTGTATCCTCACCCGCTCAACTCAGTGTCCGCAGAGACCGTGGTTCACCTGGAGCATGGCTTTGGCATTAACTCCATCTTCTGTGCCGTTTCCCCAGGTACTGGTGTTTGATTTCGGTAGTGAAGTGTACGTGTGGCATGGAAAAGAAGTCACGTTAGCACAACGGAAAATAGCTTTCCAGCTGGCAAAGCATTTATGGAATGGCACCTTTGATTACGAGAACTGTGACATCAACCCCCTGGACCCTGGAGAGTGCAATCCGCTTATTCCCAGGTATTCCGGGCATCTGCTGATGGTGGGGAAGGGCCAGGGGATTCCCACTGTGCTCACCTACTGTGGCTCTCCAAAGGCTTTCCTTTTCATAACTGACTGCAGGCGGTACCCTGTATATTCACAAAAAGAGCATTTGTTTTAGCTCTCGCCTAACTGCAACAGAAATATGGACGCTGCATTCTAGTCTGTGTCTGGAGGCACGCAGATTGTTCCACCTGCAGTCTTCCAGGTGCTGCCCTGGCAGATGAGTAGCAATTGTTTAAGCAAATTACATGCTGATCTGAAAAGCTTCCCAGGATCTGGAATTCAGCCATGGATCTGAAGGGGCAAAAGCAACATTTTTCCTTCTCATTTCACACCTTTCCAGCGTAGCTTCCACGATTTGCCATTTGTTTGGCAGTAGATGATGTTTATGCCTTTTGGGGGACAGAGAGTGAGGGGGAAGGTGTTGTACTGAAATAATGACTGTAGTTTTAATATTTCCTACAGTGTACTGGACTATTTTAAAAAAGTAATTTTGGGGATGCCTGGGTGGCTTAGTGGGTTAAGCGTCCAACTTCAGCTCAGGTCATGATCTCATGGCTCCTGAGTTCGAGCCCCTCGTCGGTGCAGAGCCTGCTTCAGATCCTCTGTCCCCGCCTCTCTCTGCCCCTCCCCCGCTCACACTCTCTCAAAAATAAACAAACATTAAAAAAAAATAATTTTGGCAAATCAGCAGAATATGCACAAACTCTAAGAAACACAATCATAAGAAAAATAATTCTTATATGCCAAGGGCTGTTGTTTTTCTTTACTACCGGCGGGGGGGGGGGGGTGGGGGGAGTGCTTTTAAATTATGTGTGCCGTATAATTGGTGGCACATCTATTTCTAACCTAACAGCAGAGAGCAAACATTGGGTATCATGCAGCTGGGTCTTAATATTTTGCATTGATCTAGTCTACCAGTTGCAACTTCCCCACCTAGTTTTCTTTTAAAATCAAATATTGATTTTATTATTATAAAAACAATAAAAAATTATGTCAACGTAGATGAAGTTTTCAAATCCGTTTTAACGAAATGCACATTTAACGTCAAAGTAGTCCTGTAACAACTGGTGTTTAAAGGAATGAAGCCAAGGTGGAAAAGAGTATTTTATTTGATGTACTAAAAGAAACAATAACGCCAAAGCACAAAATCCATATGATAGATAACATATATAGCAGTGAGATAATCACAGATGTGGGAGTAGATGAGTCAGCGCCTAACCCACTGGTTTTCAACATGTCCCAGATCAGAATCGCCCAAGGAGCTTTACAAAAATGTACGCGCCAGGCCCAGCCCCAAAGATGTGTTCTCAGTTCACGTGGGGTGGGGCTTGTATGTCAGTAGGTCTTAAGAGCTCCTCAAGGGTTGTAAGGTACAGCCAAGATTAAGCACCCAGCCCTTCCTTAGCAGAGGAGGAGGCAGGAAGAAGCTCACCCCCTGGAGCTCTCAGCTTCCCCTTTACCCTGCAACCCACCGCCTCCCCTGCTTGCTCAACTCCCACCAGAAAGAATCCATGTCTAAAGCTGAAAGCAAGTGCTGTCTATAGACATCCTAGCAAGTCTGCAGAGTGGACTCCATACCAAAGATGGTCATTCAGACATTTGCTGTTAAAGGCCACAGCCTTGCAAGGGAGTCCTGAATCCTCCTTAGTTGCCGGTACTTGGTTCCTAGAGTCCCGCGAGAGTACGAGGTGGGGGTGTTAGAATGCCGTGGCCTCCCCCGGGCGGTCTCCCTCCGAACGGGCCCTCTCCTTGATGTGCCGTGGGGGTGACTTCAGAAGCCGTAGTCGTGACGAGACAGGAAGTGATGGGCAGGGGCGGCAGCAGGCCCCAGAAGCACTGCTCATCAGGCTCGCGGGGTATATGCAGCCCGGTCTCCGTTCGCAGCCAAAGAGCGATTTGGAAGGATGGGCGATACCTGCGCGAACCCGCTTCAGCGTGTATTTATTTCCTCAACCCTGCCTTCCTCTGCCTGATCAGCGTTCCAAGCAGTTTCAAATTCTGAAATCCTGAGGCCGTAGCAGGAGGCCTCCAGGTTGGGCTGTGCCACTTCCTGTTCTGTGTCCTCGTGCTTTCCCTTCCCGCTGTCGTGTCTGGTGGCCTAGAAATGAGTATGTGGAAATTCACTTTATGCTCTATGAAAGTATGCTCATTGTAGTAACGGAGGAGAATTTCCTCTGCTCCCGGAGACCGGAGAGCTTCGTTGTAAGAGGACTTAACAGAGAATTCAGGGTGAGCTGTGCCTTCCTCCCGTCCATTCGCTAATGAGACAGAAAATTGGGGAGCCCTTGCAGGCGACCCTGAGCACATGACACAGGCAAGGAAGCCATGTGTGTGGCTCCTGCCTTTTCCCAGCTCCCAGTCTGGTGTGCTGCCCCCAGGGGATCCCAAACGCAAGAATCTGCTAGTATGAAAGGAAAGTCCAGACCTGACACGATTCACCCCACATTCAGGAGCATCGATTCCCTGCGAGGCTTCAGACCGAAAGACTAAAATGTCACTTATCTGACGAAACAGACCATGCGTTCTGTATACCACTAATGTATCATGAGTTGTGTTCACTAGCCACGTGGGTGTGTTTTCCATTCCTTTCCTTTGTTTTCCCATGGCTTAACTTTGGTTCTTCTCCTGTCTACTCCCCCACCCACCCACCTTCGCAGGAAAGGACAGGGGCGGCCCGACTGGGCAATATTCGGGAGACTTACAGAACACAATGAAACCATTTTGTTCAAAGAGAAATTTCTCGATTGGACTGAACTGAAGAGACCTAATGAGAAGAACGCCAGCGAACTTGCCCAGCAAAAGGTATTTCTGGTAATCTAGACTCAAACCTCAGGCCTTTGGTTTAGGTCCTGACAAAAGAGGCCTCGAAGGTAAAGCCTTCCCAGGGTTTACTGGGAGATCAGCAAACGGGTGTCCAATTATATTCTACCTCCAGGAGGTGAAGTAGTCCAGTTTGTGTCCCCAGCTTTTAGGTGTCCCGTTCACTGCTGTGGGATGGGTATTCAGGCCTCTGCAGTCTTTCCCCAAAACGCAGTTAAACGCTGAGACAGAGCTGGAAAGTCTACCAGCGAAACAGCAGTGAGCGTGGCAGGAAACGGCTGTAGAAACAGGCCACTGAGCCAGCCTTGTCACCTTCCCCCATAGGAAGATCCTCGGGCCGAAGCCAAGGCGTACGATGTCGCGCGCATGGTGCCGGTGCCCCAGACCACCACCAGCACGGTGCTGGACGGGGTGAACATTGGCCGTGGCTATGGCCTGGTAGAAGGGGACGACAGGAGGCAGTTTGAGATCGCCAGTGTCTCTGTGGATGTCTGGCACATCCTAGAGTTTGACTACAGCCGGCTCCCCAAACAGAGCATCGGGCAGTTCCACGAGGGAGATGCCTATGTGGTCAAGTGGAAGTACATGGTGAGCACCGCAGGTCAGTGAGCACTTCTGTCTTCTTCACACTGACACGGGGCGGCCCCAGCTCTGCGGCTGCGAGTCTAGCACCGCTAGAAGCCATTCCCTGTGTGCGCCCCTGCCTTCGGCCGCAGAGAATGTGCCGATCTGACCGTTCGCTTGGAGAACCCCTTAGTAAACTTTATAGATGGGTCCCGACACCCTAGCATTAAGGAAGGTTGTGTTTCCTTATAGAAATTAAACATGCACGTTACGGTTTCTCTGCTACCCTCGTTCCCGCCCCCTCCCCGTCCCCAGAGGTTTTCTAGGAAAGTGATGATTTGCCTCCAAATGATACTTACCATGTGGCTGTCTGCTGCTTAAATTAAAGTCTGAAGTAAAGTATATCTGGATGATTTCGAACTGGAACCAAATGGTGTAGTTATGCACAAAAGATTTATTAAAAATAAAAGAAGCTGTTTCCTCTGAGGCTGAGAGCACGAACAGGCTTTGTGGATCTGGTAGAATAAATACACAGTCGAAACTGCGCGTGGTTCCTGTCGGTGAAATGCTCAGCGAAACGGTCCGTTGTATGCTCTGTGCTGGGGGGGGGGGGGGTGAGGGAGGAAAGCCAGTGTGCTTTGGAGAGAGAACCCCTTCTCCTTGCCAACAAGGAGCCAGTCCTCTGCAGTGTCCCTCCGCCCCACCATTTGGGAGGATTTGTCACAACGCTGTGATTTTGACGTTCAACTCCTGAGCGTTTCTTCACCCCTTGAAAGCCGCTTTGCTGCCAGGGTGTGGCTGCCCTGGAGCTCCCGGGGATGAAGGCTGCTGTCTGCTCATCAGATACCCGCAGACTGAGAACCATATGATTTCCTTCCTAATGTATCAGAAATAAGTCTGTTAATCACCCGGCAGCATTTACTGGAGCACCTACTCTACATATAGACCCTTACGTTAGGGGCTAAGTAAATATGTCAGACCCTACCTTCCGAAAGCACATAATAAATGACAATAAGGCAAGTGCGGGAAGAGGCAAGCCCGTCATTCTGGAGGAGAGCCGGGGTCTCTGAGATTGACCCTGCTGCCTTGGAGGAAGCCCAGCACACCGCCCGTGGGCAGCCAGTGTGGGGCATCGCCAGGCAGGGCAGGAGGCAGTCTTGCCCAGAGCTGTCCGGGGTGCTGCGGGCCCGGAGGTCCACACAGCCCAGGAGGCACAGCACTGGGGGTTTTGCTGCACACTCGAGTTGAGTGCCTCCCAGTGGCTCTGAGACGTATTACGTCATGATGCCAATTTCTCAGTGAGGAACAGGACACCACAGTTGTTACCTGTCTGAAGTCACCCAGCTAGGAAAGACCAGATTAGGACACTGAAAGCTCCTTTCCCTTTCATAAGGAGGCCATGTGGCTGGGAGGAAAGGGCACAGGCCCGGGGACCGTGCAGCCTGGGTCTGAATCTTCTCTCAGGCCCTACGTACCAGCCATGCAAGGTGGGTGAAGGGACGTAACCTGTCTGAGCCTCGGTCTGATGATGATGCCCCGCTCAGAGATTATTATAATCTGGTAAGTGTCCAATTTAGCACAGGGCCTGGCACATGCTCACAAGGTACGGGAAATAATCGTCACTGATGTCCTCAGCCCCGAAAGCAAAATTGCTGTATTTACCTTGAAGATGAGATAACATGAGTCTCCCCAAAATAAGCGTCCTTCCCAAGAGTCGCTATTGAGTCTCTGCTCCTTGGGGTGGTGCAGTTGTCCAGCTGCAGTAACCATCCGTGCTGTGTGTTGGCAATAAAGGCAGTAAGAGGGGATTTGGCGGGTGGGAATCCACTAACCTTCGGTGTTGTGCAGCAGGGAACGTTAAGGACCAGCTTTGAAAGCATACATAGCTCCCCTTCCTTAAATACAGAGAGGAAACTGCATGTTTTACAAAACAAGACAAAGGAG
Source organism: Panthera onca (assembly GCF_046562875.1). NCBI lineage: Eukaryota > Metazoa > Chordata > Mammalia > Carnivora > Felidae > Panthera > Panthera onca. The sequence continues at coordinate 27,632,329 of NC_138345.1, forward strand.
CAATAGAATTTGAAATTCACTCATCTCCTTACCTGAGCTGTTAGTTATAAAAAGAAGTAATAGGAAATAAATGAATAAAATGATATCGACATGAATTAATTAAAAAAAAAGTAATCAGATTTCTGAGGCCTTCATAGACTACTCTGTTGGAGGCCGCCTAAGAAGTAATGATTTGGCCCAGGAAAGTACTTTCTGTGTTTCTTCCAGTAAACACAGCGCACATCTCGCAGCCAGCTCCAGCAGCATCGTTATGAGCCAAGTTACAGCTTTGAAGGGGTCCAGCTGCAGAGCATTAAGTCAGAGCAGGGAGCATTCTGATTCCAGACGGTCCCTCTGGGAGCAGAGAAGCATAGCACAATGGCATTAACAGTGGCCCCTCGGTGACCACAGTCTAGCTCCTCATCACTCCTACTCCACAGCTGCACGTGCAAACAGGACATAGAACTTGGAGCTCGGGAGGCTCTTCTGGGACAAGGTCAGCAGACACCAGCAGCTGTAGAAACAGTACAGCCGTCCTCTTGGTGGACACTAGCCAGGTGCACAGGTGCACAGAGAAGCTCCTGGAGAAGCGAACCAGGGCTCCAGGGATGGGAGACCGGAGGCCGCAGTGGGTAGTAAATGGGGTTCTGCAGCAAGACCGCTTGACCCTGAGCAGTTCTTCAAACCGTGGTTCCCTGTTACTCCTAAACACGACGACGGGTCACAAACGTCCTCTTGAAAGTATTTTTAGACATAATGCATGAACACTTAATTTTTTTTAAGTTTACTTATTTATTTTGATGGGAGGGTGCATGGGGGCAGAGAAAGAGAGAGGGAGAGAGAGAATCCAAAGCAGGTTCTGCCCTGTCAGCACAGAGCCCGACGTGGGGCTCAATCTCACAACTGTGAGATGATGACCTGAGCCAAACTGAAGAGTCAGACAGTCAACCGACTGAGCTACCCAGGCACCCCCATCAACACTTTAAATTAGCCATCTGATCAAGGCTATTTAAGGTTACAGTCAGGGGGCGCCTGGGTGGCTCAGTGGGTAAAGCGTCAGACTTCGGCTCAGGTCATGATCTCATTGGTTCATGTTGAGCCCCACTTTGGGCTCTGTGCTGACAGCTCAGAGCCTGGAGCCTGCTTTGGATTCTGTGTCTTCTCTCTCTCTCTGCACCCCCCCCCCCACTTGTGCTCAGTCTCCCTGTCTCTCAAAAATAAATAAACATTAAAAAAATATAAAAAGTGAAATAAAGGTCACAGTCCGTAAATTCTTACTGATGAAAGTTTAATCTTTACTTTGCTAAAATTAAAAATAAATGAACTAAAAATTAAGTTGTATATAGTAATACATTTGTGCATATTGAAGAAAATTGCTGAAAACTATTATGAGATATTTTAAGGAAATAATTCTATTTTAGATATATATACTGAAGTCCACATTAGAATGTTAGATGGTAAAACACTGGTTATTTAAGCCTGAATATATATTTATACAATGTACTTAAGTGCTAACAGATTTCAAGATATATATCAACTTCTGTGACCTGTTTTAAGCACATCTTTCCCCAGCTGACATGACTAATTTTCACTACTTTGAAGAGTGGGATTGCTAATCAAAGACAAACTTTTGTTCTATCTAAATTAGCAGAAATTTCAATGGAGTGGCTTCCAAACTAATTGTGAATATGCATAGCCTATCCATTAAAAATACACAAACTTGAGGTGCCTGGGTGGCTCAGTCCCTTAAGCATCCAACTCTCAACCTCTTTCTCTGCCCCTCCCCCTCCTCAATGCGTGTGCGCGCGCTCTCGCTCTCTCTCTCTCTCTCTCTCTCTCTCTCAAAATAAACATTTAATAAAAGATACACCAACTTGACCAGCTCAGGTCCACAAGAGATGGTGCTAAATGTTGTGCTTAAGCAAAGCACTGTCAAGAATTATTATGATCATTTATGGAAACTATATATACACATTACTTTGCTAAAAGGCCAAAAAATCAAATAAATATGACCCTGGCCTCTCGAGAACTTAAAATAAATGAGCTTTCTTCTTACCTTCAAACCTCAAGATAACTGTGATTTTGTAAATGGGACTGGCGCTGGGAAAAACTGGGTTAACAGAGAACCAGAGAACCTAGTTATTATCTTTAATTTTCAACAAGCGTGGGTGTTATAACCTGCGTTCTCCCACTGTTGCCCATCACTTTCTGGGACCACCCAGGCAGGCATCTGAGGGTAACAGCTCGGTCTCCTGACCTCATTCATTCCAGAAGGGTCTGCCTGCAGTCCCTGTCACCTTGTCATTGTCACCTCCTCAGAGAGGCCTTCGTTCAACAGGGAATCCTATTAGCACTCACCCTGCCCCATGTCACAGCCCCGCCTGTCATCCTCAGAGCACTTATCAACCGTCTGGAACTGTCTTGCTCATGTCTGTTAGGATGAAAGCAGGGGGGCCGTCCTCTCATTATAGCTCTGGTATCCCGAGGAGGCCCCGGGCACACTGTGGGTGCTCGGAGAGCGGTTGTTGAATGAACGAGAGGAGACCGGAGTGCGGTATATGCCGAAAAGTAGCGAGCTGAGGTCTGAAATACTGCCTTTTCAAAATGGCCACTTGACCAATTAGCTTCCCGTGCCTGCTCTTGGGTGAGACCTGTGAGCCGGGTGCTGCTAATGCAAATGCCTGTGAGGTGCCAGGCGGTAAGGACAACCAGCACTGAATCCTGGCTACGGACCCAGCGACAGATAGTATTGAAATCCCAGATTATTTTATGAAAGCGGTATGTCAGCAATAGATCTCTTCCATTTCTGACAGAATGTGGAAACTTCAGAGTGTGTTTTCACTAGAATAGTTTTAGCAGACTAAATTTTCCCTTTGTACTTAAAGCTAGCCCAGCTGTTGCTTTCAATATCTTTTCTCTACCAGCTAATCTTCTGCCAAAAAAAATGGCGTAAGACGGAAAATGTATTTCTGTCTTTGGGAGCCGTTGGTCCTGCGCTGGCAGTCACCCGCTTTCTCTGTCACACACTTGGAGTGATCCGCCGCCTTCCTGGAGGATGACAGGTGTTTTTCCTAGGGCATCAAGAAGGCTAGATCATTTTTCTCCAATTTGGAGGCTCAGGATCAGTTACTGGAAGAAAGGTGGTTTTTCTCCTCAGCCCCATGCCCCAAAGCTTTTTGTCTTCCCTCTTTGTCCTCACAGAGCCCGGAGAAGAAAGCCATACATTTGCTCCTCTTGTGGCCTATCAGCTGTTTACCCTGCCCTCTCGGGTTCTTTGTGTTTGCAGTGGGAAGTCGACAAAAGGGAGAGCATTCAGCAAGGGTGGCTGGCAAAGAGAAGTGTGTCTACTTCTTCTGGCAAGGTCGGCAGTCGACCGTGAGCGAGAAGGGCACATCGGCTCTGATGACGGTGGAGCTGGACGAGGAGAGGGGTGCCCAGGTAAGTGCTGGAAAGCAGCTGAATGAGAGAACCGTCCTTCCTGGGGAGCCACAGGGTGTGCGGCCTGGTCCCCTGAAGACCCCTGACTTCTCGTGAACAAAGACGGCATCGCACAAGTGACTTTTAGTTCTGGTCTGGCTTCTCCAGACTGCAGGCTGGGCCTCCCCTCTCCTCTCCCCACTGGCAGGTCAGGAGTAATATGCTCTTCAACGAGATGTTGCATCTGTAAATAGCGAATCCATAAGACAGGTACCAAGCGCAGCGCCAAGGGAGGGTTTGGTTTTTTTAAGTTTCCACTTAACTGATATTCAAGGAGTTATAAATAAAACCAAGAGATGCTGTTTTCCACTTCTAAAATTGGTAGGGATTTTATAAAGAACGGCTCCAGGGTGGGTAAGGATTCAGTAGGATGCCTCCACTGGGAAGTGTAGCTTGAAACAGCCATCCTGAAAAGCAGTTTGGCTCAAGAACCTTAAAATTCTCATAAACTTTGATCAGTTATTCCACCTACACAAATCTGTCCAAAGGAAATACCAGAGATTAATGTAAAAATGAGTATTCTTATCTGTTTTCTCATCTGCATTCCTCCCAGCAGCCCGAGTGATTTTTCGGGAACACGTTGGACCGTGTCATTCCCTTGCTCTCCAAACTGGTGTCCCTGTGATCTGCCAGCACCTTCGTGGTGGGCCCTGAACACCTCTCCCACCTCCCCCTGGCTTTCTAGCCTTTTGCCACTCCTGAGACACACAGACCTCTTTCCCCCACCCCAGGGCCTTTGTGCAATTTCCTGTCTGGAACATTTCCCCTGTATCCATAAGTAACTTTCAACTTCATATGATTCAGGTTTCTGTTCCAGTGTCACCTGTTTTATCCAAATCCCTCCCCATTCTCTGTCCCTCTGCTGAGCTTTATTTTTTTTTATAGCACTTACCACTATTATCACTACTTAAAACCGCTTCATAGTCATTTGTCATTTCATTTACATTTTGTAGACATTGCGTTTACTTACTTGTTATCCCTCTTTCCCTAGAAAGTATGAAAGAGACCTTGTGTGCTGGTCTTTATCCTCCATTATAACCCCAGGGCCTGTATAATGCCCCGGGGCCAAGATTTTGTAAACATATCTTTTTGCTGTTTGGATTACCTTTGCCTGGGGTCCCATCCTTTAGTAATGAAGAGTTGACTGTAAGGTTTTGGGAAAGCATGATACCACGGGCAGTTATCTTCACTACCTTGGAAGAGTAGTTAACAATAGCATGAGGGAGGAGAACAGAGGAATTTTCTCCGAAACAGATTAATGTTCACCTAGCCTTCTGGATTCCTAAGAACCAATCCTGTTCCCTAAAAAAATACTTAATACACATTTTCTACTATAGACTATACAATAATTGAAAATAACTGTTAGTGGCCATTGCATTTTAATTTATCCCTAATAGTGGGCAATTTCAACCGCCTTTATTTTTGTAAAGGCCATGTTTCAATCGTGCCTGCAAAATCACCCTTAGAATTTTGAGTCTTAATCTCTCTAGTCTGAGCATTCCACTTTTTATCAAGCCAGTGGATGTAAAAACACTTCAGACATATAAAACGCTGCCACATAATGGCGCTTAATTACGCAAAGTTGGCCCTGAGGTTGATCTGTTAACTCCTGGTGGGAAATGCTTCCTACCTTTCGGTTTGCCCCGACTTCCAGGCTGAATAAACAATTTCCTCGTGACGGGAAAATGTCTAGCCAAAGTGAGAGTGAGTGGAGTCAACCCTAACAGTTTCATGAGCAGCTATCACAGTGCTTCCCAGGCGAAGGGGAGGCTGGTCCACAGGAGAAGTGTTCCATGAGTGGACTATGGGAATGGTTGCAAAAGAGACAGTTCTCCCCTCCAGGCCCCGCCCCTGAGTCACTAAGTGATCAGCCGTTCTCACTGCTGAGAGGTAGACTTTGTTTCAAACTTGTTTAGATCAGTCATGCTACGTCTATACCACAGAATACCACTAAAATATCAAAACTTGTGTTTCCAAAGTCTTTGATGGCAAAACATCAAGTGAATAAATCGGGTATTAAGTAACAAAGGACAACAATCCTACTTTTGTCTGGGAAAGACACATACCTGAAAGATACTTTGAAAGGAAAGCTGTACCCTAGACCTTTCACAGTGGTTATCTTTAGACAACAGTAGTGTCACTGGTGTTTGTGGGCACTTCTCGCTGTTTTTCAGAGTTTCTACTAGGCAGGTATTCTTTTTAAGACTTTGAAAACCGGTACGTGTTACTTACTGGAATGCGTTTCCATTGAAAGGTCCAGGTCCTGCAGGGAAAGGAGCCCCCCTGCTTTCTGCAGTGTTTCCAGGGGGGAATGGTAGTACACTCCGGGAGGCGGGAAGAAGAGGAAGAGAACGCGCAAAGTAAGTCACTGTCACCGTTGGAATAAGATTTGTTTCCCTCTCCTAGAAGGTGTTTTCACACTGGGGTGGGGGGGAGGGGGTATTAAAGTAAGTCTCCCTTTATATAGCTGTGTCTTCACCCCTGAAAGCCTCGTCACGTTTGCCTTACAAATCAGCCTTATGGGGGAGCTCATAGCACCCCCCCCCCACCTTCCTGTAGCATTTACCTTAGGATACATAGGACTCTGTATGCAGGAGGCTGGGAGATTACTTCCCCTTAAACTGAATCCCCACAGTGACTCTGTCTCTCTTTTCAAGAGGGGAGAAAAATTCAGTGGGTCATCTATTATAAATTGGATGCTGGCCAACAAAAATCTCTTAATTTATAGAATAGATTTATAAAAAAAATAAAATAAAAAGAATTCTTAGCTTCAGAGCCTCTCAAAATATGCCTGTTATGTGATTTACCTGAGTATTTATAAAATACTCAGTATTTGTAAGTATTTGTAAATGCCTGAGTATTTACAAAAATGGGTTTTCTACTTCACGAACCTGCTTCTAACTCCAAAAGGATGTGCTTTCTGGGCCGGCAGCGGCAGCGAGCTGGCCGCCACTCCGCCTGAGCCCCCCCACCCCCACCCCCAAATCACAGGATGGGCCTGGGTGGGCCCAGGGTGGGTGGTGTTGGCGGGTCCCTGCGCGGCACACGTCCTAACTCTGTGCCGCTGCTGCCCCCTGCAGGTGAGTGGAGGCTGTACTGTGTGCGCGGAGAAGTGCCTGTGGAAGGGAATTTGCTGGAAGTGGCCTGTCACTGTAGTAGCTTGAGGTCCAGGACTTCCATGGTTGTCCTCAACGTAAATAAAGCCCTCATTTACTTGTGGCACGGATGCAAAGCCCAAGCCCACACGAAGGAGGTCGGAAGGACCGCAGCAAATAAAATCAAAGAACAGTGAGTGTTGTGTGTGAGGGCATCTCCCAGAAGGGGCTTCCCCGTGGGACGCCGGCTGAAGCGGGAAGGATACCCAGGGTCGCCAGTAGAAGCCTGGGTGTACCTCAAGTGACTTCAGCAGGGGGTGGGTATGAACGTGGTTGGGGGCCTCTGACATTCCAAGTGGCCGTGACACACATCTCGCTTCAAGCTGCCCACGTGAGGGCTTCCCCCACCTTCTGAGGATGTACCTGCCTCGATGAAAGGCAGAGTGAGGAGTGAGGGAAGTGCCCCCAACGAGTGCCGTCATTTCTTTCACGGGTATGATTTTGAATTAAAAGCCTGGAGGCCTTTGGTATTTAAAGAGAGCAAATTTCAAATATCTTTTAGGAGTTCAACATTTCAGTTTTGCCAGAGCAGTGGAAAGTTAGGAAGCGTTTAGCTAAAGAAAAGTCTGGGAGACCACCAACTGCGTCAGACTATAAGATGTCCCCTTTCCAGAGGACAACCGTATGCCTGCATTTGCCCCTGAGTCGCTGGACCGCCAGCTAGGCAGGGGATGCCTGGCGTTTCCTCAGGCTGTCACCTGGGAGGACACTGGTAACATGTGAACAGTAGAAGCGGAGCATTTCCAGGGCCACAGCATGCCACCAAAGGGTAATCTGGTCAAATCCGTTCTCTGGGCACCACAGCGGTGCTGGGCGGGCATCCTTCCCCTGGGACGGCTCTCGAACCTACCGAGGAGAGGGCGGAGAGAACGCAGGCCAGTGCCCTGTCAACAGGCAGATGGCCGGGAAGCAAAACGTCTCATCTCGAAACGCTGTTCTGTGTGCCAGTGAGTGGGGAGGGGTGATAGTTGACCTTCGGCGAGGTATCCAAAGGCATCCCTGGCCCACTGGATTTTCCCCTTGGACCACTGGGAAAAAACAGAACGATGAACTCGTTCGCTCTGCAGGTATTCACTGATCACGTACTTGGCGCCAAGCACAGATTTAGGGACCAGGGTCTGGCAAGTGAACTAACCTAAGTCTCCGTCCCCATGACGCTTATGTTCTAGCAAGAGAGGACAAGGAATAGTTAATATGTATGTTGTATATAAAAACATGATCACTTTCATTGCAACTTGTATGTAATTATACATTCTTCTCTAAGGGCCAGGCCAGTCCCTCTCATTGCTGCCCACACCCCCCCACCACACACACACACATTCATAAACCACGGAGCATGTTTTTATTCATTAGTAAGAATTATTTTAGGAAGAAGAGAGATGGTGAACTGATCTGCAGATTTAGTCTTGAATAATTCCATACTGCCAACACTTCCAGGCTTAAAACAAACAAACTACTGGTTTTCTCCGTGCAGATGTCCCCTGGAAGCCGGACTGCATAGTAGCAGTAAAGTGACAATACATGAGTGTGATGAAGGATCGGAGCCCCTGGGATTCTGGGACGCTTTAGGAAGGAGAGACAGGAAAGCCTACGACTGCATGCTTCAAGGTAATCCAACATTCCGTAGCTTTCCATCACTAATTTAGTCAGTACATATTTACTGAGCACATACTATGCACAACACCCAGTGAATCACCCATAGGCTAGATCCTCCCAGGCCTACAATGCAGTAAGGAAGCTAAATAATACGCACAGCTAAGCATAATGCCAAATAAAACTTTGGTGTGTCATGAAAGAGGTACGAATGAAGGAGGCTGAGAGTTTAAAGAAAGAGTAGTTCCACCAGGAAAATCACACGACATTTACACAGAGCCTCGGAGGGAAGCATGACCTGAAGAGACGGAGGGAGAGAAGCGAATTCCAGGAAACCAGAGGGACAGTGACACAACGTGATCCTATGGCACGAGACGCTTTCGGTCTGGCCAGCATCCTGGGTGCAGGGACCTAACAGAGTTCAGATTAGAGAATAGGTCGGTTTTGTATTAAATACACAAAACACAGATCAACTTAACGTACAGATTAACACAGAGGGAAAGCTAACAAGTATTAGGCAGGTTAGGATGAGAGAGACACCGCCTAAGCACCTGATCTGCCTTAACGCTCACCACCTAACGCCACCGTGTTTGTTCTGATGAGGAAACTGAGGCACAGCGAACTTCATCAGCTTGCCCAAGGTTGGACCACAGTGGGGTATACTCATCTCAGTTTTCATGAACTTTTACAGAGTTTTTCTTAATAATGCATATTGGCGATGGAAAATGTTTGAAAGTACAGAGAGGTTGAAAAAGAAACTAAGTCCCTTATGATCTCTCTCAAAGATAACTAGAATCAACATTTCTCTATGGGATACATACACATCTATATTAAAGGAAATTTTGGACAGCAGTACACAGTTTTGTAACCCGATTTTTCCCTTTATTACGAACAGTTGCTCAAGTTGTTAATATCTAGACTTCTCTGGCCGCAGGGCATTCCATGAATATGCCATATGCCATTTTCTATTTAACCTGTCTCTTTTGGTTGGAGAGAGGTTTCCGATTTTTCCCTATTACACAATAGAGACGTGAATAAATTTAAACCAAGTACATGTATTTACTTCTAGTTAAATTTCTAGAAAAGATTCAGGGTACAGCTCAACAAGGGTGCCCCCGAACACTGGCACCAGTCTCCATATTCACCCGGCAATATACATCAGAGAGTGTGCATTCCCCAGTGGACTTTGCCTTTTCCTCTTTGCCAAAATGGGGGGGGGGGGAGCGGTGGGGGGAGACTGCTACCTAAGCACTATTTTAACTAATGGTTTAAATTGGAAGTACTGTTAAATGCTTATGTATTTTTTTTAATTATTTGTATTTCTACTTTGGTGAATGTTTTCATTTCTGCCTTTTTGTACGTTTTTACTGAGATATTTATCTTTATTCTTTTATATACCAAGGGCACAAACCAGTTTCCACATTTCTCATTTTGTCACTTGCCTTTTTGTTTGGTTTGGGGCTTTTTTGCAATGAAAGTGTTCATTTTTGTACTGTCAGTGCAGAAATCCCCTGTCCCTTCATTCCTCCTTTTATAATTATGATTAAGGAGACCTTCCCCACCTCCAAGGTCAGATAAATTTTACCTATTTTCGCATGAAGTTTTGGGGTTATTTCATGTCTTACAGTCACTCTCCCATCCATCTGGGATTTCCTTTGATGCATATCGTGTCCTCAGCTCTGTTCTCTTTTCTTTCAAAGATCCTGGAAATTTTAACTTCACACCCCGCCTGTTCATCCTCAGCAGTTCCTCTGGTGACTTCTCAGCCACAGAATTCATGTATCCCGCCCGAGACCCCTCTGTGGTCAATTCTATGCCCTTCCTGCAGGAAGATCTGTACAGCGCGCCACAGCCAGGTATGGCCCGCGGAAGGGGTCATCGTGCCGAGCCACAGAACGTACACCTTCCAGACGGCCTTTTTACTCTACTTGCATATTGACTAAACGGTTTTTATTTACCAAGTGCCCTGGCGGGTAACTTTCTTATATTATCTCATGCTCACACCTACCCCAAAAGCAAGGGAACGTCAACCGTATGTTACAGTCTAAGAAACCGAGGCCCAGGTGCTTAACTCGCCCAAGTAGGCTGAGCACAACCGTGTCAGGCCTGGAATCTCAGCTCTTCTCCCAGACTCCCCTCAGTCTTGTGGCTTCGTGGCCCACAGTCGGCCTCCCCTGCTCCGGGCATCATGTTTTCGTTCGAGACACAAAGAAGGGGTTGGGAAAAGGGCAGTGATGGCAGTGTCTCTCCCTTGTATTGGATAAAGCAAAAGCTTTCCCAGAAGCCCCCAGCTGACGTCTGCTCACATCCCGTCGGCCAGAGCTCTGTCACATGACCACCCTCCACTACCAGGGAGCCTAGGAAAGCAAGTGGCGGGGCAGCAAGGGGTTGAGAGTATCTGCTGAATCAGCCAAAGAATGGTGTCTGCCTTAGCCAAGGCTGCACGGCAGGGCTGTGGTTCCCACCCATATCTTCTGACTCCGAGGTCAAGGCTGTATCCACTCGGCCCCCACCTCGCGACAGAACCGGTTGTGTGCCCTTGTGCTGGTTGGGACAGTCACCGTCACCAGAGACTGGGCTGTACGGACCCGGCCAGACTCCTGCAGTCGAGTCTGAGCCCTTGTGCCCTCTCCCCTCAGCCACAACCTCTCATTAACCCGGCCCAGCTCCCCACCTTAAAAGCTCAACAGCTGGCCCACGGGTCATACTGCGGGAAATATCAGCAAGTTCCTTCAAAGGGAGGCCGCTACCCACCCTCTTCACGCTATGCCTCAGGGTGGGTTATCAACCTCTTCTAGGCTTCTCAAATGTGTGGTGTGCGTGGAATTCTGAAACACGGGCTAGGAAAGGACGCGGGGCAGGCGGACCGAGCAGGTGTGAGAGCCCCTCTGCCACATGGAATAAGAGTCAGGCTGACGATGTGTTAGAACGCGTCTGCTCCTTCAAGCCCTATTCTCTCACCGAGAACCAGGAACTTAGTCACCTAGGAAGCAATTGCATGTGGGGCACGCACATCAGTGACCTGTAGGGCAAGGGGGGTGTACTCTCCGGTTTTTAATATGTTCTTTGGAGAGAAATGCTGCTTACAGCCCCTTGTGGGTGCGTTATCCCTCCCCTCAGCATGCTGCCAATTCTCGGAAGGGCCGCCGGTGGGCCGGCTACTGAGGAGGGGCAAAGGGAGAGACAGTGTGGGGACAGGGAGGGAAAAGAGGCCGGCATCACAGATGCCACCTCTCTCTGCCCAGAGGCTTTAACTGACTGTATGCTCAAAGGGCTGAGGCGTCGTGGACACCCCGCCTTTGGCCCCGCCAAGGGGATTCTGCACCCCCTCCCTCTGACAAAAGCAGCCTGGAGGGAAGCATCCATTAGGTTTGGGGAAGAGTGCCCCGGAAGCATCCACGGAGAAGCCCCTGATTGTCTGGTCTGCCCTTGCCCTCACAGCACTCTTCCTTGTTGACAATCACCATGAGGTGTACCTCTGGCAGGGCTGGTGGCCCATCGAGAACAAGATCACGGGTTCCGCCCGCATTCGCTGGGCCTCCGACCGGAAGAGTGCCATGGAGACCGTGCTCCAGTACTGCAAAGGTGAGGCGTCGGTGCCAGTGGGCAGGCCTGGGGCCCTCAGCTCTGCGACAGGCTTCATCCACCCCGGCAGGATCGCAGACCAGTGTTTTCCTTCCTGCGTGTGCCGGCCAACCTTGATAAAGCCCAGCGGGCAGTGATGAAACCAAGTTTTTTTTTGAGGCTTCTTAATCTTGAGATTAATGCATTCTTGACTGTCACCATGAATGGGAATTCATTTTTCTCTTTTATATTACTGGGCCGTCTGAGTTGCTACCCTCAAGATTTAAGGCTGTATTGTGGAATGCCCTGGAGGGGTCGAAACCCTTTTGCACTCTGGTGTAATCATGCTGGGGGCCTTCTGCGCATGGCCGCCCACTGTCCAGAGTGGAAATCTCACCTAAATGAGCTGGAAGGCCAATGGCAACCTTTTGGTCATTCGTTATTATTTTTAGTGTGATATCTAAAAAAGAAAGATCTACTGTGAACTCATGGCTTTTTACTATACCATCCGCCAAAAATTTATAGAATTTTATGTAAAACGAGGATGCCAGTAATCAATTTCTTACCTTAATTTTTAAGGTTTCATGGATTAGTTTCATTGAGTTCATGCAGTTGATTCTCTCTTGAAAAGCTCGTCAGTAACAAGTAACAAATTCCCACCAAATGTTTAAATTAGAGTGGTTTAGAAAATGCTCTTGTTAGCTGTTTAACTCACATTGAACTTAACGCTGCCTCAGGAAGTCAGAGGAATGCTTCTACAGGTGAATGCAAGAGGAAAAAATCTCTTGCCCAGGAGCCATGGAGAGAGGCTTTCTCAGATCCAGAGATGTGGAAGCATTTTGCTAGAGTCAGGTCACTTACATGCAGTGTTACGTATCCTTATATGCATAAACTTAACATTTTGTATAAATACCATCCATGCGTTATTATGAACTACTCACAACTTGCACTCGAACCGTAAGTCAAGAGATCCAAATGAAGAAAAGATTTCAAGGAAAATCAGAGAAAGACCGGGTCTCTTGACCCGTACCCCGGGTGTCCTGATGTTGCCCTCTGTGTACCTACAGGAAAAAATATCAAGAGGCCGCCCCCCAAGTCTTACCTTATCCACGCTGGTCTGGAGCCCCTGACGTTCACCAATATGTTCCCCAGCTGGGAGCACAGAGAGGACATTGCTGAAATCACAGAAATGGTGAGTGTGGTTTGCTTCCCCGTGAAGGTGGCTCCACACCTTTCAGATCGTGAGTCGACTGTACCTTGGGAAGAAGCATCCCAATGGCATTTTCTAAGTGATAAAATGTTGTTGTTGTTGTTGTTTTCTTTTACAACATGTTAACAAGTCTACATAGAATTAGCTTAGGAAATGGAAAAATCATTTGAACTATTTTGGTAATCAGTCATTTGAACTATTTTTGGTATTTTTCTACACCTGGTGTTCAAGCTAAACAACTTAAAAGCAAAGGTGAACTTAATTACTCTGAAGAATATACAGAAATAAAAGCTGCCATCTCTTCATTCTGTTCGCTAAAACTCTGTTGCTTTTCGAGGTCCGCATAAGGCACAACAAAATCCTCTGGCTTCAGACATTAACCTTGTGTTTGAGGAGACACAAAATAAACCTGTGATGGATTATTCACAGATCAAAGTACGAAGTGAACGAATGTATCGTGAGTCACTCCTGATTAGGAGTGTGAATAGCTCATTAATAGTATTTCATGAGACCAGTTGGTATTAGCCCATGAAGCATTTATCATAACCTTTATTTACTAAAGCATATTATTAACCAGAACATTATAATTTCCAACCACGTAGGGAAAAAAAAAAAAAAAAGCTTACTACAGCTGTGTAGAATTTCTTTAAGTCATGAGTTTTTAACATTGTGAAGGAAATAGGTTTGTTCCATTTCAATTTCCTTACTATGTCAGAGAGCTGCTTTTCCGGAGGAGACGACATGGGTATTTTACGGGAGGTCCGAACACGTTTAAACAAAAAGAGTTCGCTGCTGCTTAACAGTGGATGCGCAGCGCAAATGCCTGTTTAATGCCGGCATCGCTGCCGAGACTCACATCTCTCTGTAAGCCAGTGGGCTCGGTCCACGCGGGGAGGAGCCCGATAGGGCTCTGTTTACAATAAACACGCAGTCGTGCCTGCGGGTGCAGCGCCCCGCACCAGTACCTCCTCCTGCAGTGTGAGTTCCAGGCTGTAATTACCGCTGTGTCCTGCTTCCGCCGTGCATGCCCAGGCAGCGGTGGCCTGGGAGCATCTCGCGCAGGCCGGCGGGCTTCCGGCCAGTGAGGTCGGGCTTTCCACGCCAAGTTGTGGCAACAACACAATCACTGAGCGCTCACCGTGGGCCGGGCACGGCTCCGAGCCCTTTACGTGTATTTTCTCCCTTATTTTTACAACAGTCTATTAAGATTCATCTTCATGTATCTCCGTTTTCCCAGGGAAGGAGCTGAGACACAGACACCTGAAGTAGCTTGTCCCGGGTCTTAGGTGCAGGATTGCTCCAAACCCACTCCGTGACCACTAGTCTCGACCATCATTGATGAATTTGGCAACCCTGTTAGTCATTCATTCCCGCCACTCAAAAGGAGGGCAGTGATCTGGCTTCCAGGTTTAACAGAGGAAGAGAATTTACCTGTAGTAACCAGTTCAGTGTAAATGCACACAGAGTGGTTTTTGTTTGTTTGTTTGAAGTCTGGATTCAGCAGCATATCCTGGATGCATTTTCTTACCTTTTTCTATTATGGATTAAGAAACAGGGCTCAAGGGGGCAGCATGAATCCTCATAAGGTTATTTTAAAATACTTTTAAACAAATTCCATTATCTGAATGCTTCTAGTGTTTAGAGTTCGGATTTAATAATCTTAAGCCATAATTCACTCACGTGATACTCCCTTTTGTCCAAGGCAGGATTTATTTGGTGAGGTGGGAAGACATGTAAAGGAGAATTGTGGGGCTTTGGGCAATCCCTTTCCATTTCAGAGCCTGCTTCCCCTTGAGCGACCGCCCCCCCCCCCCCCCCCCCCCCCCGGCTAGGCACAGACTAGACAGGGTCCGGCAAGGGCACAGACAGGACAGGGTCGTGTATTTGCAGGCGCGTGACAAAACATTGGTGCAGGTGCAGGACACGAAGTTCTCTCTGCTCCCTCCTCTTCTCTAGGATACGGAAGTTTCGAATCAGATCACCCTTGTGGAAGATGTCTTAGCCAAGCTTTGTAAAACCATTTATCCGCTGGCCGATCTGCTAGCCAGGCCACTGCCCGAGGGAGTTGATCCTCTGAAGCTTGAGATTTATCTCACTGACGAAGACTTTGAGGTAAGCATTTCTTCGTGTGGGATGGCGTTTAAGCGACACATTGGCTTGGATGGGAGTCCTCTCACTCACCCACTGGGCATCTCCCCCAATTTTGCAGTTTGCACTAGACATGACCAGAGAAGAATACAACGCACTGCCCGCCTGGAAGCAGGTGAACCTGAAGAAAGCAAAAGGTCTGTTCTGAGCGGGAGAGATGGCTAGAAGAATCTGTCGTCACTTTCGATACCCTTGGACCAGGAAAATGGCAAATTTTTTTTTTTTTTTTTGGACTGGTATTTAAAAAAAAAAAAAAGATTTTTTTCGTCAGAGTTTTTAAAACCTGAAGTTACTAGCTGTACTGCGTGTCCTGGATTTGTGTATTTTGTAAATGTTTCAGCGAACCCTTTGGAAACTCTCTTTCCACGACTCAGCAGGTCATGTTAATAAAGGTGTCCCCGTGTGCACTTAAGTAGCTGTTTCTCAGCAGCTGCTCTCGCACTGCCCTCCTGTTCCGGCCGAGCGTTGCCTACTCTTTTTTTTTGAAGCAATTCTCTTCATAAAGTGTTATTTTGATAGTTTGTGGACTCTAAAATATATATATTTATATAAACACCGTATAAATCAAATACGTATTTAACAAAGCAATATTATTCGATTCACTTTTAAGATTTGTTTTCCTTTTGGTGTCAAAATAATATGAAAAGGTAGATGGAATTGCTTCTGTGGAATTAGCTCTGGCACCCTTCTGTATCTTCACACACAGTTCAGAAATGTCTCCTTCGGCCTTAGGTCTGACTTGTTCTGAGTGCTCCTTCCGGTGCTAAAATGAACAGAGACATTTGTACTTCCTGGCACGGGCTCTAAAGAATCTGTGCGAATCCACCTTTCAACCTTAATATCTTCCCTGAAATGTATAGTGCCTTGTTTTTATGTACAGTTTATATACAGAAAAGTTTGCTCTGCATTTTTTGATGATGGTTTGGAACATTATCTCCAATTTTACTCTAAAAAACGGTAGAAATGAAAAAAAAAAAACATCTCAAATTTCTAAAACCTGCTGTAAACATTAAACATGCCATTTTGTGATACAGGGCTCCAAAATAAAAGCTTCAGGAATAAACACAATAATTGATTCACATCGAATCCCAAGCATGTTCCTTTCTGCAAAACGTTCTTTTTGTTCATGTCAACCTGGTATCAATACTTGGCCGTTAAATATTAACTGCTAAAACTTTAGGGCAAGATTTTATGTAGGGTTGTATAACTAGACATTGGACCCATAATATTCTGAACACTATATTATAGACATATATTTGCAAATCATCATTCAACAGAAGCTTTTTACCCTAAAGTGATCTCCGCATCTCATACTGAGAATCTCAGTGCCTTTTTAAGAATATTGAATACAAGGCGCCTGGGGGGCTCAGTCGGTTAAGTGTCTGACTTCGGCTCATGTCATGATGTCGCGGTCTGTGAGTTCGAGCCCCATGTCAGGCTCTGTGCTAACAGCTCGGAGCCTGGAGCCTGCTTCAGATTCTGTCTCCCTCTCTGCCCCTTCCCCCATCCTCTCTCTTTCTCTCTCTCAAAAATAAATATACATTAAAAAATTTAAAAGCTTTAAAAAAAGGAGTATTGAATATATAGACATTTAGAAAACCTAAAAATGAGAAAACTCTCCTCACAGGCTCATGGACCCATAAGATGAATTCCGTAGACCTGCCATGAGTTGTTACCGCATCCTTCCTGCCCACCGACCCCTGTTTCGGTCTCTGTCAAACAGATCAGTCAACAGCACATTTCCTTTAAACTTTATCACTTGTGTGCCCAGCCCTGGGACTGCACCAGGGTCGGGGGCCTATAACCTGCTCCTGGTCCCACCGTGTTGAGACTCTGTGATATTGGGCAGTCTCTGAACTTCCCCACCTCGATTTCCTCTGTTTCAAAAAAGGAATCAATGCCAGCTATCCCGCCCACGTCATAGGATTGATTCTTGGTGAGGATCAAGCAGAAACTCTTTAAATATTGTCAAGTGCTGATACCTGCTGGTATTAATATTACTGTTACAGTAGCTGAACTAGGAGAAGCGTCAGTGTTGAAGTAAAGGAGTGTAGTCACCTCGAAATGATGGATTAAAGCAGAATGAGTAAAACCTTCCAAAGAAATAAAGGTAGAAGGGAAAGGAGAAAAAGGGGGTACCTGGGTGGCTCAGTAGGTTGAGCGTCCGACTTCGGCTCAGGTCATGATCTCAAGGTTCGTGGGTTTGAGCCCCACGTCGGGCTCTGTGCTGACAGCTGGAGCCTGGAGCCTGCTGCGGATTCTGTGTCTCTCTCTTTCTCTCTCTCTCTCTCTGCCCCTCCCTGGCTGGCTCTCTCTCTTTCAAAGATAAATAAACATTAAAAAAAGGAGAAAGCGGCATTGCCATAGGCAGAATGCAAAAAGAAACTGGGATTCAGGGCCAGTAGGGCGACCAGGGGAGTTTCCAAAGGAGAGAGGCAGGCAGAGCTGCCCGCGTGGGTGACCGTTCAAAGCCACCCAGACCCTTACGTACACAGACAGGAACTCGGGTTGCTGGAAGAACTTCCATAGAGAACCTGCTGAGACCACAGATAAGGTAGGTGTCAGCAGTGGTGCCCGTCACCACCGAGTCAACCCATAGCGCTTTGAGGTCGTATCTACTGGTTCTAAATACTATCCCCCAACGGTGTGCTGTCAGTCTGCTCTCTGCCTCGTCTCTGTAAACGAGGTGCCCATCTTGTGTACCTACCAACTTCCTGTTCGCCTCTGTTCCTTCTGCCTCTCTTTCCTGCTGACAGAACTGGATCCTCTCTTCCTTGGCTTTTCTGATGCCTTTCCCGCAGAGCCGCAACTTTTGACCTTTGCATACCAGGGAAAGGACCCGGCCTGAACACTTGAATTGCTGAATCTGAGCAACCCAGCTAGTTAGGCTGCACCCGCGTTTCGGGCCTTTCTCTGCAGCCACTCCAAAAGCAAACCACCCTGGGGAACGTTTATTAAACACGACAAATTCACGTGGTCTGGTGTTGCCTTGATTTCCTGCTTTTGAACCAGAGGACTTTGAGACGGGGGAGTGTGTTTGTGTTGGGATTGACACAGAGCTGCAGTGGGGACACATGACATGTCACGAGTGTTTAGAGGCTTGGGAGGAACAGTGTGAATACCATCAGTTTCCAGAGGAATGGGACCACTGTACCTGTTTGTCCCCCTGGGGCCATGCACAGGCCAGGGTCAGGCAAATCCCTTCTCAGGACCCACTTCTTTTCCTCCTCGTTTTAAACCTTTGGCCCCACCTGTAGAGCTCCCCATTTTGGGTAAAAGAGGAGGCATTCCAGCAACAACAGCTTGAGAATCCATGTTGGTCTTTCATCGTTTTTCTTCGTTTCTGATTATAAAAGTGACCCTTCTATGCACACGGAGACTTGTGCGTGAATGTTCATAGCATCATGCTTGACAACAGCCCAAACCTGTCAACGGCCCACGTGTCCACTGACTAGAAGTGGAGGACAAGATGCGGCTCATCCATGCAATGGAGTACCATCCAACAACGCGGAGAACTGACTGCTGACGCCCACTGCCACGTGTATCAACCTCAGAAACATTAACAAGCAAAAGAAGCCAGGTACAGAAGGCCACATGGTGCTTAATTGCATTTCAATGAGATTTCAGAAAAGCCACTCAGAAAGCAGACGCATGGTGGCCGGAGACAGAGATGGGAGTAAAGGGTGCCCGCAGAGCAGAACAAGGGAACTTTGGGGGGTGATGGGCATTGTCTTCGCCGGGGCTGGGGTGAGGGTCGCACAACTCTATGAAAGTACTAAGATTTATTGTGCACCTTACAGAGGTGCACCTTAAATTTTATGGCATACGTATCTCGAGAAAGTGGTTGATCTGTGTGAAACCTGCAAACATAATACGCCAGTAATATGCAAACATAATTTAGGGATTGAAAATCACAGATGTCCCCACTGCTAACTAATTACTCCTGACACTTGTTAAGGTCATGCCTTACTAGGTCTGCCTTACTAGGCAGACGGTACAGGACCATTGCGATCGGCATAGGGACCATGGCAATGAGGTGTAGGGGAGAGAGCTTGGGCCCAACTCTGAATACAGGGAAGAGTGGGAGTTTACAGCCATGGCCGTGGACAGACAATTACTAAAAAGAAACACCAGAGTAAGCAGGAACCCTAGCTTCACTGACCTAACAGGATTCATGCTGAAGCCAGGCCAGGGTGACCAGGCGCCACGAGGGGTCGGTGGAGAATGACGAACCTGATTAGATAACGAGGGTGATCAGATATCAAGGGTAAGGGATCTCACTAAACCTACTCGTCAGGATTTGTGCAGGAAGTGCGCTCTAGGAAGACATGCCCAAGGACAGAGCCTAGGTGGGCTCGGAGGAGCCTGACTAAAGTTTGGCCAAGGGGAGTGTCTTTGTCACCACTTCTCAAATAGAAGTACATCAGTAATTTGATTTATATTCTTCTAGATTGGTCTTTGCATCTATTAGCAGAGATGCATGCTCATGCTTTTTTGAAGAGAAAAGTTGCATTTGCTCTTGGCCATCTTAATTTTCTGTTAACAGTGGGGCTCTGACACTGGTTCTTGGATGTTTATCTGAGTGTGTGGCAGGTTCTGAGGCCACACGGGGCACAGAGCAAAGGCCTAAGCAGCTGTGGGGCCCAACCCCCCAACCCCACAACCGTTCCCCACTCCTAGCCGAGAGTGGGTAGCAGAAAGCTAGGGCCCAGAGAGAGGGTCTGGGGATTTGTTTTCACAGGCCTTCCTTGGCCTCTGATCCAGAGTAAGGGCCAGAGGCATCAAAACAGGCCTTGCTTAACAGCAGTGACTAGGAAGGTCAACGGGAGAAGAGCGAGTCACAGATCAAGGTAATGATTCAAACGCAAACAATGGAAAAGCGAATACAGTAATATGGCATCTGACCCAAAGAAAAATCCCTACCTTACTTCTACGGAGCAAATGCATCGCACTGAAAGTACTTGCTCTTTCCGCACCACAGAAGGAACATCAAGGTTGTTTCAGACTACCTGCAATAGACATACCCCAGGAGTTAGATCGGAAAGATGGATTTGCAAGGGGAGCACATCGGAGGCTTTCTGTCCACAGGAGCACTGTGCTGCCAGTGTGGAGCTTGGGTGGAAATAGCCCCACCGCCCCACCCCCCACCCCGGGTCTCACCATTCAAATGCACAGTGCATGACAGTGTATGACCTTGATCCCTGAGGATTAGCAGGAAAGAAAGATGAACGGACCAGCATCCCTCATTTCTAATAATGAATTAGTCCTCTACTGAGCTTTTCCATCATGCTCGGACGGAAAAGAGGGCTATAGGAGCAGAAATGAATGCAAGCTGAAGTACTAGGAGGCAGTGTCTATGACGCCTCAGCCCCAACATTCCTTCACAGCCTCACCACGGTTGTGGGAAATGCTTTTGACACCAAATGCCATGGAGCTCTGCAAGCCTCTTAAGGAATATATTGGAACTGACTTGTGTTATCTGGAAATTGACATAAATTGCCTGTTATTAAATCTCACTGAATTGTTAAGCCCAACTTTGCCATCTGAACACCATTTTAGCATCCACCCCGAAATAGTTCTAACACAATGTGTTATCTCCGGAAAGGTAAAGAAATATGGAACTGAACAAGCAGCCTTATGCCTATATGGAAGCAAAGACAAAGAAAATCGGATGGGAATGACAGACAAGCCCAACTGGTACTTTCAATTCACGGTTTCTCCATAGAAAAAAAAAATTAAGCTACTGAACAATGCTTCTGGAAATTGTCAGTCATGGTTAGTATCAGAGCCCATCCGAGGAGGCGATTATAAAACAGGCACCCTGCCTCACCTCCTCCTGTCTTCCTTTGCCTCCTCTATCCCCGCCTGCTGTGGTTCCTTCCCCTCTAGACACTTGTGACTCCTGCAGGAGGGCCATTCTGTGTTTTGAATCAGGAATCCCAAAGGGCAAGCATGGAGTATCATTTGCCAACGATGACATTTCAGGTCCCCGGGGGGAAAGAAATTTTTTCTCGTTGTTGGCTAGAGCCTTTACACAGGTCAGCGCTGACTGCAGTGGTGGTCACGTCATCTGCTGAAGTGTGTTTCTGGAATCACACGTTGTGTATTCCAGACCTGTCATTATTGGCAATGGCCCGTAGTCACTCATGAGCGAGCACATGTGTTTACTGCTCACCCGTTCAAGGGTTTATTGAGTGCGTGCACAGTGTAAGGCTCACCAGAGAATACAAATATGAGTTATGCCAAGGCTCAGATCCCACAAGGATCTGGGAGGAGGAGAGAGTGAGGATGATTTGCCAAAAAAGTATCAATAACAATGCAATGGGAGTCTCTTAGGGGCTGAATTGTATGCCCCTCCCTCCTCAAAAGAAAGTTAGGTGGAGTCCTAACTCCCACTACCTCCAAATGTGACCTTATTGGGAGATAATCTATAGATAATTAAGTTAAATGAGATCATTAGGGTGGGCCCCAAGCCAGTAGGACTGGTGTCGCTATATGAAGGGGAAATTTGGACCCAGAGGTAGAGAGAAGAGGGTCATCCGCAAGCCAAAGAGAGCAAGCAGCCTCAGAAGAAACCAAGCCTGCCAACACCTTGATTTCAGACTCCTAACACCCCGAACTGTGAGACAGTAAGTTTTTGTTGGTTAAGCCACCCAGCCTGTTGGGCTTTGTTAAAGCCACTCTAGGGAACTACACAGTCCAAACCAAGCCTTCCTTTGGAGGGAAAGGGGAGGGGAAGGAATCAGGGCAGCTTCGTGGACTGAGTCCCATGGGGTAGGCCTGGAAGGACTGGTAGGATTTCTCATGATAGCTAGTCATCAACCCATCAGGCAGCAGCTCCAAAGGGGAAGATTTAGAAAGGGGGACTGGTCTCCCTAAGTTGAGTCTGGTCTCAACTTACCTTCTTATCTTATACCATGTGCTAGCATTTCTATCTTGTGCCTTTATAGTCACATAATTAAAGGCGTTGCTCTGTTAGATCCCTTTCTAGCCCAGTCTTCTTATGCAGATATTTCTGAAATCTCTGGCAGACAACATAGTACATGGGAAATACTGGCCTGGGGTTTTCTACACAGTAATGCCATCTTTTACAGATATCCTGGACCTGAAGTAGCCCTGTTGCTTTAATCTTAGAAGCTACTCTAGAAGACAAGAAATTGGGGGCACCTGGGTGGCTCAGTCAGTTAAGCATCCACCTTCAGCTCAGGGCCTGATCTCATGGTTCATGAGTTTGAGCCCCTCATCAGGCTCTCTGCTGTTGTCAAGGAGCCTGCTTCAGATCCTCTGTCTCCTTCTCCCCCTGCCCCTCCCCCACTTGCTTTCTCTCTCCTCTCTCTCTCTCTCTCAAACACTAAAAAAAAAGGCAAGAAATTATTCTGTTGCATTGAAAATATTTACAGTTTCTGAATCCCGCACCATTAAATTGCTATTTTAAATGTTGAATGTGTCAAACATCACATATAGATGTATGTATTTGAATAGCCCCGTAAGGTTGATTGGGCATCTTGCAGGTGAAAGACTGAGGCATGTGAAACTTCAGATGGGGATTTGGCTGCTGGAAGACCTAGTTATGGTAGAGGCCGTGCAAGACTGTACCCAGATTCGGTTGTCTGTGCTCCATTTTTGTTTATTACTGAATAACCAAGACCAGCGAAAGCCCACGATCATCTCTTCCATCAGGAGGCAAGTGCAAAAGCGGTCACACACTGAGCCTCCCCACCGGGTGATTTCATCACATCCTGGAAAGCGGCCCTGCAAGGCACTTATTATCCCCATGGTACAGGTGGGGCCCTCGGAAGTCCCGTCCCGCCTCGTCCTCCGGTTGCTAACGGAGGGTAGAGGTTGAATTTGGCTCTGCTTCTGATTCCACTGTATCCTGCCACCTCTACTCGGCCCAAAGCAAGCAGATCCCGGTTCTCACCATCTCTGACCCACAGTGTGACTTAAGTATTAGAAAGCACCTCAATTTGCCCAAAGTACCCATTGCCATGTCTGTCGGAAGCTAAGATTAACTGGAGGGGCTGCTGGCGCCACAAACCCAACAACACAGGCGGGGGAGGCTTAATCGCACAGAAGAGGAGCACGGGTTCTGGGGCCTCTCAGACTTCCGCCCCGAGCCCTGCCTCTTACAGCTGTTAAGCTTGAGCAAGCTCCCTAAACTGTCTGTGCCTCAGCTCCATTCAGCTCTGTGAAATGGACTTAGCCAGTACCTACCCTGGATGAGGCCGCACGGAAGAACAGAACATGTGCAAAGCCCGGTGCCTCCGCAGGGAAGTTCAATAACAAAGGATGCTTGCGATGGGGCAGAGCCTGTGCCCGCGCCAGCCAGACCACTCGAGGGTCCGTTCGCTAGAGAAGTCAGAGGGGGAACCCAGTGGCGCTTCAGCACCCTGGATGTTCAGGCTCCCGGGGGCTCAGGCTGGGGCCAGGGCTCCGCCGGGGACTGTGGCACCACTGCCAGCATGGGAACTCGGCAGGTGACACGGCATTACGCTTCTCAGCCAATATCCAGCACCGCCCTCGTTTGCGGGGCTCCAAACACGTCTTAGAAATTTAGTTTCACCTTCAGTACGACACCAGCTTGTGTCAAGGGAGAGAAATGGGCCAGCTGTCCTCAAGGGCCAGTTCAGGCGAGTCCTCCCGTTGCGGGGAGGTACAATGAGCTGTCAGGAAACCCCCTTCTAGAAGCTGGATGGAGCAGGGGGAGGCTCCAACTTCCTTGTTCCCATGGGCCAAACTCTGATGGTCCCTGAGTGGTGGGAGAGAGACCGGCCCTCTCTTTCTCCTGACTCCCGACCGCAGAGAGTTTTGTCACTGCGCTTCAGAATCCTGGTCCCCTGGCTTGGACAGGGTTTTTCGTGTGGACAGGGTTTTTCACAATCAGTGATTCTTGTCTGATGTGCTGCTGGGCAGCAGGGTGGGGACAAGAAGCTGAATCACCTTGAGAAGGAGATCTCACTCTATGAGAAGGGATGTGTAGGCTTAGAAATTAATTCAGAACCGGTTTCCATCATTGGGAGAACATTTTCCATCTCTGTTCACTTGGAGGGAGTAAAATATTCAGATGGAACCCCCACCACAGCCTTTGAGACCCGGGAGGGGGCCGTGGCAGGATGACCAAATGCCTCATGTGGGGTCCTCACAAATCCATACTCAATGACTGCCAAACTCTGGTCCCCGTCAGCTGCTTTTCTCCTGCCACCCCCAAACAAGCACACAGCCTAAGGAAGAAAACAGAGTCTCTAGACAAGTCCCCCGAAACCCACACCAGGCAGAGAGTTTCCCCCAGCCCCTCCCGGGTACAGTCTTCAGTTTCCCCGGAGGTAGATTAAGACCTCATTCCCAATGGCTAGTCAAGCAAGACTTCAATTTCTTCATTAACACTCATTTTAATCCAGGGTGAGATGTTTGCTGTTTATGTCCACGTGGTCCTCTGACCGATTTCTATGGATTCTGAACTAGCCTGTCCGCTGCATTCCTCCAGCTGAAGAAGCCAGAACTCAGAGCTGGGACTGGTGGGAGAAGGAAATATGGAAATTACAGAGGAAAACTTGATGGTCGCCCGCAGTCAGCAGGGCGAAGAGAAGAGCTGTGACACCAGCAGGTGGCGCTGTCGCTCACCAGCAACCATGGAGGAGCCCCAGGAGCGGCCCTTCTTTTGCCTGGGTCCTGACCTCCGAAGCAAGCGCCAGTTCTTAGGCGCTGGGGTGGGATAAGACCTTCCCCCCAAGACCCTAGCTGACCCTGAGGGACCCCACCTTCACTCGTAATTTGTTTCCAGCACAAAGAACTTGAATCCAGTGATCCTGGGAGAGGAGACCCCGTGTGGGGCTCCAGGAATGTTTCCAGAAGCAAATCCAGGGAGGCTAGCATTGCAGCGAGACCAGCAGTGAGAATGAAACAAACCAAACTTCCCAAAGATTGGGGGTTCTGCGGGCCAGAACAGTCTTGCTCGAAGGGTCCCTCCCCCTGTACACACATTTTTTTTTCTTCTTCCCTTTGCCAGTTTTGCCATCTACAGAATGAAGTTGGTAACTTTCTTTCTTAGACTCAATTAGTTAATGTCAGGAAAGCCCTCTACAGATGAAAAGTGCTAAATTCTATTTCTCAAATATTTAATTAGTCACAGTTGGGGGATGATTTGTAATCGGCTATTGAGCTTGCTGAATAACCAGAGAGAATGGCATGATCAGAAAAATGATTTTAAATACAGGTTTTCATCGATTCCATGCGTGTCAGGACGATGAGAGAGAATTTTCAAATTAGCACTCCATTCCCAGGCCCGCCTCTCGGGGCCCTGAGGAGCCAGGCTCCCACTCGGCCTGCTGGCTGTGACCACCCCACCCACGCGCTTGGCCCGGGCGCCCATTGGGCCCACCACGCTTCTGTGTCCCGACCTTCTCTCTGCCCTGGCACGTCACCTTATCTCTCCTCCTCAGGTCAGTTCCCTCACGTCCTGTCACCAGCCTTCCCCTTTTCTGCCCTGGCATGGACACTGTGAGGAGGAATTAGGTCATGTGGGAGACGCGGGCACTTCAAAGGAAAGACACTACACCAGCTCAGAGGGAAGGTGACCCAGAGGCATCTCCAGTGGCTTTCAAGCAACATGGCCCACTTTACTTTCAGATCAGGGCCCCCCGGGGAAACCAAGACTGTGGTGGTGTTGCACTTGGGCACACGTGCCTCTAAAAGCAGAATCCTTTTCTCCCACGTTCATTCGTTCTACACCTGTTTATTGAGCACCTGCCACTGGTATAAATGCCATCCTAGATGGGCACGTTAAAATGGGACAAATGACTGCCTTGGACTTCCTGGCAAAGCGTAATTTTCAACAACACGAAACCTACATACAGGCACGTGGTGAACACAGGTGACGTTCTGGGGCCTCCAGGAAGCAGGGTTAGACATGCAAATATTTACTGGGAGAAACATTGATTGGGGCTAAGAAAACAGAGGGAGCAGGGGGAAGCAGAGGGAGCCTTCGATGGTGATGGGGGCTGACACCCGGGGAGAGAGGGAGGATGCGGGAGAGGGAGCTTCAGCCTGAGGAGGGCACTGAGAGAGTTTGGACCTGCCTGTGGGGAGCCCTGGAGCGCAGGTGGCTCTTTCGGGACTGAGGCCGAAACTGGGCCCCGGGCCCCCCCGGGGCTGGGTCACTGGCCGGACCTGATCATGGCCTGAAAGCTGAGAAGGGCTCAGAAGGCACCGCGCCTGGAGGCTGTCGGCCACCCCCACTCCACGCAGCAGCCTCTTTCTGAAGGTGACAGAGCTGCGAGCGGTTGGGACACATGCCTAAGACTTCAATCATTAAATGGTCAATGACAGAAGCCCGCGACAGGATGGTAACGTGAGTTTGGGCGATCTAGGAGGAAAAAAACCAAAATATGTATACACAGACACATGTATGTTCCTGTACATACAGAGAAGGGAAGACAGTGGGGGAGGACTGAGGGAATCCGGTTTCAAAACCGGTTTACGTCCCATAGGGTAATCAAACTGCTACCATTTGCGATTCCTCCTCTGTACCAGTCAGCCACCATTTGCACCTCTACTGGACAAAAATCATTTGCAATTTCTCCATTTCCTCCAGGTTAACATGTATTAGAGTCTGGGCCCTAATCAATAGGGAGCTGTGATCAGACAAGACAGCGTTCCCTCAAGAGGCAGACATGGCCGGCAGGCTTAGTGGGTGAGGCCCTGACCGCTATTAGGCAAGAAGGCATCTATCTTTGTGCTTCATGTCCAAGTTCTGCATAATTAGTACTCCCGTGGGGAGGTTACATTCTAGTGGGACAAAGACTGAAATAGTAACATAGTTAACATATTACGTGACAAATGATACGAGAAGGGCCAGCTTACAAAAGAGGCACCAGATTCAGACTGGGGTGTGGGGGACACAAGGGCTTCCACGGGAAATGGCCGTCAGCCTAAGCCAGAAGGGTGAGTGCCTTCCCCGGGTGCAGGGGGTGGGGTGGGAGGGGGGAAGCAGAAGAAATCAGCACCGAAGCTCTGAGGGGCCACCGCGAAGAACTGCAAGTGGTTTCAAAGGGCTGAGGGTGAGAAGGGGGAGGTCCTGGGACTGGAGCCAGCTGGGAGTCGGGCGAGGACACAGCTCCAGTAATGGACCATCTCATGTGCCATGCTCTGGAATTGGGATTTCTATCCTGAATGCCGTGAGAAGCCACTGAAGTATTTGAAGTGAGAAGAGAAAACGGATCAATGTGACCGATAACGAGCACTCTGGCCGCAGTGTGGCGAGTGGGTTGGAGGGCACGAAAGCTAGAATAACAGATGGGTCACGAGGCTGTTGTAACCTGGGTAGGAGGTGACGATGGCCCAAGCCGGTGTGATGGCAGGGGAACCTAGCAGATCATGGGTCACATGTTCAGGCCTCGGGGACACTTGGTGAGCGGGGCTGACCTGGTCCTCCACCGTGCAGGTTACCGTTGCTCATCAGAAGGCTTCTTGGTGGACTAAATGAAGGATGCCAGGGCCAACAGAGAGACACGTGGGCATCACAGTCCTGTGAGCTGTGATGCCTCTATGCAGGTACATGGGCTCAAAACCAATCTGACTCGCTCATCCATTCAGTAAATATTTACTGTGCACCTACTGTGTGCTGGGCCCCATCTGGCCTCCAGAGGCTACAGAGATGAACAATGCAGATGCTCTCAAGGAGCTTGCATCCTAGTGGGGCAGGGGGGTGCTCATAACAAACCATAAACACGAAGGGACTTAGTGTAATTTCACTGAGCTTCCTGCATCTGTGGTTTGCTGTGCGACATTAATTTTGGGCAGCTGTCTGCCGTTATTACTGTAAATATTTGTTCTGCTGACTGTTCTCCCTTTTCTTCTTCTGGTGCTGCGATCGTATGTCTTTCTGTCACTTTGTTTGTAATTGCCTCACGGTTTTTGGATGTTCTGGATTTTTTTTTTCCATTGTACTTGTATTGATGGATCTTTGAGCTCATTGATTCTTTATTCGGCTTTGTCGAGTCTCCTGAGGAGCTCATGAAAGGCATTCTCCAATGCCCAGCATCTCCTTTGAGCCTTCCTTCTCTCTCTGCTTTCATTCCCCATCTGTTGTTGCATGTGGTCTACTTTTTCCAGTAGAATCCTTGACAAATTAATCAGTTACTTTAAATTCCCTGAGTGATAATTTTTAACATCTGTGTTCTATCTGAGTCTGGTTTTGATATTTGCTTTGTCCCTTCAGACCATGTGTTTCCTTGGTTTTTGGTGGGGCTTGTGATTTTTTTTTTTTTTTTTTTTTCTTGAAAGCAGGAGTTGCTGTTGTGGGTAATAGGAACTGAAATAAAGAGGCCTGTTATGCAAGGATTTCTGATAATCTGCCTAGGAGGTGGCAGATTTGTCTAATGTCTTCTGTAGCTATAAGTTCCAGACACTCTAGTATCCTTGGGTTTGCTTTTTGTCTTTCTTCTTGACTTTGGGCTTCCCTAAGTACTCCTCCTCAGAGGGGAGGATGTTAGGATATGGTTATTATATTGCCATTCGTATATAGAGCCCTGTTGGCCCTGCTGGTCTAGAGAAGGGGGAGAGTGCTAGAATCTTCTGATCAAATCTCTGCCCGTTAGTGGGCATGTGCTTCTGGTCTGTAGTCTTCCTGAGTGGTGAGGCAGGGAGGCCAGAGGAGGTAGGGTGGGAGAGCTGCCTTTCCCCTGAGGGCAGACTTTGGTATGGAGAACGTTCTAGTAAGGTCACCAAGAATGGCTCTTCCTTTACCCCAGCCAGAGCCAGGGACCTTTCCCAGGTTTTCCCCAGGAGAACCCGGTAAATTCCTAGAGCTAAAACGCAGAAAGTATGGGGTCTCACACAGACTGCAGTCCCCAGGAATTTGTTGCTCTCATACTAGACCACACTTGGCCTCCGGCGGTTCTTCAAAATGACCAGTCAAGTGTTCCTGCCAGCTCATGGGTCTGGGGGCTCCTGCCCCAGGGAATCAGCTCTTGGCTGCGACTCGGGATTCACCCTTCTCTGTAGATTCCCTGGCAGGGGCTCACCCAGCAACCTCAGTTCTCTAATGCATACAAAAGAAAAGTCACACATTTTCAGTTTCTCGCAGTGAGGATGGGAGGGACAACTTCCAAGCTCTTTACAAGTTGGAGCCAACACGGGAAATCTGTAAATAACTTACTTTCAGATAGTGATTAGTGCTGGAGAACCACCTGGAGGTGGGAAAGAGTTACTGCAAGATCACGAGAAGCGTCTGTGAGGGCATGTGGAAGAGGCGTGAAAGGAGGGAGGCAGGTGCCTCATGAAGTTCTAGGGGAGGCTGTTCGGGCACCAGGACCGGCAGGTGTAAGTTCTTGGTGCTGAAAGAAGTTAATGTGTGGCCAGAGCACAGGCAGAAGGAGAGAGGAGGGTGAGGTTGGGCATGGGGGGAGACAAGGAAGCTTTATTCTCATTGCGGAGGGAAGCCATTAAGCAAGAGAGGGCTGTGGTGTAACTTACATTTGCTAATGATCCCTCTGGCTACACTAGTCCATATGTCCGGGTTTGCCCAGAACAGTCTTGGTTTATGCCTTTTGCTGGGTGTAATTATTCATAATGCCTCCTTTCACTCTCCAAAGTGTGGGGTCAGACAACAAGTCCCAAGATCCCCTGACTGTGGCCAGGGGAAGGAAAAGGCATGGGAACAGCCACTGAGGCAGCTGAGAAGTCGGTTGGGAGTGAATGCAGCAGTGAAGGGGACAAGCCATGGTGGGGATCTGGTCACGGTGGTGGTCTGGGAGCTGTAGGAGACTGATGCCCTCGGATGTGTTACAGAGATGGAACCAGCGATGGGGGTGGGCAGGGAAAGAGGGGGGTCAGGGATTCAGTCAATCACAAGTGACTCTCTCAGCCCATCACCCAGTCTTGCAAACTACACTCCATAAACTCTCTTCGATCTGTTGTTTCGCTTCCATTCCCACACCCATCTCCCCGGTTCGAGGCTTCCTCTCTCTCCTGAATTCAAGATCTGCCCTCCAAGCCCATCGGCATTTGACATCATCCCCCTGGTGTGGATACAACCTGTGGTCCTGCAGCCCATCTCAAGAGCACACACCTGGCCTTTCGCAGCCACAACCCTTCAGATCACCTTTCCTCAATCCCACATGGAACGGCCACTGCTCAACACTCTTCCGTCCTGTGGACCACTCAGAGCCTCTGTCTGGGGTCCTGCTGTCTCTGCCAAAGGAAATTCTCCTCACCCTGTAGGGACCTTCCATTGTGCCTCCTCAGTGGAACCCCCTAGTCAGCCGTCATTCTTTTCTCTGAATGCCCAAGATCCCCAAATCTCACCTCTTTTTTAAAAAAAAAATTTTTTAATGTTTGTTTATTTTTGACAGAGAGAGAGAGAGAGACAGAGCATGAGTGGGGGAGGGGCAGAGAGAGAGGGAGACACAGAATTTGAAGCAGGCTCCAGGCTCTGTCAGCACAGAGCCCTATGTGGGGCTTAAACTCACAGACCACGAGATCATGAACTGAGCCGAAGTCGGACGCTCAACTGACTGAGCCACCCAGGCGCCCCATATCTCACCTTTTTTTAGGCCCATACGTATTCTACCTCATAGATCAGTCATTTCTGTGTTGACCTTCACCCCTTGACCAGTAAGCTTTTAAGGGAAAGAACTTCACCCCTCAACCAGTAAGCTTTTAAGGGAGAAAACAATGTTTTGCTGCTCTCAAATCCTGCAGGCACATCATGAAACTCAACTCTTTGTGGAGTTGAATATATTATCATTTTGTCAGTTTGATCCTGTCAGGTTTACCCCTTGGCCTCACCATGATGCAATCAAGTAGGAAGTTGGTCATGGGTTTCTCACTCAGAACCAGGAATGAGATCCATGCAGGGCAGGCAGCCCAGGCTTGGCCCCAAGTTCACCTGGCATTCAGGACTGGTGGTCAGAGCCAGGTACAGGAGACAATCTCACCACTCACTGTGCGCTTTGGGGAACTCATTTAAGCTCTCTGTGTCTGAAGTTTCTTATTTTCAAAGCAAAGGCAATAATAATACCTGACCAGGGGTGCCAGGACAATTACATAAGATAAATCATATATGGTGTTTAGCACAGGGTCTGATATATAGGACTCTCCCCCAAAATGTAGTCATTATCAGTCAACCTACTGATAGACGGGAAGCCATAGAGAAAATCAGGACTGAAGATGTTGATGGCCTTTGATCATTTTGTTAACGTAAATTTTTGTTTTGATTTGTTAATGTTTATTTATTTGGGGGGGGGGAGGGGCAGAGAGAGAGGGAGACAGAGGATCCAAAGCAGGCTCTGTGCTGTGAGCACAGAACCTGATGCTGGGCTCAAACTCACAACCATGAGATCATGAATGGAGTCGAAGTCAAGATTCGGCCACTTAACCGACTGATCCACCTGGTGCCCCAAGTATTTTTAAAATTTTTAATGATCGATCGCATTTAACCTGGAGAGGGTGAGTGGGACAGGCACCAGCTGTGTATACAAGAACACACCTCCTCTGAAGAGCAATTTACCAAGAACCTTCAAAGTGCTCACATCATTTGACCAGCAATTCCATAGAGGAGATTAGAGGAAATCTATATTATGAAATTTCACAAATATGAGCAGAAAAATCTTAGACCAAAATGTTAAGCCCAGAATTATCTGTAGTAGCAGAAAATTGGAATCAAGCAACTATTATACAAGGAAATATTTAAGAAAAGTTTCACATGATGTCAAAGTGTACGTAGTTAGAAAAGCCATCTTTACAAAGAGTTTTTGATGACCAGGGAAATGTTTATAATGTTAAGTGAGAAATGCACACTGCAAAAAATTTTATGTGCATGAACGGAGTGATGTAAAAAGTATGTCCATAAAAAAGGGTATATAATATACCATATTGTAAATATTGGGTTGCCTCCAAGGGACGAGATAATGGACAGTTTCTAAAATGACAAGGTACTATTTTTCTTTTTTTTAAGTGCATTAATTTATTTTGAGAGAGACAGAGACAGTACAAGTGGGGGAGGGGCAGAGACAGGGAGAGAGAGAATCCTAAAGCAGGCTCTGTGCTACAGAGCTCCACAATGTACTGTTTTTCTACTCAGAAAGAAATATCACGCTATTTTAAAAGATGCTTGATAACTGGTAGGTTTGATCATTGCGGTTCCAGAGTGAATCCGGTGTTACCCGTTGGTAGCTTCTGAGATGCGTCACCTTGACCACATCATTGAACTCGTTGGTTCCCCTCTCTGGCCCTCAGTGGTCTCACCTGTAAAATGGGGAAACTAATCTTCACCTGCCTGAAGGCTGGTGGTCAGAGCGCTGTTTGAAAGGCTTGCCTTCTGGTCTCCGATGACCTCGCAGGAGCCTCCTTGGTGGGGCCACCTTTCTCAGAGTACAGATGGACGTGACTAGGGAAACAAGCATGGTGGAGGCCATGTGCTTCCCCGCTTCGTGGCGCGAGCAGGGGACAATAGAGGACAAAGTCAAGGGCCACGGCTGCCCTCAGGCGACCAGGCCTGCCAGAGCCAACTCTCTGGACAAGAGTTTCAGAAAGAGCAAGGACTGGGCTCTATCTTTCTTCTCAGGCTGCGGCCCTGCCAGTGCCCCTTCACCACGGGGCCATTTGGCACTGGCCCCAGCTTCTTAGGCAGCTCTGCTTCTCTAAAATAGTTGAGCCGCAAAGGGTTCCAGAGCAGAACTCTGTGCCCTTCCTGTTTCCCTTCTCCCCGCGCTCAAAGGAATTGGAGGAAGAATCTTCTGTTCTGAAAACTCAGGCTGGGGACCTGGGAGCTAGAATTGCAATACGGAGTCCACTACGATCCTGGTGGGACACATGGGCTGTCACAGGGCAGACACCCACAGGTGGCTGGAATGAGCCTCACGGGCACCGGAGTGACTTTCCATCAGGGGATCCTGGATGGGTCCACCCTTGAGGAAGGGTCTCACCAAGACGCACGTCGGCCTGGGCTGAGCCAGGAGCGCACGGCGGTGCCCAGATAAATTCCGTGAGATGGGCCAAGCAGGGGTGTGCGGAGTCTGAGCGCCCGGGTCAGATCCGTGCCCCACCTCTTACTGGCTACGTGCTGGGAAAATCTCCCAGTCGCTTGCCGTGCCAGGTTCCCCGTTTACAAAGTGAGAGTCACGGCGGCACCTACCACACAGGGTCGCTGCGAGAATAAAATCATGCATGGCAAGCGCTTGCCCTGGTGTCTGACACCTAGCAAGGGCTCAAGAAATGGGAAGCTCGCTAGCTTTCTTATGAAGCTCTTCTTGGGGCCCAGCACCCCTGCGGGCAGTGAGGGGGGATACAAAAGATGAAACCACATCCCCACCTCTGAGGAGGGAGGACCAGGCCCCAGGAAACAGTTAAACATCTAAGCAGCGGGTGATTAAATGCAAAAGTGACTGGGAGGCAGCAGGGCTATTTATAATAACAACATGCTGGAGGTAACCCAAATGCCCAGCGATCCTGTAATGACTCAGCAAACCCCCACACACTGTGACAAGACCGCCCTCCCCAGAGCCATTCGAAATGGCAGGAATGCCGCTGGTGCCCATACATGGAAATGTGCGTCGAGATAAACATTTCCAGAAGGAAATCGCAAGATGCCCCGTGCACACCGTTTGCCACGATGGGTGAATATCTGTAAAGTCGGCCACAGAGGTCCAAAAAGAATTTGGAGGGAAGGCTGTAGTTTCAGGTGTAAGGCTCACCCATTATCGCCTGCCCCCAAGTTGCTTACATATCTGGTGTTTTAAAAAAAAAAAAATTAAGGGTGCAAGCAGGAAGTGTTGGATTCAGAGCAGGGGAGGGAGGTGAGGGGCAGAGGGCTGAGGAAGGCTCGCAGAGAGGATGGGGTCTGAGCTCACATGGAAGCATTTGTGGACCTGACTAAAGGAGCAGAGTTGCCCCAGGGGGACAACTGGGGCTCCCCTCCCCCACCAGTCTCTTTGGCCCAAGAAAGCGAGTTAAGTGCTATGAAGGGCAGTATGAGAAGTGGGAGCTGGAGAACACTGGATGGCCCCTTTCTCTGAGGGAAAGCTATTTGTATATTGACCAACAGGGCTGGCTCGTCCACACCAGGTCATGGACTTACCACCACCCAGTTCTCACCTGAGTCCTGCCCAGATACCTACGCATGATGGGGAG
The DNA here is from genome assembly GCF_046562875.1 of Panthera onca. Lineage (NCBI taxonomy): Eukaryota > Metazoa > Chordata > Mammalia > Carnivora > Felidae > Panthera > Panthera onca. The sequence goes on from NC_138345.1 coordinate 27,666,583, forward strand.
TTGGGGACTGGGTGGGGGCCAAAATCCTGACTGGCTGTGTCTTGGGGGAAAGAGGGTCCCATGCCAGGGCTGTCTCTGGGCTGGAAAGTTTTCATCCACGAAGACACACAGGAACTTTCAAATAGGGTCTCCGAGGCACCAGGATAAGAGCGAGGAAAGAGCTGAAGAAATCCCCCTCCATCTTGCCTGTACCTCCTACGGCCAACCACGAACCAAATCTCTCAGGCATTTGGGGGCTCCCATCTCCCTGATTTAGTTTACGGGGTAAGTCACCAGCTGTTGTTTGGGTCTGGCCAGCCTCCAGGGATTGGCTCTTGGGTCTGGCTTTTGTCCTCCTGACGTGAACCTGGCAGCATCATGAAATGTCATAGAATAGACAGTGGCACCTGACAGATGTGGGTTTGAATCCAGCCTCTGCCATTTAACTGTGACCCAGGGCAAGTGTTCAAACCTCTATAAACCTCCAGTTACTCATGTATAAAATGGAGGATAGTCTCCAAGGTTTGAGAATTAGCAACAATATGTGTAAATGTTTGCACAGATTAGAGACGCGGTGGGTGGTGGGCATTACCCTAGTTCTCTTGTTGGTAACATGCCTATGATGGAAGAGTTACCATTTTTGTGAGACAACCACATACCAGAGACATGGACCTGCGACACGAACACTGCCTCTCCCCCATCCCCCACTTTTCTCCCCTGCTGGCAAGTCCTCAACTGCCTGGATCTGGGCTTTCCTGACCCAGCCCGGGTCAATGATGGCTGGTGCGTCAGAGATGGGCTCCCTCTGCCAGTCAGTAAGGGTGGTCTTCAGGGCAGGTAAGGGAGATAGGAGGCAGTTGCTGTTGAAGCTTCCCTGCAAATGGCTTCTAAAAACCCCACAGGAGTACCCCTGGCCAAGGAGCACCTCCAGAGTGCACTAGCCACCTACAGTATGATAAGAAATAAATATGGTTCCTGACACAGAGCTCCTAAAACCCTTGGAATTTCCTGAATGATAAGGGTGTTAGGATTGTCTTTTGTTCTACTATTCGGTCTTTGTCCCTGGTTCATGACAACAGAAAGCTCTTAGAGCCCCTGGAATTTCCTGGATAATAGGAGCATCTTTTGTTCTAATGAGACAATTCTGGATGTTATGCTAGATAGATTCAGGATGGGGCAGGTTGCCAGGTTAGGCCTTGAGTCGAAGCCTAGAACTGTTGGCCCTTCTCCCCCAACCTCTGGGGTGGGGGAGAGGATTGGAGACTGAGTTAATAATCAATCATGTCTCTGTAATGAAGCCTCCATACAATTCCCAGTAGCATGGAGTTCAGGGAGCTTCTAGATTGGGGAACACGTGTGTGGCGGGAGGGTGGCACACCCAGACTCCACAGGGACCGAGGCCCCTGTGCTCAGGGCCCTTCTGGACCTTGCCTTATATATCTATTCATCTGGCTATTCATTTGTAGCCTTTATAATATCCTCTATAATAAAGTGAAAAGTGTAAATAAAGTGTGCTCCTGAGTTATGTGGTGAGTTTAGCAAATTATCGCAGGAATCCTTGATTTATAGCTGGTCTGCCAGAAGCATGGGAAGCCTAGGCTTTGTGGTTGGTGTCTAAAGTGGGGGCAGTCTTGAGGCAATAAGTCTTTACCTTATAGGATCTGCCCTAACTGGGTAGTAGTCAGTGTTAGAATCCAATTGAATTGTTGAACAGCCAGTTGGATTGGGAGAATCAGGGAACTGATCGTTGGCATTGGCAAAAACACCACCATCGACACCAGGAGCCTGTGAGAAGTTAGGGAGACATCACAGCACACAGTCTCATTAAGGAAGGGCCTCAAGCAGGGACCAATGAGAATCTTCCTGAAGACGTACATAGGCCTCTGTCTTGTATTAGCAGAGTCCAGCCCCATCTTTCCTTCGAGCCAGGGTCACTAGGGCACTTTGGGGAATCCTAACAAGTCAGAATGCTTCTAAACACTTTTTTTTCTAAAGCTTGAATTCCTAATTCATTAATATCGCTGGCTTATTAAAAGAGCCTAGATTTTGCCTGTGTTCTGCTTTATTTCAGGTTTTCAAAGGACAAAATATACTTTTAATCCTACTTTGAATCCAATCTTTAAAGAGAAGTATAAGTTCTTTTTTGTTTTCTCAAGAGATGACACAGAGACCCTCGAGCACCACTCACTACTTGTCACACCGGACGGCCACCCCGGCATCTGACAGAACCATCAAGAAAAGGAAAACAAGACAGAAATAAATGTTCACAAAGATCTGTAAGCAGAATACTACGATATCTCCTCTGGTCTCCACCCTGTTACCATCTCTTCCCCTCCCCAGGCATTTCCCTATTTGACTTTTCCTCAGATTGCCTCAGATGCTTCAAACCCAAATTGTCCAAAAGCAAATTCATGGTTTACTTGAGTAAACCCTGGCTGCCAGCCCCACCGGACCCCTTCTGAGGTTCCACATCAGGAAATGACATCAACATCCATCTTTGAAGTACCACAAGCAAGAAACTAAGTCATCCCATTTCCTTTAATATCACCACCCAGACCAACCCATCACGGCCAACGAACCATTTTGTCCATCCAGCCACTGCTCACCACTTCCGCGGCTGCCGCCTTAGTCCACGTTGTCTTTTTCTCTCACTGGATGACTCTGGCGGCCACCTCTTTGGATCCAGCCGGATCCTCTTCCAACCTGCCTCCCACACTGCATCCGTAAGGATCTTTCCAAAAAGCATGGCTGATCTTAGTACTCCCTGTTCTAAAGCCCATCAAGGGGTTCCCATCGCTCTTAAAATGAAAACCAATTCTCTAACAAGCCCATAAGGCCTCTATTCAAATGCCCCTGTTCTCTGTGCTCCAGCCACACTGGCCTCTCTAATTTCTCCCGTGCCCCAGTGATCCTCTCAAATAGGCCTTTTGCACATGCTGGTTCTTCCATCTAGAATGATCAAATGCCATGACAACCACCCCTTCGTCTAGCTAGCCCCTGCATGACCCTCAGGTCTCTATTGCAGCATCATTTTACCAAAAACCTTCTTTGACTGCTTAGTCGACGTGGTTCCTTTATAACAAATTCCCCTTTAACCTTATTCTTTCCCTTCCTCAGAGCACGAACCTGGGTTTGCAATTGTGTATTATTAGTGTGATCGCTTCATTGATTTCTCTCTATCCCAGAACCTTAACGCGGTAGTAGGTCCTTAACAAGTATGACTGACTGAATGAATGAATGAGTTAAGATATTTGAGTCTTGACACATCCTTTAATAATCCAAGATTCACGACATCACAAAATAGGTCAAGGCCACAAGTTCCCGTAGACACAGAGATAGGCTCTTATCTGAGGTATGGGGTATCATAAAGCTGGGAATAACAAACAGGAAAGCCATCATACAAATGTGTGGTTATTCGAAGTCACTCTCCTAGAGAAAAGGTCACAGACTAAGAGAAAAGTCAGGTCCAAAGTCTTTAAGAATCAATCTAATTCTATTTGGAGAGTAAACCTCTGATTTCAGAAAGGCGGCTGCAGTAGCTTTGGAAGAACGGCAGGGGCATTGTTGATTATCACAGGGTCAGAAAGCATCCTACTCATATTCATCTGGAGGGCCGGGAAAACTCTAACAATGCTTCAGTGTTGGGTCAGTCCCGTGCCAAAAATATTTTTCTTGCTCTCACGCCAATACCACCTCTGTTGAGAAGCGCTGGAGGGAATTTGCATGGGGGAGGGCATAATGCAATTACATGGCCCCCTAAACAAGCCCCACAACTCTCAGGAACTGAGCGCTCAATACCAAGAAAAGAGGAAATCGTTGTTTATGAAGATACAGAGAACAAAGCAGTGGTACCCACAGCTGCCTCATCCTGGGTTTACCACCCCTGGTGCCAAAACAGAGCAGCATCCTCCCAGTCTGGACTCTGGCTGGCACACAGGCTTGCATGCACGTGCACGTTCACACTGGGACAGACGCTAGCCAGCAGGCACATACACACATGTGGATGGATATGGGTGATCCTCACCCTGCCACGGCTTCTGTCTGGGTCTCATGGAATCACCAACTAGATGGATGAAGATCACCAGCCCCAGCTCCCCAGGCCAGACTCCTCTCTTACTGGTTCTGCTCAAGATCACCTGACCATAAAAAGAACTGCTAAGAAGCTCCCCGAGCAGAAGTCTGTCGGGAGGGAACACTGGCAGATGCCATTTTCATGGGCTCCCTCTATCTTACTGGTGCTGGTGCTGGTGCTGATGCTGCCCTGGCGGGTGCCATTTTTATACCCTCACTCTACCTACCTAACAGTCCTGGGCAAACAGCCCACCCCCAGCCTGCACTGCTCCCATGACCCCACGGAAGGCAACAGGCACCACGACCCACACAAGGGATGCCCCTTGAGCACGAGGCTCAAGTCGCGGGGTGGGGTTGCCTTTCTGAACCCCAAGAGTCTGAAATACTTGGAGACATAACTGAAGAGACACCTAAGAACCAAGGCAAGGTTAAAGAATAAAGTTCATCTCCCATACAGAGGGAGAGAGAACTGTTTCACATAACACACAGAAACAAACACAATCAGGCAAATGAGGAAACAAAGGGATTGTTCCAGATGAAGGAACAAGATAAAATCTCAGAAAAAAAGAAAAAAACTTAACAAAATGGAATAAGTAATTTACCTGGTAAATATACTTGATTAAGAATTCAAATTAATGGGGGCACCTGGGTGGCTCGGTCGGTTAAGCGTCCAACTTCAGGTCAGGTCACCATCTCACGCCTCGTGAGTTTAAGCCCTGAGTCGGGCTCTGTGCTCCCAGTTCAGAGCCTGGAGCCTGCTTCAGATTCTGTGTTTCCCTCTCTCTCTATCCCTCCCCACTCATGCTCTGTCTCTCTCCTTCATAAATAAATAAACATTGGGGCGCCTGGGTGGCTCAGTCGGTTAAGCGGCCGACTTCAGCTCAGGTCGTGATCTCGCGGTCAGTGAGTTCGAGCCCCGCGTCGGGTTCTGTGCTGACAGCTCAGAGCCTGGAGCCTGTTTCAGATTCTGTGTCTCCCTCTCTCTGACCCTCCCCCGTTCATGCTCTGTCTCTCCCTGTCTCAAAAATAAATAAAACGTTAAAAAAATTAAAATAATAATAATAATAAACATAAAAAAAAAAAAGAGTTCAAATTAACGGCCATAAAGATGCTCACCAAACTCAAGGGAATAAATGATCACAGCAAGAACAGAGAAAATATAAGAAAGTACCAAACAGGAAACTCACAGAGCTGAAGACTACAATAACTGTACTAAAAAATACACTAGAAGTAATCAACCACAGACTAGATGATACCAAACAGATCAGTGACCTGGAAGATAAGGTAGTGGGTATTATCCAAACAAAATAACAACAAGAAAAAAAAAAAGAATTTTTAAAATAAGTACAGCTTAAGTCATCTGTGGGAAAACAACAAGCATGTTAACATTCTCCTGAAGGAGAAGGGAGAAAGGGGCAGAATACTTACTTGAAGAAATAATGGCTGAAAACGTCTCTAACCTGGCGAAGAAAGCAGACAAGCAGGTCCAGGAGGCACAGGATCCCAAACAAGAGGAACCCCAAAAGTTCCACCCCAAGACACATTATAATTAAAAACGTTAAAGTTAAATATAAAGAGAGAATCTTAAAAGCAGCAAGAGAAAAACAACTAGTTACATACAAGGAAATCCCATAAGACTATCAGATTTTTCAGCAGAAATAGTGCAGGCTTGAAGAGAGAAACATGATATATTCAAAATGCTAAAAGCCTTCCAGCCAAGAATACTCCCCCTGGCAAGGTAATCATTCAGAATTGAAAGAGAGATAAACAGTGTCCCAGACAAGAAAAAGCTAAGGGAGTTTATCGCCACAAAACTGGCCTTACAAGAATTGTTAAAGGGACTTCTTTAAGCTAAAAAGAAAGGGTCATAACTAGAAATAAATATATGAAAAAGAAAATCTCACTGGTGAAGGCAAATACAGTAAAGGCAGTGGATCAACCACTTATAAAGCTAGTACGAAGCTTAAAAGAAAAGGGTAGTAAAAAGTATGACTACAATAATTAGCTAAGAGATACACAAAATAAAAATATGTCAAATATGTCAAAAACATAAAACATGGGGCAGGGGAGTAAAAAATGTAGTGCTTTTACAATGCAGTCAAACTGAAGTGACTATCAACTTAAAATAGGCTGCTATCTAAATAGGTAGTTATACATGAGCTTCATCATAACCAGAAACCAAAAACCTATAGTAGATACACAAAAAATAATTAGAAAGGAATCTAAACATAACACTAAAAAAAAAAAAAAAAAAAAATCAAGCCACAAGAGAAGAGAGCAAGAGAAGGAAGAGAAAAACTACAAAACAAACAGAAAACAATTAACAAAATGGCAAGAAGTATATGCCTATCAATAGTTGATTTAAATGTAAATAGACTAAGTTCTCCAGTTAAAAGACAAAGGGTGGCTGAATGGATAGAAACCTTTGACTCATCCATATGCTGCCTAGCAGAGACTCACTTCAGAGCTAAAGACACACAGACTGAAGGTGAAGGGATGGAAAAAGACACTCCATACCAATGGGAATGAAAGGAAAACTGCGATAGTGATACTTAATATCAGGAAAAAGAGACTTGAAGACAAAGACTGTAACCAAAAACAAAGAAAGAATTACATAATGATAAAGGGGTGAATCTGACAGGGAGATATAACATTTGTAAACATTTACACACCCCAAAGAGGAACAGCTAAATATATAAAACAAATATTGACAGACATAAAGGGAGAAATTGACAGCAATGCAATCATACTAGGGGACTTAAATACCCAACTTACAACAATGGATATTTCATCCATACAAAAAATCAGCAAGAAAATAGCCTTAAATGACACATTAGACCAGATGGACTTAATAGATATTTACATAAGATTCTGTCCAAAAACAGCGGAACATACATTCTTCAAGTGCACACAAATATCCTTCAGGATAGATCACATGTTAGGCCACAAGACAAGTCTCAATAAATTCAAGAAGACTGAAATCATATCACGCATCTTTTCCAATCACAATAGCAGGAAACTAGAAATCAATTATAAGAAGAGAAATGGAAAAAACACAAGCACATGAAGACTAAATAACCAATGGGTCAGTGAAGAAATGAAATGCAAATGGAACATCAAAAAATATCTTGAGTCAAATAAAAGTGGAAACACAAAATTCCAAAATTTATGGGACACAGCAAAGACAGTTCCAAGAGGAAAGTTCGTAACAATATGAACCCACCTCAAGAAACAAATACAAAAACTTTTTCAAATAAACAATCTAACTTTACACTTAAAGGAATTAGGAGAAAAAAAAAGAGCCCAAGGTTAGTAGAAGGAAGGAAATTAAAATAAAAATCAGAGTGGAAATAAATGAAATAGAGACAACAAACCAACAAACTTAGAAAAGATTAACGAAATTAAGACCTGATTCTCTGAAAAGATAAACACAGTTGACAAACCTTTTGACAGAGTCATCAAGAAAAAAAGGAGAGAGGGCCCAAATGAAATAAAGAATGAAAGGGAAGTTACAACGGATACCACAGAAATACAAAGGATCGTAAGAGGCTACTGTGAACAAATTATATGCTAAAAATTTGGACAACCTAGAAGAAATGGATAAATTCCTAGAAACACATTGTCTTCCAAGACTTAATTATGAAGGAATAGAAAATCCGAACAGACCAATTACTAGTAATGATACTGAATCGGTAATCAGAAAACTCCCAACAAACAAAAGTCGAAGACCAGACAGCTTCCCTGGTGAATCCTACCAAACATTCAAAGAAGAGTGAATACTATCCTTCTCAAATGATTCTAAAGTAATCGAAGAAAAAGGAACGCTTCCAAATTCACTTTAATGGGTCAGCAATGCCCTCATATCAAAACCAAAGATGCCATGCATACACACACAAAATTTAGAGGACAATATCCTTGATAAACATAGATGCAAAAATTGTCAACAAGATAGTAGCAAGCCAATTCAATAATACATTAAAAGAATGATCAAATGGGATTTATTCCGGGAACGCAAGGATGTTCCAACTTCTGCAAATCAATCTACATGATATATCACATTAACAAAATGAAGGATGAAGATCGCATAATCATTGAAATAGATGCAGAAAAGCATTTGACAAAATCCAATACCCATTTATGATAATAAAAAAAAAAAACCTCCCAACAAAACAGGTATAGAGGAAATGTATATCTTGAGATAAAGATATAGATGATATAGATATAGCCTATATATGACAAGCGCAAAGCTATCATACTCAGCAGTGAAAAGCTGAAAGCTTTTCCCAAGATCAGGAACAAGACAAGGATGCCCACCCTTGCCTCTTTTATTCAACACAGTCTTGGAAGTCCTAGCCAGAGCAACTAGGCAAGAAAAATAAAGGCATCCAAATTGGTAAAAGGAGGAGGTAAAACTGTCACTATTTGCAGATGACCATGATACTATACATAAAACTCTAAAGACTAAAACAAAGACAAAAACCCCATTAGAACTGATAAAGTAATTCACCAAAGTTGCAGGGTAAAAAAATAATACACAGAAACCAGTTGCTTTTTTATACACTAATAATGAGCTATCAGGAAAAGAAATTAAGAAAACAATCCCATTCACCACTGTGTCAGAAAGAATAAAATCTCTAGGAATATATTTAACCAATGAGGTGAGAGACCTATACTCTGAAAACTGTAAGACACTGTTGAAAGAAATCAAAGAAGACACAAACAAATGAAAAGACGTTCCATGCTCATGATTGGAAGCATTAACATTGTGAAAATGTCCATACTACCCAAAACAATGTACAGATTCAAGGTAATCCCTATCAGAATACCAATGGCAATTTTCACACAAACACAACAAATATTAAAATTTTCATGGAACCACAAAAAACTTGAAGAGCCAAAGCAACCTTGAGAAAGAAGAACAAAGCTGGAGGTGTCAGGCTCCCTGATTTTAAACTATACTACAAAGCTATAGTAATCAAAACAGTATGGTACTTGCACAAAAACAGATAAGATACATGGATCAATAGAACAGAATAGAGAGGCCAGAAGCAAATCCAAACATAAATGATCAATTAATCTACGATAAGGGAGGACAGACTATACAATGGGGAACAGACCGTGTCTTCAATAAATGGTGTTGGGAAAACTGGACAGCTACATGCAAAAGAATGAAACTGGACCACTCTCTTACACCATACACAAAAATAAACTCAACATGGATTAGACTTGAATGTAGGACTTGAAACCATAAAACTCCTAGAAGAAAACATAGGCAGTAAGCTCCTTGATACCAGTCTCCGTGATATTAATTTGGATCTGATTCCATACGCAAGAGCACCAAAGGCCAAAATAAACAAATGGGACCATCAAACTAAAAAGCTTTTGCATAGCAAAAGAACTATCAATAAAACAAAAAGGCAACACCCAGAATGGAAGAAAATATTTGCCAACCGTATGTTTGGTAAGGGGCTAATATCCAAAATATATAAAGAGCTCATACAACTCAATGGCAAAAAGAAAAAAGAAAAAAAAAAAAAAAGCTATTAACTAACTCTTTCCCTTAGGGTAAATTCCTGGAAGTGAAATGGCCAGGTCAAAAGATATAGGTTTTGAAACTTATTGCCAGATTGTCTTCCCCAAGTTTCATAACATAACAGTGTGTACCTTCATGAGAGTATGTATGAGTGTTCATTTCCCCAGACACTTACCATCAGCGAGTGGTGGTTTCTTCTCAGCTCTTTAATTTTAAATGCAATGGGCCATGTTCAATACAGTGAAATTCATCACCGTCCTGGGTAGCCTGCAGATACACAAAAGACAGCTCTTTTGAAATGACTCAGGAAACAAATGACATAGTTCAATGTGACCTGAATGCTGAAATAGGTTTTGCAAACTAAATGATAAAACAAAACTGTTTTGCTGACATATTATGGATTACAATTTCAAGCATGGCCTTGCCCGTGTATTTAAAGTACCTGATTAGTCAGTGAAAATGTCCCAAGCCCTTGTCACTCTTTCCACTCATGGTCTGGTATATGATATGGACTCTATACTCTAGAGGGTCGTGTTTTTGGGTATCATTCCAACCTTTATTCTCCCAGATTTTGTGTCTCTTACTTCACATCTAGGGCCCTGGCAGCTTTATATGCCTTCCCTGAGCTGGGGAAAAAGAAGGGGGTGCCATCTAAGCCCTCCTGGAGGCAGCAGTATTGAGATTCCGCCACCCATCAAGGTGCGGCATCCATCTGGGTGTGCATTTGCCACCTCCATAACACTGACTCAGGCCTAGGGAACAGCCATGGTATTTGATGCAGGAAAATACCAGTGACTCATCTTCCTCTGGAAGGCCGAGCGAGATTGTGGCACTTTCCTAAGGTGAAGGTGCCTCATTTGAAATTCACCAAAAATCCCCAATGTCTCAAACAGTTCCTTCCGTCTGAAAAGTTGTATAAGATTTGTCACATTTGGCTATTCACATTTGGCCGCGGCAAGTTCCAGCTCCGAAATTTAATCATCATATTGAGCAACTAATTTCTAAATTGGGCTTGTGATCAAGACTTTTATAGGAATATTAATTGCCTAAAGTTTGCAGCCAGAAAATATATGACAGCCTAGATTTTATGGCTGGTTCTAGATAATGGTGACACATTACTGAGAAATGCATCTGCTTCCTAACTCCATAAATTGAATGCTGTTTATAATAATGCAGCTGGAGCAGTAACACTTTATCATAAGAGCGGTTGTCCCCATGGAAATCATTATTCAGTGTACACTTGATAAATTGGTCATCATTCACAGGCAGAAGAGAAACTGATGTGGCCCGTTTTATTTACAGGGGAACAGGCAATATGTCATCTTCTTATTGGACTGATGTTTTTCCTACCAGAAGGACTAGGTTGCCTCCTGCACGTTGCTCGGAGAATTTTGTGAACGTCATTAGTCTTACAGGCTTTAATGCCCAGGGCACGAGAAGAACCATTCTTAATCTCAGAATTATTTTCAGAGGAGAACCTTGGAAAGAGATTTTCAGATACAGATTTAATCTCGCACTTCCCAAAATGGAAAAACAAAGAGGAAGTGATGGAATGGTGATGAGGAACTTTGTTCCTCAAAGCCGGCCAGGTCACAATAGGCAAGTCACAATGACTTCATGTGCCATTAAATACAGGAAGACAAGAGTTAACTCTGATTTGGTGGACGGTGTACAGCTGAGGCTAGGCCTTCCATCCTCATGGTCATATGTGTCCCCACAAGGCAGCTGGTAGCCTCTCCCCCGGAGATTAAAAGCCTTCTCAATGGAGAGCAAGGCATCACTGCAGGGGACAGTCGTGCTGTGGATGTCACACTGTCGTGCCCAGTCCTGCAAGCTCGTGGTCTTCAACCTTGGTTGAGAGCACTGCCGCCCCCACGGAGAAGGCCGCCCTGGGCCCCGGGTCGCTGATTCCATTCGCTAGCGGCCTGAACAGGTGCACTGGTAAAGTGCACAGGGCCTGCATGTCCCTGTGGTGGTCAGGCCGGGCATGGGCTGTGAGCTGTCCTACTCACAAGGTCTCAGGCTCCTCTAGGGCCACTGAAACTCTTCCCAGCTCCCCGCACTCTCTAAGTTCCTAGTAATTTAGCTTGCAGGCCCCACAGGACCCCTCAGTTTTTCAGCCTCTCCTGACTCACCAGAGGAATCCATATTGAATTAATCTGCAAGGATTTATTGTGTCTCCGCTGCATGCCCGACACCGTGTTGTGGGAGGAGGCAGCACGAGAGAGAGAAAGAGAGAGAACCACAATCACACTTGTACAGTCCTACGTTTCAAATGCTTTTACGATCGTCTCGAGGTGACCCAACGAATGGTTAGAGTGTGAGCTCAGAAGTCCCAGCTGCACCGCTGGGTGTGAGCCCTTCCTTGGCGGCCTCCTCGGGGCTGTAAGCATCCGTTTTCCCTTCTGGAAAGCAGGGCCCATACTTGTGGCTGTACAGTTGGTTTCCGGGAAGATCAGGTGAGATAATCCATAATAAGTGTTCCTTCAATGTTGGCTGTTATCCTCACACTGTCCCGACTTTGCAGAAAGAGACACTGCGTGGTAAGGGGTAGAGAGCCAGATAGAAAGAGCTAGAAAACAGATGATGTTTTCACACACATCGTTTCAGTTGGTTTGTTCACAACCTTCCTCCTTTACAGGTGGGGAGACTGGAGGTCGGGCAGGGTGTCTCACTTTTTGGCACTATTGACATTTGGGGTCAGATAACCCTTTGCTGGAGGGCCTGCCCCGTGCACTGTAGGAAGTTAAGCCTGTGCACAACAGAGGCTGTGGGCGCCATCCCACCGTTGACAACGAAAAAAGTCTCTGGACACTGCAAAATTGCCCTCCAGTTGGGAACCACTGAGGTGGGGTAATTTGTCAGAGGGTTAAAGAAGAGCACACAGTCAGGCCCAGAGCTCAAGAGCTAAAGTCTATGGGGGACACGTCCTCTCTCACCTCAGTACATCTCCTGAAAGGATTTAGTAGAGAGTCACAGAGACAAAAATACCAGCAAGTTCTTCCTGATACTTAAGTACCACGGGAGTTGAGAAAAGGGGGCGTTTGAGGTGAGGTTCCAATTAGACGAGGACAGATGAACGAAGAAGATGGAACGTGGCCTGGGTGCCGCAGGCGGGAGAGAAGACCAGACAGAGGGATGACCACGGGAGGTGTGGCCACTGAGGGAACGAAAGGCAAAGGCTGGGGGTGTGGGGAGTTCCTGGGGCACCAGGAGGACAAGGGGCCACTGTGGGGGAGGCCCTGTGCACGGCCCTCCCGTGGGGGAGAGGACCCAGGCCTCAGGGAACCGTCAAGGAGTTTGGACCTAAAGAAGGCTTAGTTTGGACCTAAAGAAGGCGGTCCTTGTGGGGTGGGGTGTTAGAGGAGTGTGCCCACAGGTTAGCATGAAGACACCTGTCTGGGACGGGACAACAAAGCCACCCGTGACCTGAAAGAGGGGCCTTCCCTGGCTTCCACCAGTGGTTCTGACAACCACCTGTTACAGCTGACCACAAACGAGCTGCATCATGGGAGAAAGGTGTATACAAACCTCAGCTGAGGACCAGGGGGGGCGGCGGGACACCTGCATGGCCAGCACAGACCCCGGGCCACGCTACAGCAACGAGCCTCACTCTGCTCAAGACCAGCTGATGACCACAGAAGCCAATGTCCCTCCCGCGCCCCCAAGCCTTCCAAAGACAGCGAAAGGTCTTTGATTAGGCCTCTTCCTGGTTCTGAGGGGGGAGGTTACAGAGGTGTTTGCTCTAACGGCCATCTGGGGAGTCAGGATTTCCTGAGGCTAGGGGCAAATGCTTCACACTCCTACTCCTCAGGATATCCGCCCTGAGAGGCAACGAGAAAAAAAAAACAAAACAAAACAAAACAAAAAACGCACCCTTTGGGTCATTGGTCTATTTTTACTGTGTGTGGCCTGACTTGGTGCTTATGTGCCTGTAGCTCGGTCTACCTGTGAGACCGTCAGCATGATGTGTGTTCACGAAGACGCTCTTAGCATTTCCGGCTTACCAATGCCGGGGGACTGTCCCCTCGGAGTTCAGACAGTGGCACCAGGTAGTCGGCACGAGAGGTACCAGGTGGGGCAACTTCTGAGAGACACCGGTGACTGGCCCAGTGAGCCGTAAGAGAGCATGCCTTTTTTATTTTTCAGTAGCTCAGTGACCAGACCTTTCTCCCACATAGCAACAAACCACCCACTGAGTCATTCAAAGAGTCCTTGACACATTTATTCAGAAGCAGTTGCAGTTGCTATGTGCAGGGCTCTGTGTGCAACATGGCCTCTCAGGGAGATGTCTGAGTGAAGGAGCAAACGGAACACGGACCTAACACAACAGGGCTCGCGGGCGCCTGCGGGAGGAGCTGCCACACTTCATGCGGAGTATGTGGCGCCTCCCAAGAACGCATCTCAACCGCGTACGTGGAAGTGGCACACAAACACAGAAGGTTGGTTAAGTCAGCTTAGCGGAGTGGGGGTTACCAAGTGAACTGTGACCAGCCGGACAAATTCTGGCGTGGGTTCCCATTCCCAGCTATCGTAGGGTGCTAAGAAAAACTGCCTGATAACTTTCTGAGTTTACTTCCATAGGTACAGATGGCCTGACGGGCACCACCTCGCGGGGCCTGTCGCTGGGTGCCATGGAGGCCGGCGGCCGGCAGAGGGGGCCTCAGGCTCGTCCGGGGAGCTGGCCGCGTGCATGGAAAAGCGGTGCCTGTTTGTGCTGAGCGAGCCCAGAACACACGGGAGGGTGAAGTTGATCAGAACACTGTTTGGCTCAGTCCCCACTCGCTGAACTGACGGAGCCTCGAGTCCACGATGAAGTCACATACAATGGAAAGTGCCTGGCAATTAACAGAGATTACAAAACCAGAGGAAGGAAACTGCATGCACAAGAGGCTGACGGGGACCAGAAAGCCCTGCTTTTTCTTAGAGCCAGCATCTGAGACAGTGCCAGGGCCCAGGGGTTTTTGTCGGCCTTGGGAAGCTCCGGCCTGGGTCTTCTCTTCGTGTCGGGTGGACGCTGGTGATCCTGAAACTGAAATTGCATATAGAGGAAGGGAGGGTGGAGAATCCCAAGAGCCGTTGCCAGGCAGGCTGGCAGTCCCCCTCCACCCCTGCTGACTTCACCGGGCTAATTGATGACCCATCGCAGACGTTAGGAGCTGGAGCCATTTGGCGCACAGAAGGGGGACCATGAAGACAAGGCTGAGATCCCTTCTCCAGGGAGTGGTGTCTTCCAAAGGCTGAGATGTGACAGCTTAAGAAAATTAAATGTGACTGCAGCACTGTGCCTGCATTATCTGGCCCCGGCAGGCAGCCTGCGGCTTCCGCTGCCCTTGGGTCTAGAGATGGTGCCCAGAGGGACAGTAGGACAAGAAAATGCTGTGACAGGCTCACATTTAGGAAGGTGCTTGCCCATCCGCTTACCAAACAAACAGTAAAGCGGCCCCTTATCACTCCAACTCAGCTCAGACGAGGCCCTGCCTCTGTGCCTAACAGGCTGGACACCCACGGGCAGCAGGGCCTGGTGTCTGCTGGAGAAATGGGCGATTCAGACAGGGGTTCTGTTCCCTCCTCTCAGAGGGGGCGGGGAGCCTGCACCCTCCTCAGTGGGTATGCGGGTCGTGGGCAGAGCCGTGATGGCGTGGAGAGGGACTGTGCCAGTTACAGGCCGCCGGGACACCGCCACACCCCTCTCCCTGCCCCTTCCCAGCTAGGCCAGGAGGGGCACGAGGCCCTGGCTGTCTGCACTCACGACCTTCTCAGGTGTGGCTTTACTGGAAAGTCCCAGAGCCACTGTGGAGCAGAAAACGGCTGCTGTGCCCAGCCCTTCCCCACCCCCTGAGGGACGGCGCTGGAGCCGCCGCGGGCTGGGACCTTTTGCTGGGGATATTATGGAGATAATAATCATTTATTCACCAGTCATAAAAATGATCCGTGGCCCATGAGGACTCAGAGCTGAGCTGATGAGCATCAGGCAGCAGGCCTAATCAGAAATTCAATATTCTCTACCTTTCCTTTCTATTAACGATCAGAGCGCTCCCCGAGCTGTGCCCCAGGCTTTCCCTGCAACCCGCTGAGCCCAGGAATGGGGTTGGGCTGGCCCTCCACCTTCCTGGCAGCCCCCTCCACAGCCTCCAGGCCTCCCTTCCAGGTGGCTCCCCGCCCTGCTGTGGCCACATGGCCACATCTCCTCTATCTCATTTCCACACCTGCCCGAGCCACTCTTCTCCCACCTGCGTGGCCACCTCCTTATAGACCATCCAGTTCTTTTAAACAAATCTGGGCTGTTTTTTTTTTTTTTTTGAGGGTGCTTGTAGGTAAATGAAAGTCAGGTCTAAGGGAAAAACTATTAGCTATTTTTGCATGCCTTTCTTAATTACTTTTCAAGAGACTGTTTCACCACTTGTCCAGGCCGCCAGGGCATAATTGCAAAGGGGATAAACTAGGCACCACTCTCCGTCTTCCTTCTTTCTTTCCTCCTGCTTGTCAGCAACCCCGAGAGCCCTTGTCCTACAGGAAGCTGGTCCGTAAACTCTTGATAGCACACCCTTCCTGGGGGAATTGGCACTTCACAAGACAGGAGACGCCCCCCCCCCTCCCCCAGCTCCGACGAACAGAACCAGTACTTCTAGAATGGAGAGCAGCTGGGCACTGGTTCCTGGGTCCCTCACATCACAGCGTTCAGAACATCCTGGAGGCCTCTGTTGTGGGCCCACTGGCAATGCCCACCCATCTGCTTCTGTTTGCACTCTTCCGTTGGCCTCTCCCTGCTGGCTGGGAGGTTGCCCTCCTTCCCTCCTCTTCCCTGCCTGCAGCCCGAAGATGGGGGTACCCTGTTTTCACCTCAGTCTTGGTCTCCAGAGAGCCCTCCCACACATGTGGGTAATGAAACCCTAAGACCGCAGGTCGCAGTTTAGGAAAGGCCCCATGCATTGTGAGAGAATGCCCCCTTCCTTCCTGCTCTGCAAGGCCAGGATGTGTTCTCTGAAATCCTGGACACCTCACCCCGTTCCCCTGGGCCTTAGAGGGATGTTTGGAGGGTCTACAGGCAGTGCTACCCAGTGGACATGCTTACTGAAAACGGAGGCCTCTGATCTGCCGGCCTGAGGCAGGGATCTAGTGGGGGGAGTCGGGGTGTTTGGGAAAGGGGCCGCAGAGGAGGGCAAACGCGTGCCAGGTATGTGCAGATTCGGCCGCCGAGCTCTGAACGTTTGCAGCTCATGGGAAAATGCCAGCGCTATTTACCCAGCGGTCACCTGACCGTGGACCCACATGTACGTACCACATGGTGATCTTTGCAGGGAAATTCATGCAGCAGCACGAGATGCAGAAGAGCTTAAGCAGGCAGCAGGACCTACCATGGCCTGGCTCTTATCCGGTGGCTGGCACGGGATGAAGGGTCCTTACTCACGGGCTCATGTGGCCACGCCTACTATAGGTGCTGCACCTGCGTAGCCCGGGGGGGGGGACGCCGACTGAGTGGTCGCCATGGGGATTGCCTTCCACTTCGCTGAAGCTTAAGGTCTGCTGACGATCTCACTCCCAGCAGGCTCCTCTGGGTAAGCTCCGAGCTGCTCTGAAGAGGGGACAAGAGGAAAGTTGAGCCAATCGTGAAAGCCTGTGAGAAGCTGCCTACTGTTTTCGGGGTTTTTTTCTGGCGCCCTGCCACCCGCGCATGCACCGCCGCCTCTCGTGACTCTTCCTTGGGGGGTCTCGCTGAAGGGGAGACTTGGCTCAGAGACTGCCAGCACCCCTCCTCCGGTCCAGCATTCTCACGCCTATTTAACCGGCTCAGGGAGGGGCGATGGGGGAGGGGGCGTCAGTGTTATTTCGGGTCTTATTTTCCAGAGGCTACAGGCAAGTTGGGCCGGAACATGGAGACCTCAGCATACCTGCGAGGAACAATAAACAAAGGCCGTCCAGAATGTGTTTTCCTTTCTCTCTGGGCTTCTCAGTTTGCTGCGTGAAGCTAATGGAGGAACAGTGTGCTGCCGCTCCGTTTGGCCTGTTTGCCCACACACGCTCCCTGCTTCCCTAAAAGTCAGAAAGGAAAGACCAAAAAACGTGCAAAAATTAGTGCTTTGGGTTCAGGAAATCCCACCTCCTGGAACCAATGGGTTAATATGGGGCCCACTGATCAATTCCAGCTGTTCTACTGTGTGCTCTGAGGCACGGCCGGAGGCCATGCAATCAGCGTTGGAATGGGTAAAAAAGGAGAGTATCTTGGGCCGTTTCATTTTTGTTCCTGTTTCCCCATGGGCCTGTGCTAAACTTTCAACTCCTTGCCTCAGCTTGGATGGGCTGGTGTAAAATTACTTTCCAAAGAAACCAGGAGAACAGTTCGTGTGAAGAAGGTGTGGGGCAGATGGGTTTGGCCGGCACTTGACAGAGAACGTGGTTCCACTCTGGGCTGGGCCTGCCCGCCCCAGGCTTGCCCTGAATGAGTCCCAGCTGTGCAGCTTCTGGCCGCTGGCTGCCTCCCGCCCCCTTGGGGGGGGGGGCAGAGAAGAACCCCTCCCCTCGTGAGTGGGGCATCCGGGAAACAGGCAGGAGAACAGGTGGGCCACAGCCAGATGCAGGCTCTGCACCAGGAGGCCCCGCCAAGTCCTGAGAGCCTGTGCGGCTCCTCAAAACCAGGCAGCATTAGCGCATTATGGAAGCAAGTAATCTGGAAAGCAAACACCATGTCAGAAGAGAAGAAACCACGGAGCATTAGGAAGTGCTGAGAACCGTCTAGTCTTCAGGTTTGTGTCATTAACTTCTCGGCCTCCTTAGCCAGAACCAGCACCAGGAGTCTTGGAGTTTCTAAAAGGAGGGGGCAGATGAGAGTTCCAGGCAGTGTGGGCCTTAAGTACACCCTGTTTCTCTCCTTAGATTAAGAAATTGAAGTGAGGATCTGAAGGCCCCTTTCAGGTCGGATCTTTCTAAGAGTGCCTAAACTTGGCAGTGATGCATTTTACTAATAAGCAGCTTTCTCCAAGATGCGCGAACACATAATAGCTTCCCCTCGGCTAGTATTCGGAGCACTGGTGTCCCCAGAAATAAGAGGGTTGGACGCCAATGAATCCAGCAAACACTATTTGTAATGTTAGTCCATAGACAAATGGGTGCTCAGAACTGAGGGAATTTTGTTTGAACAATTTCTAAGCAATGCCTCGTAAATAATCACTCAACAAAAAACTTAAGTCCGTCATTCATCTATAAAAAATCTCTATGCAGCGCCCTTCAGATCATTGCTGTTTCAAATGTTCACAGAACTGAGTCTCTCGAAGGTCTCAACTGGTCGCTCGGAGGCCATAGCTTAGCATGAAGGTCTAAGGGTTCCCACCTGAATCCACCTCACTGAGGAGGGAAGCAAGAAGAATCCCCTGATCTGGGGCCCCCACTTTAAGTTAACTTGGGTGGATCCAGGTAATCAAACCCACCCATCACTCCAAAACGGACTTGAAACAGTAATGGACCAGAGGATTACAACCAGAGGTTGGTTAATCTCTGGCCTTCAAAGGAGGACCATGGATCCCCTATGATGCTGAAAAAACAAACAGTTCTTTAATGGCTGATCTTGGCTCTACATGGAAGACTTTAGAATCCTAGCGAAGAATTTCCTAAGCATAGCTCTGTGATGCAGAGTGCGATTGAAATCCTTATTCGTGTCCTGCCCTCATGGAGTTGACCGTCTAGCAGGGGATGCATTGCTAACCGTAAGCAGGTTGCCAATAACCGACTCCCGGGAAAATGGGGAAGACACCAGATCGTTGCTTGGCTGAGGGCTCAGAGGTAGGATCGTGAGCCACAGTGGGAAAATTGCTAGCGAAATTATTACTTGAAGCCACCTGAAATGAAGTACCCACTGAGGGCAGGGCTTGGGGGACTGGGCTGGGTCTGTCGCAGAATGGTGTTCGGGGCATGAAGGACACAAGGGTTATAGGGCAGGTTGGCTGCGGATAATGGAACTGGACAGCCAGAGAGGAAAACAAAGTCAAATCATTAGTTTTGTCTCTCAAGGCATGGGCTGAAATTCAGGGCTTAATTCTTGAGAGACTGAGGCACAGAGGCTGAGGCCACTGAGAAATTGCCATGGCAGTGGCAGTTTCGTGACTCCAGGGTGGCCAGGGCAAGGACCCGCTGGGTGGTAAGTCAGCAGCTGCAGTGGGACCAGGTCCCCGTATGGTCACCTTGCTACCCACCCTCCTTCCTTGTTGCTGCCCTTTCCAGAGTCCACAGATGTCCACACATTCTGCAAGCTACCTCCTGTCTTTTAAAAAGGGATTGAAATGAAATTCCTTTTCTGTAGAAACTCACCAGAGCCCGTTTCTGTGCTTGAAATCCAAAAACTGGATATTCCATTAAATGCTACAAACATTTAAAAAGACTTAAGGGCATGTAGCAACCGGCCCCCGTCATAGGGGTAAGTCATGGGAATGTCATATCATTTGCCGTAGACTTTATGAACAACTATCTCCAGGGCTGGGCTGGAATCAGGCCAGAAGTTCTCTTATATACCTCCTGCGGGTCCGAGCTTTAGTATGCCCTTTGGTGGACACAGAGGTAGCTGACCCTACCTCTCTCCAAGTGCCGTTTACTCCGGTGAGTAAAATAGACGTATATGTATGAAACTGGAAAACACTCAGTCACCACATAACCAAATGAGAGGCACCAGGTGGTGGGTCTTCTTTTTAGACTTGGGACTTCTTTTTATTTTACTTATCTTTTTTAAATGTCTCTTATTTTTGAGAGAGAGAACACACACACTCATGAGCAGGGAAGGGGCGGTGGGGGGTGGCGGGGGTGGGACAGAGGATCTGAGGCAGGCTCTGCACTGACAGCAGAGAGCCCGACGTGGGGCTTGAACTCATGAACCACGAG
This sequence comes from Panthera onca, assembly GCF_046562875.1. Classification (NCBI taxonomy): domain Eukaryota; kingdom Metazoa; phylum Chordata; class Mammalia; order Carnivora; family Felidae; genus Panthera; species Panthera onca. The sequence goes on from NC_138345.1 coordinate 27,687,032, forward strand.
ATGGTGACCTGAGCCGAAGCCGGACGCTCAGCTGACTGAACCACCCGGGCGCCCCTCAGGATTTGTTTTTGTGTGTATTTCAGGACCATTTTATGTGTATACTTGTACGTGGAAGGGATCTCCTATGTGTCAACTCTTTGATTCTCAGAGCTGGAAAGAACTGAAATTCATCTAGCCGGCAAATCATTTATCCCATCTAGCTGTAATTGTACATATCTTCTGAGTCACCTGAAGTGCTTTCTAGAAGAATGTGGGTGTAAATAAACACCATCAATAAAAAAGAGTAAACGATTCTGCACACGTTTGCTATTCCCTTGCGGAAGAGCCAGGCTGAGCCTCACGCGGCTGGGGAGTTGGGGTCAGAAGGCAAAGATGGGCAGGACACGGTCGCATAGCAAGATGTGACATAGACCCCAGACGATGCAGGTTCCTGTGTGAACCCTGACCCAGCACAGGGAGCAAGGACATCAGGTGAGGCAGGCTTCGGAAGGCACCCTGTCACCTAGTCAGTGTCTGACGGAGATGGTCACTGAGGAAGGGGACCGCCCAGGTGCCAAGGACACACTGGCAGTGAACTGGAGAGGGAATTAGCAGTGGCAGTTTCTACCCCGAACAAATGGACTCCACAGACTTCCTCTCTCATTTTTGGGAGCCCCAGCTGCCCACCTAAGGAAGCGTGACCCTCTTGAGGCCTGCAGGACACTGAACCTGGAATAGAATGTCTACCACCATCCCTTCTGTAAATCCGCCCCCCCCCCCCCCCATAGTGGGGTTGCAATTGGAAACGGCCTCAAAGTGGCCCTCAGAGCATAAGATAGTAGCTCTGGGTTAAAAGGATTCTTGTATTAAGACATTGTAAACTTTTTTTTTTTTTGATGACCTTTTTTCTTTTCTTTCTTTCTTTCTTTCTTTCTTTCTTTCTTTCTTTCTTTCTTTTTTTGACGACCTTTGTTTTCCTTTTTCACAATTAGAGGGAGGAGGAGAATCCTGTTCCCGTTATGGTCCAGCCGTCCTTCCTGGTGCCATCAGCAAGGTTTTCCCGTGCCTCCAGCCAACATGAACCCAGTCTGATTTGGTGTGGTTTGCCAACTGCCTAGGCATAGCCCCTACTCCCTCGGGCCGTCCCGGGGAGCCCCCTGCGCACCCAGACACACCCAGAAAAGAAAAGGGCTGCGGAGCATACGTGCTATCCAGCCCTGCCCTCCACAATTCTCGGATTCAGCTATCCTCAGCAGACGGACTTTTCCAGAAGTTCCAAAAGGCCCACCGGAGGTTTTATTTTGTTTTTCAACAATTACCAAGGAAAAAGAAAAATAAATCAACCGGAGTAAAAGCAGAAATCCCTACTCCCTGAAACACATGCAAAGCAAACAGTGGAACGATACGCACTTTCTTACAGGCAGGACATACCCGGCCCGAGAGCTGTTAAAGGTCCAGAGCTGGTGTAGTTGGCCTGGTGGACATTTTCTTGAGCTCTGCGCAATTCCCCACGCCTGTTCTTCGTTGAATAGACTTGCTCGTGAATGCAGGTCTTGAAATTAAAATATATGCATCCCAAAGGGCAACTTTCAAATTACCTAGTCAGGGTGTTACACAACTACTGGTTTTCAACAAGCCGAGCTGAGGCTGCTCAACGCCAACCCGGTGCTGTTAGAATGGCTCAGGCCTGTAAACGGTCGGCTACACCCAGAATGCCTGTAACTGGTAACTCAAGTCCCCAGATTGTTGTTAACGGCCACTGCGTATAGTCCAGGGACAGCACCAGGAGGGGGCTCGTTTAAAACTCTCCAAAGACGTCCTTTGTTAAAAATGTATTCTTAAAAAAATTTTTTTTCTTTAAACATTTATTTATTTTTGAGAGACAGAGCACGGCAGGGGAGGGGCAGAGAGAGAGAGAGAGAGAGAGAGAGAGGGAGACACAGAATCCAAAGTAGGCTCCAGGCTGTGAGCTCGCATGGAGACTAACACGGGGCTCGAACCCACAAACCGTGAGATGGTGACCTGAGCAGAAGTCGGACAGTTAACCGACCGGGCCACTCTAAAAATCTATTATTGTAAAAGTCTGTGGGGTGTGTGTGTGTGTGTCGTGTGTGTTTAAATTTGAAGTTTCCCTGATTTTCCAGTAACGAATTCCTCTTCCAAGGCATACCTAAAAGATCACCTCTCACGGTAGGATCCATTAATACAAAAACCAGTCTTACAAAATACATAATATGTCACTGGAGAAATCCTAAAAGATTAGCTACGTGCCGACGATATTTGTTCACTGGATAACAGGTGTGAGTTGGGGTCTGGGGGTGAGGCTCGGCAGTAAGTGACTAAGGTGGGATGAGGTGGTGCCCCAGGTGAGTGAGTGGCCTCACGTCACTCCCAGGCTTGGGATGAGACCAGAGCAGCTGAAGACGGAGGCTGGCCCGGGGAGGCACAGAGGCAGGGGCACCCGGCTCCAGACGGGCCCTGGGCTCCTGCCGGGAAGGTGGGAATTGCTAGCTGCCCACCCAGACGCGTACATGCTCTGACCCGGCCCTCCAGGTAGAAGCAGGAGGGGTGCAGAGAGAGGGGCTCTTCCTCAAATGTTCTGGTCTGCGTGGTTAAGAGGCAGCTTGCTCCAGACGCTACCTTCATACGCTGCGTAGTCAAAGCACATGTGGCAAAATGGAGTCCACTGGGCACGAAGTCTCCAATGTTTACATTTGAGGAAACTTCACATTTGAACACTATTTCCCAAGTCATACTTTCCCCTAAGACGGTGGGGCCTTGGGACGGAAAGGGGGAGAGAGGAAAACTGGCTGGACCGAACTGCAGGGAAATCTAAGACTGTTATGGAAGAACCACAGAGCCTTCCAAGCTTTGAAGTGTACCAGCTGGGGAAGATGACGCCTCAAAATGGGATCAAACGTTTCAAGTTCAAAATGAACGCTAGACTTACTGGAAGCTGAACTTACAAGCTTAAGAAAGACTGGGTCTTGTAATTTCCTAATTTTAATAGATCAAATACTCCTTTAAAAATATGGTCCAGCTGATGGGTGCCTGGGTGGCTCAGTCGGTTGAGCATCCAACTCTTGATTTTGGCTCAGGTCACGATCCCAGGGGTTGTGGGATCGAGCCCCATGTCGGGCTCTGCCCTGAGCATGTAGCCTGCTTGAGATTCTCTCCCTCTGCCCCTCTGCCCCTCTCCCCTGCTCACATGCTCTCTCTCTCTCAAATTAAAAAATAAAAAATACAGAGTCCAGCTGAGTCACGTAAGGCCCTGTGGCCCTGCCGTGCCCACAGGGAACTGATGGGGTGTGGGGGAGGGGCAGGAACAGCTTCCTCCCACCCCAGGTCAGACCCTGAAGGCCAGTTCAAAAGGCCTGACTAGGAAGCTATTTTGGAATTCTCATCCAAATGAGCCCCAACCGAACCCACATCAGAGCTCTCAGCTGGAGCCCGGGGCCTAACTGGCATCTAGCAGACAGCCCGCTGGGTTCACAGCCCCTAGGAGGAGCCCTTGTGGTAACTGGCCTCCTTCACTTTCCTGTCACAGGCCCTGGAACTGATTAGCAGGACATGAGTAATTTACCCATTAGACCACCTCAGAAGCAGGTGGGGTGCAGAAAGCAGTGGGCAGAGACAAATAAAAGTCTCCATTTTCACTCTGTGAAGGCAGCACTTAGGCGAAATGAGGGGGTTTTTAGCTGTCTTTGAAATGAAACCTGGGAGGACCGAACTTCAGCCTTTTTGTTGGCAAAGGAAAGGCCTGTGGCTGCCTCTGTGCTCCCACCCCTACAATTAGGCCAGAGGCCACGCTGCTTCCTGAAACGAGAGCTGCAGTTTAGGCCCTAGCTCGGGCCGGACACGTCTGCCACCGTGGCGTGGGAGGGACAGGACAGCTCACTGAGGCAGCACGGGGAGAGTGTGCAGAGATGCCGGTGGGCACGGTGCTGGCCCCGCTCCAAACCCGGGGGACCCATGCAGCGCTGCTCCCGGAGAGTGGTCCGGGCAGGGTCCCCGGGCGCCATCTGGAAGGTCGGCGAGGCCGACCCGAGGGCGAGCAGGCTCTCCAGTGCAGTCCCAACACCAGGAGCCCCGAGCAGCCCGCCGGGTCATTCGTTTCCTCTTCTAATGGGAATACACCCCCAACCTGGAATAAAAATACGTGTGTTCAAAGGGAGGGCCCATTTTCCCAGCCTTCTTTCATCGCCCTGATGGTTGTTCCAGGGGATGGTGAGCGTGTTGCCTCCTGGCCGTCCCCTCACCTGTGCCAGCCGCCACCTGCACCTTTAATGGCGTCAGGAGGGTCCAAAATGCTGACATCTGCTCCTGAAGTTGGTTTTAAGTGCTTTCTCAGAAAGGCTAGTGGACTGGCTCTACCTGGAACGTCATTTGGAAAATGCTTGACATTTCTATAGCAGGGCATTCGCTCATTTAGGAAAAACTTAGGAAGAGAAAGTAAGGACGGGACTCCTGCGCCCCCAGCCCTCCCAGTAACAGGGACAGCTCTCTGCCTCGACATTTGCTGCCGTCACGTTTCTACAAGAGGAAGGCAGCTTTGGCCAGCGACTGGGTGCTTGACGGCCCCAGCTTTTGTCCTCAAACTTAGTTCCGGGCTCTTAAATTGGCACACTTCACTTTCCTTTCTCTGTAATGACTAACCTGCAGAAGAGCAGGAAAACTTTTTTATTAACTCGAGGCAATTATGATGGTGCGCCCTATAATCCATTTAACGCAGTCAGTTAAAGTTTCTGACCAATGTAGAGCAGGGAAAGGGAACTGGGGGGATGGAATCAAAGAACCACGGCGGGGGGGGGGGGGGTGACTCTCTCCTGCACACGTGTCCTGCTCCACAGTGAAATTCACAGGGGCCCTGACCTTGAGTCTTGGTTTAATCTTCATTTCTAAACTGCTTCTTGGGAGACAGAGGCAAAGGCGCCTTCAAAAGAACAGCTGAGCAGACAGAATTGGATGCAGTCACGGAGCTACAAGAAAAACGTCAGGGAAGCAGGCAGCTGGAGGGAAGCTGTTTCCCTGGGGGTGGGTGAGAGGGCCTCCCTGTCCCTGGGGTCACCCGCACGTCCCGCTTTCCCTGTCCCTTGGACTGTGACTCCCCTTGGGAAAGAGCTCAGGGGCACCCCCACAGAGGGCTGGAAAATGCACTTTTTCTAGATCATTCCTCACAGCTTGTGTCAGCCTGCATCCCACCGTGCGCCCCTCGGCTCCCTGCTGACCGAGTGCAGTTCCTAAACCGTTGACCCTGCCCTTCCGTGTGTGACCTTCCACAAGCGCCACACTAGAGTCCATTAGACTGTATCACTTTTCCCAACCAGGGGCGCCCTCGGAAGCCTCATGGAACACTGGGAAGGTGCAGGCGGGCCCAGATCCGGGCGCTCTTCTGTTTGTCCTCCCCCTCAACCGCTTCCCTCCACACGGTGTTGTCAATTTATCATCCCTTGGAGCCCAGCTTGGGTTTTCCAGAACCGAAGTGCTGACAGGCTATTTGTAGACCCCGAGGATCATTAACCTATGATGTGTTCATTTGAATTTAAACTAGACTGCAGAGTCGCCTCAAACGAAAAGCCCTCAACTCCAGCTGGTTTGTGCTCCAAGCCCAGAGTGTGGTGGGCAAGCATCAGAGAACGTGCGCTCCAGTTCATCCAGTACGAATTACTCACATTTGCTCTGCACGCAAAATTCCAGGACCCCCGAAAGTCTCCTCCCGCTTCAGGCTCAGGCTCAAGGGCCCATATACCACATTATCTGAGGCAGGTCCATCCGCGTGCTTCTTCAGGAAAAGCTCCTCGAGGCTGGCACCCCTCGTTCTGAAGACCGAACTTAAGAAAGAATGCCATGACTCCCACACACGCAACAAAAGATGCAGATGTCGGGACAGGAAAGCACCATTTAACACTCCCCCTCCAAAAGCGGAGAGGAGGGAAGCCTGTGTTGGCGGTTGGCCCACAGTGATTCGAAAATCCAACCAAGCTCACGCCTCCAGTGCCCTGGTGACAGCCAAGGCCTGCTCCCAGGGAGTGACTCCCAGCGGCTCTTCGTCTGGAGCTGTTCTGGACAATGCCCTTAACACTCCTCAAATCCCCCTTGTCTAACTGAGAAAGACCATAAGGCAAGACTTTAAGACTCCTAGAACCCCACTAGGAATATCCTGAAGTCTTTCTAAGTCTTCTTCTTCTTCTTCTTCTTCTTCTTCTTTTTTTTTTTTAGTTTATTTCTTTATTTTGAGAGAGAGGGCAAGAGAAAGAGCGTGCGTGAGCAGGGGAGGGGCAGAGCGAGAATCCGAAGCGGGCCCTGTGCTGTCAGCACAGAGCCCTATGCAGGGCTGTATCCCACCAACCATGAGATCACGACCTGAGTTACAATCGAGAGTCTGACGCCTAACTCACTGAGCCACCCAGGCGCCCCGTCTTTCTAAAGTCTTTAAAAAGTCTTACAGCCACCTTGGGATTGTCACCCTGAGGCCACACTCTACCGAGGGTGCCCCGGATTTGGTCCATCCTGAAGCTATTTCTTCATGAGAAATGTCTTCATGAGACACTTTAGGTGAGAGACAATGGAAACACCTCAGGATGTTCTGGTCCCTTTCTTTGTCCTCTGAGCTCTGCTCTGCACCTTGATAGAACCGCCCCTAGCCCATCCCTCTCTCCCTGTAGTTTCTCCTAGGCAGCTAGAAGAAGCTGGTGGTAGTATGTTCCATCTTCTGCCTGGTGACTCCTCAGCCAGACCCTTGCGTCCATTGGGTATCCTTTCCATTTTCCATGTGACCACAGGCGACGATGTTGCCAAGCTTCCTGTGCAGCCTCCAATATCATGTTCCTCACTGCCCTCCAAGCTCTCACAATGGTCTCTCTGAAGTCCTTCCAGCTTTTATTAACAATCCTCTCAAGGTCCTCCCAGATTTTGCCCAGTGTCTCATCCCAAAGCCGAGGCCATGTGTTAGCTTTTTGTTATGGCAGCAACCCAATTTTACATACCATTTTTTTTTTTTTTTTTTTTTTTAGTAATCTCTACACTCAACCTGGGGCTCAAACTAAGGACTCTGATATCAAAAGTTGCATTCCCTTCTTTTTCTTTTTTTAAAAGTCTATTTATTTATCTTGAGAGAGAAAGAGAATGAGAAAAGGAGGGGCAGAGAAAGTGGGGTAGCGGGACAGAGGAACCAGAGCAGGCTCCAGGCTGACGGACGGCAGAAAGCCTAACGCGAGGCTTGAACCCACAAAGTTGGACGCTTAACTGACTGAGCCACCCAGGTGCCCTGGTACCAAATTTTATTCTAGTTATCTATTGCTGCATAAGAAATCACCCCACAGTTTAGTGACTTAAGACAACAATCATTTTTATGGTCTTTCCCAATTTTATGGGTCTAAAACCTGGATAGAGCCCACTCGGTGATATGTTTTTCCCTCCATAGGGTCAGTTGGTGATATTCAGCTGATGAGTGGGCTGGCCAATGGGACCAAGATGGCTTTGTTCACATAGCTGGCACCTTGGTGGAGGTGGCTGGAAGGCTGGGCTCAACAGAGACTGTCAAACACAGTCCTTACATGTGGCCTCTCCAGCATGGCTGTCAGGATACTCTGGTGTGTCACATGGCAGCTCAAGGCTTCCATATGGTTCCTAGAGACTGAAAGCTGCCATTTTCATAAGGCTGGACTTGGAAACTGGTATAACATCACCTCTGCCATCTTCTAGTGGACAAAGTGGTCCACTCACGGGGAGAGGACATAATCCTCACTTTTCATTGGGAGAACTGTCAAGGAATTCATGGCCATGTCAAGTTTTCCATACTTCTTCCTGCTGCCTGGAATGACCTGTGAAGGCTGGAGTGGCAGCAGCCATCTTGACCCATAAGAAGCTGGTGGGAAGAAAAGTCATTCACTGCAGATCAATAAGCTAGAAGCAGTTTGGATCCTTGACACTGTAGAAAACCGTCCAATCCCTGGACTGTCTAGTCTTGAATTTTTAGAATGTGAGAGAAACTAACCATTCTTAAGTCAGTGTTATTTTGGGGCTTTTGTTTTGTCACTTGCAGCCCAATACCCAACAGTAGTTTGAGGTACAATGTATCCTCAGAGTTGCAGATTGAGGAGACTATTCTGTACCCCAGCCATTCATCTCATACCCCACTGCCAGAGTTTCCTGAGGCATCGCATTTGGGGGCTGACAGAAGCTCCCCTACAATACCTTCCAGTGTAAAATCTCTCACTCACACCCTAATCTCATCACTTCTTTCAAAACAAACTTTCTTTCAGATTAAAATTTATCACTCAAGGGGCGCCTGGGTGGCTCAGTCGGTTAAGCGTCCGACTTCGGCTCAGGTCATGGTCTCACGGTCTGTGAGTTCGAGCCCCGCGTCGGGCTCTGTGCTGACGGCTCAGAGCCTGGAGCCTGTTTCAGATTCTGTGTCTCCCTCTCTCTCTGACCCTCCCCTGTTCATGCTCTGTCTCTCTCTGTCTCAAAAATAAATAAACATTAAAATAAATAAATAAATAAATAAATAAATAAATAAAATTTATCATTCAAGGCCCTGAACCATTTGGTCCTGACCCACGTCTCCAGCCTGACTTGCCCCATCCCTTCCCCTGCGTACCCAGCCAGTGAACCCACTGGGCAAAGTGCCCCGTGTTGTCCTGCCCACAGGCATTTACGCTTGCTGTCCTCTGCCCACCCCCCACCACACACACCTTCTTCCAAATTCTACTGTGTTTTTAGGACAGGACTTAAATCTCTTTTCCTCTGTGAAGGATTTCCAGGATCACCAAGAAAGGGCTGGTTCCTTCTCTTAGACTTCCAAACGAATCATTGTCCAAATCCTTCATCTGACATCACTGGAGGTGTTCTGTTGTTTTTATATCCCTCATACATGCACTGCAATTCTCTAAACAGACTATGAGTTGCCGAAGGGCAAGGCCCTGGGTCTTCAGTATCCAGCTAGTCATGGCCGGCTCTGTTGCCAAGAACCCACCCATAGGGCAAAAGCAGAGCCAACTGCTGGCCAAACTGGAAAGAGTAGGGAGAGGGGGCGCCTGGGTGGCTCAGTCGGTTCAGCGTCCGACTTCGACTCGGGTCACGATCTCAGGGTTCGTAGGTTCGAGCCCCACGTCAGGCTCTGTGCTGACAGCTCAGAGCCCGGAGCCTGCTTTGGATTGTGTCTCCTCTCTTTCTGTCCCTCCCTTGCTCATGCTTTGTCTCTCAAAAATAAATAAACGTTAAAAATAGGAAGGAAGGAAGGAAGGAAGGAGGGAGGGAGGGAGGGAAGGGAGGGAGGGAAGAAAATGTAGTTCACCAAGCTAAGACCGATAGGCCCCTAGCATGCTCCCTGGTATGCACAGCCCACGATTCTACATTCCCTTTACCTCCTTCATGGGACACTCTTTGGTATGAGTCCACCTCAGAGAATTCACTGTCTCACTGTAAACCCAGAGGATGGGGCCCAAGTCCCAGCCAGCTGAACTGACCGCAGCCCTGGGCAACCTCAGTGCCACTTTTTCCATTGTCTGATCCTGAGCCATAAGGAAGATGTCCTGGTTGCTTGGATTTTTGTTGCACATCAGCACTTTGCCCGACATCAGGGACAAAGATCGGGGAGGACGTAAGTGTAGAAATGAGAATTTCTCACCTTTGCCTGTGGTTGCCTGAGAGAAAAGCCCGAGGTGCCCCCCCCCCCCCCCCCCCCGCCCACAACCTAACGCCCTGCCAGACCCCTGCGCCCTGCCCCACACACACAGTCCTAGCCTGCAGAGAACCAGGGTGGACGCTGCTGGGACAGTAGATGGCTCACAAATCAGGAAAGCAGCTGAAGATTGCAAAGATTCTGAATGGAAACTTTGGCTAAACTCAGCATTACTTTCATGAGCACCAAAGACCTGACAGTGAGCAGAACTGACACCCAGGGAGATTACATTTAATGAGTTATTTGGCAAAGGCTATTTCTGAAATTAATTATCAATCACTTCTAGTTATTTTTAAATGGCATTTATTAATCCACAAGGCTTGGGGCAATGTGTGTGTTGGCGGGGCTTGGGGGGGGTTGTTCACTCAGCTGCTTTCAGGATCCGAGCTGAGAGGCTTCCGGAGACCTGGCCAAGCCTGGGCACTATATCCAGCACCCACCTGTATTTCAAGAGCAGTGAGCGGGAGCCGGGAGAGGAAGATTCCAGCCTGAGCTAACCCTTGTCCAACACCAAAGCCCGATCTCCCCTCAGGCCCAGCCCCGGCCCCAGTTCTTAATAATAATTCAGCCCCATTTACTCCAATGCACCTGAAAATCTGGCATCCCCAACACATCCCTCACCACGGCAGAGCTGATGCCTTCACCATCAGGAGAGGCTCAGGAAGGAAGGACCACCGGTGCGGAAGAACCGACTCCCTCCCTGCCTTAGCACACCGAGCCAGAGAGAGGGAGCAGGGTTCTGGCTGCTTCCACTGCCTTCTCGGGACCCTCTCGTGCCTGCAAATATGGAAGCTAGTGCTACAAAAACAGCCGGGTACAAACACCCACGGACATCCTGTCAAACATCAGAGTGACAAGGCGCCGAGGCCAGCACCTCTGTCCCTGCATTTACCTGAGCAATCCAGAGGAGAAACAGTTGGCAGTGGCTCACCCAGCAGCCTCCACCACCCTCACCAGGGCTCACTGGAGCTGTTCTCTTGGCCCAAGGTGCCCTTCACAAAGCACACATGCGTCCCCTGCACCGGGGCATTTTCTGATGGACCGGAAAGAGCTTCCCTCCTGCTCCTGCCAAGGGTGAGATGGCAGCTTGCTTCCCAGTCCTTATGGCCCCGGCACCCAGCACAGTGCCTGGCAAGCAGTGGGTGCTCAACAAATATCGGTCTAATGATGACACATCCTCCCACAGCTGCCTTCCAGGAGTTCTAGCAGCAACGGCCATGGTTGGGGACCCCGGCCCACAACACTCCGGGGCCATCGGGAGAAGATAGAAGGCTATTATTGTTTTCTCACCCCTCATCAGCTGCTCTGCAGGCCCCAATTAGCTGGGGCATTTCTCCGCTCTCCTCCATTAATGCTGGCTCGTGACGGCACAGGGACAGTGGCCAGGATTTGAAGATCTTATTCCTGACCAGGCTCTGACTTCCGCAGTCACTACGGGCCACTCTGGGAAACACTTTTCCTTTAAAACAGGGTGAATGAGACTTAATGGAGAACTTTGTGGACTCTCTCTCACCAAAAAGGTCCTGAAATTCTTTCCTTTCCTGGGAGAGTCGAGTCAGGCAAGTCAGGAGCATGCATGTACCCTGGCCTAGACCACAAAGGCTAAAGGGAGCCTTTTCAGGTGGCCCAGGAAGGCCGTCCCTGTCTCAGATTATCCCTGGTGCAGGCAGTCCTTGGGAGGTGTCCACCCTGGACCTGCCCCCAATATTCAGAGCAGCACATGACACTGTGACTCACACAGTGATCTGACTTACCCGGGAGTAAACTGGAATAGATCCAAGCAAGACTTTCTAGAATCTTGGCCCTTTTAGAGCCATATGGAAGCCCCTCGACTCCCACTTTCTAGGAATAAACGTCCTTGGAGTTGGATCAGTCTATAACCTCATGTCCTTTTCCCAGGCCCTTCCCATGTACCAGGCTCAGGAACCTTTAGCTTGGGTCCTCAGGGTGATATGCTGCTTTGGTTGAATTAAAAAAAAAAAAAAAAAAAAAAAAAGTCAGATATTTGTTAAAGTATTTCCTTTAACTGAGGATGCACTAATCACCCCACGATGATTTACACTTAAAAGATGAGTCACAACCACAGAAAGACTAAATGGAAGTAGATATTGACATCAAAGAAACTGGCCTGAGGTGCAGTTCTAGCTGTTTCTACCTGGCCATGTGACCTTGGACAGTCATGCCCCTGCTTTGGCCCCGGGTCCACATTTGCAAAATGAGGGCCAGGCTAGCGCATCCCCGAAGGTCCCCTCCAGCTCAGTCCAGTGGTGCCCTGACATGCGGCGTTGGCTTCACCACCTCCTGCTGGGGGGCAAGTGAACTGCTTCAACGTCTTACCTCAAGGAATCCCCGATGAGCTCTGAGGTTGAGTGTGGTGATTCGTCACCTCCAAAGGGTGCCTGTTCTGGCAGAAACGAAATCAGGGACACACTAGCTGGCTATCCTGGAGGGATGGTATCTGCTTGAGAGTTACTCCTTTACAACTGGCTGTGTGGCTGAGCTGACCACAACCTGAGCTGCTTCAGAAATCGGCACATTCAGAGTTAAATCATTTGAGACATCTGCTAGACAAACACAAAAGGGTGGACCCAGGGCTTGAGAACCACAAATTGGGGTGTTCAGGTTTAGCACAAACTCCAGGCATCCATCTCTAGAAGCAAACTGGCCATTTGGCACAGAGATGGGAGCCTGGGCCCTGCCAACACTCAACACCTAAATCACAGTGCGCTCTGAAATGGGGCATTCCATGCGGGGAGGGAGGGGGCGGCTCTCAGCCCCGAGTCTTTTCCCATTTCCCTGCAAATGGCCTGCATGGCTCTTGTTATCACCATTTCTAGCTCCACGCGCACGTTTTATGTCATGGAGATAGTGTTTATTGACACTAAACAATGCCCTAGCCGCTATGCAAGAACATCTGCTCCACAGCTGCCACGGCCCCGGTTGAGATTTTTGTAATAGTTTGGGGATGATTTGCTAGCACAGTACATACGGTACTGAGAGGGCTCTGTTCTTCTAGTCCAGGGGATTTGGGATAATTGGAAATTTCAGGGTTTTTGAGGTTGTTATTGGGTGTGGTTCTAGGGGGGACGTTCTGCTTGGTTTTGGTATAGAAGTATCAATTTCAAGCATTTGTTTATAAATGTCAGCCAGGAGAACTTTGCATAGATATAGCCTCCCACTGCCCCTGCAAAATAACCTAAGAATTATGCTTGAAAAGTGCCCAAGGTCATATAGCAAATTACTGGAATGTTCTAGAACATTCTGTGGGTAATAACTACATTGCCAGCAGTTGAGCCAGTCTCCTGGGATAGACAACAAAAGCAGCTCTTTTATGTTAAAGGAGTTTTGAAAACTACTCAGAGAAGAGGGATGTTGGGGAAGAGGTTCTGATCCATTCTTCACTGGATGTTAGCACATCATCGTGGTTGTTGTGCTAAAAGCCCTAAAAGGTTTAAATGAGGCAATGTGTGTGGTGCCCTTGGTTTTTCAGAGCATTTTCCCTGTTAGATTTTCCTATTAGACTTGTCTAAGGGTCTCAGGAGAGCAGAGTTGAGGCCTACAAACACTCAGTGTCTTAATTCTTTTTGTTGTTGTTGTTGTTTTGAAAAATGGGCAGAGCCTTGCTCAGAGCACTCAGCTACTGAATTCTAGTGCCCCCAGCTTTTCTGGGTCTTGCATTCATGCCTGCATCCTGTACGGGGTTATGTGGCTACTGTGTGTCAAGCAGGATTCTAGAAACACGGTGGTAAACAATCAGAGAAGGGCCCTGATCACCACAAATGACACAATACTACCCACCTACACAACAACAAGAAGAAACCTACAGAATGCAGACCGTGATGAGGGGGCTATGCAAGGGTGACATAAGATGCCGTGGAAGAGAGTGATGGCGGGCGGGGATGGGGGCTATTCTAGAATGGAAGGTCCAGAGAAGGCCTTGCCAACACTGAACAAAGATCTGAATGGCAAGAAGAATCCACCAGGGGAAGAGGAGTAGGTCAGCATTCTGGGAAGTCCTAAAAGCCACAACACTGGGACAACCTGGCCTTGTCGGAGGATCCAGGGCTTGGAGCACAGTGGCTGGGGGTGGGGCTGTGGTGGGGAGGACCATGGGTGTGATGAGCAGGCCGGAGCCTAGAGAGCCACGGGCATATTGCTCCAAATGCGATGGGGACCCGTAGGTGAGTGTGGGGCCATCGGGGTGTGCAGCTGCATTCTCCCTTCAGGATAGAGCCTTCTGGGAGGAAAGTGGTCAGCTGACAGCTTCCAGCTGCAATGCCATCAAGATCCACTCAGCATTCGACCTGAGGTCACACTCTGCTCCACGAGTGACCATACAGGAGTACTGGCACTGGGACTCCAACATGGCACTCCCTGCGGGGTTGGTACAGACTCTCTAGAGCAGCACTGAGGTCTAAGGCTGTTGCTACCCCCATCTTTCTTCCTCTGTCTCTCCTTTGCCAAGTGTCAGACCTGTATCCTGGTCTAAAGACTCTCTGACTCCCACTGCTGTCTCCCCCTTGCTCCCTCACATGTTCCCCTTGCCCCCACCCAGTGAGCCTTCTAACTCCATCTTGCCTTTGCTTCCCAGAGACCCTGGCCTGACATAGCGGGGTTCGAGCAGAGGAACAAAACGTGTTCTGCATCGGGGGCTGTGGGATAGAGGATGGCCTCCGGCAGCAGAAACGGAGCTGGAGATCAGTCAGGAGCTGCTGGGGACAGTTAAGTCTTGGCCATGCTGTTTGAGCAGCCCATTGGACCTCTGCATGTGTTCCAAATTATCTTCTGGACCCAGGGGCAATGCTGCCGTTCCATGAAACCAACTTAGCCGTTGCCATCAGGACTGAAGAGATGGCCGCCATTTAGCGAGCAGGCAGCACATGTGGGCATGGGGCCAAGCACCCGGTAACAGTCATTACCGGGCCAAGCACCCAGTATCCAGCCTTCCTAACAACTCCACTTAGGGAACAAGGAGCTGGACTCAGGTTCACTGCTGTTTCACAGACAAGCTACGTACGATACAGCAGGCACACAAGTGGTCCTACAACAGGCATCCGTCTTTCTGGCTGTCTCCTATACTGTGGACTCTCCTACTCGGAGTTCTTTCCTGTCAGAAACCATGTCTGAGTCATCTCTGAAGTCTCCAGTATCAACCCCAGGGTCCTACATATACGGGCCCAGGCGGTACAGGAACTTCCGGAGTTTCTTGGGGCGTTCTGACCACACCGGCAAGGGTCCCCTTTTCTCTCACAGGCCTGGCACCCTGAGCCACAAAAAAGAGCTGGGGTAGGAACTTGGCATCCCCTGGCCACCAGGACCCGGATGGCAGTGCCCTGCAGGGCCCCCTCCCCTCCAACTTGGGGAGGAAAGAGATCCATCCCATCCTTTGCTTCCCAGGCAATGGGAAGCCAGGGCCGCCTCCTAAAAAATAACTTTTTCTTCTCTTCTAGGCACCACTCCGAGCACCCAGCCACAGCCCACTAGCCCCGGAAGCCCCTGCGAGGCTCGTAGGCAGCGGCCAGAGGGCCTCAGCGCCATCCTGCACCCCCTCCCTCCCCAGAAGAAAGCTTGCTTGTTCCAGGCGCACAAAGGATGGGCGCTGGGCAGGGATGGGTCATGAATGCTAATGGCCTGGCGCTGGGAGACTTTGCTCAGCACCGCCCCGGCCTGCAGGCTCCCGCCCTGGGCCGTCCCTGGCTAGGACCCCGACGCGTGCGGGCCGCAGTGCTCCCCCTTCTCCAGCCCCCCCCCCCCCCCCCCCCCCCCCCGCCCCCATGCCTGTGCCGGTCACGTGGGGGCCCAGGCGAGCATCTGTTGCAGGCAGCACTCCGTCTAAACATCCGTGCAAACTTGGACCAACAGGTCCTGCCGAAATGTGCTAACCATCTGCTTTTCCTTCACCGTTTTTGAGCAAATTATGTTTATTATGTTAATTTATTTTACTGTCAACAACACCGAATAACACAGTTGCCGCTAAACAACATCATTATATATCTCACGCTGGCATATTACCAGAAGGTTGAGTTTTTGTTTTTGTTTGTGTAAATCCAACAGGAATAAATACAAATTGAAATGTCAATCTATTTAAAATCGAGCCCAGGATGGCAAAGCCATAGGTGCAGGCGGGTGGGGCCGCTCACCCTTTCAGGGAACGCTCTCTCTGGGAGAGACAACAGCGGCCTAGGTAAGGCTGGGCCAGGCTGGGCCCTTGTGGGGCTGGGGGAGGGAGAAGCTCCGGGCATCCGATTTTTCCTCTCAAAACGTGCCCCTCCCTCAGAAAATCCTCCCATTTTCCAGATGGCCAAGCCAAGGGGACCAGGAAGAGCCCTAGGCGCAGAGAGGGTGTGCCCTAGTGATTCACTGAGAACCACCCTAAAATCAAAACAGCCAGACAGGGGGTGGAGCTTATAGTAATTAAGTTTGGGATTTTTTCCCCCCACAGAGGCCAGTAAACCCCCTACATCCAGAGAGAGAGGAGAAACAAAGAGGAGAGCTGTGAGAGAGAGAGAAAGAGCACGAGAAAGCGAGAAGACACATCTCAAAATGTGCCAAAGCCGTGCACTCGGCACACAAGGGACTGCTCTCCCGGAGCCCCTCAAGGCAGAGCTAATGCAGAGCTGGAGACGCTCAGGGTTGCACCACGCTGACTCAAATAGTTCATCAGTTAGGTAATGAGCTAAATGAGGTGAATGCAGTTCCTGGGAGGAGAAGAGTTTAGGGCCTCAGACAGAGACCAGAGCTGCCTGCCGTGGAAAGGAACAGGGCTCCTTCCAGTCAGCTCACAGGGCCAACCGAGATGGAGCCTGGACACCCCGGTCTGGAGCCTGCCTGCGACAGCCCGGAGGCCAGGCTTCCCTGCGCAATGGGAGGGAGCTCTGCCTGCTGACCTCTCAGAAGCTGAGAAAAATCCCCAGGTGGGATTTTCACGGCACAAACGACCCCCCGATCAAGAGACGTGGGAGCCAGGTGGCTTCTGGGTGTCCTTGCAAATATTTGGTTTCAGAGCACGGGTCACGTTACACAGTTTAATATTGGAGACAGAAAGGGCTGTAGCAAGAAGCTTTTGTCCCCCACTTGTCCTGCAGCCGCCAGCAGACAGCCCATAAAAACGTGGGGCTCATGTTCACACAGATGGCTGTTGGTTTTACGGGCTGGGGGAGAGGAGCGGAAGAGGATGGTCACAGTGAGGCTGAGAGTCTCCATTAAATGGGGCTCAGCTGCCAGGGACACAGCGACCATCGAGGGACACCTGGGTCTTGGGGGCCCAATAGGGACTCATCGTTCTCTGACGGTTCCCCGCCCACCCCTGAAATGTGCATGGGACTCTTGTCAGACCCTGCCTCCCACAGCCACTACCTCATCACCTCCTAGTCTCACCATCTGGTTGACCTCTGCCCTTGAAGGAAGGCCACAGGGCTGGCTGCTGCCCTTCCTGGAACTCGCCTGTGTGTGGAGGGTGGGGGGCTCCTGCTCTTTGCTTTTGCCTCTCTCTAGGAGCCCTCTTACCCTTAGGAAAAAGATAATAAATTAGTCCACTCTAAAATATGCCTAAATCATATCTCTCCTAGAGCCTTTTCCATTCAATTGGGGATTCAGCCTTAAACCATAGGAAGGGGTTTGTTACTGTGGAATGTCTCAGTAGCTGACATGAAAGGAGAACCCCTTGTCCTCTGTTTTCAGCTCATTCTAGGGATAGAGACCATTTCAACTCCTTCTAGGGGCTCCTCTGTAGCCCTGGATCCATTTTGGGCACCCTGGATCTTTTAAGGCTGTCTTCCATCAGACCTCAGGGATTGTTCAGCATCCTGGCGCAGGATAGGAGACGGTTGGAAAGGATGCTGCCCACAAGGTGGCGCTATTGCCCAGGGCCGTCTAGTTGCCCTCGGAACGGGGGTGGAGAGTGAGAAGTAGCTGGAGCCACACTGGGGAAGGAAGGGGGTCACGAGAGAGTGCTGTCTTTGTGGGGTGCTGCTAGTCAGGAGTCCACGCTCAGTGGTAACCGGAGGGCGTGGCTTCAAGAGCTAATCGCAAACTCTCCCACGTTATTTCCCATCTCTGTTTGCAAAACCCTGCGATTCTCTGGTTCCCGGGGTGATGGGTCGCGGCGGGGTCAAGAACAGACTGCCACGTCGAGGTCCTTCGGGGGGAGCGGGTGGGCGCAGGACACCTCTCTGTGCAGGCTGAAGGGGAGCGGTGCCCGCGGGCGGACCGGGCGGCCAGCGCCGTCCTGCAGGGAGGGTGTGCCCGGCTCTCCGGGGGCGTCCCCGCCCGCGGGCCCCTCCCGGCGGGCGGCGCGGGTCCCGCGCGGCGGCCGGAGGCGGGGCCAGCGGCGCAGCTGCGCGCCCCCGCGTCCCCCCGGCCCGGGCTCCCGCCTCTGCGCCGGGAAAAGCAAAGAGCGTCTCTTCCTCTTGCTGGCCTTTCTTCGTATAAAGTGATTACCACGTGTCAGAAATAAACTGCTGCTTTCTGAATAATCACAGACCACTCCGGAGAACAGGGACTCCGGATCAAAAAGGAAAACTATTTGAAATCAAAATGCTGCAAGCTACCTCTCTCTCTCTCTCTCTCTCTCTCTCTCTCTGTCCTCTCCATTCGGGGGTTGGAGGGGGGGTGGATTTAAAAAAACAAACACCAAAAGTAAGTCGGTATCTTCTCACAACTGCAGCTGATTTCCTGTGTAAACGAAAACCATGTGATATTCCATAAATGCTTCCAGCTCTAAATGACAGGAAATGAAAACCATCATGGAAAAGGAACGCTTCGGAATGAGTTCCCAGCGCAGATATCATTAGGGCGACATTTCAGGGGGACGGTGGCGGGGCGGCCTGCACATACCTGCAGGTCATTAGAGTGACTGCTAATGGGGGCCGGGCGCCGGGGAGAGCGGCCCCGAGAAATGTTTCTTCTGCGGGAGAAGCGGGGCGGCGGCGATCACACCCACGGCGCAGCGCCTGACAACTCGGCTTTCAATTAGGGACCGAGCCGAGAAAAGTAGTCTTTTCTTTATGCACGCCTCGCCGGGGTCAGGTTATGACCTCTCAACCGTATTCAATCGGCGGTGGCATCCATATTCATGAAGGCTAATTAACTCTGAAAGGCCCGGCTGGCTGGGCCCTCCCCGCAGCGCAGGGGTGAGAAGGGGTGGGGTGGGGGCGCGGAGCACCCCCGCCACCCTCCCGGGCGGCCCGGCCTCTGCAGCTGCTCCCGCGCCCGCCCGAGTGCGCACATGTGCGCCGGGAGCGCGGCGTCAGGGCGGCGCGGGGACCAGAGGGGCGCGGGGAATTAGCCGCGTCATTTGTCGCCAGCCTAGCAACACGTGCTTACTTATCCTGCTAGCTCCCGCCCGGGGCCCAGTGTGGGAAAGAGATGCTCTTTCTAAAGGGAGTTTCAGGTTTGGGGGTTCACCCTCTTGGCCTTGCAGCTTGGAGGCCTGGGGCCCAGCTCCGGCTGCCTGTGGGAGCATGGGTAAGTCACCCCACTTCTCTGGGCTCTCTGCATTTGTTCTGCTCCGATGTGAGGCTGTTGGACTGGAGAACCAGTCAGTCATATCCTTTTCACTTAGGAATAAATCCCAAGAGATCTGTCTAGCCACCACATTTTCCCTGGCTCTGAGTATTTTTAGGTTTCCTGGTTCATGACAAGCCAGGAGGTGCCTTGGTGTCCCTGAGATGCTATCTGTGGGGTGACGTTTTCTGCTGCTTCCTGTATCAGTTGGGACCTTCAATTAAAGAGATTACAAACTAACCAACTCGCTTAAGCAAACTGGAGAAATTTTGTTTCATGGGTGGAGGAGTTTGCTCATGGACCCACAACATGGGACCCGCCATGTTCAGAAAGTTCCTTTCTCCTTCTCTCACTTTTTCTTCTCTATGTCTGCTGGTTCGTTTTTGTTAGCCAACTGGCATCTTCTAGGCCTCTCTGTCCACCTAGCATAGAAGACAGTCCCACGCACCCTTCATCAATTAAATCAACTCCATTCAACGGATAGATGAGCCAAGGGCTCATTGATGTTGTTAATGTCCTTAGAGCTTTTTTTGGGCTCCCAAAAGCTCCATCCAGAGCTGGCTTCACCTTATAATAAAGAGGAAGGGTGGGATTCCCTAAACTGAGTTCGGGGGCACCAGGACGAATACGCCTGACTTCTCCCAGCATCTACTAGGGTGTCAGGAGTGAAGACCCTGCCATGACCAGATAAGAGGAGAAGCCGACTCTCCTTAGAGAGACTTCTGTGGTCTGGGCCTGAGGAATGATGGGATTTCTGGGCTGCCTAGAGCCCTTTGTCCTACTCTAGAGAGAGAGAGAGAGGTCTAAGGGAGCCCAGTGCCTCCAATTCTGAGGGAACCAGAGCCTATCTGTAGATATGACCATCAAATCAACAAATCAGACCCCTTGTGGACAGATCATGTAGGAAAATGAAGCAATCAGAACTCTTAGTCATAAAAAACGAAATCTACTTTGGCTCGTTCAGCAAAAAATGGATTTATTAAGCGTATTAGTCAGGATGCGCTAACCCTGCAACAACCCCCAAATCAAAGTGGCTTAAGCAATAACAGGCTTGTTTTTCATTCACAGCACAGTCTAGTTGGGGAATTCAAGGGCCCAGACTTTTTTTTTTTTTTTTTTAATGTTTAGTTTTGAGAGAGAGAGAGAGAGAGAGACAGAGTGCGAGTGGGACAGGGCCAGTGAAAGAGGGGGACACAGCATCCAAAGCAGGCTCTGGGCTGTGAGCTGTCAGCACAGAGACGGATGCAGGGTTCGAACCCATGAACCACGAGAGAGACCTAAGCTGAAATCCCATGCTCAACTGACTGGGTCACCCAAGGCGCCCCTAAGGGCCCAGACTTCTTTCTTCTAGAGGCTCCATCATCTTCTAGGGATCTCGTCTTCCAGTGCAGCCTCTGCTCCTGCTGGGAGATACGAGCATGGAAGATTGTACCAGAGGTTTTAAGGACCAGACACTTCTGCCCACTTTTCTTTTAGTCAGAATTCAGCCCTATGGCCACATGCAAGAGCAAGGAAGACCGGAAAAGGTGGTCCAGCCCTGTGTGTGCTCAAGGACCAAGAAGAACATGGGTGTCATGTTTTGGGTATCATCAGCCATTCTCTTAAGGCGACCTTAGGAAGCGTGC
Organism: Panthera onca; assembly: GCF_046562875.1. Classification (NCBI taxonomy): domain Eukaryota; kingdom Metazoa; phylum Chordata; class Mammalia; order Carnivora; family Felidae; genus Panthera; species Panthera onca. Next base: position 27,707,825 of record NC_138345.1, read on the forward strand.
AGAGTCCTGGGCAGGTGGGAGTCAGAGCTGAGGCCGACCTTCCAGGAACACTCCCGAAACCCAGCCACAGACCCTAGTAAGTGTCAGCAGCCTCCGCATTCACAAGCACTAGATGCCAAAAACTGCTTGGTTGCAAAAGCCACCTCTGTCACAACTAAAGAAACGTCTAGCCCCAGGGCCGGGTCTTGCAGTGTCTGGGAAACAGCTGCACCACTGAAAGCCGGACTTCTCTGCCATCACCCAAAACACTTGGAAGAAAGTGTGGAGGCACCAGGTGGAAATTCCCTTCTCCCTGTTCCCCCCGCCCCCCTTTTAGGTCATTTACTTTCAAATTCAAGTCTTGAATAGGAACATTTGAAGGACCAAGACTTCATCCTTCTTCCAAGGGATGCTGGGAATTTGAGTTCTGGCTTTTATTCGGAAGGCAGGACTCACATTGTGAGTTTTTCCTGTAATAAGGAGACAGCCAGCCACGAACAAGACAAATTTCCACCGTCAGAGGGGTGAGGGGAGGGAGGCCTCCTGGCAGTTGCAGCTCTGGCTGGACTTCGATGAAGTGGTGTTAAGGATGAATTGTAAATCATGTTCAAACAGCTCCAAAAGCAGAAAGGCCAAGTGGCAGAAACATAGGTTCTTGGAATCGGGAGTGATATGAGAGCTTATCTGTCTGGCCTTCAACTTAACTCAGAAATCCCCTCTACCCAAACTGCCCTATGAGCTGTCACTCAGCAGCCCTGAAATATTCACAGTGACGGGTGACTCAGTATTGCCTTACAAGGCAGTCTTTTGGGGCGCCTTTTTTTTTCTTAGAAGGTTCTTTTTTAAGTGAAGCAGAAACCTGGCTTTCTAGAACTTTAGCCGCTGGCTCTGGTTCTCCCCCTGGAAGCCACATGGGACAAATTTGTCCTTCACGCATGTAACGGTTTTTTTTAAGTTCCACCATTCTGTACTTTTTCTACTCCTCCCCAGGCTGAACATCCCTACTTCTTTCCACTCTGTTCCTCATATGCTGATCTGCTTCACAGAGCCCTGTGGGCAGAAGGTCAGGAGGATGCATCCCAATGGCAGTAATGTAAATTCCACAACTCCTTAAAACTGTCTCAGAGAAGTGCATCAACATTCCAACGTAACCTATGGGAAAACTAAGGTGCTGAGAAATCAGGCAATAGAAGAAATCCAGGGTCCAGACCAAGACTTGAAACCACTGTCCCCAATTCTACAGACACCATTGCCACGGAGTCACATCCTCCCTGGGTCCATCCAAGGGCTATCTATCTGTGTGCCGGTGCCCTGGGCTTGCTTGGATTCCCAGACCTAAGGAGGTCTGGCCTCGGGGCACTCTGATGTCCCCATGTGGTGTCTATCACGTTGGCACCTTTCCATAGTTACTACAATCAGTAAAAGCCACACCCATGGGGACACAGAAGCAAGTTCTCTGTGACATGACTGAATGTGTGAGTATGGTGACTCAGAAAAAAAAAAAAAAAAAAAGACTCCTTTACCTGGACTTTTTCTGTTAGGAAGAAGAAGAAAAAAGTTATATCATCTTACTGAAACCACTACCTGTCATCTCTGCCGTACGTGGCCTCATGTGTCCCCGAGAGAAAGGAAGGAGCCCGTTATTAGAGGAATCACTTGTGACTGTGCGGAACTGATCTGGAAATGACATATGATAGACATATCATAGGCATATGATAGACATTCACTGTGGGCAAGTTCAAATATGGGTATTTCCCAGGATGTCTCAGCCATTCCGATCCTGGACGCAAATAATGTTTTATTCCAAAAGTTCTGGATCCTTTGCTGTATCCATCTGTCTTATCCGATGTTTTCACCACTATAAAGGAAAAAGATGTTTATTGTAAGGTATATGGAAAATAAATGCAAATATAAAGAAAACAATTAAAGTGACTGAGAATAACCACAGCTAAGAATTCAGTGCTTGGATTTTTATACATCTGTTTATGTGTAATGATGTTAATGTCATGTGATATATAGAGTTCTATAGACTTTTTTCTCATTTACGGATTCATTGAGAATATGGCTTTAAAAAGTTTTTTAATGTTTATTCATATCTGAAAGACAGAGAGACACAGAGCCTGAGCAGGGGAGGGGCAGAGAGAGTGGGAGACACAGAATCCAAAGCGGGCTCCAGGCTCCGAGCTGTCAGCACAGAGCCTGATGTGGGGCTCGAACCCACACACTGTGAGATCATGACCTGCCGAAGCTTAACCAACTGAGCCAGCCAGGCGCCCTAAGAATATGGCTTTAAGATTGAATCACATTCCTTCTTCCCTCATTCCTCAGTCAGGAAACATCGTGTGTACCAGGCACTGTTGTAGGCTCTGGGGGCACAGTAGCAAAGGAGACAGTCACATCTGGCCCTCGGGGGATTCACAATCTGGTGGGAGAGGCAGAGGTAGGGAGCTGGTCATTACAGAGCTGATGAGCGCAGCGGAAAAGGGTAGAGCTTCACGTTAGCATGTGAGAGAGGGCACTGAGAGGTATGGGGGGTGATGGGCAGGGGTGGGCAGGGCGGAGGTGGTGGTGGTGAGGCTTCTTTGAGGAAGTCATGCTGAAGCAGAGCCCTGAGGGATGAAAGCTGGAAGTGGTCAGATTCCTCAGGGAGGAGGTGGAAGACAACCCTGGATGTGAGGGAGGAGCACAGGATGGCTTCAAGATGGCCCCATGACCAACCTCCTGGTGCAGAAACTTCAGGTTGTTTCCATTTGTCCTTGTTTGGCTGTTAATAATGCTGCAGTGAACACCCTTACCCATAAGTCTGTGAGAGCCTCTCTCATGTCCTCAAGATAAAGGAAGTAGTGGCTCATGGTACTGGTGGGACGGTTTTTGAGGATTTTGGCCGGATCACCTTCCACAAAGGCATTCTCACCAATAGCAACGAAAGGGCTCCTTCCGTAGCACCCTTGGCCACAGCAGCAGTAACAGTAATAACAACAGCTGAACGTGTGTGCTTCCCCTGATGTGGCAGGCACGGCTCTAAGCCCCGCACATATTTTTACTTAATAAATTCTCACACCACCACTCTGAGGGAGGTGTCACTATCCCCATATCATGGAGGAGCTGGAGGCGACACAGAGGTTAACTAACTACCCCCATGCCACTCCGCCCCCTCCCCCACCCTCCACCCCCTACCACACCTCCCAACCCCACCTCCTACCCCCCCCCCCCCCCCCCCCCCCGCCCCACCACTGTCACCTAGCAGGCCAGCACCTGGGCAGTCCGACTCTGCCATCAAAGTAGTGTTTTGTTGGATGGGGCCCGTTTCATATCTTTTTTTTTTTAATTTTTTTATTGTTTATTTATTTTTGAAAGACAGAGAGATGGAGCGTGAGTGGGGGAGGGGCAGAGAGAGAGGGAGACACAGAATCCGAAGCATAAGCTCCAGGCTCCGGGCTGTCAGCACAGAGCCCGACACGGGGCTCGAACTCACAATCCGTGAGATCGTGACCTGAGCTGGAGTGGGATGCTCAACCGACTGAGCCACCCAGGCGCCCCTCGTGTCTTCTTTAAATCTGTACTTCTTTGAGCACTTGTAAGTCTGAATACTTTCATCTTTTTTTCTTTTCTGTCGTGTTTTTGGACCTGCGTATCGGTGTGTGTGTGTGTGTGTGTGTGCATGTGAGGAGTATATATATATATGTATGTGTGTGTGTGTGTTAATGTGTGGAGGGGAGTGTGTGTGTATAGTTTGGGGTACGTATGTGTGCGTGGGTGTTTGTGTATCTGTGTCTGTTGTCCGTTTACATCCCCGAAGTCCTATGGATCTGGATTCATGAGCATCCTTGGAAACTTGAGCGAATTATGTTTGTGAGGTCGTTTCTCCTTCCATAAAGTGGGGATAATAGAATATGGCTTTTCATTTTGGGAGAGTACCAGGGCAAATGAGAACGCCCTTGCCCAGAGCACCGCTCACAGTGAGGCTTGCTGCGTCCGGGCGAGTATTTGGTCATGGGGTTGTGCTCCGTAGTTGTGCCTCCGGGCTCTTCTTGGACACACGGCTGGTGTCCGTTGGCCGTGAGATTGCTGGTTGCACAGTGAGACTTGAAGAACAGCCCCTGAGGCCTGGCCCAGGGGATGGCTTAGCTTTGCCCTGCCTTCCTCATGGGGTCAGGAGGAAAAAGGTGTGCTCACTCACAGCTTGAGGGCCTGATCTCAGGCCCCTCATTAGGCGACAAGGACCTTCGTTCTACTGGTCTCTTCCTCTCCCTGCCCCATGGAGCAGCTTTCACTGTGGGCCTCAAAGTGGCCCTTGTTCTTCTGTCATCTGTCATCTTCCTTTCCTACACACAGACTTTGTGGAGCATTTGCAAAGAGGCTACCCACATCCCGAAGACTTGGCATCTTGCTTGAGCACAAGCAAACACGGTAGAGGACAGGAAATGGTAAGTAAAACCCACCCAGGACCAAGGACCCACACTCTTAGGAGATATCATTGTCCTATGGAAAAGCTCTCGGCACTGAGTCCCATCTGGGGGCCTGGTAAAGCTGGGGAATACACCAGGGTGGCCTCAGGAAAGTCCCTTCCCAGATGGTGACTTCCAGAGGGCACTCTGGTGGGCCCCGGGCAGGGTGGGGGGGCTGCCTCTGATAGCCCTGGGGATGCCTGTGACACTGTCCTACCCGGAGGGGCTTGTCTCCAGGAGGAGCACCCCATCACGTCCACCTGAAACCCAGGCCTGAACAGGAAGTACAGTTGTAAACCGAGTGAATCTTTTTATTTTACCAGAACCAGATGTATAAAAGTACCAGGAAAGGGGAAGCCAAAGGTTAGAAAAACAGACGACCGCCATCAGGGACAGCGAAGTTTTATTGCCATACTTGTCAATGGCGTGGTTTACGAGTTCAAACTCCGTGCTAGACACACCATGCAGAGCAGTGGAAGACAGAGGCGCCTACTGCCCAGGAGGACAGGGGTCCCCGTGTGCGAGCCCTGCACCACGTGCTGCCGGAGAGCCCCCGGCGTGCACTTCGGGGTGCCTGGATCCCTCGACGAGGACCATCTCTGCAGTTTGGAAGTTTCTCTCTGCCCTCAGCCCTGTCTCGTCTATGACCGAAGTCCTGCCATCGTCTAAGTGCCCAGACAGTGACCTTCAATGTTGCGTTCTCTGCAGCTCTGCTTAGACTGTCACGTCTGCCGGATGGCATTCCTGAGACTATCCCAGTGAGCCACGTTGAGGCCAGGATGCGTTCCCATGGATGTGTGAGCTGGTACACAATTCCGATACAGTCAGAGCATCGCCTTCTCTGCTCCAATCACCTCCCCCCAGTGCCTTCCCTCCTTGCTCTGCAGGTAGAAGCAGGAGGATCCCTCCGGCCCTCCGGCCCCCTCCCCTGCTCCCCACCAGCCCGCTGGCCACCCTGCTCAGCAGGCAGACACATCCCCACCGCTCCAACCATGCCTCTGCCTCAGCTGTTTCTCCTCCTTGTTATGCTGTGTCCGGATGTCCACTCGTCCCCGTCCTCTGGGTCTCAACTCACACTTCGCCTGGTCGGGAGGTCCTCTCTGAGCACCCTGCTTAAAACAGCAGCCCCTCCCACCTGTACTCCCTACCCTCTTCCTGCCTTATTCACTGACCCCCCCCCCCTCCCATATCGTGTGCTCCCTGAGAGACTTTTGTTTTGTTTTGTTCACTGCTGTAATCCTAGTGCCTAGAACAGTGCCTTTTTTTTTTTTTTTTTTTTTTTTTTTTTAAACAAACGAGTCACCTGTGGATTTTCTGTGCAGGGTGGGTTTCCCTCCTTGTTCCCACCCCTGGCTATCTAAGTGTGCTTGAGGAATTCGATGTCAACATTAACCTGAGCTAAATGGAATTTAAGAGGTAGATATTGGGGCACCTGGGTGGCTCAGTCAGTTGAGCGACCGACTTCGGCTCAGGTCACGATCTCGCAGTTCTTGAGTTCGAGCCCCGCGTCGGGCTCTGTGCTGACAGCTCAGAGCCTGGAGCCTGCTCCGCATTCTGTGTCTCCATCTCTCACTGCCCCTCCCCTGCTGACATTCCTTCTCTCTCTCTCTCTCTCTCTTTCAAAAATAAATAAACGTTAAAAAAATTTTTTTTAAAGGTAGATGTTATAGAAATGAAATGGTAAAGATATTCTTAAATCAAACGCGTTATGTTGTCTGTGATCACCTATTTCCCCATTAGCACAGGAAGCCATCTGAGACACCTTCAAGCATCACTTCAAATCATCTTGCCCCCTGACCTTGTGATCCAGCCCCTGCTGCAAAGACCGGTTCCGTGGAGGCCGGTTGGCTTGGATGGGTGCAACGTAACCATACCTTGCCTCAGGCTCCTACAGTGTCACCTACCTCTCGAGTAGGCCCCTCTCTGGGCGTCTCCTATGCCTGCAGGAAAGGCGTACCAGCCACCAGTGGTGGCGGCCGTGCAGCAAGTGGGTGGTGATAACATCTGATGTGCGGCAGCGTCTTAACTTAGATTGTTGCCTGTGATTGGATGAAGCGCGGCGAGAAGGGAAGGACTGGGGTGCACGGGCGGCTGTGGCATCTGATCACTGTGGAGGCAGTGGTAATGGTGAGGGCCGCAGAGCTGGCCGGTGTCGTTACCTGATAGGCTCAGGACAGCCGGTTAGCGACTCAAGGTACACTGTGAGGGGCCCAGGGCCTCTGGGGCAGCATTTAAGAAGATTCTCAGCTGTAGTGGGTGGAATTAGTAGCTTGAAAAGGTGAGAATTTATTGAATTGGGGGTTTCACTCACGACTAAGGATTCGCTTCCCGGCAAGGACACTTGGAACCAGTCCTCATGGTGTGAAAAAGGCTTCCTAAAGTTTGGATATAAATGGTAGATTTTTAGGGGCACCTGGGTGGCTCAGCCAGCTGAGCGTCCAACTCTTGGTTTCCGCTCAGGTCATGATCTCACGGTTCATGGGTTCGAGCCCCGACTTGGACTCTGTGCTGACAGGGCAGAGCTTGCCTGGGATTCTCTCTCCCTGCCCCTCTCTCTCCCTGCCCCTCTCTCTCCCTGCCCCTCTCCCACTCTCACACAAGCATGTTCTCCCCCCCCCCCCCAAAATAAGTAAATGAGCTTAGATGAAAAAAATAAAATAAAATAAATGGTAGACTTCTGTAAATGAGGTAAAGATTCTGGATTACGCCCTTGTATATTATTGACAAAGAGGTTGGAAGGCTCTGGGGTGTTGACCCAATAGCTGTGATAACGGAGGACACGGTACAAGGGGGAAAAGATCGCATGGCACGGCATCCAAAGACACAAAAATACCCTTGCTTACAGGGAGGCCTCGTGTCCTTGGATCCTGAGGACAGGAATATAGCAAAACCCACGTGGGCCCAGGAGGTACAAGGTGAGCTCCCTGACTCGTTTATTAAATGAGATGCTTCAGATCTGGAGGCGTTGCTTTTCGCAGTAGGACGTGTGACACTGTGTATGTACTGTTGTGTCATTTTAGCAAAAGCAAAGGAAAGCGCATGACTGGCCCGCGGAACCAGCAATTTGTCACAGAATACAGTCATGCTAGAAGGTAGAAGGAGCTAAGTGAATCAACACGGTGTGATCAGAGCCCAAAGGCACCCCACTCAGAGACGCAGGAGAGCAGACACCCATATCCTTGCTGCCCCTCCCCCTGCCTTGGCATGTGAGCTCTTTATCTTAGACATCCCATAATTAGCTGTAGAGGGACTTACTTTAGAGTTAAGCAGAACTATTACATCAGGTTTTCTTGTTTAAACATTTGCAAACTGTACTTGGCTCCCTCCCCCAACGCTTTAGGTGCCCAGCCCGACTCTAGTGTGTGGACGTGTCTGGAAGCTTGGCCGGGTCCTGTAAGGGTTCTCACACTGTCACTTGGTTCCTCTGGGGCGAGACCTGCTGGGAAGAGGGGGTCAGACAAGCGCACCTACTGTGTGCAAGGCACTGTGGGGACGCCGTGGGAATAGCATCCACATGAGATGCAGGCTGGAGGGAGGCACCGTGGCCCCTGGATGCCCACCTTCCAGTGGCTTCCAGAGCTCCCGGTGGCTATGTCCTCAAGGGAGCAGTAAGCCAGTGAGCATCTCTGCGACCACACACATCCAGAACCTGCTCTCCTTGTCCCCTGCTGCCCGCAGCCCGACCTGCCAAGACAAACGCAAGGCGCCACCCACACCCTGAGATTGGGGTGGAGGTGAGTGCCGTTAATTTAATGTATCGCTGGAGACAGAGGCCGAATGTGCTGACTGAACATATTCTAATAACTCGGAGGGAAAAAATCCATATTGCAAATCACCTTACTTAGTTTGGCTTTACAAGAACTATTTATTCCGCAGGAACCGCAGCACGTTTATCATTTTCATTCTCTTCGAAGCGGCACGAAATGGCACACAGATGAATTAGGGAATTTTCCCCCTCCTGGCTATAAAAGGAGGGTGGAAAGAATGTGTACACACTAGGTCCTGTGAAAATAATTGATTCAGGTGGTGGCTTTGGTCATTCCGTACCAATACTCTTCACGTTTGGTGACATTAAGCAGTGGTTCCCCTCCCCGGGACAGAGGAAAAGAGAGTCATCTGTCATCCAGTCTGCAAAAGGTCCCTCTCTATATCTTCAGGGTGCTCAGGCTGGGGGCTGGGGGAGACAGGTAGTCAGAACAGGAGGGGTTTCTGCCCGCAGGGACAATCGTCGAGAACGCAAGAGGGTATAAACTAAATGTTCCCTAGAAACTCAGATGACAGGGTAATTACCTGTCTCTTAGAAATACAGAAAGAGGGAATGCACAGCGTGCCTGCCTCTCTTGTGCTCGGCCCCTGCACCCACTGCCAGGTCTAACCCATGATCGGACAAGGTGCATTGTTATCCCAGTTTGCAGCTAAAGCCCAGAGAGGTTCAGCTGGCTCAGAATCACATGGCTGGAAAATGGCAGATCCACATGTAAACCCTGTGACCCCAGATCTACTTCCCTGTCCCCTGTCCGTGACACTCAGGGAGGGGCGGGGGCAGAAGGAGATTCAGATGAAGACACAACATAAAGGAAGGAGGGGGATAAGGTGGTTCCTGGCAAAGAAAGGACACCTGAGACTACATGGGACGGGGGCTTTCTAGTGACAAGGGATCCTAAACCTATAAAAAAGGCCAGCTCCCTAGGGTGGTTACACATTGGACTTGAGTGTCAAGTTATATCTTATTGTGACTATATTTCTCAACCCCTTTGAAGGGGGGCAGAGGAGAGAGAGACATGAAGAGCCACTTTGGGCAAGTGTCACTGGGGGGTTGGAGTAAGGGTAATTACAGAAAAATCTGAAATCCATCAAAACACATTTTTTCTGGACCTATGCATATTCTGGAGCCAGGACAGAAGTGCCCTTGTTTAAAATTCATAATTCACACCTTAGTCATTTCAATTACATCATATCCCCCCCAAAAACGGTTTTCTTTGGAGTCTAAACATTGAAAGTTCTCATTAAAAGTTTGATTAAGCCTAAAAACAGTGTTTTTCTGAGTATTATGAACTGTGTCACTAATAATAGAACAACTACTTTTAACTCCACGGCGTTTTGACCCAATTCATCAGGAAGGCAGGTAAAACCACGTTTGCCTATTCTTTTAATATTGTTATTTTACAGCAGATGGCATTGGTTTTCGTTTGGATGATTCTCTTTTTCTGGAATGTGGAAAGAACTTGAAAAAAAAATCAATAGGGTTACTTGCAACAGGGCCCACTTGGGTTTTTTCCATATAGACATTTCAACTTGCCTGTCTCAAAGACAAAGGTGGAGAGACAAGGCTGCCCTCCTACAGCCCCGACAGAGGATCGTCCGCTATTCCCCAGCCACCAAGCTAAGTGGACAAGAGGCGGAAAATAAGCTAAGAGACAAGAGGAGTGAACTCTCTCCTGGGACTGAGCCTCCAGCAGGGGTTTACGAGGAGCCCGTGAATAACTGTGGTGTGCGTTTGGAGGTGCTAAGCATCGAGGGAGAGTGGCCGAGCTGTGGGGGTCACATAAAATGGAGAACCGCGTTTGGTTGAAGGGGAAAACAAAATCTCACAGGAGATGAGGTTTTGCATGTTCACAGCAGCATTATTCATAATGGCCCCAAAGTGCAAACAACCCCCGAGGTCCGTCCACTGATGGATGGATCAGCAAAATGTGGTGGAGCTGCACGACAGAATATTACTCAGCCAGCAATAGGAATGAGGTACTGACACACATTACACAGGGATGAGCCTTGGAAACATTATGCTAAGTGAAAGAAACCAGTCACGAAAGACCACATCCTGTGCCATCCATTTGTGTGAAAGGTCTAAAACAGCCAAATCCTTAGAGACAGAGAGTAGAGCGAGTGGTTGCCTAGGACCAGGAGAGATGGGGAGGTTGGAGAGGGCCGATGGCTAGGGGCCCGATTCCTTCCAGGCTGTAATACAGGTGTTCATGAACTGATCATGAACGGGGGGCCTGGGTCGCTCAGTCGGTTGAGCGTTCGACTTCGACTAGGGTCATGATCTCATGGATCACATGATCTTGTGGTTCATGAGTTTGAGCCCCACGTCAGGCTCACTGCTATCGGCACGAGGAGGCTGTTTAGGATCCTTTGTTCCGTGCCCCCCCCCGCCCCCACCGCCATGTTCTCTCTGTCTCAAAAATAAATAAACATTTAAAAAAATTGATTATGGTGATGGTTGCCCAACTCTGAACATGCTAGAAGAGACTCAATTATATATTTCAGCCAGAAGAATTGTATTGTGATTTCAGTGTCAGTGAAACTACTTTTTAAAAAGGCAAAAAAGGAGATGATGTTTGAGATGGGCTTTGGAGATTGGATTGCAAATCCACAGAGGTCTTATTAGCTCCTTCCACAGGAAATCCATCTTTAGGTTTGAGCTGGGGAACAATAGTGCTAGAACCGCCGTAAGCTCCCCCCGAGAAGCACAGGGCTTGTGAACTATGGCAGCAGGGATGTGGTACCGGAGGCAAGCTTCGGATGTCACAAAGGCTTCTTGACACTTTTTTTTCAGCTTTATTGAGGTGTAATTGACAGATAAACGTATTTATCTAAAGCACACGACATGATGATTTGATATCCATACATATACATTGGGAGGGGATTCCCCCTGACCGGTTAATTAACACATCTATCACCTCACGTATTTTTTTTGTTTTTGGTAAGAACACTTAACGTTCTACTTTCTTAGCAAATTTCACCTACACAGTACAGCAGTATCAACCGTAGTCACCACGTTCTACGTTAGATTCTCTGACTGTATTGATCTTGTCGCTGAAAACGTATACCCTTTAACCAGTCTTCCCCTATTCCCCGCCTTAGCAACCACCATTCTAGTCTTTGTTTCTATGAGTTTAATGGTTTTTGTTTTTTCCTGATTATCCATCTAGGTGATACTATGTAGTGTTTGTCTTTCCCTGTCTGCTTTATTTCACTTAGCACAATGCCCTCCATGTTCATCTGTGATGTCACAAATAGCAGGACTTCTTTCTTTCTCATGGCTCAATGTCATTAACTATCATACGTACATATTATTTTCTTTCATGCGCCTGTTGGCCATCTGTATGTCTTCTCTGGAAAAGTGTCTCTTCAGATCCTCTGCCCGTTTTTCAGTTGGGGTTTTTGATTTTTGCTATTGAGTAACTTGAGCTCATTGTATATTTTTGGATATTTAACCTTTATTAAATATATGGTTTGTAAATATTTTCCCCCATTCTGTAGATTACTGTTTCCAGTTATTGATGATTTCCTTAGCTATGCGGAAGCATTTTAGCTTGATGTAGTCACGCTTGTTTATTTTTGCTCTTGTTACCTTTGCTTTTGGTGTCAAATTCAAAATATCATTGCCAAGACCAATGTCAAGGAACTCAAACCCTATGTTTTCTTCTGGGAGTTTTATAGTTTCAAGTCTTATATTCAAATCATTAATCTGGGGTGTTTGGGTGTCTCAGTCAGTTGAACGTCCAGCTCCCGATTGTGGCTCAGGTTGTGATCCCAGGGTGGTGGGATCGAGCCCTACATTGGGCTCTGCACTGAACGTGGAGCCTGCTTGAGATTCTCTCTTTCCCTCTGCCCCTCTCCCCAACTTGCACTCTCTCTCTCTAAAATAAAAAACTGACAAATCATTAATCCATTTTGAATTGATTTTTGTATATGGTGTAAGATATATACAGTTCCATTCTTATGCTTGTGGATACCCAGTTTCCTAACACCAGACAATCCTTTCCCCATTGTATATTTTTGGCTCCATTGTTGAAAATTGACCACTCATATATACATGAGTTTATTATGGGGCTTTCTATTCTGTTCTACTGATTTACATGTCTGTTTTTATGCTGATATCATACTGTTTTGATTGCTGTAGATTTATAATATAGTTTGAAATCAGGAAGCATGATGCCTCCCACTCCATTCTTCCTTTCAAGATTTCTTTGGCTATTTGGGGGTCTTTGGTGGTTTCAAAGGAATTTTAGGGTTGTTTCATATATTTCTATGAAAAATGCTATGAAACTTTTGATAGGGATAGTACAGAATCTGTAGATCATATTGTGTACTGTCAATATTTTAACAATATTAATTCTTCCAATCAATGAACACAGATTATCTTTTTACCTATTTGTGTCTTCTTCAATTTCTTTGATCAACATTTTTTGTTTTTCATTGTACAGATCTTTCAGCTCTTTGGTTAAATTTATTCCTAGGTATTTTATTCTTTTGATGCAATTGTAAATGGAATTCTTTTATTAATTTCTGTCTGATGGTATGTTATTAATATATAGAAATGCAACTTATTTTTCTATATTGTTATTTTTATACTGGAATTTTACTGATTTAATTCTAACAGGTTTTTTTGGTAGAGTTTTTAGGGTTTTCTATATACAATATCATGTCCTCTGCAAACAATTTTATTTCTTCCTTTCCAATTTGGATTACTTTTATTTCTTTTTTTTTGCCTAATTGCTCTGGCCAGGACTTTCATACTATGTTGAAGAAGCGTGGCAAGAATTCAGCATCCTTGTCTTGTTCCTGATCTTAGAGGAAAAGCTTTCAGCTTTTCACCCTTGAGTATGATGTTAGTGTGGGCCTGTTATGTTGAGGTATGTTCCTTCTATTCTTAATTTGTTGGGAACTTTTATTATGAAAGAATATTGAGTTCTGTCAAAAGCTTTTTCTGCACTTATTGATTTGATCATATGATTTTAATCCTTCTTTTTGTTAATGTGGTTTGTCAAATTCATTGATTTATGAATGTTGAATCATCTTTGCATCCCAAGAATAAATCCCATTTGACCATGATGCTTAATCCTTTTAAAGCACTGTTGAATTTGGTTTGCTTATATTTTGTTGAAGATTTTTGCTTCTATGTTCATCAATGGTATTGGCCTATAATTTTCTTTTCTTGTAGTGTCCTTCTCTGGTTTGGGTATCTGGGTAATGCTGGCCTTGTTAAGTGAGTTTGGACGTGTTTCCTCCTCTTCAGTTTTTTGGAAGCATTAGAAAAGGATTGGTAATAATTCTTCTTTACAAGTTTGGTAGAATTTACTAGCGAATATCTGGTCCGGGACATTGTTGGCAGCTTTTGATTACTGATTCAGTCTCCTTAGCAATAATTGGTCTATTCACATACTCAGTCTTCATGATTCAGTCTTGGTAGGTTGTTTCTAGGAATTTAACCATTTCTTCTAAGTTCTCTAATTTGTTGGCAAACAATTGTTCATAGTAGTTTCTTTTGTACTTAGCATTTCTGTTTATCGTTTGCAATGTATTCTCTTTCATTTCTGATTTGATTTTTCTTATCTCTATTTTTCTGAGTCTAGTTAAAGTCTTATGAATGTTGTTTATCTTTTCAAAACATCAGCTCTTAATTTCATTGACCTCTTCTATTGTCTTTCTGATCTCTATTTCATTTATTTCCACTCTGTTATTTCCTTCATCCTACTAAATTGGGCTTGGTTTATTCTTGTTTTTCTGGTTCCTTGAGGTATAAAGTTAGTTTCATTAAGATTTCTTTTTTTTTCTTAACGTGTTTACTATTATAAACTTCCCTCTTTGACCTGCTTTTGCTACCTACCCTAAGTTTTGTTTGTTTGTTTAAGTTGATTTATTTATTTTTGACAGAGAGACAGAGCATGAGTGGGGGAGGGGCAGAGAGAGAAGGAGACATAGAATTCGAAGCAGGATCCAGGCTCCGAGCTGTGAGCTGTGAGCACAGAGCCCGACGCGGGGCTCAAACTCACGGACCACGAGATCATGACCTGAGCTGAAGTCAGATGCTCAACCGACTGAGCCACCCAGGCGTCCTAGTTGTCTCTTTTAATTGATCTCTAGTATCAGTATCAGACCATCGTGGTCAGAAGGATATAGATGAGATTTAAATCTCCTTAAATTTATCAAAACATGTTTTGTGGCCTAACATCTTATCTATCTCAGAGAATGTTCCATGTGCTCTTGAAAAGAATGTATATTCTGCTGCCATTATATGGAAAAGTCTGATACATCTAGTATGTCTGATATGAAGTCCATCTGCCCTAACATGTAGTTTAAGTCCAATGTTTATTGATTTTTTGTCTGTATCATCTATCCATTGTTGAAAGCGGGGTGTTAGAAGTCTACTTTACTACTGCTGTTTCTCCCTTCAGCTCTGTTAATATTTGCTTTCTATATGCAGGTGCTCTGATGTTGGGTGCATAGATTGTACAGTAGTTACACACACCTAATGAATTGACCCCTTTATCATTATTTAATGATTTTTGTTGTCTCTTTTCACAGTTACTGGTTTACAGTCTATTTTGTCTGATATAAATACAGCTACCCCTGCTTTCTTTTGTTTTTATTTACATGGGATAGCTTTTTCCATCTATCATTTTGAGCCTATAATGTCCTTAAAGCTGAAGTGAATCTTTTGTAGGCAGTATGTAATTAGGTCTTGTTTTTCTTTTATCTATGCAGGTGCTATCTGGTTTTTGTTTGGAGAATTTAGTTCATTTATGTTTCAGGTAATTATTGATAGGTATGGACTTGCTATTGCCTTTTTGTTCATTAGTTTTTTGGTTGTTTGTAATTCCCTTGTTCCTTTCTTCCTCTCTTTCTCTTTTCCTTTGTAATATGTTGATTTTCTGTAGTGTATGCTTTGATTCTTTGTTTATCTTCTGTGTATCTACTGTAGGTTTTTGCTTTGTTCTTATCAGGAGGCTTACATGTAACATATTTATAACAAAGTATTTTAAGTTGATAGCAAGTTAACTTTTTATGCATATAAAGCTCTATATTTTTACATACCCCCATGCACACTTTGTGTTTTGAGATTACAATTTACATCTTTATATTGTACATTTATTAACAAATTATTGTAGTTAGAGTTACTTTTAATTCTCTTGTCTTTTAACCTTTATACTAGAGGTATATATAATTATTTACCCATCCCCATTACAATATCAGAGTATTCTGAATTTAATTATATATTTACCTTTACCAGTTTTATACTTTCATGTATTTTTATGTTACCAGTTAGTGTCCTGTTATTTCAGATGGAAGAACACCCTTTAGCATTTCTTTTTAGGCCAAGCTAGTGGTGGTGAACTCCTTCAGTTTTTGTTTGGGAAGTTCTTTATCTCGCCTTTAATTCTAAAGAACAACTTTGCTGTTTAAAGTAGTCTTGGTTGGCAGGTTTTTTTTTTCTTTTTCTTTTTCTTTCAGAACTTTGACTACATCACCCCATTCCCTTCTGGACTGCAAGATTTCTGCTGAAAAATCTACTGATATTCTTTATGGAGTTTCCCTTGTATGTAACAAGTTGCTTTTCTTTTGCTGCTTTTAATACTTTTTGCTTTTAACTTTTGACAATTTAATCATAACATGTCTTGGTGGCTCTCTTCTTTTTAAAAAAAATTTTTAATGTTTATTTATTTTTGAGAGAGAGAGAGAGAGTGAGGGAGAGGCAGAAAAAGAGGGAGACATAGAATCCGAAGCAGGCTTTAGGGTCTGAACTGTCAGCACAGAGCCTGATGCAGGGCTTGAACTCACCGAGTGTGAGATCATGACCTGAGCCAAAGTTGGATGCTCAACTGAGCCACCCAGGTACCCCAGTATGGCTCTCTGAATTCTTCTTATTCAGAACTCTCTAGACTTCCTCAATCTGAATGTCTGTTTCTTCCCCCAGAGTAGGGAAGTTTTCAGCCATTATTTCTTTAAATAAGCTGTCTGTCCCTTTCTATATCTTTTTTATTTCCTCTATAATACATATATTTATCTTTTTCATGATGCCGCATGATACCTTAAGGAATCTTTATTCTTTCCATTTTTTTTTCTCTTTTCCCTCTAGATGAGTTCCACTGCCTTATCTTGGAGGCTGATCACTTAACTTCATTTCTTTAAGATCAGTTGCTGGACATTTATCATGTTCTTTTTTTGGAACACATTCCTGTTTTTTGTTTTTTGTTTTTTTTTTCATTTTCCTTGACTCTCTGTGTTTGTTTCTGTGCAGTAGATAAAACAGCCACCTCTCCTGGTCTTGACAGACTGGTCTCACATGAGAGAACCTCATCAATCAGCTTGGCTTGAGTTCCTGGTTGCCTATCAAATTTTGTGATTGTTCAAGCTGCTGACATTGTTTATAGTTACTTCTAGTAGTTGAGAGTGTGCCAAGACTTGTCAGTGTCCCCAAAGGGGAGGATCATAGTCATCACCTAGAGACAAGGTGATTAGAAGCTGGACTCTCAATAGCAGCTTATAAAGTATACAGTCAAACCCCTTCCAAGGAAAGACTGGGAAATGGGCATATTTGTCTACTCCCTCTGCACTGAGCCCTGGGGTGATAGCTACAGTGAGTGTTCAGGTGCCCATTAACAACTATTTGTTTACTATATTCTTATGGGACTCAAGAATGAAAGCCCCATTGGCTTTAAGAGCTAGGTGACTTAGGGGCCCATCCCTCAGGTGGAAGCCTTAAAAGTTGGATCACTAGATGTATTGGTCAAACCCTTTGATCCTCAGGGAGAATCTGGGAGTTAGGAATACCCTTTCAATTGAATGGTACTGTGCCAGAGGTGGGTCTCAGCCCTTTCTACTCCTTTTAATGTGGGTATTTTCTCAATTGTCCAATAGGGTAGGAGTCACTCAACTAGTTTGTGGATCTCTCTCAGAGGGAATTGCTCTGTGTGTAGCTATAAATTTGGTGCGTCCATGGGAGGAGGGAAATTCGGGAGTCTTCTGTGTCACCATCTTAGCTGGAGTACCACAAATCTTCTTTTAAAGCAAGTTAACAGTCTCTCTCTTCTCCTGTCTTTCATTCACACAGCTACTGGCACCATTTTGCCTAAGCATAAGTCAAAGTCACAGGTTTTCCACTTGGCCCTATTGTCCATGTAAAGCTCTATAGCCTTCAGGGCCCTCTTAGCATTGGGAGTCAGTAAATACCTCTCTTTCTCAAACATACGAGCCATTTTCATGCCTTGTGCTGTATTTATGCTGATCCTTCAGCCTAGAGTGTCTTCTCTGGTTAAGAAATCACACTCAAGACCTAAATGAAATTGGACCTCCCAGTTCTTCTGATTGGAATTGATCACATGCTCCTGTTTGATCCTACAGTGGTTATATGCTGCCTCCTTTGTAGCATTTGTTTCATTTTGGATTTTGTATTTATTTATATTGCTTTGCCTATAGTAGATGCTTCATAATGGCAGATATCATTCCTGTATGTTCTTTGGATATTGATTGCATGTTACTGTGCACAAGTCACGAAACTCGTTACTATGAGAGATTCACATGTAATAAGGCACAGACCTTGACTTTAAGAAGTTTCGAGTCTATATTCTCAATATGTTTGATAGAAGGAGATCTAATATCTTAAGTATAACAAGAGCTCTTGGAGATCAGTAAGAAAAGAATGAACATCCCTATAGGAAACGAAGGTCATTTCAGATGCCGCTGGTGACAGGATCCAGTCACCACTGTTCTGGAGGGCAGTTTTACAAAGCACATTTAAAATATGTATCAGCTTTGCTTCAGTAATTCCACACTAAAGAGCTTCACCTAAGGAAGCAATTAGGACATGCACAAAGATTAAATATTATCGTAACTTAACATTATGTCAGAGACAGGGTGATTTATAACATTTAAAAATGGAAGTAGCACATCCATAGAATAGAATATTTTGCAAAAATAAAAGTCATGTTTCAACAAATATTCAGTGTACAGGAAAATATCTAGGATGAAATATGAAAAATGGAGAATGCACACAAAAACCCGCTTCAATACTAAAGTGTATCACTAAGGAGAGGTATTTTAGGTTTGATCCATTGTATTCCTTATAATTTTCAATAATGATTACATGTTTATCTTAATATCAGAAAAAAATTGGAAGAAGAATATTACATCGAAAAGGAGAGTTAAGGCACATGTTGAAAGGGCCAGGGCTAGGATTCGGCCAGTACACACCAGTACACTCCAGCAAGTCCCAACGTAGCTATAACGACTAGTGGCCATTTCCTTGGTTGGGGCCCTAACATATGGATCATTAAAAATATTTAATACCACCATGTAAATAACTATGGTCAAAGGCAAAAAGTGACATGTTTCTTAAAGCCTAGATAAAGTGTTATAAAAAAAATGGCATTCAATGAAAAGAATTGCTCGAAAACTGTTAAGAAAGGAAATGAAATAGACCATCATACTTGAGAGGCGTTTAGAATCTCTGAGCTTAAATCTGAAAAGACTCTTAAAGATTAGCAACGTCACAGATGGAGAAAATAAGGTTCAGAAGTATTCACCCACTCACCCAAGGTCCAAAATGTAGAGTGGTGTTACGGGTTGACTTGTGTCTCTTCACCCCCCAAACTCATATAGTGAATTTCTAACCACCCCTCCTCCCATTTCCACAGAACATGACCTTATTTGGAAACAGGGTCATTGTAGATACAATTGGTTAAGTGAAGATGAGGTTGTTAAGTTGGGCCCTAATCCAACATGGCTGGTGTTCTTATTAAAAGGGGAAATTTGAACACAAACGTGCACACAGAGAGAACACCATGTAAGTGTGAAGGCAGAGATTGGGGTGATGCTTCACTAAGCCAAGGATTCTAGCCAAGGATTGGCCAAAGATTGCAGCAAACTACCCAAATCTTGGGGAAAATCTCTCACAGTCCGTGGAAGTAACCAATCTTGCCAACATCGTCATATTGGACTGTAGCATCCAGAATTGCGAGACAACCCATTGAGGTTATGCTAGCCTCTTGATTTGTGCCAGTTGTTTGGAGCAGCCTTAGCAAACCTCTACAGGTGGGAGGCAGACCTAGAACTCAGGTGTGCTGACTCCCAGCCCAGTGCTGAGCCTTTGAACATTCCACAGTTGTTCTGGTAGAAGTTTCTGGACTCAGTGAACTCTTGGACTCTCTCTACACGGACAGTTTTCCAATCTTCATGCTAAGGACGGAACTTGTTTTGAATTCCAAACCAAGTTGAGGTCGGAGGCTGGACTGAAATTCAAGCGTCAGGAGGAAGCTGATCCTTCTGGGGTCCACGTGTGGCTGGAAATGGGTGCTAAAGATCCTCTGAGCCGAGTGTGAGGCCTGAACTTGGCAGAACTTGGGCTACGTGACGCAGGCTTGAAGGGATTCGTGCTGCCCTCGCGTGTATGAATTTTCTCATTAAGGCTAAAATGGCAAGTTTGCAATGAGCGCCTTTATCCCAGGCACTTGGCTGCTTTTCTTACATTTCTCCCCCCAGGCACAGATGTCTGAGGCCGGAACACTGGGTCCAGGACTTTTGGTTCAATCCAGATTATGTATTGCGTATGCTTACCATGAGGGCAGAGAGAAACTATAGAGGATGGCACCTGGCTTGGAAGGGCTTAGCCTCTGTGCTTAAACCAGACGTATTCCCAGGAGGATGGGTGACAGTTGTCTCACCACCCACTGAACACAGAGGATGAGAAGTTTGAAAAGCACAAGGTCTTGCCACCAACAACAGAAATCGGAGACCTCCTGCCGTCATCAAGCCTCACAATACTGTTCCACGCTCAGCACCACCTGGAACTCAGAAGTCCCCGGAGACTCAAAAGGTCCAGGCAGTGGATGACGTCTGTGTCTAAAAGGTCACGCTGAAGTGCCAACTCTTTAGGAGGAAACAGGACAAAGGTGGATAAACCCCTAGGACTCTGTTTCTTCAACTGGAAGTTAGGGAGGCGGGCGAGACGTATGTGAGGATCTGGGGCTCTCTGGCTTTTTGGCGTCTGGGCTGACGCTGGCGGCCCTGTCCCCACCCAGGCCGGAGTCCAGCAGCTCCAATCCTGCCTCCGGCCCTGCCTGCATCACCCAGAGCACCAGCCTCCTCCCGGGGCCCAAGCAGGACCCGCGCTGTTTTGTGACCCCCAGGACCTTTGAAAATGGACTATTTCTACAAAGCAGCCTTAAACACAAACAACAGACTCTTCTGGAAACCACTGCCCTCAAGCTGTATGAGGCAAAAACAAAAACAAAAAAAACCCACAAATTTAAGTCCATAATACATTTTGAACATAGTTTGTGGTTTTAGAGTCACTTTAATCTTTTTCTTCCCAACTCCTCCAAAGATTTGAGCATTAGCCGAGCCAACGCACGGTTGCACCTCTAAGCAACGAACTTGTAAAACTGGGCTCTGGACCCTTGTCCACAACAGCTTTGTAACATCTCCGAGAGCAAAGGGTGACACGATCTATTGAAACAGAGCCAAGTAACCACGACGGCGCTTTGTGGCAAAGAGCTGCTTCGTTAAAGTCAGGGTAGATCGGGCCGTTCAACGTCACGGTTTCCTTCCCATCTCCACATGCCAGGTGGACACACAACCAGGTCCAACAGTCCTGGGGGCTGCGCTATGTCCTCTCAGAGGCCCCGCCTGCCTCACCCGGGCTAAGCCGAGGCGACGTTGTCACGGGCTAAGGCGGGCGCGCGGAGGGGAAATGTGGCCATGAAGGTACGTGCCACAGTGTCCTGTGGACAACAGCGTCTTCCGGACCCATCCGACCCCACACACCGGGCTCCTGGCCCTTGGTTCACTCACCCCCGAGGGGAAAAGGCATCTTTTTTTCTTGGCTGTTTTTTTTTTTTTTTTTCCAAAGTCTCAATTTCAAAGGGAAGAGTGTCTCCAGACCCGGCCTTTATTCCTCTCTTTTCTGAGGGAAGCCCGAGACCCACGGGCCGAGGAGAGCCTCGCAAAAGAAACCCTTGGACAAGGAACGGTGGAGTTAATCTACTCCCGAGCAGCACAAGCTCATCTGAGAGGGGTGGCATTTCAATAGGTGTGAAAACGTGGACGTTGTGCCCAGTCCATCGGTGCCCACCGCAGTGAGTGAGCCAGGCCTTTGGAGTCACGGGGGCCTGGGTTTGAGCCCTGACCTGTTGGCCCACTGTCCTCACACCAGGCAGATTGAGGGTCTCTCGTGGGCAGCCGAGAGGGCGCGTAGGGACGGTCGGGGCGCTGCCCTGCGGGAGCGTTTGTCTGTGGCTTTGCGACCGGGCCAATGTCCCCTCGTGGGAGACCTTCGGGAGCTTTATTTCTGCCCATCTGCCCCCCTGAAAAGCACAGGATGTGAGCCGGGGCTTTCCCAACTGTCTGAGCAGCGATGCCACACGGTCACACCGGGAAGCAGATCCCAGCAAAGCGACACCAATTCCACCGTCTCTGGCCCAGCTGGTCCGCCCGGAGCACAGTCCTGCAGGTGACGTCCAAGGACAGACGTCAGTGAGTCTCTTGGTCCTTGTGACCGTAGTGCTAATTGGCTCGTAATCCTTTGGTGCACCAGCACACATACAAAGGGGAGAGGGAAGAATGCCCAGAGTGTGTGTTTTGGGGGTGGGGGGTGGTGAAAGGGAGGAGCAATCTGGAAGGCAGGGCTACAGTGCCAGAACCCCGGAAAGGGGTTTCTATGAGAAGAGAGAGGGGAGTCGAATGCCGTGAGAAGGTGCAGTATGATGACGACCATGGTGAGGCCACAAAACCGGATGACAAGGAGGTCCCGATGGTGGGAAGGACTGAGGCCACGCTGCCGTGACTGAGGGGGAAAGGAAGGGCCAGGATGATGACCTATGGACAGTATCCCAGCACTAGGAGTTGAGAGAGACCAGCCCCCTGCCAGTAACCCCGAGTCTCTGGTGAGAAACAGCTCCCTTCTCCGTTCCCTTCCATTCCACCCGGCGATGTCAGGGGGTGCCTCTGTCCCGCACCAGTGGGTCCTCAGCACCCCTCCACGCTAGCTAATCTCCCCTTTGGAGTAGAGAGTGGACCCCAGGCCTAGGGACACTCACAGGCACCAGCTCAATTTTGATGACCCTGTTTTGTTTTTCTGGCACTCTTTAAGGTTATCTTCTCTAGCTCACGAACGGCACTCTTTTTCCCATTTAGCATCATAAAAAGACATTTCCTTATAAACTAGTTAATTGAGGTAAAACTGAGTCCATTTAAGGAAACAAGACTGAGCGAAGAGCAGACTACAGGCGGCGTGGGGATGTGACACAAATTAAGATAGTACGGCACGGTGCAAGGACGTGGCACAAATCGTGTCCACGCAGGAGTGGAGCCGGTCAAGGTGGGGCAGGGGGGAGAGCCCCGGAGTCCAGGTCCAGGGGCTGGCGTGGCTCCTTCCAGAGGGGCCAGGCCAGAGGGCCCGATCAGTCTGGCCGCACAGCTTGCCGTGAGGACTGACCAGGAGGCTTGCTCCTGCGAAACTGCCTGACAGGATGACCAAGCAGAACATGCTGTGGGGCCATGCCCTTTAGAATCCAAGCTTATCCCACCCACTTGGGGTGGTCAGTGGCTGCTCACTGCTGACTCGAGAATGCTACTAATCTGAAGTGAAGCAGCACAAGAGCCAAATTTGTGGCCACTGGTCCTGGTCCCCGGGTCCCAGGGATACCTGACAGGATGGCTTCAGCTCCTAAGGCTGTGCACGGACGTCCCGGTTCACTGAACTGCCTTTCAGGCCTCAAGCGGCTAGAGGACGAACAACAGGAGAGAGACGCAGTCATCGTCCCGTCGTGCGGACGAGCCCAGCGGCAGGAACCAGATCCGCGTCCCTCCCTGGTGAGGAGAAAAGGGAGGGGAGACTGTGATTTAATCAAAGGACATCAACTCGGCAGTCACACTGTGCAGACACAAACAGAATGAGGGATAGGTCCGTCTTCCTTTTTCTTCTTGACCCCATAAAGAAAATAAAACGCACATGTGGGGAATGTAAATTAGCGTGTGCCGTTACCAGGTGGGCTGCATTCAAATTAAGGATGAAAATCTAACGCTTTTGGGGTCTCGTATTGAAAAATTTATGATTGTCTGAAGACAAGATGTTTATCATTCATTTTCTCCCTCATTTCCCCCAGGAGAGTCCGATCGCGGGTGACTGCTCTGTGCTCCCTCGGCAGAGTCCCAGGGTCTCCACCAGAGAAGAAAAACGGTTAAAACAACAGGCGGCCTGTGGGATTTGCCTCTAATTAAATAGTCTAGGAGGCAGGAATTAACTTACAATTTGACCAAAACTAAAGCTCGCATTTAATTGAATCCACCTTATGCCCGCTTTCTTTCTTTCTTGTTAGCCTTCTCTTTGTTGCTGCTTTCTTCTCTTCCGACCCCTGACCTTTGGCTTCCAATTTGAGAGTGGTTTCTTTTAGAAACCACTTAGAAAAATGAATATATGGCAAATATATGGTTGCTTCTGGAACATTCCCCAAGTCTGGTCCCAAAGAGTCCTGGCCGGGCCTGGCCCTTCATGATACCTTCCAGGACTGCAGGCTCCATGAGGGGCAGTTTCCATGAGGACAGGCTCCATGAGGGCAGGTTCCATGGGGACAGGGTCCATGAGGTCAGATTCTGTGAGGGCAGATCACACAGGCTAGAGGGGCTGGGAGGGAACAGGAGCTCGGGCTTTGGAGTTCCACTGGATCTGAGTCCAGCTCATGCACTTATTTGTGGGCAAATCTTTCCGTCTCTCTCTCTCTCTCTCTCTCTCTCTCTGTCCGCCTCCCGCCCAGCATCTTCCCCTCACACAGAAGACACTCAGTCACCCTGGAATCACACCTCCCACCCGGCCATGGAGCGTGGCGACAGCTGGTGGCTTTGCTCTCCCATGCTCACTGGCTCTGGAAAAGGGGAGGGCTGATACATTTCCTGTTCAGGTTTCAGAATGTCCAGACTTTCCAGGAACTGGGGCCTGTAAACGTAGATGAAGAATCAGCAACGGAGGCAGACAATTACAGCAAAACCCGTCTTCATTGCCGGTGACATAATAATGAACAATATAATAATGAACCTGACAATGACAGACTCTCCTAGTTATTAAGCTTTCTTAGAGCCGGGCACCGAGCCGGGCACCTTGCCTGCGGTAACCCCAGTCCTCCCACCTTCCTGCCATGTGCGAATATCCTCATTTTCCAGATGAGGTGGTTGAGGCTTAGAGAGTTTGGTTAATGTCGCTCAGTCAGGCAGGTGGTGAGGATGCGGGTTAGATTGGGGACAGACAGAGCAAGGAGAGGAGCTCCAGGTGCCAGAAGCTGAAACCAGCCTTTGTGTAAATCGGCTGATTCTGCTCCTTGAGAGCTTGGCCCCATAAGCCCCAAAGACAAGGGACAGGGATGTTTTGCCTAGAGAAAAAGACGGAGGTCACTTCCCAGTGTCCTTGCACAGAGGGTGGGGATGAGAGTCTCTTCATGCTAAGTTCCTTCGGAAGAAGTCGATTTCAGTGGGTACTTCAGGAATGGCTGACACACTGGGACAAAGGGGTGTTCTGTGCTTACAAGGGATGTGAGGGAGGTTGGCATTCTTGTCTCTGGAAGCGGAGACCCCAAAGGAACAAACGGCGTGCCAGGGGCTGGATGAGACGTCCTGTCAGCTGTCAGAATCACTCTGAGCTCTCTGGTCCCACCTGAAGTCTAACCAAGCCGGGAGCATGCTTCTGGAAGGAAGAAAGACGTTCACAAGTCAAGCTTACTGCAGCCCTAGCTCGGGCCAGCACAACGAGTGACAGCAGAGCCCCTCGCCACTGCCAGGTGATGGCACCGGAGGGAGGGCGGGGGCAGACGTAAGGGGGGTAGCCTTGCAGAGGAGAGGGCTGTGTTGTGGACATGGGCTACTGTTTCTATGGCATGTGGGCGTGTCCCGTTATGCAGTTACTAGGACAGCACAGAAGCACACACCTTCCCCAAGGTGAAGAACGCAGTCAGACAGCCCTGCGTTCAAAGCTCGGTGCCCTCACCTCACAGCCATGCGACCCCAGGCAAGTTAACTGACGTCTGCTCTCCTCATCTGTATAATGGGGGTAACCGGTCTCCCCTTCAGGCTTGCTGCAAACACGGACAGAGACCACGTCTCGACGATCATTGGCACAGCGCCCGCCCCCAGCCAGCGCACCATCAGTGGCAGCCTTTGAAGAGTAATATGCACGTAGTACTTTCCGGGTTTTTGAAACCTCCTCTTTGATTACAATGTTATCTTTGATTACATGTTATCTTGATTACAACATTGGGAGGCGGAGATCATTACACCCATTTTACAGATGAGGAAATAGGTTAAATAACGTGCTTTGAAGCCAATCTCAAGACCACGGTTCGTTCCACAACACCGAGACTCTGTTTTCCTCTGTTCCCTTTTTGGTTAAACCCAAGTGCCACCAATAAGCCCCCTTCCCTTCCAGCCTTCAGCAGCCGGATGACAGACAGCTTCCTTCTCACTCAGGATCGGTCCCTTTGCTTGTTGCCCCCAGCTCCCGGGAGACAGGCCGTCTGCTGCCCTCGGCTCATGCAGCCACCTTTCATGCACAGGAGTGGGCCTTTCGTCTTCACTCCTGTCCAGCTCTTACTAACTCAATTAAAATGCATTCCGCTGCTCCAAGGTGTAAGTGAGTTCCAGTGGCTGGTGATTGTCTACGGAAAGAGGCATTTAGAGTAAAAATAGTCTTTTAAGTGGCTTAAAGGCTTACTGCAGAGTGGAAGACCAGCTTTCATCATTAGAGGTGTGTTTGCAGGGCAAAACCTGGTGCCTGCTCCACCCCCCATAAATGCCATGCTGACATCAAAATCAAGGAAGTGGAAGTCTGACGATGAAGTTCACAAAGTGGGGAGCGGGCAGCTCGGGGCTCAATTGTATGAAGAGGTTCGGCCTCCTTCAGTTACCATGTCAGGATCCCAAACTCCCAGATCAAAAAGAAGGTCAAACGCGCTCACCACTCCAGAAGGCCCGCAGGTGCCCCGTGCAGCAGAAACCATGGTTAGCTGACCGTCCGGAGCCAGGGATCACCTTGACCTCCTTCCTGCCTGCCATTCGTTCCATCTTGACTCTTCTTCTCCACCTACATATTTCAAGACCTTGCTGTGGTCCTGAATTAAAATTATGCTAAACAAGAGCTTTGCTCATGTCTTAGAATTTCTAGGGTGACCGAATTCCCTGTGTCTGTTTTTCACGACGTTTCTATTTTGTTTTTTCCTCTTGTCTATAAGAGCGAATCTCTGGACTGAGATCAGCCAGTTCAGGGGGCCAAAAACCCAAAGAGGCTTCAGAGGCTCTGAGTGTGGTGCAGAAAGGCCTCCAGGCACCAGCATCACCCCCACTGGGGGTGGGGATCCCTGGGATCGGCCCGTACACAGGCTCAGCAAGGCTCACCGCTCAGGGTATACAACAACCACCACCCTGGGGCTCCCTCAGCAAATGGTCCACAGCTTCAGTGGGGCGCGAGGGGCTCACCTTTATCTTCAGGTGAGGGGCAAGGGCTGGGATGCAGGTGACTCTCACTGGTGTCTTCTAGAATAAAGAGAACGTTTATGGGTGAGGCGCTAGCCAGAATAACACTTCCTGCCTGTTCTTACCTCTTTTGAATGCTTTTCTAGTTGGTGCTCTGTTTCTTGCCCCAGCCCTCCCCTGGAAGGATAGGGGACCCCCTGTGTGTTTTTATTCTGCAGTTCTCAGAGGTCAGAGGTAAAGAATGGATCACCCCTGCATTTGCTTCTGCTGTGAGCTCCGGAGGCTTACAGCCTCCAGGATCCCTGGGAGCTTGACCGGGTGGGATTACGTCTCCACCCTGGGCGCAGAAAATGAGATAAGTGCCATGGGAGCTTGCCCAAGATCACTGAACTAATAAATGGAGAAGCCTCGATAGAAACAGATTTTTCTGAAACTAAATCTAAACAGAAGTTACCAATACATCAAAAAGTTGAAATTGGAGTAGTTGGTCTTTCAATCATGCTTAAGTGGTGAGATTATTTGAAAGAACCTGATGGTGACTCCTGTGAGGCCCATATTTAATCTGACAGGCCCAGGTTTTCCTTGGCACATTCCCCTTGCATGGGGCTAGCTCTTACCGACTGGGGAATGAAAGCCCTGACCAAACACCTAGAGATTCTAGGTGCTTCTAGCCCATCAGCTCATTTAATGCATAGCCTCATCCTCCTCACCATCATCATCATCCCCCCACCCCTGCTAGATGATGGGGACAAATAGACACAGAGCCTTAATTTACCGGCCAGGGTCCCCCCTAGAGGGGAGGTGGAGTATTGGTTCAAACCCAGGAACTTCAGTCCAGAGTCTTTGAGTTTCACTGTTTTGGCTGTCTCTTTCTAGGCAGCCCTCACTTTCCCCAGTGTTTCCATGGCGGGAAGGGGCACAGATTCAATGGCACAGAGGACCCGCCCACACTGGCTTACCCTATTGGGAGCTGCAGCCAGGTTGGGAGCCTAAATGCCAGACTCATTGTCAAGAAGCCTCATCCGGGAATTTAGGAAGATCGACTAGAGGAGGGATATTTGGGAGTAAATCCTTTAGGTCCGCCCCCTCCATTTTAACGTGCCCATAAATCCCCAAGAGACGGTGTGAAAAATGTAGATTCAGAGTTGCAGGTCTAGATGGAGCCGGATGCCCCATTTCTCACAAGTGCCCAGGTGACGCAGAAGTTTCTAGTCTGAGCACAATGCTTTGAGCAGCATGGCCTGTTTCCGGACTAGAATCCCGGGGTTTCCTGAAGAAGCCTCAGGGGTTGGCCTGGGGTTGTGCGAAGGGTTTTGAGTAAGATTTCCTTTGAAAAAGGGGTTTTCATGCTTTGCAAAAAAAGTTGAAAACCACGGCCCTAAATTTAATATCCCATCCATTTGGAGATACTTACTAGAATGTGTGGTTAGAAATTTCTGCCCCAAAGATCATTTTTTTATATACTCTGCTGACTCAGGGGAATCAGCAGCCATATTTGGACAGCTGGCCTCACAATGACCTCCCTGCTACCTAATGGAAAATGTTGAAGGTACTCTACTTAGAAATAATTATATTTACATAGCCTCTGTGGTCACTCTCTCTCTCTCTGTGTCTCTCTTTCATAGATGCTTGTAGGAGAAAAGAATACTCGCTTCTGGAATTCATCAGCTCCAGCTGTTTACTTCCATTTGAGGCCAGAAACTTATTTTTTTCCCCCTGTGGTTAAGTTTCTTATGGGAGAGGGGGAAGGAAGGTCTCTAACATGCAATTATCAGAAATTGTTACCCTTCACTGAAAAATCACTCAATCTGTCCCAAATTTTGACTGAGAGCTCACCACCAGACCAGAGGAGAAGAGATATAGGGGGTGAGGGGTGGGGGTAGTGAGGGAGGTATTGAGCTGGAAGGACCTTAATATAATCCAGTGTCTTCCACCATCTCCAACTGTATTCTTTAAGAAAAGGATTGTGTGATCAAATAAATCAGGGAAATGCTGGGCTAAACAAATTTGTCTACTGTAGGATTTCTTAGAGTCTTATGTAAACTAATAAGGCTGTAGTACTCCAAGAGGCAATAGTAGTCTTCAGTGTTGCCCAAATCTCCTTGATCACAGAGCCTGCTTTTTACTGAACATCACAAGGAACACTTGGAACTCCATGGAACCCAATTTCTGGGACCAGCCGACAGAGCCCCAGCTTTAGGGAATCTAATGAAATCCCTAAAGCTGGAGGACATCTGCCCTTGTTGTCTGGTTCTCAGAATGAGCAGACAAGACCTTTCACATCTGGAATCACAGTTCCAGGGAGTTCTTGCCTCGGACTCTGGGAGTGTGACGGCAGAGGCTGAGGCCAGAGGGCCACCCCGAAGGCCAAGTGCTGCTTGTACAAGGCTGGGGCTGGGTTCCATTCCCCTTTGTGTCTCTAAGGTGGCCCACAGAGAGCCATCTCTAAACGTGGGTTGGGCTGGACGTTAGGGGGTCACAGAAAGATGGTATGGAGGCCATGAAGGCGGAGGTACGTGAGTCAGCAGACGTGGGCAGCTGCCAGGAGACCAGGGAAGGCAGGAGAGAGGCCTGTGAGCTATAGGAGCTGGGACCCTGCAGAAAGCAAGGAAGGTTTCAGGTGGACCTGGCCCAGGGCTGTGGAAATCAGCAAGTCACGAAGATTCCACTTAGGCCAAGATTGGGCAGGGCCTTGTTTTGCATCTAGTCCCCTCCATTTGATGGTCCTAACGACGTCCTCAAGTATGGTGGTATATTTGAGGCAGGCCGGGTGAGCCTAGGTGGTACACAAACATTGCTTTAATAGTTATGTTTTTGTTTTAACATTTATTAGGGAAAAAATGTGAGCCAGAACCTCAAGCCTATGCTCTGCCCAGCATTCCTACATCGAAGGAGGCTGAAGCACGTGGGCCCAGCGGCTCCAGCCTTTGCTCTCAGCTCCCGAATTTTATACATATGGGAACGGAAATGACTAAAATGCAAACAGACATTTTAGTCGTTACGGACGCCCAGAAAAATTCAGAATTCCTTCCAGGGAAGAAGGCCTCCTGATGGTGTGACGGAGCTGGTCCCCGGGGCCAGGGAGGTGTGACTATGAGGTCACAGGCTCAGTTTGCGCCCTGAGCCCCCCAAGTCCCCTCCGGTCAGCAACCAGGGGAGGGTTGAGCAGGACAGCAGCTCAGGGGTCTTCAAAACAGTGGCCATTAACCTGTGTTCCCTTAACAGAGGACTTCGCTTGTCGGTTCTCCTGAGTCTTTGGAACCCAGATTCCAGTCATGGGCTGCATCTCTCCCAGCTATGCCTGATGGCCTCGGGAGTGACAGGTGCCTGAGGATGTATGACAGAGTCTGGAGATGAAAAGAAAATGCCAGAATGTGTGCAGTTTCCGTCTGTCCAGCTGCCTTACAATCTTTGGATTCCAAGGCCTGGATTTAATTCGCAGGATGGGATTATCTTCATTCGTGCAGCTCCCAAGTACATCTTGTGAAGCTGGACTTAAAGGAAAATGTAAGAGAGTGCACTCCTTCGGCGAACTCAAAATAGGTCTCCAGTTGACCCCTTAACGCTGCAGTTTAATGTGACACAGGGCTCTCTGGAAAGCAAATGGCCAGGCTTAAATAATGTAAAACTTTCTATTTTCTGACTATGGCTCCAACCTGGCTTAGGCAGGAGGGCTCTGCCCATTCATCACTCTCATTCAGGGAATAATAATAGCCATCGGGATTCAGCGAGGGCTTGTTACGTGTGGAGGCCCTATTCTAAGAACCTGACACTTACTAACTCACTTAACCCCATGAGCCAGGGACAGTTATTATTCCCATTTCAAAGATGAGGAAAGTAGGGGTACCTGGGTGGCTCAGTCAGTTGAGCATCCGACTTCAGCTCAGGTCATGATCTTGTGTTTGTGGGTTCGAGCTCCGTGTCGGGGTCAGTGCTGACAGCTCAGAGCCTGGAGCCTGGTTCCGATTCTGTGTTTCCCACTCTGGCCCTCTTCCATTTGTGTTCGCTCTCTCAAAAATAAATAAACATTAAAAAAAATTTTAATAAATAAATAATATGAGGAAAGTAAAGCTAGTGCCCAGGGTCACATGGCCAGTATATCACAGAGTTGGGCTTTCAAGCCCTTAACCGGGACACTGCCTCCCTAGAGAAAAGGTTTGGTGCCTACATCCTTTCTAATCACATGCTCAAACAAAACAAAACAAAACAAAACAAAACAAAACAAAACAAAACAAAACCCAGACACCAGATATGTTGATTTCTTGTCAATTTTCACTGTGGAGTGAGGAGACCAAAAGCTTCCTCTAGAACAACATGACAATCTAAGAATCTAGAGGGATCTCTAGGTAACTGGATTGGAAATGTGACTGTGGACCAGAGGAAACTTGACCAGCTCTACAGTTCAAGCTGCCCAGTGGGGAGAGGCCAGGAGAGAAGGAAGGGGGAGATGGGGAGTTGAGAGATCCTTCTGGAAGCTCTGTCTCAGGGTTTGATGCAGGGGGGAGAGCCAGTTCAGCTCTTCCACAGGGAGCATCCTGGGAAACCCAGGAATGGGTACCGGGGGGTTGGTGGGAAGCCAGTTTGACCTGTTGCTTATCAGTCCTGCCTATCAGGGAGTCACAGGGACCAGTTTTGTTCAGAGTGGCGAATTCTGTACTGTTGGTGACCTGGCCTTCGGACCTGGAATCTAGGTTGGCTCTGGGGGCCACACTGCACATGCTGTTGTCTTCCTGGCTGGCAGCAGGTGTGTCCATGTGGGTCAATGTGTAGTTTCCTGCCCACTCTGGCCCCATGTAGTGCCTGGTTGCTAGGCCATTAATGATGCTCCTAACTGGGAAAAAGCCCTATAGACGAGACAAAATAGGGTGAGAGCCTAAGGCTATGGGAGCAGGCAAAAGGCCAAGCAGACCAGCCAATGCAGCTACGAACAAGACTTCTCCAGACCTTGGAGGGTAAAGTGGGCCTTCGACCCCCTTTAGGAAGGCCCACTTTAGGAAGGCCTGGAGACCAGGAGCCACCCTGAGGAGCAGTCAGGTAATAGAAGTGGTTAGAGGTTTGCTAACCCCAAGCTGGCAGGTGACAGGCCGGGACACTAAGGTCAAGCAGGGAGGTGAGAAGCACTTGGCCTCACCCAGACGCAGAGCAGGCGGGACCCTCTGGTGTTGTGTGTGTCTCTACCAGCCTGCAAACTTCTGGAGGGCAAGGCCTGGCCTTGGCGCACCGTCTCTGTCCAGTGGCTAGCTCCGAACTTGGTACACAGTAGATAATCCTTACATGCTTGTTAGGGGAGCTAAGCATTCACCAAATGGTGTCTGGGTACATTCTGTTTGTTTGCACATTCCTAGCATGGGCACAACCTCTGTAGGGGTGTGTGTGTGGAAGCTGTGATGCCCCGAATTTTACCTCGTGGCTGGTTTCTTGGGATCCACCAGTTCCCTTTGAGGTAAGGCAGCTGTGTCTGCTACAGGATCTTTCAGAGTGGCCTTACTTCTCCGCCCACCCTGGGTAACCCACGGGGCACACCCTGGAAAGCGGGAAAACAGCAGAGCCCCGCCTGTCCCCAGAAGAAAGAATTACATTGCTGCAAGCAATTCGGAAAGGAGAAAGGAGCTTGGAAACTCAGACCAAGCAGAGGACACGAGGAAAAGGGGTGCATTCGCCAGATCTCCCTACACTCATCCCCCAGTGGGGGGATCCCCAGTGCATCTTCTCTCCCTTCTGGGGAAACACTCTCCCCTTTCACGGCTCACTTGCAGCTTTCCCTCTTCCTGATAGTTTACAGCTTTGATGGGGTAGGCATCAAATCCGAGGCTGGAAGCCTGGGACATTTCCCACCAGTGGGCGGTCGCCTTTGCAGGGGACCAAAACTGTGACCTACCTGTATTGTGTAAACCAGAACAACCCCCAAGTCCCTCCCAGTTGTTCAGATTTCCTTTCCTTGAATTCTCCAAGCAGTTTTACCACCAAGAGACCTGTCCCCAGCTTGGAATCCCAGAGCCCTCCGAAGCGATGACAAACGGCTCCATTTTGCATGACAGCTTGTGGACCCCTGGAAAACTCAGCTACATTGTGAGTAAGGAAGTCGGAAAGAATGTTGGGCTTCACTGGGATTTAATATGACAGATTTCTGGCTCCGAACTTGGACAAGATTAACTCTTCGTTCTGAAGGAAAGACAAAAACAAAAACAAAAACACCCAAAAAAACCCAAACTCCACCTCTCTGAAATAGCGGTTCAGTGGGAAAATGTGCAGCTTTGAAAGTGTCTCAGGCAGTCAGATTTGCGCATTCCCTTTTTTCCGCGGCTGCATATTTTCTGTGTCTGATAATATGTTTGTTACACCTCCTCGGTGCCAGGGACACATACAGTAAACCGTCAGCTCAAACCATGTAATCTCTTAACCAGAAGGCTCCAACATCTGTTGGCCAGTTGTTGCATGGCTGGATCATTAACATGGCTTCTAATTTTACTCTTTGAATTTAACATAAAAAGTTTTAATGAGCGTATGTAATTCATACTTTCCAACTTCAGAGAGTCCTGAAAGAAAAACCTATGCTTTTATAATCCAAGTCTCTGACGTAGACGGTTTTATTTTTAAATCCCACTTCCTCCCCCCGCCCTGCCCATACACACGCGTATTATAAAAGAGACCAATTGGACATTATCTCCCTTTCCAAGACATGCATTCAATATTTGTCTAGGTTTTGGTGAAGAGCCCCTTTCGACTTTGGGCTCACATGATATGGGAGATGTGTTCATCCTTCATTTCAGCATGAGGTTGTGTTGTTGAGCCCCCATTCATCCATCTATAAAAACAGACTGGAAATTGGCATAGGAAAGACGATCCTTGAGTCATGTTGAGAGAATTCAGTTTTAAAAGTTGCTCTCACTCTCCTGCCGGTTTTTCCTGAAGTGAATTGGGGTTGGTAATGGTTTGTTCCTGCCAACTTAGTTCACTTTTCCCATTTCCCCCTCTCTGGGTATGCCCTCGATCTCCAGCCTAGAAAGTGACTGCACTGGATTAAGTGCAATTTGGATTGACCTTTTTATTCACAGACTTGCTTCCATTAACATATCTTGGGATTCTTTTTAGGAACAAACTCCAAGAGACGAGCAGAAATGTTCCATCCAAAGCGTCCCTTGAACACTCACTCACTAGAGCTGCGTTTATCATTAACCAAGTCCTGGTCAATTTCAAAAGCAATCTCCGTATGAGTATTTGCCTCCTGTTGGGGGTCTTCTATAATGAAAGCCTGATGAAGCTTTAAAGCAAAAGTCCCAGAAGTAAGTTTGTTAGTGTGACTTATTAACTCCTGCTGGACGTTGTGCAAATATTCTGCAGACGCACATCCTTTTCTGCCAAGTGCATTTTATTCGCTCCCACCCAGGAGAATGGGACAGCAATGCCCATCATGGATGGCCAGAGTTAACAAAGCAAACTCCTTTTGTTTGTTACAGGAGATTAAGGGCCTGGCTTCTCTTTGACTCTTTCAAGTTTACCCAAGTTCAGAAGTAGGATCACAACACAGCATTTTGTGTGGAGAACCATGTCTCAAACATACAACATTGTCTCAAATGCATGAAGCTGATGAACTTGACCCAAGTGAAGATAAGGTTCCTCCATTCCCCAGTAGGTATATATATATATATATATATATATATATATATATGCAAATAATATATATAACCAAATATATATATAACCAAAATAAGCAAATAAACATTAAATATAAATATATATATTATATATATAAACATTTAATGTTTATTTGCTTATTTTGAGAGAGAGAGAGAGAGAGAGATTGGCAGAGAGAGAGGGAGACAGAATCTCAAGCAGGTTCCCCACTCTCAGCACAGAGCCCAATGCAGGGCTCGATCCCATGAACCATGAGATCTTGACCTGAGCTGAAATCAAAAGTCGGACACTTAACCAACTGATCCACCCAGGCGCCCCTCAGTAAATATGTATTAACCTCTGTTGTATGCTGAGCACTTTGTCGGCTCTAGGAACATAGTCGTGAAGCAGAACAAAAGTGCTTATAGTCTAGCATGGGGAGGAAAACGATAAGCCAATAAATGATTTGACTATGGCAGTGACATTTTTCTTATTGAAGAGCTGAAGAAAATTTTCTAGATTCTTTGGGGACTAGTGATTTATAGTTTTTCAGGAATTCTTGGAAAATTTTCCCTGTGAAACATATTCTAATAGCTAGCAGCCAGCGTTGGGGCCAGTGAATGGCGTGGTGGCTCTAGCAGAGGGGTTGGATGGCAATGGGGAACAGTCTAGAGAGAATCTAGTCCAAGGACTTCACTGAAGAAGGAGAGGCTTGCAGTAATGGTGTGTGGGAGGTTCCACCACCAATGTTTGTTGTCTAACATTCTCTAAAGAAGACAGGGAAGGAAGATGGGGACAGTAACATAGTAAAGGAGGGAGGGGATGGGAGGGGAGGAAAAGAAAGAGGGAGGAGCAGGGGGGAGCAGCTTGGGAGGGACCTCAGGCATGGAACCAAATCCTGCTGGTTAACTGGGAGGGGCAGAGCTGGCTTCCACCCTCTTCAATCAATGAGACACATCTGGCTTCTTCGTGGCGAGTTTCAGGGTTGATGTGGGTTATTTCAGTCGGCTCTTCAGTGATGTGGGTTATTTCTCTCTCTCTTCCTAAGCTCTTCCCTCTGTCCCTGGCCTGTTAAGGGGCAGGCTGTGGCAGGAAGAGCCCTGTGTCCGAAGGAGCATAAATAATGCAGGGGTTGTCATGGTGCATTTTTCAGTGGAGGTAAATATGGAGGCCATGCAAAACCAGACAGCACACCGATTAGTCCAGGGTCCTAGCTGCTGAAATGTATTGAACTGCTTCCTTGGAACATTTTACATTTTTAGCTGAGCACATATTTGATGGCTCTGGTTAACCCACTGCTGACTGGCTTGGCTTCCCAGAAGCAGAGAGGGGCAGGCCACGGGGAGGAGAAAGACAGCTATGTGGCCTCACATTGGGAAGGTCCTGGGACTCCGCCAAGCCAGAGAGAGGGGTCCTCCTCACTCTGAACATCTACCAGACTTTTTGAATTCTTCCATGAGGGCATCGACTGAGGCGTGAGGGATGCGTACAGGTAGGAAAGAGAATGCCAAGGAAAAGGATGACCTTGCCACGTGGGTGACCCACAGTCACCTCCCTCATCCTCATCCCGTCAGCCTCCTCCTCTGCCCTCAGCCTCTGAAACGGCTCAGCTTTGTTAATGGTGTCCCCATCCGTACAGCTCCTCCGATCCCTGCCAAACCCACCTTCAACCCTTCCAACCTGTGCTGTCCAATATGGTAGCCACAAGCCACGTGCGGCTATTTAAATTATTAAAAAATTAAATAAAATCTGAGGTTAAGTGCCTCAGTGACATTTACATCATCTCAAGCGCTCAAGAGCCCCGTGCGGCTGGTGGCTACCGGATGGGGCTGTGCAGACTGAGAGGCCTTGCGCCTTGTGGCAGATTCTACTGGACAGTGATGTTCCAGGGTGCACTCTGTTGGCAGGAAGCCCACTGACTTGTCTAAGGTTCTCCCCCTGCATCCAGGCGTTGTTGCTGGAGCAAGTGAGTGCTTCCCTCAGGCCAGGCCTCTGTCATTTCTGGCCTGGACTAATGTCATAGCGTCCTAGACACTTCATCTTGAACCCCGAGGTTAGCCTGCCCCCCACATGAGTATCCCCATAGCACACTTCGGGTCTGAGCGCTCTGCCTTCAAGCCCTGCAGGACTATTTCCTCC
Source organism: Panthera onca (assembly GCF_046562875.1). Classification (NCBI taxonomy): domain Eukaryota; kingdom Metazoa; phylum Chordata; class Mammalia; order Carnivora; family Felidae; genus Panthera; species Panthera onca. Next base: position 27,744,244 of record NC_138345.1, read on the forward strand.
CGAGCTCATTCGTCCAGGCGCCACTCAGTGTCGCCCCCTCTTTGGCCACGCTGTCACCAGACTGTCACTCCTCTTTTCCTTTGCTCTCCCGAAGCCCATTATTTATTTGGTGCAGGAGAAACCACATTTTGGTTTCCCTCCCTTCTGGCTGTGAGCCCTGCCTGGCGCGTGGCAACATTCAGGAGCTGTAGGTAGAGGGCCGATCACGAGGGAGGGACAGGATGCAGGCACAGATGGGGAACACCAAGTCCCCCTTGACTGGGGTTCTCATTTCCATAGGCCTGTGGCCGAGGTCATCAGCCCTGGCTGCACTTCCGGATCACCAGCAGGCCAGGTGGGCGTGAGGGTCAGGGTGTGATCCACCCGGGTGACTTGAAAGTTCCCTCGGAGATTTCTGGCGCCACCAGAGTGGGGAGCCTCCTGCTGCGGGCAGGAAGCAAGGCCTGCTTGCTTTCCAAGCCCCCAACCGTCTGCCGAGTTCAGCTGCTGCACGGCTGCCTTGTGGCCAGAGGTCTATGAGGAATACACACGGTGCATTTAGGTCATTATGCACGAGGGGGTGTGGGACAGAGAAGGGAGAACTGCAAAATGGAAGCCGAGGACCTAGATTCCACCCCTGGCTGTGTGACTGAGGACAAATCACGTCCCCAGGTTGTGCACGTTATCTCTACATTTCCTTCTTACCCTAAAGAGTCAAGGGCTGGGAGCGTCACTGTACCGCTGGAAGTTGTTAGAGACAGGGACGGTGATGGGACAGGATGTGCACTGGGGCCATACGGACCTGGATGGCCCTGGTGCCTCCCAGGCGTGGGACAGAAATGACATGCGTGTGCATGCACGTGTGAGTCAGTGTTATGTGTATGCATGTGTGAACACGTGCGTGCGTGAATGCACACGCACGCATGAGTGTGCACATGTTTGTGCATGTGAGTGGGCACATGCATACGTGTGCACGTGTGGGTGCAGATGTGTGTACTGTGAGAGTATGAGTATACACTCATGTATGAGTGTGTGCGTGTTTGTGTGTATGCCTGTATGTGTGTCTGTGTGAGTGCGTGTACGTGTAAGGTGTACATTTGTGGGCGTGCACACGTGTGTGTGAGTGGCTGTGGATATGCACGTGGCACATGTGTGTGGATGTGGATGTGCATACAGACACACGTATGAGTGCGCATGAGCGTGTATGTGTGAGTGTGTGTACGCAAACGTCGGGAACTAGAGAGAAGGTAAGTGAGGCAGCAGACACTCACCCAGGGCCCAGGGGGCCCCGGCCCGTCATCCTCTGCCGCTGGTGAATCATGATCCCACCGCAACGTGAGGTCAAACCTTAAGACCTGGATTGGATTCTGAGGGGAGGGCGGGCCGTGGGGACTTTGCGGGAGAACCGAGGGCCTGAATTCGGAGGACTGTCTGCGCCCACAGCTGAAGAAGTGTCGCAAGAAGAAAGCCAGTAGGAAGCCATGCTCTGAGTAACACAGACCCGGGCTCCCTCCTCACTTACCAGCTGCGTGCTCTTAGGGAAGTTCCACAACTTTTGTGCGTCCCTCACGTGTGGGCAGGGTGGCCGTGACACTCACCTGAGCAGGCTGCGTGAGACGCAGGGGAGAGGAAGTGCGCGGCGTGGCTGGTTCAGGGCATGGCCCACGGTACACGCGGGCCCCGGGGGGCTTGCAAAGCCTCTGCTTCCTCAGAGGCGGCACCTCCGTGCCAGACAAGGTGCCTGGTATAAGCTCTGCCCGGGGAGGCGGCGCCAAGCCCACAGCAGCCCCGCGCCAGGGCAAGGCTCCCTGAACGAGCAACTTCGGGTCCCTATCACAGTGCTGGGGAAGATTTCCAAAGTCCTAGGGGCCTTTGAAAAAACCTAATCAATACTCCAGAGAGGAACTGGATTTTGCTGATAAACTTTGGCCAGGCCGGAGCTGGGCCTTGGAAGCGGTGTCACCTCAGACCCTTCCCCCAAGCCCAGCCTTTTCTCTCAGTGGAGTGTGTCATTCCAGCCACATGTCACTGGGAGAACCAGACACCAAAGCTGTACCACCCATAAGGGAAGATTCATGCATTCAGTGCCTCTGCTTACTGCCCACTGAACACGTGGAGAGGCCCTCTCGGGGCCTTCCAACAGGACTCTTTGGGATTGTCTTCAGTTGGGCGAGATGAAATCCTCTTGCAGAAAATTTGTTCTAGATGTAAACTCAGGGGACCACGTTATGGGATCATCTGATTTTGTCTGTCCAGCATGCCTTCCTCGGGGGAGCCATTTCTCCAGGGTGCATGCACTCGTGTTGGCTTTGGGTGGGGCTCTTTCTATTCTCCCCGCCCCCTCCCGTCACCCCAGACCCAGAGTGGGCATGAGACCCAAGCTTCGGCAGCAACGGTTACATGACCCAAACCCATGGCCAGGTCCCCCAGGTTTTCTCCAGGACTTCTGCTGGCCAACTGGGAAAGCTGTTTCCCCTTCTCATATCTCTTGTGAGATACAAGGCTTGGGAGGTTTGCGTCTGCCAGTGTCCGTCTTGTCTCTGCGTGCAGAGTCTATTCAGAGAATAAACCCCACAAAACCAAGAGTAGAACAAGCCATGGAGCCTTGATAACATCGTCTGGGCACCTGGAAGTAGTTGTCTGTCTTAACTTTTCAGCACCTGGCCCACCCTCCCCTTGGCTTTTGGTTTGAGGCAGTTTGAGCTGAGTTTCTGTCATTGGCAACCTATCCTGACTACTACACGATCACTAGGAAGCTCATTGCAAAATGGCTTTACTTCGAGACCTTGGCAAATAACGCCAGACCTTTAAAAGGTGCAGATGGACAATTTGGAAGAGCTGAGATAAACACCTGTACGTGACATTGACCAGTGTAGCATTCTAGGGTAGGATCAGTGCCCGGAGGGCAAGGCTGGAAGGGAAGAATGGCTGGAAATTGAAATGGGGATGAAGGTGTGGGCAAGGAAAGGGGGCCCTGAAGGAGAGGGGGTAAAGAGATACCAGCTCAGCCTGACTGTGCATCACCAGCGGTTCTGGGGTTGAGCGCTTAGGTCTGGGATGATTACAGGAGAGGCCACAGCCTCTTCGACATGCCTGCCAGAGACCCCTGCACTCTCTTCTCCCATTCTGCCCCTTCAGTCTGAGACCTCCCATGAATCCAGTCACCTGGCCAACGGACACTTTTTGGGCACCTCCTATGTGCCAAGTTAAAACTAGGCCACGGAGATGCAGAAGATACATCCTCAAGAAGCGCATGGTCTCGGAGAAAGAGAGAGACCTAGAAATAGCAACTCTAACAAACATAATAGCAAACATAACAAATGACCCAAGTGAGCAAGGTTTAATGTTTAAATAAATACACACAAGAAAACCCCACAGGATATTTACTTCAAAGTACCATCATCAAAAATGCAAATTACTGCAGAAAATTACTCAGGAAAGCCCAGGGAGTTTATTCTCCAGGATCAGCAGGAAGAGAAAAATTACAAAGCTCCATGATACAAGTGAGAAACCATTCCTATCATCCCTGTCCTCTCAAGATTGGAAGGGAAAGCTTGTAGGTTGGTCTATAAACCACCTCTCTACTCTTCCCTCTTTCCCTCCTCCTCCCTCGCCCTTATCCCTCCTCTTCCTCCCAGCACGGTGCATGCCCCAGAACTGGAGTCTTCCTGCAGGCAGGTGCAAGAATGCACAACCACCTGGGGCAGAGGTGAAGGCCAGTCTAGAGCAGTGTGTCTGTAATGTTGGGTTACCTCAGGTCAGATGACAGGGGTTGGGGACACAGAGTGACAGAAACCTCACAGCTCTTTCCTCCCTGATCCCCAATCCGGGCCTCTGCCTGCTCAGAGACCAAGACTCTGGAAACACCTGCGGCTTCAGGAGAGAGGGTGGTCTTGAGGGGGCTTGAGTACAATAGGCTCTTGGGTTTGAATCCAGTAACAACTACCTGACAGCAAGTTACTTAACCTCTCAGTGACTCAGTCCCTCATCTGTAAAGGGGGCATAATAAAAATACCTCAGAGGGACATAGTGAAATTTAAAGGAGCTAATATATGTAAAGAGCTTACCCCAGTGCTTGGCACACGTTAGCTGCTAAACATATTGCTAGAATTATATCCAGGTTTCTGGACAACCGAGCAGAGTTAAGACCATCTTCTAATATGAAGGGTACGAGCTGTCCCTTATGAGCAAGAGTGACTACGCGGCTGGGTATGACGGTCACACTGGCCACTGCCAAAGTGAGCGATTCCCTTAGTGTTTATTAAAAAGCCATGAAATGCCAGTACCAAATGACTAAACAAACCCAGATTGTTGCTGGGGATTTTGATGGGGAAAGGATTAACTCACTTTCAAGTGCCTTGGCTTCATCCCAACATTATTCACTTAGCTGAGAACTGCCTTTCAACACCAGGCTGGTGAGAAAGACCAGGAAGTCTGAGCACTGGGGGAGGCATGACGAGAGGAGAGGGGATGACGCGGACACGTTACAAAGACATTGGCACCATTCTCTGCTGGGTTTCTTACTTGGCCAGACACCTAATTGAGGCACAGAGACACTGGAGGGTTTCGCTTTTGTGTTTAAGAAAGGGCTGCATGATCAGGCTTATAATCAGCCCCTGAAGTCTCCGCTGGGGACTGGTCGCTTTCACCTGCTCGCTTTTTTCCAAGTAGTTAATAGTGATTATGGTGGTCCCCCTTTATCCATGGGGGACATGTCCCAAGACCCCTGGTGGATGCCTGAAACCACGGATAATACGGAACCCTGCATATGCTATATTTTCTCTTATACACACATGCCTGTGATTAATTTATAAATGAACATGGTAAGATTAACAACAATAAAATAGAACAATTATAAAAAGACACTGTAATAAGATCTACGTGAAGGTGGTCTCGCTTCCAAAATATTATGGTACTGTGCTTACCCTTCTTCTTGTGATTATGTGAGATAAAATGCCTATGTGACGAGACGAAGTGATGTGAATGACATAAGCATCTTGACATGGTGTCAGGCTACTATTGACCTTTGATGATAAGCCAGAACTCTACCTGCTTCCAGAGCCCAGGTGACCGTGGGTAACTGAAGCTGCAGGAAGTGAACCTGTGGATAAGGGGGCACCACTGTATTATGATTTAAATACTTCTCCTCTTGGGATGCCTGGGTGGCTCAGTCAGTTAAGCATCTGACTTTTGATTTTTCGCTCAGGTCACGATCTCCTGGTTTGGGGGATTGAGCCCGTTTGGAATTCTCTCTCTTCCTCTCTGTCCCTCCCCTGCTCGCTCACTCTCTCTCTCTCAAAAACAAACAAAAACCCCAATAAATAGAATAAATACTTCTCTAGTATCCCCAACAATTTCAGTGCAAGGTGTTAAGAGATGCTCCCATGCCAGATCCCCGAGTTTCTACCTAATGTGCTTCTTTTCTGTAGGTTTCGCCCAAACCTACAGAACTAGATGGTTCTACATGTAAACTTCTGATGATCTGCCTGTTCTGGGTGGACTTGCTTATGACGTGTCTGTGGTGAGCCAGGCCAAGGGACTTGGTCATGGGACCTGCTTTAACAGGGACATGTCAGTAATGCTGGCATATGTCACGTGCCTGCAGGGAGTACTGATGGGACATCCTCGATGTTGTCACAGTGAGAGGTGCACAACTTTACCGTGCATTCAGTTCATTCACCAAACTGTTAGGTACAGGAGTTCATGTTGGGTGTTTTTGAATTTTCTCTCAGCTTTTGAGAAGGGACGGTAAAGTGTGAAGCTTTGATTTTTAGGAACGATATAGGAACCACCGTAGAAAGCTAACTGGCTGAGAATTATTACTAGTGCTCGTTGAGTACTTACTGTAAGCTCAGAAGGTATTAAGAGCAAGGCTCCTAGGGTTCCAGAGCAAGGGGAGGTGGGCTCTGTCTAGAGAAGCTGAGGAAGGCTTCCGAGAGGGGGTGACATTTGAACCATAGAATGAGCTGAGGCTCCTTTCCCTCCGTCATTCATCTCGGAGAGCCTCTTGGATATTTCAAGGTAGGTGAGGCGCAAAAGGGGCTTCTGACGTAATCCTTCCCTGCAGCCCAGAAAGAAATGAAGGCCATGAAGCCTGGGGACCCAGGCCCTGGAGGAAGGAGACGGAGGCTGGGCTGCCAGACAGGGGAGCTGGGGACGGGCATTCCTAGCTGCTAATTATGTGCTGTGGGTCACTGGCCACCGTGAATACAGGTGATTCTTAAAAGGCTTCTTTGCAGCCTTGACAAATGACCCTTGAGGGATGAGAATCTTCATAAATCCCACACACTGCACTGGGACTCATGTCACGGGACTGCCATCGTCCTGGTGGATAATAGCTCTGAGTTTGGGTGCTAAAATGTGCCCGGCACTATGAAGGGGCTCCTGGCTGTGTTTTCCAGGTGTTGGCCGGGGAAGAATGCTCAGCTAATTGGTTGCCCGGGCCCCTCATTTCCGCTGAGGAGCTGTGAGCACCTGAGATGTCCAGTGAGACCACAGGGCAGTTGCCAGTAGATCGTCTCGTGGGCAGGACGGGGCTGCTTCCTTGGTAGAAAGGTGCCACGCGGGGTGGGGGCTGGGCAGGGGCTGGAGAAACAGCCCCAAGAAGGTTCACCGTCCTGGGTTTTGGCTCAGTCTCTCCCAAACGTCAACCAAAAATAAGAAATCAACAAGCCCAAATCCGCCAGCACATACGGCCCCTACACAGGACTCACCTTTAGGATGCAATTGAGGGACTTCTGGAGCTTGCCTCTTGGGGCCCATTAAACACTCCAGGGAGGGACGGTCGTCTGGGACGTCAACCAACCTCTGGCCTGATGTTCAGTATTGACAGCCCCAAAGGCAGAACGAGAGTCCGTATGGGCAAACCGCATTTGAGATCCGTGCTTACAATTTCGTAAGGGAGATCTCCCCCCTTCGAACGGTCTTCTCTGCTCATCTCTCTGGAATGAGCTGGTGGTGGATTTCTAGCAGCTCTCCCCTTCGGTACTGATACCAGCACCATTCCTATCCGAAATGTCTTTTATAATTGTGTAATTACACACCTCATTTATCCAATTGTTAAGCCAAGAGACAGATTAAATATTAACAAGTGCTTGGTTCTCGCGGCGTCATTAGTTGGAACACAAGCCTGTAATCTCAGGTAACACACGACGGTAATTATCCGTCACGTTCGCACTTAGCTGAAAACCCCGAGCAGTCAATCCAGATAAGGTTGCCAGGTAGAAAATGCATTGCCTTTAAATCCTGTTTTATCTCTGCCGTCTGGAGAGAGGAGCATTTCAGCCAGGCTCGTGGGGGGGGTTGGGGTGGGGGGGTTGAGCAGAAACTGGCCCCTTGCTGGTTAATGGCTGCGGGAGGGAGGCAGGGCGGGTGTCACAAACAGCTCAATTCCCACACAGCCAGACCTCTCCAGTCATAAATCCGACTGGGTTTTAGAAGTTATAACAGGATTTTTACCCGAAGCACCAAGATGGAGAATCTGATTTAGTGTAAACATCCCTCATTTTAGAAAACAGTGCTGAGCCCAGCAGAGTTTGCCTTTGTGGTTCCCTGTGGGCCCAGCAGCGGCGGGAGGTGGCGTTCCCGGCCCCCGAGGCTCTACCTCTGGTCCTGGACCCCCTCCCCCAGCCCCCTGCCCCCGGACTGGCCCCTTGGACTGAGCCCGCAGCCAAGCCGGTGAAGGGCCCTGCCTGGGCTGGCTTCCTTCCAACTGGCCTCTCCTGTTAGGCCACCACGACCCCCTCCAGAGACCCCCCCCCCCAACTTGTCCACTCACTTTTCCTCCTCTGACACATTCTCTGACCCCTTGATTGAACTCCCCCCTCACCCACAGTGCTCTGCATGCTTTAATTCCTCATGGTGCTCTTAAGCCCCAGAGCCCTTGCCCAGTGATGCCTGCAGGTGGCCAGTTTGGAGCTGAAGGGCGCTGGCCTAGCAAGAGCCTCAGGTCTTGGGTGGGTCTGGCTCTCCAGCTGCGGGACAGCTGGGGTGCGTCCCCGTTTGCAGATGTGACAGCCTGGGAACACGGTCACCAAGACCCAGCACTCTCTGTGTGCCCTGGGGCAACCTGGCCTCCCTCACTTCCCTTCCAGGGTCCCCAGCAGGAGCCCTCCTGGCTGACAGGTCATGGTCTATCTTCCTCCTGCACCAGGCTATCAGGTGGTATTTCCGTCTTTGTTCAGGCGCATGCGGGGACCGCATTACTGAGGCTGCCAGTCTGGAACCTTCCCAGACCACAACTCAGATATGGGGGAGGACGGCAAGTTCTGTCCAGACCCTCAGGCTGTCTTCACTTAGCTCAGGAGGCAACGACCTCCCTTCTGACCCCAGGGTGGTGCTGGCACACAGCTGGAAGTTGATTACCTTGAGAAGGATCCTGAAACCACATGTAACATCTCTTTGTAAATACAAAGGATGTGCTGCCATGTTCTGCGTGGCTACGAGTGAGACAGCATTAATGAGAAAGAATGAGCTAATTATTGTTCATGTCACATTTTTTTAAGGTTATTTATTTTTGAGACAGAGTGAGCAGGGGAGGGGCAGAGGGAGGGAGGGACAGAGAGAGAGAGAGAGAGAGAGAGACCGAGAGAGAGCGAGAGAATCCCAAGTAGGCTTTGACCCATCCAGGTGCCCTGCTTACGTCACATTTTTTAAAAACCCACCACGTTTTGCTGAACTTTGGGGAAATGTCTAGAAGAAGCCCATGTTAAAGATTTATGAATTCATGGACATATGTGAGGAGCAAAAGGCGAAAAGAGAGGAGCAGACTGAGCAGAGCGGATATTGGTAAGGAACCTCCAAGCAGGCCCGGAATCCGGGATGTCGGGAAACTGGTGAGGGGCTGGTGGGCTCCTTCAGACTTCATCACAGTGGCTTTGCCCTTTGTGGTATCTCTGATGCTGTAAAGCTGATGTCTGACTACTTTGTAAATTAATTGTGATAAAAGAGGTTGGCCTCTACCTCACATGTCAAAGCCCTGTTCTTTAGGTCCCAGAGGAAGATGCAAGAAACAAGCTCCTTTGTAAAACAAACATTCTGTGTAGAAAATCTGGGGCTTGCATTTATTGCTTCATGGGGCAGAGCTGTTTCAATCCTCCAAAGCAAACAGACTGGCAACAATCCTCCTGGGAAGAGAAGGCAGTTTTCTTCTGACAACTCATTTGCTCCACCTTAATTATCCTGGAGGTTTCGGTTGTTGTTGTTTGTTTATGTAATACCAAAGTCAGGGGGAAAGTCAGATGGAGTAAAATTACACAACGTTCTACTCTCTAGAGGAGAAACTCAGGACATTGAAGTCGTTTCTGTAAACTGTCTGGGGAATCATTAAAACTAACTTTAAAACTAAGGAGACTTGATCAATGGCCCCTGTTTGCCAATTTCTGATCTGACAGCTTATCTAAGGATTGGCTCCTGCATTCAATCAGCCCAGACCCAGTTCTGAGGAAGCCTTTCTCCCCCTTCTGACGTTTAAAACTGAGGTTTCATTTTCTGCTCCACCACGTCTTAGCTCCCCACCCCGTTGTGAACATCAAAGTGTCAAACTGGCTTCCTTACCAGGCCTGGGCCGCCCGGTGCTGGGGAAGCATGCACAACTGGCCCCATGGCCCCTGCCTTTGTGGATTTGATCATTTTTCTTCCCTGTTTTGCAACTGTTCCTGGGGAATGCTTTTTCACAGCTGGCAAAAGGCACTGAGCCCCGGAGAGCTGACATGCCTGCTTGAGCCATGCCTGAAAAATGTGGCTCATCTTACGGCTGCAGTGGGAAAAATGCAAGAGTTTAATTGGTTCTGACTTCAGAATGCAGATCATAGTTTCCCCTGGAGGTGTGCGTTGCAAGAAACAATATTACCAGAGCCAGGTTCTTTCTACAAGGCTGAAGTTGATCAAGTTCCAGGATCGTTGGTAATGGGAGAAATGAAAGAGAGCATTCGAACATTTAATTACAATATTTTGTCATTGTTATATGACCAGCAACGTTACAAAATGCTCTTGGTGGCCAGATGCAGGATGTCTTTCTGTGTGGGAAAGCAGAAATGCTCAGCAAAAATGAAGTAATTGTAGGCACCTTTTCTTGTCTTTAATCTTTCCCAAAAGGGACCCATTCAAATAGATAATTTGACTTGATTGTTTTTAATTACATTGTAAACATTTCAAAAAAAAAATCTAGGATAAAGGTGAACACAAGTCAGTTGGTAATAAAATTCAGGCTCCAATTCTTCTTGGATGACAGATGAAATGAGTTTAATATATTCTTGCTCTGTGGAAAACACGGAGCATTTAAAACTGCAAACAACTGAATTCAATTAGCAGACCTTGTTCAAAATGGCCTGGAGAACTGGAGGGCAAGGAACTCCAATTATCCACCCATTGTAGAACTGGGAAAGCCTCACAGTTCACGGCTGATATGAATCGGTGAAGAAACAATGTAAAATTGGTCCCTGTGTTTTTCCATCCAGCCATATCTGGCAAGCCGAGCCACTAAGAGATTCAGCTGTTAATGTTTTCAAGCCCTCACCTTACATAAGCCCTTAATTCATCAGAAAGATATAAAAGCGGAGAAAATACATTCAGTGTTGAAAGATGAACTACTAACTGCAATGTTTTCAAATGCAAGCGAATCCCCACGGTAAAGTTCAATTCCAAATTTCCCTCCACTAATAAATCAAATCAGCCATTGTTGGTGGGCCTGTGCCCCGCTCACCACCTTGGAAGCGTTTGTTAGTGGCTGGAGAAACCCATCCTGGGCTGACTTTGCGAATTGGTGCTGGTTTCTACTTTGGAGAAGGGAACATCCGTTTATTTTCTAGAAGCCTTCGCCTCAGCGTTCGAGGGATGCATTTTTAGTTGCTTAGCGGGGTCAGTACTTCCACTGCCCTGGAAATGCATACCTTTCATTGCTTCAGCTGGTCAGGAGCGGGAGCCCTGGCGGTCTACCGCCTACCGGTCGGTCCTTCCTCTGTTGAACTAGTTGCTAATCAAGCTCTGGAAGAAACCGCACAGGGCCCTGGAGATTGAGGAGCACAACTTAATTAGGAAACCAAGATCCTTAGCGGGTTTTCTCAACCTTCATAGCGGGATGATTTGGACAAGGCGTCTAGAGGTTTATGAGAACTGACCTGTGCTCTGAGAGCAAGAGGGGCTGGGCAACCGGGTGAGAGGGAGAGCCCAGAGCTTCAGGCCGCACAAGGCACTGAGCGGCCCACAGAGCCTCCCTGGCCACCTCCAACCTGGCCTGCTCAAGGGTGAGCAGAAACAGAGGGTAAGCAAGGGATCAAAGGTCATTGCAAGAAATTGAGGCCTCCCTCCCACTTTGGGGCCTTAAAACACCGTGTCGCTGTTGGAGGAGGAGGGCACAGCCCTCCTTGTGGGTGGAGTGGAAGCACAGAAGGGACCTCCGACGAAATGGCTCCCTCGTTAGTGATCACATACGAGGGGTCAAGTGAACAGGTGGGCAGACCGAGGGCGAGCCCGGCAGAGCAGAGCGGGGCCCCACCACCAGAGCAGAAGGCAGGCAGGGAGGGCTGCTAGTGGGGAAGCAGGTCAGGTCCGGCGGCATCTCAGAGCCAGAGATGAGCTAGTTGCGTCCATAGTCCCTGGACAGCAGGTACGTGTCCAGGCCTGTAAAACCAGGGTTGCACCGTCAATATTGGCCTGAAAGGGGAGAGATACGGCAGCCCATACAGTGTGGGGAGGGGTGAAGCTTCTTCATGCTATAGAGCCAACAGACTTTTTAGTGTTTGTTGATCTTTTCTGTCTTATTTTAATGGTCTTCTGAAAGAATTGTCCACTTAAGACGTTTTCTCAAAGATGTCGGCGATGAATCTGACAGAAAATACCAGGACGACTTAAGGGCTCGTGGCTGGCTGTACTGGCACCAGCGTCTGATCGCACCTAGTGGGAAATTGGCAGGTGTTAGCTAACAGTTGGGTGCCATTCCGATCAGTGCAAAAGGCTTAACTCCGACCTCACAACTACTCATGTCACCTGACTCACGGGGTCCCTGCAAATAGCACCTCCCAGCCACAACGCCTCAAAAGACAGCAGTTAGCCTGTTTTTCTGCAACATGGTCACATATGGTCACTTCAGGAGAATTAGCTCTTTCATCTACCCCCTCAATCTGCTCTGCCAGCAACTGAAATTCAGTGGCTTCTTCCCTGAAAGACTATTAATGCTGGCCTGTGCTGGACGTCTTACTGAACCTATTTTAAGTTCCTTGTTGTACTAGAAGGCCTTTTGCTGTTTCTGAATGGATTGCCAGTGACCCTGCAGACCCAAACACTTCCTTTCCACAGAAAGCAAACTGTGGGTCAAAACAGCATGATTTCCTTTCTACCTACAGTCTCAACTTTCTAGCGCATTGCTCAGTATTGGGGTCCAGAGCTTTCTCTTCTGGGACTGGCCACAACGAGGCCAATTAGTGTCCATTATGGCAATGGATTTTGTGATGTGGAAATTTTCCCAATTGTACCTGGACTGAAATCCCCAATTAATCCCGCAGGACCCGGAAGAGCATGAGGCTTTTGTGAAACTGGTATAAGAATCCCCTCTTCAACAATAAGGCCCTTGGAGTTAACAACAGTTCTTGCTGTAATTGTTATTTTCCATGTTAGATGGAGCACATGCTTGAAGTAGTATTTCAGTGCACTGATGAAAACCAAAGCCAAATGAAAACATCCAATCAGTGGCTAATACCGGCCAATTTTCTTCTCTCCTACGGCCTTTTTATTATCAATGAGAGAGCCAAACTCTCTTCTGTCCATGTGCATATGGAAAAGTACAGTGTAGCTGCAGCCCCTCCTAGGTAAACCCATCTGACTGTGCAGGCCAGTGACCCCCAGAGAGGGCATGCTGGGTGCGTGTTTCTTCATGTGAGCCTGCGCACTCAGGAGCTGTGTGTTGATTTGGAATATCCCCAGAGGACCTGTGAGTAGTTCCATAAACACTTTTTTGGCAACCTGGGACCCATTTAAGCTGCTATAAAAAGGGGAACCAGACCTATTTTCTTCAAGCCAACACAGAAACTGAAAAAGAGGGACCTCTGAGGAATACACACGGGGGGATGAATTAACTAGGTGTTACCTCTGAATGGTTTGGACCAAGTGACAGCCAAGCGAAAAGCAGAATTTTCCTCATCACAGTGGCGCTGCATGTCTGAGACAGGGTGGGGGGCACTAGCGTTTGTTTGCATCAGTTAGAGCCTCGGCCTAATGTCAGAACATCTCCTTGAAGAGACAATGGAAGGATAAAGATCACTTTGAACCCCAAGAAGCCCTTTCTTTGGCCATGTTCTACCACTGTGACTCAGTTATACTGCAGGCCTAGCAAACGGCAGAAGGTTCTCTAGGAAGTGAGTCTGGGAGGAGGAGAGGGAGTAGTCATGTTTATATCTTCAGAAAACTAGCGAGTGTGGGCTTCTTAGCCTAGGACAGGAAAGGGGGAGCAGGCGGAGCATGGAGGAAGGCTGTTGGTTTGAAAGCTATCAGACTTTGTATCTTCTTCAGTGGACTAGATTTCTGCCACATCGTTTTATGTGACTGAGGGTAAGAAATGAGAGACAGTTGCAAAACCAACCCAAACCCCGAGTCAGCAGCTCTAGTCAAGTGAAGCTTTATAAACGGGTTGCAACCCCAGTGCCTTTCTGGGGTGAATCCCAGCTAGGCAGCAGTGTCTCTTCATTCCTAAATGATGTCCTTGTCCATTTCCAAAGGGGTATTCAAGAGCCACCAGGGCATTGCTGGAGAGGCACCAAAGGCCTTTGTATTCGCCACAGGGTGTCCAAAATCCCTAGTTAGTCATCCATTTAGCTTGAGGTCACCCTTCAAAGGCCTATCAGATGCATATTCGTGAAGAGAGAGGAGAGTCACCCATCACGCCTCTGGCAGCACAGACCTGAGCAACTGGGTGACAGCCCAGAAAGGCCAAGATGGCATAGGGGTGGGGACAGAAAATCTGAGGTCTACAGCAGTGTATTGCAGATTGTATTTTCTCTTTAGTGGGTCATGAAATCAATTTAGTGTGAAGCAAATTATTTATTTATTTATTTGTTCATTCATTCATTCATTCACTTATTCATTTATTTCTGGTTGAGTGTAAATTTTCTTTTATTCATTTATTGTTTAATAATTTATTGTCAAGTTAGCTAACATACAGTGTAGTCTTGGCTTCAGTAGACTCCTATGATTCATCACGTACATACAACACTCAGTGCTCACCTCAACAAGTGCCCTCCTTAATGCCCATCACCCATTTTACCCACTCCCATCAACTCTCAGTTTGTTCTCTGCATGTGAGAATCTCTTATGGTTTGTGTCCCTCTCTGTAACTTATTTTTCCTTCCTTTTCCCTATGGTCTTCTGTTAGGTTTCTCAAATTCCACATATGAGTGAAAATATATGATAACTGTCTTCCTCTGACTGACTTATTTCATTTAGCATAATACCCTCCAGTTCCATCCATGTTGTCACAAATGGCAAGATTTCATTCTTTTTTATTGCCAAGTTATGTTCCATAGTAGATATGCCACATCTTCTTTAACCATTTGTCCGTTGATGGACATTTGGGCTCTTTACGTAACTTAGCAATTGTTGATAGTGCTGTGATAAACATTGGGGTACATGTTCTCCTACAAATCAGCACTCCTGTATCTTTTGGATAAATGCTTAGTAGTGCTATTGCTGGGTCAATGGGTAATTCTGTTTTTAATTTTTTGAGGAACCTCCAGACTGTTTTCCAGAGTGGCTACATCAGTTTGCATTCCCACCAACAGTGCAAGAGGGTTCCCGTTTCTCCACATCCTTGCCAACATCTGTTGTCTCCTGAGTTGTTAATTTTAGCCACTCTGACCAGTGTGAGGTGGTATCTCATTGTGGTTTTGATTTGTATTTCCCCAATGATGAGTGATATTGAGCATTTTTTCGTGTGTCTGCTTGCCATCTGGATGTCCTCTTTGGAAAAGTATCTATTCATGTCTTCTGCTCATTTCTTCACTGGATTATTTGCTTTTCGGGTGTTGATTTTGGTAAATTCTTTATAGATATTTGATACAAACCCTTTATACGATATGTCATTTGCAAATATCTTCTCCCATTCTGTCAGTTGCCTTTTAGTTTTGCTGATTGTTTCCTTTGCTGTGCAGAAACTTTTTATATTGATGAGGTCCCAATAGTTCATTTTTGCTTTTCTTTCCCTTGCCTTCAGAGAACTGGAAAGGCAGCAGCAACAAAGCCCAAGACTAGCAGAAGAAGAGAAATAATAAAGATTAGAGCAGAAATAAACAAAATAGAATCCATTTTTTGGGATTTTGTAGAACAGATCAATGAATCTGGTTTTTTGAAAGAATCAACAAAATTGATAACCCCCTAACCAGACTTCTCAAAAAGAAAAGAGAGGACCCAAATAAAGAAAAGCATGAATGAAAGAGGAAAGATCACAACCAACACCACAGAAATACAAACAATTATTACAGAATACTATGAAAAATTATATGCCAACAAACTGGACAATCTGGAAGAAATGGACAAATTCCTAAACACCCACACACTACCAAAACTCAAAATAGAAGAAGTAGAAAATTTAAATAGACCCATAACCAGTGAAAAATTGAATTGGTTATCAAAAATCTCCCAACAAATAAGAGTCCTGGGCCAGATGGCTTCCCAGGATAATTCTACCAGACATTTAAAGCAGAGTTAATACCTATTCTTCTCAAGCTGTTCCAAAAAATAGAAATGAAAGGAAAGCTTCCAGACTCATTCTATGAAGCGAGCATTACCTTGATTCCCAAACCAAAGACCCCACTAAAGAGGAGAATTACAGACCAATATCCCTGATGAACATGGATGCAAAAATTCTCAAGATATTAGCAAATCGAATTCAATAGTATATTAGAAGAATTATTCGCCATGATCAAATGGTATTCATTCCTGGGCTGCAGGGCTGGTTCAGTATTTGCAAATCAATCAACGTGATATATCACATTAATAGAAGAAACGATAAGAACCATATGATCCTGTCAACAGATGCAGAAAAAGCATTTGACAAAATATAGTATTCTCTGTTAATAAAAACCCTCAAGAAAGTCGGGATAGAAGGAACATACCTTAACATCATAAAAGCCACTTATGAAAGGCCCACAGCTAATATCATCCTTGGGAAAAATTGAGAGCCTTCCCCCCGAGATTAGGAACATGAAGGGGATGTCCACTCTGACTACCTTTGTTTAACACAGTGTTGGAAGTCCTAGCCTCAGCAATCAGACAACAAAATGAAATAAAATGCATCCAAATTGGCAAAGAAGAAGTCAAACTCTCACTTTTCGCAGATGACATGATACTCTACATGGAGAACCTGAAAGACTCCACCAAAAAACTGCTAGAACTGATACATGAATTCAGCAAAGTTGCAGGATATAAAATCAATGTGTACAGAAATCGGTTGCATTCTGTTGCTATATACCAATAATGAAGCAACAGAAAGAGATATCAAGGAATTGGTCCCATTTACAATTATACCACGCACCATAAAATATCCGGGAATAAATCTAACTAAAGAGTAAAAGATCTATACTCTGAAAACTATAGAAAACTTATGAAATAAATTGAAGAAGACACAAAGACATGGAAAAACATTCCATGCTCATGGACTGGAAGAACAAATATTGTTGAAATGTCGATACTACCCAAAGCAATGTACACATTCAATGCAGTCCCAATCAAAATAGCATCAGCATTCTTCTCAGAGCTAGAACAAATAATCCTAAAATTTGTATGGAACCACAAAAGACCCCGGATAGCCAAAGTAATGTTGAAAAAGAAAATCAAAGCTGGAAGCATCACAATCCCAGACTTTAGCCTCTACTACAATACAAAGCTGTAGTCATCAAGACAGTATGGTATTGGCACAAAAACAGACACAGAGACCAATGGAATAGAATAGAGAACCCAAAATTGGACCCACAAGTGTGTGGCCAACTACTCTTTGATAAAGCAGGGAAAAGTATCCAACGAAAAAAAGACAGTCTCTTTAGCAAATGGTGCTGGGAGAACTGGACAGCAACATGCAGAAAAATGAAACTGGACCACTTCCTTACACCACACACAAAAATAAATTCAAGATGGATGAAAACCTAAATGTGAGTCAGGAAACCATCAAAATCCTGCAGGAGAAAACAGGCAACAACCTCTTTGATCTCGGCTGCTGCAACTTCTTTACTTGACCTGTCTCTGAAGGCAAGGGAAATAAAAGCAAAACTGAACTATTGGAACCTCATCAAGTAGCCAGCCTTTAAACAATGTTAGAACATATTGAAATGCAATGTGCATTATTGCATACACTGTATTTTTATGAAGTCAAATTTTCATCTGGATTATAGGTATCTGCATCTATATGTGGATCCACATGCACACTAGGTTAAAAAGCTGTCTTTCTCACCGTGGATCACTATCTTTGTGGTAGTTAGGCAGCAGGGCAAAGTTGAGGACATCTGTGTGGGCCCCAAAGCTGAGGGGTAAGACAAACTTTTCTTCCTTCACAGTTTGGCTGAGGCATTCCGGAAAGAGAAGAGGAGAGCTACAGCTTAATCTGGTAAAGCCATTTTTTTCAATTGGAAAAAATAAAATGTAGCAAAATATTTCAGTAATGCAAAAGTGTGTCCCTCTTTCCCATCTCTTGGTACCCCTTTCCTGACCTGACCTTCCAGAAATTCTCTATGCACACACAAGCATCTATAATAATACATCTATCTCGTCTCTTTCTTCCTCCCTTTCTTTCTTTTTCTTTCTTTCTTTCTTTTTCTTTTTCTTTCTTTCTTTCTTTCTTTCTTTCTTTCTTTCTTTCTTTCTTTAAAAAACCCTTTTTTAAGTTTATTTTGAGAAATAGAGAGAGCGAGCAGGGGAGGGGCAGAGAGAGGGAGGGAGAGAGAGAATCCCAAGCAGGCTCCATGCTGTCAGCACAGAGCCCGACGCAGGGCTCACACCCACAAACTGCAAGATCATGATCTGAGCCAAAACCAAGAGTCAGATGCTTAACTGATGGAGCCACCCCGGTGCCCCACTTCCTCCTTTAAAAAATAAAATATAAATAAATAAATAAATAAATAAATAGCAAACAAGAGTGTGCCGTACACTGTTCCATACCTTGTTTCCTTCACACCTCACATAGTTGAGCTCATAAAGTGCTACATCAATCTTTTACACTCTAGATGGTATTCCATCATATGGTGCGCTGCAGTTTTGCTATACCAGATCTGTGGACAGTTGTGTACGTTTTCTACTGATTATCAACAGTGCTGCAGTGAACATCCTCATCCACCCGTCTGTGCACTTGTGCGTTGATATCTGTAGGACACATTCCCAGAAGCAGAGTATCTGGATCAAGAGGTCTGTGCATTTTAGATTTTGATTTGTCACATTTCATTTGCTCCACTGTGATTGTACCAAAATATCACTGTCATTTTGCTCTGTGGGCACTGGATCCAGGAGGCATGCTACCCTCATAGTGCCCCGTGGGGGCTTTTCATCATCAAAAACCTCCTCGTACCACATCCTGACACAATAGGACTGCCCTCTTGCTTCCCCCATCCCCACCCTTTACTTCAAGAAAGAATAAACCCCATTCAAAAGACTTCATCTTCTTGGATATTTTAGCTTTCCTTGGGTGTAACCATTGTCCAAAAGGCTTGGCTCCATGAATATCTTATGAAAAACTGAACTGTGCTTTAATTTGTATTACACTAGGAAAAGGCAGTGTTTTAGTTTCCTACGAACATATTCCTAAATATTACTTCCAGATACAGACACAGCTTTGGGATAGTTACGAAGGTCCTATGTTTGAGCTACCTGGGCCTCTTCCCATGGCCAAATTCTTGTGCTAGGATCTGCGTTGCAACTCAGGAAGTAGTCAGATCCCGCTCACTGCTGTTTCTGCAAAAGCCTATAGAAGATCTGGTGGTCTCTACCTGAGGCTCCTAGTTGGAGATTAAAATCATATTTAATAATACAAGGTGAAATCTGTTACTTGAGTAGTGCTTAGTGGCTGTTTGACTTGTCAGAAATGATCTATCATGTTAACTGCTTGCGACTTTGTTTTTAGAACATACCTAAAGAGGTAATATAGCTGTCCTATTATAGGCGAATTCTTTGCTGCTAAGGTAACAAAGCGGGAGGAGCAGGAGAGCAATTCTGAAGGTGGGGGCAAGTTTCATACAAATAAAATCCTGATTAGCTTCATATCAAAATTAGAACAAATAATCTTTGTTTCTCTTGAGTTGTCATATTTGGTTTCCTTCAATAGATAGCGATTTTTCCTAGGGTTAGGCAACACATTGAAACATTTTCACACTTCAGAGTGTGGAAAATGTGATGTACCACTAAGCTAACGTCTGCACGCTGAACACAACTTTAAAATATGCTTGCAAAACTGTGGCTATAGTTTTATTATGGTGATAACCATGACCATGACCAAACAGGAGATACAATAAACATTTCACCTCAAAAGGAACATTCTCGAAGAGATGGATATAGTTAAAATATATATTGGATTGCACCACAAGCCTAGATAAGCTGCTGATTGTCTAATGTCAGGGAAGTCTGTATAAAGTTGAAGCTAAAAGCCTGTTCTGTTAAATCCCAGTTCATCTCTACCGGGGCATTGTTTCTCAGGAGCTCAGTGAAAGGAGGAGACTCCATAAAATATGTATCTAACAAAGCATGTCAGCAGCTTGAATGGAGCAAACCAGTCCAGATCCGAGAATTCTAATAAATAAATGAAGTTGAGCATTTATTGCCAACAATCATGTCACTGGGGCCACGGAAAACTGGAGCCGTGCAGCTGGGAGGCAGGAGTGTGGAGCCAGAGAAGGTAATGGAACGCGCCCAGGTTTGATTATTTATGGCGTGCTGATGAAGAGACAACTTTCCATATGAGGAACAGCTTAACGGAGGAATAGTCAAGCTAAACCAGGAAGAGGTCCAGAGAAAGAGAGAGTAACAAAAGGGGACATGAATAAAAATGACAGCTAATAAAACAATACAAATCTAAAATGCTGTAACTTTCAGAAATAATTTAGGGCCAAGAGAAAAGAAAAAAGTCCCGTTTTGCTGGCTCTGGGACAATTTTCCAAGAAGCAAAAGACATTAAGCAAAATGAGTATGCTGAATTTAAGACCAAATTTGCCTCTATGCCTTCCTAGCTGTAAGTTTGGTTACTCCTGAAGCTGGCTTTATTCGTAAAAAGGGAAGTGCCAATTCCATTTGTATTTAGCTAATATATCCATTTTTTCAACAAATGTTTATTGTACATTATTCCATATCAGGTACTGGACCCTCTGGGGCTGCGTGCTGAACAAAGACACAATCCCTGCCCTCCAGAGGCTTATGGTCTAGTGTGGGAAGTGGACAAGTCCACTGTCAAGTTCAAGACCCGGGGGTGAGCACTGCGGTGCTGGCCAGATCCAGGCCAGGAAGGGGCAGCCTCAGGGAGGAACATGAGGGCCAAAGTAGAGCCCAGAATGGAAATAACTGAATGCCACTTTCTGTATAAAGAAACACTTGGCAGCCTCCATGTACTCCAGATCCTACTTTGATAACTGAAAAATTAAAATACACTTTTTATGCAAAGATGAAAATTTCTATGGTTCTCAGTAGAGTTTTCATTTTTGAATTCTGGACTTGAGACCTACGTGAGCTGCTTTATTTTTAAAATTGTATTATTTTTTTTTTTACTTTTATTTGCATTTATTTTATGCAGAATTTACTCCCAGGCCATAGGTTTTTGTTTCTTCAGTTTCTTCCAGGAAGTCTTTTTCTTCTGAGCAAAACCTTTTTTTTTTTTTTTTTTTGCAACCTCCTCTTCTGGTTTAGGAATACTCTGTTCTTTTTCAGTAAGGATCGTCTCAGCGTGGCAGGGAGAGCTCATGTATGAGTTAATCCCACCATAAACCCTGTAAATTCTCCACTACATCTTGGGGGGGGCTTTGTTCACCTGGATGAGCTCAATGACCAGAGACTCTACATCTAAACCCTTAAGTTCAGCATTACTCTGCGGTTTTAAAGCATCTGCAGTAAAAACTCAGCACGTTTTGGGCCACTGACCCGGTGTCCAGCCCCACTGTTTGCCCTGGGCACAACTACCAAATACACCATGGTAGCGACGGAATGGCACACATTGCTTCTGCAAAGTGACATCTTTCACAGGTACTTTCAGGTACTGTCATGTGACCTTGGATACATGCGTATAAAGTGAACATGAAGATTTGAATCTCTTCATTTTTTTTTTTTTTTTATTTTTTTTTTAAATTTTTTTTTTTCAACGTTTTTTATTTATTTTTGGGACAGAGAGAGACAGACCATGAACGGGGGAGGGGCAGAGAGAGAGGGAGACACAGAATCGGAAACAGGCTCCAGGCTCCGAGCCATCAGCCCAGAGCCTGATGCGGGGCTCGAACTCACGGACCGCGAGATCGTGACCTGGCTGAAGTCGGACGCTTAACCGACTGCGCCATCCAGGCGCCCCTGAATCTCTTCATTTGCATGATTTTGTAGGGTTTTCTGGGTCCAGTGAATGGCGGACCATTTTCAGAGATCACCTGAGGCCGCTTACAGGAAGAGCCTACCTGAGCCGTTTTAAATGGTCTTTCTATGGTCTAATACACCTCTTCTCCAAGGCTGGCCAGAAACATGATAAATATCAGCCCCCGGTTACTGCGAGGCCCAAGGCAGGAGCATCACTCACTGTGCACACACGAGGGAATGGAGTCCTGGACAGGTAACGCTCTGAGGGTCACACGGAGCAGCACGTTTCTACACCTCACTGCCTGTGGGTCAAGGATGTAGGTTGGGACCACACCAACAACATGTCTGTGTCCAAGGAAGGCTCATCAATGAAGACCCACTGGCTTATCAATCTGAGCTGTTCCCAGAGCCTCTTTAGCTGAATGACCCTCTCTTTCCTTCCTGCTCCCCAGTAGGAGTCCCTCTCCGTGCCACTCCAGCTGAAGAGGCACTCTTAAAGGGCCAGAAGCCCCTTATCTTGGGTGGCAGCAGGACCCTTCCCACTGTAATGCAGGGGAGTGCTTCTAGAAGCTGAGAACTAGAACATTCTATTCCGAATGAACCCACACACATAGGCATCCAGTGAGGCCCTCTGCACTGCACATCTCCTTTTCTCATAATAAGAGCTTTCTTAAAGATGAGTGCTGACCCCCCTGCCCCCTGCCCCAAACCTATGGTATAGGGCCCTGATGAGAAGGGGATCCAGTCAGGGCACCTAATCATGAGCCAGTCACACCCTCCTACCTGGGCCCGTGCCCCATTCATAAGTCTCTACTTTTTACAGGCTGTCTATACCCTCCGTGTTTTGCTGTAGGCAAAACACTGGCTGTAGGCAGGTGTCTCCACAACCTGGTGGACTTCAGAGTTTCCTTTACTTGCTGTGTGGGGGCAATCTCCCCCACAACTCTGCCTCTGTACATACTCCAGACCCCCTCCTCTGCCTTGGCCGACTGGCTAGTATTTCAGAAATACTGCTTAGTATCTGAGGACTGAGTAGTCTACGAATTATTTTATAGTTTGAATTCAAGTTTCATGGTTTGAATTCAAGTAGTGTTCTTGGTTGATCTCACTTTTAGGCCTTCAGACCAATCTTCCCAAAAGGTGCGGCACTGAATGGTAAAGTGGTTTCATTACTAACCTGGTTCTAAAAATATCAAACAGTGAAGGTCTGATATGATCTCTTTCAAACTGGGTAAAGCACGATGATTGACACACCACGGCAGCAAAATCTTTCAGAGATTTCCATGCCTACCCTCATAGTCTCAAATTTATAAAACTATTTGCAAAAAGTCAAGAATTGACGTTCTGGAAAATTTGAGCCAAATCGTGCTAATGAACACTTTTTTTTAAAATAAGACATTAAAAAAAAAAAAAAGATGACTTAAAAACCACTAGCTTATCAAGTCGAATTCAGTTCTTCCTGGTTCGGCAACTTCCTGTAGCACAGAAACATGTTGTGACGACGCCTGGGCCGTGCTTCAGGCAGACGGCCACATGCACAGTACTTTCACCCGGAGGCTGGAACCTCAGCTGGACGACTGCTTAAACTCCCCCATTCTAAGAAAATGATTTTGCAGCCAGGATGTCCAGGAGCTCCAAGTGGCAACTTTTCTGGTTCCCAGGAATTTAAGAGGCAATCATTTACTCTTGGCTTTCGAAGAGAACCCTGGGCTTGAAAGGCACAGTTACATCGAAAATTGATCAGCTAGCGATGACCCTGTGAAGCTCCTTGGGAGGGAGGGCGAGCGGTTCAGACACCTAGCCATCTGGGCTGAACTGTCTAGCACACTTTCCAGGTTGTAAATTTCCTGGCCCGAAAGACTATTTGAGAAGAACTTTTAACCAAAAAGTGGTTTTTTATTAGCTGAAGTACTAAAAAATGCTTGATTACTTTGATATGGAACACTACAGCTGTAAGACTTACCAACATCTAATCTTCAAGGCAACGTACATTTAAGAAAATAGCAAAAATATTGGAAAAAATCCAGGAAACATGGAATTTTAAATTATGGTAGATGAGAACCTTATTAAATGTACTGCTCTACAGCCTATTCAAATACACCAGAGAATCTGATAAATATCAACACCATACGTGTGGCTGAGACTGGCCTGGCTCACATTTGTCCGTCTACTTAAACAGCAAACAGCTGAACAAAATGCTATATGCGCATGCTCAAACACGCTGAACACTGTACTTGAAGAACAGCCTATATAATTTTTTACATTTCAATTGCCAAATTTTGGTCTTTTTCTTTATTCTCAAAGTCTAAGACATTAATGGTTAGTACACAGACTTTTAAAGTAAAACTGCATATGGTTAGAAAAATATACACGAAAGGCATATATATATATATATATATATATGTATATTTTGTAAGAAAATAAAACTATGTACAAAAATCACTTGTGCTCATTAATGCTGATCCTAATTTGTCTGACTTTTATAATTAAGCACCACCATAAAAATGCAGGGCTTTGAGAGAAACAGAGAGCAAGCAAGCAGCATTCTCTTTACCCCCACCCCCAAGATTTCATTTCTCAGTCTCCCCGGGAGGTCCGGTCACCCCCTGGCTAGAGAATGCATTTAAAATCGTCCACAGCTTGGGAGGGTCCTCACAGTTGTGCTCTTGTTCCCAGTGCTGGAGGACTTCTTCCTTCCTGGCCAGCGTCTGTGCACAGAGGACACAGTTAAAGCCTGAACGGGCCCCAAAGAGGAGGGTGTGGGGGCTGGGACTCGCAGAGCCCCGGGGGACCGCCCCCGGCAGCGGCTCCCTGGGTCCCGCTTGGGCTCCCTCCATTTTCCTGAACCTGTCCACATCAGTGTGATGATGAAGGCACAGCTGCCTTTTCAGCTTAGGAAATGCATTTAAGTCCTCATCAGGGGGAGCACGCTTGAGTAGCCTCCTTCTCTCAGGATGTTGTTTCCTGAAAGGAGCAGTGTGTTTCACCAGTTCTTCCTGAGCTCCTGTGCTTCCCGGTAAGATCTCCTCTTGCAGCCGGCCCTGAATTTCCTCTCCGTGAACGTAAAGTAAATGAAACTTGATTTCAGCAAAAGACTGGGCAGTGATCTGACAACGGCCACATTTGATTTGTAATTTGACTTCGTCCGCCTGGGTTAGGAGGAGGTCTTCTTCTAGGCTTGACTTGTTTTCCCTGAAAAGGGGGAAAAAACTGTGTGTAAGATTTCACGCAAAACATAACTGGAACTTCTTGTTCAGGGATCCAGAACACGCCCAGTGAGGCGAAGGACGGGGAACGGGGGAAACGGCACATGGGAAGCGCAGACCACCGTGGACACCGACCGTCACTCCCGGTTGGGGTCACACCATTCTCAAGCTACCAGCCTCCAGTGAAAGAGTGTTTCCCTTTCTATCTCTCCCCCAGGGGAGCTAACTATTCTTTGGTTACCAGCTAGGTGTTATCTACTCCAGAGTCAGGTAGTACCAAGTGAGGCACCATAGGGACCCACTTTGTTCAGCCACACCACCCACTCACTGCTGCCCTTCCTAACCTTGAGCACTGAATGCAGCTTGGACAGTTAACCTAAACATCAAAATGTACTACAGAAAACAATTCAGAAGAGAGGTTTCTTTACAGTGGCTGCTAGATGTGTTAATAAAAGGCATAGACAGGGGCGCCTGGGTGGCTCAGTCGGTTGAGTGTTGACTTCGGCTTAGGTCATCATCTAGTGGTTCACGAGATCGAGCCCCAAGTCGGGCCCTGTGCTGACAGCTCAGAGCCTGAAGCCTGCTTTGGATTCTGTGTCTCCCCCTCTCTCTGTCCCTCCCCCGCTCACACTCTGTCTCTCTCTCTCTTTCAAAACTAAACATTAAAAATAAAATAAAATAAAATAAAATAAAATAAAATAAAAGGCACAGACATATCTCAGTGGATAGTAACGTCTGAAGAAAGGCAGAGAAACTCTAGAAAAGCCAGGAAGACAAAAGGCAGGCACCCCTGATTTTAAAATGAAGGTGGGAGCAGAAGCCAAAACTGAATAGAAAGTATTGAGAACAATTAGGACGATTAAGAACTATGAGGGACAGAGAACCTAAACTTAGAATTGTTTAATCTTCATGGTGCTGATGACAGTTCATTTCAGTGACTCTCCCTCCATCATCCAGTGGAAAGCAGGTGGACTGCTGGGGTTTCTGGCAGACCCATTGCTCTAAGCCCAGCCTGCCAAGCTTTCAAACTACAGAGCCTGCTTGTTCGTAACACCAGAAATCAGTACCCGCACAAGGCAATGATGACACGGGAAATGTTAATCTGGCCTGACAGGAAAACTAGTGCAAATGTAGAGGGCTGGGTCTGGGACCTGAAAGTATGGTCAATATGGGGGACGCGGAGTCCCTACCATGGGTCAGACTATATTCTGGGGCAAACAATGACACTTAGATATAAATTCTGTGGCCACAAGTTTGGGAACATTACTTGTAGAGGGTACCAGGAACTATATACAGTGATTTCCTATTTCCTATTTCAGATGCAAAAATCCTCTCTTTGTGACCCCAGCATACCGCAAACTGGTGTCTGTGCCCCGGCTAACTGGGATTAGAGGAATTAAAGAATCATCACTGCTCAGAAAGCGACGAGAAATGAGATCACTCTTCACAGACATGGAGGACGAGGTAACGACCTTCCGGAATGTTGATCTGAGGAATGTTTTTACAGACCTATCTTTCTGAAGAGGAAATACCGCCCTGTTCTCCAAATCCAAGCACCCCTTGCTGCCAGGCCTCCGTCCCCTTAGCACTCACCTCTCCACGGGTCCCTCGGGCCCTCGAGCGGTCAGGCCTCTGTTCTTTGACACGTCCCCTGGCTGTCTTTCGCTGGGGGACGGCTCCGTGCTGATGACAACCCGGTGCACTTCTTTTAGGTGGCCGAAGTAGACCCTGACGTGGCCAAACACTTTTGCACAAAACTCACAGCACACGAGTTTCTTCAGACGGTTCTCCGCGTGATGGAGTTTCATGTGTGCGCTCAGGCTGCCGGGACGTACATAGGCCTTGCGGCAGACTCGACAGCTGTAAGGCCGTCTGTTAGTGTGTGTGTTCATGTGGTCACGAAGGTGCTGTTTGAACTGGAAGTGGTGGTTACAGACGTGACACCTGTGCCACGGTTTCTTAATGCCCGAGAGTCCGTTTCTCAGCGCAGAGCCGGGCTTCGGGGAGGTGCCGCTATCCTGCCTACAGCCGGGATACTTAGGGCTGAGGGGACTGTTTAACAACATGTCCTGCCCGAGGCTGCCTGGTGTCTGGGGCTGGAACACGCCTGCAGGAGAAGCCAGGGGAGCCAAAGCAGACACGACAATCACAGGCTTGGGCATAATGCTGCGGTATTTCTTCAGAGACCCTGGTTTTTGGTCACTGGATTCTTGCGGATCAGCTTTTACTCTTTCTTTACTATCTTTACACTTATTAAGGACACATTTCCTCCTTTTTCCCTGAAATGCCAAAATTTCATCTGGTACCTTTCGTTTTCTTACTCTTCTCTTTGCTGCCCCACCACTGAGTTTTGCTTTGTGGCTGAGATCTGGTCTGGTGGCTGCACAAAAGGTACTTTCACAGGGGCTCTGTGGAGCAGGTGTCTTGCCGAGCACCTTGGTGGCTGCAGTAAAGCCCTCTGGGATGGAGGATGCCTTACCACAGGCTGCCCTGAGCCCGGGCACAGAGCCATCTGTGAGGCTCACGTCTGACTGGCCTCCACACACCTCCGCTGTTCTCCCTCTGGCATAGGGCAGGATGGGCAGTTTACCTCTGGGGACTGGAGAGATCAGCTGAACTGCACTGCTGAAAACAGCTGGTGATAAAATGGTCATGGCTTTTGTAAGATCAGCTTGTTCTCTCCGTTTCCCACTGGCAACGGGAGAAGGTTTACTGCAGGTTTCCTCACTCACCAAGGTTGCTCTCCCTGGAGTCACTGCGAGGCCCGGCTTGGCTGAGGGCTCTTCTGGTGTGGATACCATCGGGGTGGCAGAAGGGTTCAGATCTCCATGGTCGTTGGTCCCTGGGGGTGGAGAGTCTCCGGGGCCACCATGGTTGGTCAGTGCCGCCATGCTGATGCTGGACGGGCCTGGGTCTAGTGACGGCACTTGCTCTGATTGACCAGGTCTGTGTGGGGGTTTGGGACGGTCAGGTGGGGAGGGGGACGTTTGGGTTTGGGCAGGAGGTATGCCAGCACCACTCTCAGAGGAACTCCGAGTGGGTTTCTTTCTCGATCCTTTGTTATTTCTTGGGGGTTGGTATCGAGGAATAGGGAGCTTCAGATTTTCAGGCAGCGCCAGTCTGGGTTTCTGGATTGGCTGAGCGGAGGCGACATGTGGCAGAGCGACGAGAGAAAACGTCCCCTCCTGTCCAGCAACCTGCATCAGAGCGTAATTTTGGGTGGGCACCCCCAGAGGCTTGGCGTTGATGGAGGGTCCTGGATTCACCTGATCAGAGAGTGATGATGAAGGGCAAGGCAGCACTCTGGATGTCAGGACTTTGGGCATGATTTTTGGTGCAATGGTCCTAAACTGACTCTTATTCTGCAAACCTTTCCCGCTCTGAATCGTTCCAGAAGAGACGTTGGACTCACCTGCAATGACAATGGCAGTATAAAAAGTCACTCTGGTGTAACTGTCCTATTGTGAGGAGTGCAAATAAGCATCATTTCCTCTGCCTGTGATGCGTTCCAAGGCTCACCCTTGGCCTTCTGGGCAAATGCCTGTGTTCCTCAACACCCAGCCTTAAAGTCAACTCCCATTCACCTTCCCAAGGACCAAGAGGATTATTCTCCTCTATGGTTCCAAAGCCCCCAGGATAACATTTACCACTTTCCACAGTAGTTTATCTGTGTGTCTTTCCTACTCAACACAGAGATTCTTGAAAGTTGGACTCTGTCTTTCCCATTCCATATTCCACGTCCATCCTCTCCACGTACCTACTTCCGATTCCTGGTCTCCTTTCCCGCCCTCCCGAGCTGCAGAGACTGTCCTCTGGTATGTTCCGCTGTGTATTTCATTTATTTTATAGACATATCTTGTTTTCCCTATTAAACTTAAGCTTTGTGAGCATAAAGCCTCTATTTAATTCAGATCCATATTTCCCAGTGTATCTTCAGTGGGAAACAAATGTTTCTTGTATCAAGCTCCTTTCTCACTCCCTTCCAGGACGCACCATTTGACCCACTGGCCGGTGCAGTTTGTTTTGCACAGTGGAGGAATTTCCACAGTGAATGCTAGCTTTGTTGCTGTTTCCCGTGTGACTTGTGAATTTCTTCTCACACCTTTCAAACTGTTTATGTGTGCTTTTGCAATTAAATCACCAGCATTAAAAAAGCTGATGTGACACCTTAAAAAATGTTGAATAAAAACAAAATGATAGAAAATGATAAGATACAGAGATAACATAAAAAAGGCATGAATCACGTAAAAAGCACCTGCTAGGACACTAATAGGTACAATTTTAACTGATACAATAACACTTCCAATTCCTTATTTACTAGGTTAACTGAAGACCAAGTACAACTATTCTCAGAGAATAATTAAGGCAACATTTCAATGCACTGCTTCTAAGAACTGAATCATCTCTTATTCCCTGAGACCTCAAGGCCCAAGGCCTGGCTGCAGTAAAGTTCCCCTTTTCTAAGTTCCTCATTTCAGCCAAACTTTACTCCCATTCACGCTTGCTAGGTACCTACACTATTCGAGGGATTGGCTATGACAGGCTCACATCCCCTTTCTAAAGCCTTTGGGGGCAGATGTATTTTGCAATTCACACTTTCAAATTTTAGAAAAGTAACGAGATGCATAAGCCAAATGTTAAGTAACACCCAGCAGGGTCTGCAGAGCATCCAATTTAAACCTACCACCACTTCTGTAGTAAAATATAGGAGTATTCGCAAAAAGTGGGACAAACGGAGGGTTTTTAAAATAGTCTTGCTCTGTTCAGGTTTTGCCTCTGAATGAGTTTTGGTTTCCAACTTTTGATCACATTTTCTGTTTTCTGGGCTTTTGAGAGTCTGGAGCTGTGGATGAAGGACTGAAGAACTCTTCTAGGGATACCAACGATACAAAGATGAACAGACACAAGTTCTACCTTAGGAAGCTGGCAATCTACTTCCATCTACTGAAACAGACAAAAATTTTAAATCAGCCTAAATTTTAACGTCTACAGTTACTGAACTAACAATTTTAGCAGAAGGTTGTTTCTTTTGGCAAAAATGACACTCCTCGCATGAGTAAGCAGCGTAGGAATAAGGTTGAAATGTATACCGATCAGCTTGTTCTAGAAAGTAATCCCTCTTCGGTGAAGAAAAAGTATGTTAAAAACATGTTTCACATGGTGGCCTGCATTGGGGTAAGAAGGAAAAAGACTAGCGCTATGGGAAAACTCAGGTCAGGAGAACCGTGGGATCTGTTCTTACCCTCTTTAGCTTTGTTACCCCAAAGCTCATGGGTGAATGAACTGGTCCATCATCTCACAACAGTCTGTTACAGATTGCTTCTTCTTCCCACATACTTTTATTTATCTTTTGGTTCTCTATCTATAGACTTTAAATGTAAATGCCTTCCATTTTTAGCCTTGTCTTCTCATCTTGGCGGAAGAAGTGCTGAAGTCAGTTGTAAATAAATGTTAAATTGGGATTGAGTTTACAGAAAGCTTAACATTATTGATAGCTTTTGGTTGCTTAAAGACAAGGCTTATTAAATAATTACATTAACAATAGTAATGGTCTTGGAATCTACACAACAAATCGAGGCTGAGGAAGGAAGAGAAGAGAAAATGTCTACTGCATACTCCCAGCGGACTGAGTACAAAAGAACAGGAAGAAAAGCTGCTTTGTCCTTAATCAGTTGTAAATCCTCTTGAAATAATATGTGACAAAAATACATCACAGCACAAGACCCATCACCTCACTCATCTGCTCAAAACTGTCCAAGGGCTCTTCATCTCCGAGCCGGAGTCAGAGTCCTTGCAATGGCCTGAAAAGCCTCATGCCCTCAGCTCCTGGGAACCTCTCTGACTGACTTCCTTTGTTAGCTAAGCTATGCTCCAGCCGCAGTGGCTTCTTCACTGTTCCTTCCACGTGCACACACCCGCTTTCTCAGTGTCTGTACTTGCCGTGTTCACTGCCAGGATGAGCTTCCGCCTTCCAGATAAATGCCCAGTACTTGCTGCAGTGTTTCCTTCAAGTTTGGTCAAATGGTTTCTTCCTGGGGAGCTCCTCTCTGACTACCTTAGTTAAAACTACCCCCGTTCTGAACTTCCCTCCTTTCCAGTCATAATTTTCTGTAGCGCATTTACTCCATCTTACAGATTACATCATGGGCCACTGCCTTTCGTCGCTGACGTGGAGGGCAGAGATTTTGTCCATGTCTCCAGGGTCCAGAACAGTGTTAGGCATGTGGCAGAAATGTCACAGTTATCTATTGAATTTGTAAGTGGTAATTATGTGATTAATGGCTGAAATAAAGAATTCATAGACTGAGCTTAGAAAATCATCTTAAAAAAAAAAAAAAAGAAGAAAAGAGGGCCACAATTTAAAAGCGACCTTTAACATCTCCAAATTTCTAAAATTAAAAAATAAGAAAATTGGTTAGCACCATAATAAAACCCTTTATTCATTTAAAAAAATTTTTTTTAATGTTTCGTTATTTTTGAGAGAGAGAGACAGAGTGCAAGAGGGGAGGGGCAGAGAGAGAGAGAGACAGAGACAGAGACAGAGAGACAGAGACAAAGAATCTGAAGCAGGCTCCAGACTTCAAGCTGTCAGCCTAGAGCCTGATGTGGGGCTCAAACTCATGGACATGAGATCATGACATGAGCTGAAGTCGGATGTCCAGCCAGTTGAGCAACCCTGAGTGCCCCTAAAACCCTTTAATATAAAGAGAATAGGTGAGGCCCACTGACTGGCCATCTGAGGGAGTAAGGGAATGATAAATTATGCTGCTCGGGTACAAGATAAAATAGAGAAACAAGCAAGTTCTGAAAAAGAAACTGCTTTAAAGAAAACAGACATCCATAGAGGGGCACAGCAGGGATTGGAGTGAAGAGAGAAGAGACAACTGGAAATGGAAAAACTGAACCACAGAAGCAGAGGACGGTGATGTCAACATGAAGAAGAGCAGAAATAACAAAGACCAGAAGGTACAGCTGAAGCAACAACCAGTGGTCAAGGTCACTTCGAAGTCTCTGAAGATTTAAGTTGGGAAGGGGCTTCCTATTTTTATGACCAAATCTAAGAAAGCAACCTTCTGACAGTTAAGGTTTCCAGAAGTGAAACTAGATATATTTTACAGAGCCATCCAAAAGGGAGCGAGCTAATTATGATGCATTTAAAGTTAATGTGCTTTGATCGATCTTCAAAAGTTTCTACGTTACGGTGGAAATAAAATCACACAGGAAGAGCAGTGCCATTCAAAGGAAAAGGAGGCCAACTCTGATGTGGGAGCGAAGGAAACCCCTCAGGGTAACTGGTTGTGCCAGCAAGGGAGAACACTGAGCAGTGAGCAACCTGGGCGACCGGAAATGAGAGTCATAAGTGACAGGTATGATGACTGCCAAAAGAGTCAACTCTCAAGTTTGCTGCAATTCAACCAAGTGGATCCTGGAGTAGAAAAGTTAATCAATTGCCTTTATGATCAACAATTATAAGATAATCATAAGAAATCTTTGGGGTGAAAGATAAGGCCTTATTAGATAAATGTAACCTATTCATGTTGGCCTGGATCTATCAGGAAGTATAGACAAGGGTGAGGGTGTCTGTGAAGGTGGTGTTGCACCACCAGAACCATTAATGATGGAACAACAGGGAATGGAGTGATGCATTAGAAGAAATGTATAAGGCAGGAGAACGAGGGCAAGGCCCGAAAACGGAAGAACAACCCCTAGGAATTACTTAAATATGTTCAGCAACAGGGTACTCATAAAGTAAATATCCAACCATACAATGTAATATTATGCAACAGTAAAAAAGAAAGGCGGGGTAGACTGATCTGGAACACTCTCCAAGATATGAGATGTATAGATTATTATTATTGTGTTAGATTAAAAAAACAGTGGGGTACACACACAAATATATTCCTTACAGGCACAGAATATCTCTAAAAGTAAACAAAAGAAACTAGCATCGGTAGTGGCCTTTGGGTTGGGGGGAAAGGAAACTAAGAGGTCAGGATAGGACACGTGCTTATTTCCCACCGAATACTCTCTGCACCTGACACAGGAGGTTCACACCTATCTGCTGAATGAATGCAAGGAAAATGAAGTTTCCCTTTTGAATCTGTTATTAAAAGGGGTACCTTTGGGGACAGTCACGGTGGGTAAGTGTGTGTCTTTG
The DNA here is from genome assembly GCF_046562875.1 of Panthera onca. Taxonomy (NCBI): domain Eukaryota; kingdom Metazoa; phylum Chordata; class Mammalia; order Carnivora; family Felidae; genus Panthera; species Panthera onca. The sequence continues at coordinate 27,777,097 of NC_138345.1, forward strand.
CATAAATGACTGTGTCTACATTACACACGGTGTCTTCTGTTTTTATTTTCCTTGCCTATTTAAGGACAAGAATTGCTAATGATAAGGGAAGTAATCTAATAATCCGACAGGCTGTGCATAACTACCCCCCAAAGTTAAGCACTGAGAAGTATTAGAGCTCATTACTTCCCAAGGACAATGGGAGTCCTGAGAATTGTTCCTGCAAACGCTAGGCTCTTCAGGAGAAAACGAGGCAATCTGCAATAAAGGTCAGTTATGCTACAATAACCACAGGCTTGAATTTTTTTTTTTTTCTTTTTAAAGTAGTTTGAACAATAGGAGTCCTTAGAGAAGCTGAAAATGCTGTTAAGTTTTTAAAGCTCCAAAATACTAGGATGTGTGCTTGTAGGAAGTCTTTCTTGGCAATGCAGTTACTACAGTGGTTTGGTCCACACACATTTACAAGGCCTCCCCAGATGGTGTGATCTACAAACCCTCCCCGTCACCTACTGAATTATAGATCTCAAAGAAGTGTGCACTAAATAATGAGAGGTAGAAATTTCCAGTGACATTCATAATTTCTGGAAATCCTGCAAAATTTCCCATAACACTGTTAAAGAGACTCACAGGACTCTCAGGCACTAAACATGGACTTTTATTAACTGAAAACATAAAAGGCGCACTCAGTAAAATTAATTCTGTGCAATTATACAACGTGAAACTTAATATTAGGATTTTAAGCATGGGCTGTTTTTACTACGTTAAGTGTATAAAAAAAAAACTATTTTGAAAAGTGACATTTACAGTTGGTGAAAAACCGATAGAACTGTGGATTAAAGGGAAACACGGAGGCATTGAGTCCTTATTAGGACTAGAATCTGTGCTAGGTCTTTTAATTGAACCCTCACACAAGCTTTGCAAATAAATATTATTGTCCCCTTTTTACAGATTAAGAAAAATAAGACTTGAGGACTTAAGTAATGTGCTAAAGTCCACGCCATGCAGATCTCCATTCCGATCTGAAGCAATGACCTTCCTCTCTTTCATTCTCTCCTCAAAGGGGCTAAATTATATACCAAGTTTTCCTAATTAACTCCAAAATACAGTGGTATCTCTGAATTTTGCAGAGACAAAAGGGGAAATTTGAAATAGAAATGGCTTGTCATACATATCCCAAAATTTCGATTACAATTAAACGACACTTTCTGAAAGCCCACTTGTTAGGAGAGAATTCATGAACAATTAATAGTCATTTGAAGGTAAAGGCAGATTTTTTTTTTTTTTTAAGGCGAATTTGCCCTTAACATCCATAGGCCTCTGACAAGTCCAGTAGAGTTGCCAGATAATAGTTGTTTGGAGAAAGTGCAATCAATGTGCGTCCTCCTCTGTCACCACCAGAGGACTGGTCTGACAGGCAGAGACCCAGAGGGCAGAATGAGGGCTAATGGTACTCAGTGTCAGCAGGCAAGCTAGCCCAATCGCACTGCCTCACGACAAGGCTGGCAGAGATGCTACTAAGGAATACGTACGAGGGCAGGCAGTTTTCTACAAGCCTGCCCACAACTCACCCCCTCCTTTCCACTGGCAGAACCACAGCCTGCTCTGTGGCTTCTCAAAAGTTGTTCCCACTCGTCCCTTCATTAGTTTGGGCCCGGTTCCATCATCCCATCTGTTTGACCCACCGGCCTGCTGCTCAGCATGGAGTAGTGATTGGGCACAGAGACGAGAGCCCCTGCTCTTGAAACGGGCTCCCTGGACCGAGGCTCAGAACGGAAGTCCTGCCAAAGTCTTAGCCACAGAAGTGCCAAAACTTTTAGACATTGTTTAGGTTTTAATTTCATTAAACTGAAAGACCCTATTTTTAATTTTATTTGTTGGCATCCCTGTTCTCCCTCTCACTTGGCTTTCTAATGAGAAATTCCAGTTGGGGTTCAAACTGTTTCCCAAGATGGTCTCTGGTTAAAACAAATATGGTAAAAGCCTGGAGAAGCAGGAGATAAAAGAAATGCCTCATAACCCAAGGGAGCTCAGCTTATTTTGTTGAAAAACCTATAAGCACGTTTAGCTACCGCCCACCTTCTCCCCAGGGCGCTGTCCAGGCACTGCAGCAAGAGTCCACAGGAATTTATGGAGCAGTGACTACAGAGCGTCCTGTAACATGCGCTGGCAACAGGCACCAGTGTATTTTGTGTCTACAGACTCAGGGTGCCATTTCTAGTTCACTTATCTGTAGCACTAAGACCTCCTTGAGTCAGTACATCTAGGACCCAGATCTCTAGCAATCTGATACTATACAAAGGAAATAAGCACTTCCTAATCACAGATCTTGTATCCGGAGCCCATTTTTGTCCATTCTCTTTGCACACTTCCCTGCTGTGCAGAGTTATGCAGCTAAGATAGCTAAGGCCTTCTCCTTCCCTCCTGTAACACCACTAGTGATATCCAGGCATCCTCCCTTCAGGACACACCTTTGAGAGCTGTCTTGACAAACCGTGAATTCACTACCTAGCTCTGCAAGAAAGGGAATTCTTGTTTTTGGAGCACCAGAGTTTCTTTATTTCCTGGCACTTATCGAATTCTTTACATGCACTATCTCATTTAATCTCCACAAAAAAAAACCGAGTTAGAAATTACTGGTATGTACGTTTTATAGATAAAGGTTTCGAAGCTGGTAAGTAGCAGTGCTGGAACTCAAGCCTTGGCCCAGCTGCCTCCAAGGTCTCTTTCCACCTTTACATGCTGCCTGAGCTATAATGCACGGTTATGGCCACTATCACGGTCTCTAGTGCAAACATGGTTTTGGGGGTCAGATGTGGTTTCAACTCCTGGCTCTGTCTTGTGGGCTGGGAAAGTCATTCCCAGTGAGCCTAACTGTTCTCATTTACAAAAATGGCATAAGAGTATCTCGCTGCAAAGGTCATGGACAGGATTAAAAGAAAAAAGGACCCAGGAAAAGTGCCAGGATAGCGCCTACCAGTTAGGTACTCAGCAGACATTAGCCTTGCACTTTCTCTTGACAAAAAGCCTGAGGTTCCTGAGTTATTTTTGGTGGGTAGAAAAAAAAAAAACCACAAATGTTGAATGCTAATCATATGGAAATAGTACTGAATCCTTAAACTGATGTTTCTTTGTTGAGAGGTAAATGAAGGAAAGAGGGAAGAAATGGCTATAACTTGTGAATCATGGTCCTACTAGAACTGTAAAGCATTTTTTCCTCCCTTTCTCCAGCCACCTATTACCACAGCTCAATCTTCCTACATCTGATCAATCCTATCACCCTCTCTTACCCCTGCCCCTAAGTTTTACACATCCCATTGACAAAGTGATAATCAGATGAACAGTTACAGTGAATAGGAGTTAACATATGTGCATTTTAAAGAGCTGTTTTGTGGGGACACTCCTCCCTGCTTTTGTTTATACTGAGTATTGATGCTAATTGCTGTTGTTCTCAACACTGCCTGGGAAGAAAATAATAGCTCCCCTAGTAGACCTTTCAGGGGTGGGGGTGAGTCCAGGTCTCCATGGCCCTGGAAGGGAAGGGGCCCAGGGGAGAACTGGGGACACTGGCCACAGGTCTGCAGGACTGTGAGAGCAATGGCCATGTGATTGTTTGATTCAGGAGGAAAAATAAGTGGACTCTCACAGAGCGTACGGGCAAGTCAACCACAATTTTGAAAGCACGTTCTTGTAGATTTCAGTATTTTGTTGAGGAAATCATTAAGAAAGAAATTTAAGATAGCTCGAATACAGGAAGAAAAGTTGGGCACTGAAAGAGGAGCCCACAAAACTGAATTAATTAGACATGTAAATGTATCAGGAAGCGAGAGGAAACAAGCATTCTTTATGGAAGAACTTAAAAGCTAATTAACTAAAATGTTAATGGCAATACAAGGAAAAATAATACAACATGGTTTGTTAAGTTCAAGTAACTTATTATTCTTTTTGAGCCATATAATTCGTGTCCCAAATGAAATGAAAATTTAAAATGCATTATCATTTAAAATATATTTTAATTATCCTCAATTTCAATGAATTTCTCCATCTTAATTATCAGTCCTTTTATCAGTCCTTATTTCTGGGAGGACTTTTTGATTTCCAGTACTTCTGATGAAAAGCAGTTGAAAACTATATGAAATCTTTTAATTTTTAATACATTTAGGAATACAAAGTTATTAATCTTTTTGGCCAAAAAATGATAACATGCCCTAGGTCTTATTCATTATTAGAAAACAGTCAATTTTGTATCTTTACCCAAATCTAAGAATGACTAAGTAGCATGAAAATTTAACTAAAAGCTAATGACCTATGGGGGGACACAAAGCAAGACAAGTGGAAATTTTTGAAATGCCTTATTAACCCCATTCTCTCATTCTTCATCTTGTTGTTAATATTATTAGAATTATTAAGATTCAGTTGGGTCACATAGTTAAAATTCAGAAGACCTTGATAACTGAACTTCATCAAGGTAAAAGCAGCAAATTATTTCATTTGATGTTCTACCACTCAGAGCAAATACCTGTGCACACTGTCTTTCCAGGAGATTCCGACATTTTCCGAGTCAGTTGTTTTTCAACACAATGGGTGAGCGAGGAAACATCTCCTGTGAAAGAGCTTTAGGAAGCTGCTAAGATATCTCATGGCAAGAACTCTTCCATGAACAAATTAAAAATGGGCCCCTTCTTTTTAATCTTATATTTTAATATCAGTTGGAACAGTTAAGTATCCAGGATGAGTAACAAGATGACAGTTGGTGACGAAAACCTTTTCCTTCGTGGAATAAACAGAAAGATAAGGTTTCACCATGCAAATGTGCAGTCAGTTGGAACAATTAAACGAGGACACAGGCAGAAGGTTCTTGCCTTTGGTCAAAATACCAGGATTATGAAACCAAAGTGGTAATAAGGATCATGATGTTTCAACACCAGTATGGTTAAAAGCAAGGGACTGGAATCACGAAGATACTCTTATTTTTATACTGTGATTTCAAAAGTAGATTTATTTTATAGAATGGACATTTTTAAGGAGTATGCAAACCGCCTCTTTAAAAAATGAAATAATTGTTCCACTGCTTTATGGCACAGTTTTACAGATGTTTTATTTTCACTTCTGATTTATCTTCAACTCACAGTGACTTATAACACTTTCTGCTGCAAGTTCCTCTATACCTCAGCCTTTATGTCAAATAGCTCATGACTTGAAAGTGCAAATACACAGGACTACATATTCCTTTATCATGTGCATAATTATTCCCTAAAACTCCTGCTTGTAAATCTTGACTGTCACTTATTTCTTAGTCAAGATGCACCTTGAATAACATAGAGACACTACGTCTAATACTGACACACTGAAGAAAATTAAAAAAGAGGAAACGAAGCACCGGGTACCCACAGGTACTGAGGTAACTGGGTCAGCAGTGGTTACCTTTGTGGAGCCGACCAGATAGGTTGTATGTGAGCTAACCAGCAAATACAGATTCTGAGATACATCTAAGGTAGGTAATCAGATGCTGACGTGAGCTACTACAGAGAGTGAAATCATCAGAGTTGGAAAGCTGTGGGACCACTTTGGAATCCTTTCCTTTTGAATTCTGCCTGGCTTCTCCTCCATCAACACCTTTATTACTACACGGATGGCAATGACAAAGTGTGGTTGAAGGAATGCATACTCTCATCTATGCCTCAGAAACACGTAAGAGTTAACTCTCCATCTTCCCTGAAGAGATTCAGTGATTATGTGGTCCACCTGTGTTCCCTTTTCCTCAAGGCACTGCACATTTGTATGTGTGCGCACGCAGGTTGCCCCGGTTCTGGAGCTGGTGTAGTGGCTGACCATCCGTGGACATTCCTAGTATATGGTGGGTTTTGCACATGACTGTCTTCCTATGGCACCTACCCCACCTGGCTTGACATTGTACTCTCCACTCCCACTGCTAACTGATTAATGCTGAGAAATCCAACCACTGTGAACACTGCGAAACATTACAAATTTAAAGTTTCCAGTGTTGAATTGCAGACCTAGTCCACAATCTTATTATTATTATTTTTTTAATCCCTAATAGACTCCCTTCAGTTCCTCACTGGGGCTAGCTCAGGTTTCTCCCATTGCTTTTCCGAGGCACTCTTCCTCTACCCAACCCCCACCTTATTCCCGTCTCTCTCACCAATGATTTTTGGCACTGATCTTGCAATGGACTGAATGTCTGTGTTCCCCCAAAATTCATATGTTGAAATCTTAATGCCCCAGTGTAATGGTATTAAAAGGTGGGGCCTTTGGGAGGTAAATAGGTCATAAGAGTGAAACCCTTATGAATAGGATTAATGTTTTTATAAAAGAGACCCCACAGAATTCTCTTGCCTTCTTTTGGCCATGTGAGGATACAATGATAAGATGGCAGTTTGCAACCCAGAAGGGAGCTATAAAGGGGAACAGAATACGTGACCCCAAAATATGCTACTTTGGTAAATGAATTATTTTGAGCTGAACATAATCGAGATCCAGAAGACTCCAGAAAAACTTTTACCTCTTCCTAACTACCTAAAAGAATTCTGCTAGGGGGCCTGGCTTAGAGAGAGAGCTATTACTAGACAGAACTTTTATCCGAATGCCTTATCTGTATGGCATGGCACATATCTAATTATCAAATATCTGCTCTATTTATTATCCTATGAATTACCGTCCTCCCCTTTGGAGCCCCAGGCCCCATCCTGTTCCTTAGCTCAGGGTGGCCTATAAGCCTCAATTATGGGACTTGTTTTGGGGTCTTATTGTCTTTGTGGGGCCTCCATTCATACATAACTAAATTTGTTTTTCTCCTGTCCTAAGTTAATTTGATTATTGGATCAGCCAAAGAATCAAAAAGGGTAGAGGAAAAATTTTTCCTCCCCAACAGCTGTCACCAGAATCTGACCATGCTGGCACCTTGATCTTGTACTTTCAGCCTCCAGAACTGTGAGATATAAATTTCTGTGGTTCATAATAAGACACTTATTCTATGGTACTTTGCTATAGCAGCCTGGAGTGACTAAGACCTCATGGAGAAAAGAGAAGTCATCAGGTAGGAACTCATTTACTGTTCCTTCTTTCTCTTTCTAAACTCTCATATGTCAATTCTATAACACAAATAAATTTACTTCTTCTGGAATAAGGGGAAAGGAGGGAGAAGCACTATCACTCTAAATATACAACTCATCCACCTCAAGTCCTGAGACACTAAAATGTGAAAAAAATGTGCACTTCAGAATAAGGAAATGGGAGTATTCCCAACCCTGTTCTGTGTCCCATGCTTCTCTCCATACCCTTCATGCTGGCTCAGGGATCCTCTACCATCAGTGAGCTTCCATTCTTCCCTGACTCCTTTCTAGAAGTACCTGCTCAGTCCCATAAAGTCACCGCTGTCTCTTTCTCTGTTTTAACTGTCCTTCATTATACTGTGATTCTATTATCTGTCTCCTCCTGCTAGAATATAAACTCCAAGAAAGCAGGAGTTTATTTTGTTCACTGCCAGGACCTCAGTCCCTAGAGATCAGTATCTGGTACACGGTAGTCACACAAAATGTTATTTACTAAACGAGTGAACTATAACTCTCAACCGTATTGTCTTGCTTTCTCTTTTGCTTTTGCTGAACACAAAAATATAAAATCCAAAATGCCAATAAAGATTATTTGGGCTCTATCTTGTCTTCAAGATACTGCCCTATCTTCTTTTTTTTCTTCATGAGAAAACTTAATAGTTAGTATGTATAGTCCTTGTCTCTACTCATCAACTTCTATCCATCCTTCAATCCCCTACACCCCAAATTCCATTGTGAAGTACTAAAATGTCCTTCTGTCAGGAGTCAGATTGGGTGCTTAATCTATTATATCTCACTTAATCCACCACCAACTCTTAATATTAACATTTCCAATCCACAGACATGGAAACTGAATATTTCTTTTAAGGGCGCAAAGCTGGTAAGTGAAAGTTAGATTTGAACCCAGGTCTGTCTGACACCAAAACTGTTCCCCTTCCATTCCATCACACTGAACTTATTACTAAGGTGTTTTGCAATTTATCCACTTATCTGTCAGTCTCCCCCAGTGGCTGGTGAGTGCCACATAATCCATATCTATGTTGAGAAAATAAAGGTGTTTTTTGACTAACCTTTTCTTTTTTTTTTTTTTTTTTGGACAGAGAGAGACAGAGCATGAACGGGGGAGGGGCAGAGAGAGAGGGAGACACAGAATCGGAAACAGGCTCCAGGCTCCGAGCCATCAGCCCAGAGCCTGATGCGGGGCTCGAACTCACGGACCGCGAGATCGTGACCTGGGTGAAGTCGGACGCTTAACCGACTGCGCCACCCAGGCGCCCCATTGACTAACCTTTTCTAATCAGAGAGTGCAACCCTCAAGAGAGAGAGTGAGCCTTCTTTCTTCTTCTTCTTTTAATGTTTATTCATTTTTGAGAGGCAGAGAGAGAGAGAGAGAGAGAGAATGAGCAGGAGAGGGGCAGTGAGAGGGAGGCACAGAATCTGAAGCAGGCTCCAGGCTCTGAGCTGTCAGCACAGAGCCTGACATGGGGCTGGAATCCATGAACCGTGAGATCATGACTTGAGCCAAAGTCAGACACTTAACCGACTGAGCCACTCAGGCACCTCAGTGAGCTTTCTATTTTTAACAGGAATCCATAGCGTGGTTGTTTGAGAGGCAGTTAGTACAAAGTGATTCCCTTCACAATGTCCTGGATGTTAAAAGCTAGGCTTTTGCATGGGTGGCCTTCTTTTACAGAACTTCTGGTGAGCAAAGCAGGCTCACACCAAAATAACTTTTTTAAAGCTGAACAATTACACAATAAATTTAATGACACTTTTTTGTGATGTGCAAAAATGAAGAAAAAGGTCATTACAAAGGTCTTTTACAATTTTAGAAATAATATACATTTTCTAATCCCATACCACCTGCTTCTAAAACTGAAGTAACTGACGAACATTGGGACGAATGAAAAAGTCTAAAAAATGTTGAATTTCTGAATTTCTTATGTGGCAAGTCCTACCTCTTTAATAAACTTGATTAAACATCAGTGTCGTGGCCTATAGTTTGGTCTGGGGAATATTCCTTTTTTTGGTGGAGTGGAGGGAGAGGGAACTCCTCAGGGAAAAGCAAACCAATTACATGTAAGAAGGAGAGCAGAGGTCTGGCTTTGGTTTTTCCTTTTGCTACCAGAAAATGTCTGAGCAAGATAATCTTTATTGCCCTTTAGTTGCTCCCTTTAACAAGAAAGGATTATATTGGACCATCAGTTCTCAAAGTGTGGCCTGCAAACCCTGGGAAGGGTCCCAACACTCTCTTCTCATACTAATAGTAAGATGTCATCTGTGTTTTCCAGTGTGCTGACCTCTGCACACGTTGCAGTCAGTGATAGGGCAAAGGGGATAATTAGGTCAAACCACTCTGGCACCTTAGCCTGAATTCAGGCAGTGGGAGCAAACTGTCCACTTAGCCATGTTCTTTGCCAACACACTCAGGACAACACGGAAGCAGTCTGAAATTTTAGTTTTATAAAAACCATGATCCTTACGTGTTTTACAATTCTGTGTGATGAAATGGTTCACGCTCATACAGCACTTATGCTGCACACAGAAGGAAGATGGTTGCCTCGAGGAAAAGCATCTGTGCCACTGAGTTGTGAAGCTGAACTAGTGGCTTTTGTCATGGAAGACCATTTTTACTTGAAAGAACACCTGACAGACACATGTTCAAAGGTCATGGTCAAACTTAGGTATCTGACAGACATTTTCTCAAAAGTGAACGGACACAACCTGTCACTATAAGAAAAAACATCTGACGGTAACCGTTGCCAGTGATAAAAATCATTCTTTCAAGTGGCAGTTAGAATTTTGGAAAACTTGAATCCATCACCAGGAGGTTGAAGCTTCCAAATGCTTTAAGATTTTTCAGAGGAGGATGGTGGTTCCATTAACAAATAGGACTTTTAGAATACTGGATAAAAGGATGTATAGAAGATTTGCAAACTCAGTAAATGCCTCCCGACCTCCCAAATACCCAGTAGATGATGTTACATGGATGGGTAAATGACTCACTCAAGTGTAAGGCCAAAGAGTAACAGAATACAAGGAGTACCTTGCCATGGTTTCAAATTTCATACCTCAACTAAAGTTTAAGGGGTTTCCTGACTGGTTTAAAGTCAGTTATAGTTATTGGACACATTTTGGTGTTGTAGCGAAGAAAAATATACACAATTATCTGAAAAGGCTATTAATATTCTCCTTCTGTTTCCAGCCACTGTAAAGCTAGATTTTTTACAAACACTTCAACATAAAGGACATTATCACAACATACTGAATGTAGAACTGGATATGAGACTCGGACATTTTTTTTTTCAATATATGAAATTTATTGTCAAATTGGTTTCCATACAACACCCAGTGCTGAGACTCGGACATTTTTAATGAAGTCAGACTTTAAACATATTTAAACAAAAGTCAAGGCCAGTCTTCCAACAGTTTCTAAGTACATAAAATATGTCATTTATGTTAAGTTGTAATGATTATTTTAAAATGAATTCACAAATATATATATATTTTCAGTTTATAATCTCAAATATGATAAATGCCAATGGATAATGTAACGGACATAAACAAACGTTCTTTAGAGTCCTCAAAGTTTTATGAGTATAAAGAGGTCTTAAAAGTAAAAAGTTTGAGAACTGCTGAACTAGATGATATCTAATACCCCAGCTCTTTTGAGATTCTGTGATATTTTTGTTGTGTGTGTGAATGAGAACAGAAGATAAAATCTGGAAATGTCTTACTTCCGGCAGTTTTTACTTCCTTCATTGTTGTTTCCAATGAGAATGTAATATGGTAGATCTATAGGACAGAGTTTTGAAAAAAAGCATTTAAAAGTAATTTATCCTAATAAAAATATCAGTTATAATTTAAATATCAGTAGTTGGAAATGCTAGAATACAGATTAAATAATAAAATGCTTGACAAAAATCTTGTAAAGGTGTAACAATTCAGAAATTTATTTTTCCTAATTTGAATTTATATTCATGGAATAGGTCATAAATTATATTTAAACTAATTGCATTTGTATTTCCCCCCAGTTTTAAGAAATGTCATCATGAGATTTTCTTGGTAGTATAAAATCATTTTAAATTATTTTATCGAAAGGAAACTAATAAGTTTTTGTTTCCAGTGTAAGTTGGATGTTGGAATTTCTGTAAACACTTTTAGGATTTTGATGCCAAGTAATTTATGGATGAACAGTATGTTCATTCTATTAAAGCATTAAAACAGTTATGCATTTCTCTTAATAGTATTAGACCTTTACAAACATGAAATGCCTAGCCTATATTTCTGGCTTGCACAGCATCCTAAATACCTGTGTCAAACTCTGCTTTTATCCCAGCCTAACTCATCACACCAGCCATCTGCATAAATAAAGATGTAAGCATCTGCTATATGGCAAATGGTCTCAGGGGCAGATGTTTCCATCCTTGTGTTCATGTCACTGGGGCTGGATACATTATTTGAACAGATGTACACAATCTGAAAGTGTTATGTCCCTCAGTGAAATGTCTCCAACTGCTTTCTATCAAAGAACATAAATGCTATTTGCACCTGCATTTATGTTAATAATATAAAGGCAGCAGGGGTTCTGACAAAGTGGAATGTGATGCTATGAAATATATTTGCATGGTTAATTGGGAGTTTCTGAGAGACTCTGCTGCCAAATGGCCACACTGACATTGATACATGCCCGAGCAGACTATCTGATTAGTAGCCTGCTTTTTAAGCAGGTGGAAATATGGCTATTTCAAACAATAAAAGTATTCATAACCTCATTTACTAATAAGGATATTCCAAACTCTAGCATTTTATCTCAAAATAGGAAAGTAACTTCCATTACAACATCTACCTGGTAAGTTTTAGGCCACTCAGGTCATTTCCATTTTGTTCTATGAGGAAATTTCTATAGGTGTGTGTATGTGTGTGTGTTTTCCATTTGTACTTCTGTCAACAGCATAACATACTATTAATCCATAGTGATATTTTGTAGAGGTTATTACATTGGAAAGTTCCAATTGCCAACATTAAGTAGTTAACCAAAACCAGCTTGAAAATGTCAATCTGTACTTGGTCTGCAACATAAAATGGTACCAAAAATCCAAGAACAGCATTTACACCGCTGGCTAAGATCGAAATGTTTCCATACGAATGTCACATATTTGGAAATAAAACATTTTGGTAATATGTAGGGAATGTCTCCCCCACCCCAATAATGAGGTCACAAAGCATGTTAACCACTAAATGCAAAGCATCAAATTATAGTGGTTCTCCTTGCTACTGTGCATTAAATGTGAGGGCTGAAGAGCTAAACAATTTGCGATAATAGTTGTACTCATAGCTTTACTGAGCTAAGAACTTGGGGTCTCTTGCAAATAATATATTTATTACTTTATTAACTTGACACTGATAATATCAACTTTGCACAAAATTCTTATATTTGAGTTTAATGTTATTGAGTTAAATGTAACTTATTCTGCAAATTATTCTGAGACATAGGTTGTGCTTTAAGAGTTTAAAAGGTGAAAGTGGTCATATACAGTCGATCATTTACAGATTCTGTATGTGCAAATTTGCCAGCTCGCTGCAATTTATTTGCAGCCCTCAAATCCATACTGATGACGTTTCCATGGCCATTTGTGGACATGCACAGGCAGGAAAAAATTGAATCACTTCAAGTGCACATTCTCAGCAGTGGCTGATGATCTGTCTTGTTTCAGCTCTCCCCTTACAATGAATGACAAGTATCATTTTTGTGGTCTACAGTGTCACGTTTTTCTTATTTTTTTTTTTCTTTTTGGTTGGTGATTTCACTGTTTAAAATAGTCCTTAAGCATAGTACTGCTGTGCTGTCCAGTGTTCCTAAGTGTAAGAAGAAGACGTGCCTCGCAGAAAAAAATACATGTGTTACATAAGCTTTGTTCAGGCAAGAGTTATAATATTGTGTCTGTGAGTTCAAGGTTAAGGACTCAACATAAAACTATGTTCTGTATCAATAGTTAATGAAAATGTGTTGTGACCAGAAGCTCACAGGAACCTCAATGCTGTGGAGCAAAAATTCAGTATTAGCCAATTCAGTGTTTGTGGTGACGTTATAGAACGTGCCAATTGTGAATGATGGGAATCAACTGTACCTTATCTCATTTGGCTATTCTAGAGCAAGAATTAATATCCCCATTTGAAAGATGAAGGGACTGAGGCTCACTGTATTAGCCAAGATCACAGAGCCTAAAAAGAAGGGGGGAAGGGTAAAAAAGACCTCAATGCTCCAGCTCTTAGTTGAGAATTCGGTCTTTCACCAGATTGGGAGGGGAGAAAGACGGGGGAGAAGGAAAGAAAAGACAAAAATGGGACAGGAGCTTAAGAAGCAGCTTTAATACCATGTTGGAATGAGTCAAACTTTAGTTAGATAATAAGATAATAAACCATTTTTAGGCTAAACCCTCATAAAAAGAAAACTGTTCTGATAGGCTGTAAGCTTTACTGAAATGGAGCCGTAACAGTAGAGTTTAGTTTGGGTTTCCTTTCTCCCCCTGTGCTCTTTGCTCATGGCCTCTCCAAAGGCAATAAATATTTGTTAAATGAACACACAGACTTGGAAACTCCACCCTGGTGTCTCATCAAGAAGCAAAGATTAAAATGTTTTCACAGCATCTAAGTCATAGATGAAATTGAGTTTAAAGCATTTTCCACAAAATTTAATGTATATATGAGAAGCCACTACATGCCAAAGTGCTTTCAAGGCTGCCAAAGACAAAAAATTCATCAAGAAGTTTATGAAGTACTAGGAGCTTAAAATAAGATCATTTTTCTAAACTTAAAAGAAATATGAATATTCACTAGTTTCCCCAAGTGTTCCTTGAGTTCTAACATGCTACATTCACTAATACCAGAATGTTTATGTCTGGGTGCACATATATATTTTTAAGTCTTTATATTTTTATAATTATTTTAAAAGTATTTTATTAAACTCAGAAAATCCAGGGTTGTTTTTTATTTTCAGATCCAAATCTCAATTCACATGATACATAGTAATGGCTATGATTGCAGTTAAATACTGTACAGATTTTGAAAATTAGTAGGGGTTGACAGTGTGTATATTTAACTAACTGTAGTAGTTCCAAAGGGGGTCATTAAGACCCTCTTGCCTAAAACATCTGCTGTGTTCTCACCCCCCTTTACTAATAGTCTCATTGAATAAAAATAGCACTCACAATTTGAAAATTATCTTTAAACAATGCAAATGTGTTAAGACAGAGCTGAGAAAAGTGTTAGAAGACCCGTATAAGAAGACCTTTCTACTTGCAGCAGACTTGCCTAGTAAATGGCAAAACCGAATTGTGAAGCTGGCAGATAACTAAGAATTTTGAATGACTCCAGTAAAACTGACCCTCCCTGGGCTTAAATGAAGACTCTTCCCTGTCCAATGAACAGCAGGACTTGTTTTAACTAAACTATATGGAGACTTAAAATTCATCCTGCCTTCTCCAAGGTGCAAACTTCAATCCTTAATTGGCATCACCACAGTGAACTTCTTTATAGTACGTAGCAAACATAGACTGTCCCTGTGACAGAACCATTTGGCAAAGCTGCACATCTGTGTGAGGTTCCTTATCTGGCAAGTAAGTAAATTCCTGTGAATTTTCAGTCACTGTAGTGGTTTTGTCTGTCAACAGATTTAAAGTAGAAGTTACCAACAACCGTAGATGGCCTTTTCCTGTTGTTTTTGTGCCTTTTTTTTTCAAAGACATGGTTTATTATTTGCTACAATTTGCTATTTTCTACACAAAATACCTGCCCTTATATTTCTATTATCTTATTGTGGAAAATATCAAAAAGATATTTCTATTATTTTATCACTTGAAAATATCAAACAAAAAACCAGAAAGTTATGGGAAAATCATAAATCTTATCCCCAAATCCTGAAAGTATGAAAAGATAGAAAATTGTAATGAAATAAGTCTAATGAACTTCTGGAGATTCTATAATAACTTCACACAGGAATAATGATGACACTAAATTATAATGGAAAAGCTTTTAATACAGTACAAATTATCATTAGAGTAATACTACAATATTAAATCTCTTTATCCAAAATTAGAAAACATTTAAATAGAAGGCACTAGAATTTCTAATTAGTTTCCTCTAGTTTTTCCCAACTTTAAACCTATATCCTTTGACTCCTAAATTCCACGTGGTTGTCTTCTACACATGTGTTAATGTCCTGCACAAATATCAACCCTTCTGTTGTGTTTCCTGACCAAAATGTCAGCCTCAAAACTTCTGGCCTACCCAAGTATCCCTTCCTCCATGTTCTCAAGTATGTCATACTCACTTCCAGTACATCATCTGTCACGCGTTATTCTAGTTAATTATATACATGTCTGCTCTTCTAATAGGATTTTGTGTTTTGTAAAAGCACAGGATGTCTGATTTATTTTGGATCTCTCCGATCTTTAGGATCTGACATAGCTCCTCGTTAAGTATTACACTGGTGATCATTAAAGCTGCTTCCACCACTGAAATAATAGGAGATAGTACGTGATACGTTGGATTTTCTTAAGCCCCACAACTCTGCTGGTAACATTCTACCCCGAACTTCATACATTAGTATGTATAAGTGCATGTGTGTTTACAAGTCTGAAATTTAAAAGTATCATACCTTATAGGTAGCCATCCATGGTGTGTTAAATAAAGTACTCAGCATTTAATTAATGACATGTGCCCAACACATTCCTCATGTCACATAATGGATTATACTTGATGACAGAAATAAAAACTAGCATGTTTGATCAGAGAAGAAAAAGAGGGATCATCTAAAAACAGAATTAGAAATATTCTTTATAGATTTACAGTGTGACACAGGGGACAAATAGTGAGTTTTGGATTTTGATAGATCTGGGTTCAAATCTTAGCTCAGTCACTTAACTGACTGGTGATCTTGGTAAAAGTAACCAATCTCCCTGAACCTTTAGATTAAAGATTATACCTAGTTTAGGGTAGGATTAGATAAAACAAAGGATGTAAAGTTGTGGGTAGAGTGACTATTACCCTGGAGGCACTTGATTAATTGAGCTCTTTTCATTATTCTTTTTTTCTGTTAAATTCTGGGTTGGAGGCTTAAGCATCTTTGGTCCCAGAAAAGACTGACCAAGTACTTACTAGAGCTACTGAACTCCTAGCTAGGCTTGAAGGGTCTTATTTTCTGGCCAAGTCCATGGCGGTATAACTATGCTTAGGCAACAGCTCGAGAGGTAGACAAAACAAAACAAACAAAACAAGCCTTGATGAGAAACAAAGTAGGCAGGAGGTGTGCGTGGTGACATGTTTTACTGCCCTGTATCAGCCAGAAACCAAGCAGCTTGTTGCTTAGATATTCACACACACTTACAACCTTTTAGAGATGGAAAAGAATGTCTAGTAATCCTGGATTTACTAACAGGGAAACCGAGGTTTAGGGATAAAATAACCAGTCTGAATTTCCACAGTTGGTTGGCAGCAGATGAGGGAAAGGAGGGCAGCTGTTTTGACATTTGGCCCAGCGTTCTTCCTCATAAGCAGTCACACATCTTGCTGAGATGAAGAAGGTGATACCAACTAGGACACTAAATTTCCAAACCCTTGATCAGCTACCTACCACTGCAGAAATCTTCCAAAGGATATAAACCAGAAAACATTCACAGGAAATGCACACATTTTATTTCTGGTTAGGATTGCTCTCGTCTCTCTCATCCCATGTCCTTTCGTACCCTCATGTTTGTGGACGGATCTTGTGTGAGTTTCAGACAATCTTACCATCCCTTTGGCCAAATGTCTGGATGAGAACTAAGCCAGAAGTCTGCCCCATGTTTACGTCCCTTGGGTCACCTTGGATCATGCGTGGCCTTTTACGGCCAGTAGGCACCAGAAGCAGGAGGCAGCCATGTTCATCTCACTGCATGCATCAGCCTCCACACATACAGGGAGACCAGGTATCAAAAACAACGATGAAGAGCCCACTATGTAATTTGGAATATGCTGGGTGATTTATATATATTTCTCCTTTAATCTCTATATGACCTATAAGGTAGTACTTACTATGTTCACTTTAAAGATTCATAGATGAGAAAGCTGAGGTCAAGTGATGCACCTAAGACATGCAAATCAGTGGTAGACCTGAGTGTCAAAACCAGACTCAGTGCTCTTAACAGTTATGACACTGTCTTTCCTTTGGGTAGAGAGATCAAGGAGTGTCTGCTTCTGTTAAGGGTTCTTTACAGCAAATTCCCTCCATTGGCTAAGTTATTTCTCTTCCATGAAGGAAGCCTAATTTTGTATCATTGAAGACATTATTTTTCTCACAAACATATCAAAACTTCTCTTCTGTGTAGAAGAGAGCATGTAGGGGCAGGTGAAAGACTTGAATTCTTCCTAAAGGTTGGAATTTGCCCTTTACAGTGCAGAAAATTTAATTGCTCTTCATTCAGAAAAGACTCTATCTCCACCTGTAAACTGCTTTTCTGAAAAGTCCAGGAGCTCTTCTTAAAAAACCACGATTTTCTTTTTTATAAATCATATGGGGCTGGGGAATGGTTTTTCGTATGTTTCTTTTGAAATGACTATGGGAAAAAACAAGTCAAATATCCCCTCCCTCTACATATCTGTTGTATGTGCATGTGTATAAGAATATATATATAGTCTTCTAAGACACATGTGATTCAGCTTCACCAAAGCCAATACTCCATAGTTTCATTTGACATCTACTGGTACCAGCTATGTGCCAGCTAATAGGCTGGGTTCTGAGTTTTGTGTGGGTTGAGATGACCCGCTCTCAAGTTCTCAGTCAAGGATACATGTCCTTTTATACACTTAAGTAATTTAACAAAGGAAATCAACTTTCCTATATAATTAGGATTTTGTTCTTAGTTCCTGGAAATAAATTACCTCTGGTCAGAGGACAGTGGCATTGAATGTATCAATTAAAACTGTTTATAACATACACATGACCATTTTCCTCAGCATGGTTCATCTTACCTTGTTGATCTTTTGGTGGTATTGATAAAAAATTCTGCATTATGATGTTTTTGACTTGAATAACAATGTCCCTAAAAAATAACCAAACACAAATAATAATTAGAAAACAATTCAGATGCCTTGTTCATACACATGAAAAATATAAATTATAAGCTCTTTAAAAATTCTTCCAATTTATAATTCTAAGAGTAATAAGAAATGGACTGAACTATTAAGAAACTAATGCTTTTATTTCCTTCTCATTTTTATACGGGCAGGATTTTACTGAATGTACTAGTATGGGCTTAGAGAGGGAAGCAATGACACCACGAGAGAGGAATTATATCAGCATCTCTGCCCAATGAAGGCCAGGGAAATGTGAAAGTTGGCAAAATTAAGATTCCCTGAAAATGCTCTGTCAGATAATTATGTTTCGTATACTCTACTTAAGAAGAAATAACTAAAATGTTTAACAATATAGGTAAAGGTAGTATAGTTGTAATATACTCATTTGATGACATATAATTCAGACACTAAGATACAATTATGAAGATTATGTAGCACAATGGAAAATGCACTGAGTGAACACCCTAAATGACATATACTGTAGGATTACAACTATATAAAAAACAAAGGTATTGCAAAATGCATGGCAGGCAATATGTTAAGATATGTTTTGGCAAGGTGTTTGTTGAGGCATTACATTGTTTTTGCCCTTAACTGAGCTATTTTCCAACCTGTCTATAATGCAAGATATTTCCAAATAGTCTACAATATATACTCGCACTATTTGAATATAAAAATAAGGCAATTAAGTACATTGAAAAAAACATAGGTAAATATCTTATAAGCCATCAAACACAAAAGTGTTTCTAGCATGACACCAAAGACAGAAGCCATGAAGGTAAAGACACGAATTTTTCTATTCAGAATGTTAAATGCTTTTAAATAGAAAATCAGCCAAAATTAAAAGGCATGACATTTGCTATAGCCAAGACTGAGTAACAGAGACCAGATTTGTCCTCCTGCCTGAAACAACCAAAAATATAGACAAAATATACGAAACAGTATTTCAAAACACTGGACACCAGATCACGAAAGACTGATGTCCTGGGAAACAGGAAACAAATGAGACGAGCAATGTTGTAGGAAGGGAGAACCCTGTGGAGAGTCCCAGAGTAGTGGGGAAAAAGCTCTAGAAAGAAAAAGAGAAACAGCAATAAAGAGGGTCTCCATCAAGTATTTGCTCATGTACTGCTCAGCACATGCAAGTGAAGAAACTACCTTTCATCATGAGAAGATCCAAGCTGCTCAACACTCACAGTGGGGCAGGAATATTGCCTATTCCCACCAGCCAGACTGAAAACACCCCTAATTCACAGGACATCAAGTAGAGCACAAAGAAGGGTCTTGCCTTAGTAAAGGGAAATAGTTTAATTAAGCCCTACACCAAGCATTTCTCTGGTTTCTTTTGTTTGTTTGAGAGAGAGGGGGGAGAGAGAGAGCTCATATGTGTGAGCATATGCAAGGGGGGTGGGGACAGAAGGAGAGGGAGAGAGAGGAACCTTAAGCAGGCTCCATGCCCAGTGCTGAGACCCACGTGGAGCCCACCATGGAGCTCAATCTCACGACTGTGAGAACATGACCTGAACTGAAATCAAGAGTTGGATGCTTAACCAACTGAGCCACCCATGCACCCCTCTCTGGTTTCATATAACAAATCTTAAAGCAAGAGTGAAAAGGAACACGCTATTTCCAAGTGTCTTAACTGTGCATTTAGAACAAAACTCAAGAATTATTTACAGACCTACAAAAATATCCATCACGCAACAAGGTAAAATTCATAATATCTAACATCTAATTAAAAATTAAGCATGCAAAGAGGCAGGAAAACATGAGCCATAATGCAGAAAATAATCAAACTGACCCTGAACTGACACAGCTATTAGAATTAGTGGTCAAAGTTCAAACTGTAATTAAGTAATAACTATTTCACATGTTCAAAAAGTTAAATATAGACAGGAAAGATATTAAAAAGACCCACATAAAATTTCCAGAGATGAAAACTATAATATACAAAATGAAAATACACCGACCGGATGGGATTAATAGCACATTAGCCATGTCAAAAAAAAAAAAAGTTAGCAAACTTGAAGGCACAGTAATAGAGATTTTCTAAAATGAAACTCAGAAGGCGAGAGTAAAAAAAGAAGAGAGAAAAAAGGAGAAATGGTTAGCCAGCAACAGGACAACTTCAAGCAGCCTAAATATATCAGTAATTGGAGAGGTGAAAGATGGAAAGACAAAAAAAAAAAAAAAATCATTTTAGAAATAATGGCAGAAAATTTTCCAAATTTGAGTAAAGCTATAAACACACAGATCTAAAAAGCTCAAAAACCTGGAGCACAAAAACCCATGAAAACTATACCAAAGAATATTATGACCAAGTTGCTCAAAAATAGTGGGAAAAAAAAAGTTTTTTAAAGGCATTCCCAACATATCTTACGTATAGAGGACTTCTTGTTGGAAACAATGCAAGTGAGAAGACAGTGGAGCAGCATCTTTAAATACTGTAAGAAAAAAAACCTGTAATCTAGAATTCTATGTTCAGAGACAGTATCTTTAAAAAAATAAAGAAGAAATGAAGGATTTTTTTGTAAATACAAAAGCTGAAAGAATTCATTACAAGTCCACTACACTATAAAAATGCTAAACAATATCTTTTAGGCAGAAAGAATAAAACACTAGATTAGGGTATGGGTTTATATATAGGAAGGAAAAATACTAGAAATGGGAACTACATGGTAAGCATACAAGGCTTTTTTTCCTTAATATTTAAATCTCCTAAAAATATAACTATTTAAATAAAAATAATTAAGAATGCAATGTGGGGTTTATAACGTATGTAAAAATGATATATGGTAACAATTTGACCAAAATTGAGAGGGGAGTAATATAAGTATATAATTTTAAGTTTCTTATATTATCAGTGAAGTGGTATAATATCACTGGGAGGTAGATTATGGTAAATTAAACATATATATTATACATCTGAAAGCAATACCTAAAGTCGCTAAACAAAGAATTTTAGAGACAAAGCCAACAATACAAAAATGGAATCATAAAAATATTCAGTTTTTCAAGGGAAAATGAAAAAAGAATAAAACAGATGGGAAAAACACAAAAAAATGAGCAAGATGATAGATTAAAATCTAATCATATCAATAATAATATTAAATACAAATGATCTAAATATCATAATAAAAGATAATGCTTGGATAAATATGCAAGGTTCAACTATATGTTGCCTGTAAGAAAGGCACTTTAAATATGGGGATACAAATAGATTATAATTAAAAGAATGTAAAAAGATATATCATGCTAGTACAAGACAAAAGAAAGGTAGAATGGCTATATTAGTATCAGAAAAAGTAGATTACAGAGCAATGAATGTTACCAGGCGTAAGGAAGATCATTTCATAATTATAAAAGGTCAACTCATCAAAAAGAGACAATAATGTCAAATGTTTATATCCCAAATAACTGAGTTTCAAAATACATAAAGCAAAAACTGACAGAGCTTCAAGGAGAAATATACAATAATTTATAATCAATAATAAGAGACAGAAAATCACTAAAGATATTAGAGGTCAATTTGACCTGACATTTATAAAATATTTCACCCAACATAACAGAATACACATTGTTTTCAAAGCACATGAAATATTTATCAAGACACACTATATATTCTGGGCCATAAAAACAAGTCTCAATATACTTAAGAGGATTCAAGTCATATAATGTATGTATAATATGCTCTCTGACCACAATGGAATTAAAGTAGAAAGCAAAACAAATAAAGAAAACCCACAAATACTACCTGAAAAATTTCCAAATATTTGTTCATTAAATCACATACTTATAAATAACCTATGGGTTCAAAGAAGAAATCAAAATGAAAATTATAGTCTTTTGAACTGAGTGAAATGCAAATACAACATATCAAAAAGCAATACATAGGGAGAAATTGAGACTACTAAGCATCTCTTTGAGTAAATAAAGTAGATCTCAAGTCAATGGCCTCAGTTTCTACCTTAAAAACCAGAAAAAACAAATTTAACCCAAAGTGTAAAAAAAGAAGTAAGAGATTGGAGAGGAAAAAAGGAGAGGAAATAAGTGAAATGAACAACAGAAAAATAGATAAAAATAATTAAATAAAAAGCAGATTTTTTTGACAATATCAATAAATTTGATAAACCTTTAGCTTAATTCATCAGAAGAAAGAAGACACAAATGACCAATATCAGGAATGAGAGGTGACATCACTACAGACACTAATGCTATTAAAAATAGGGATCATTACAAACAACATTTTGGCAATAAATTTGATAAATTTAAATAAAATGAACAAATTCCCTGAAAGACACAAACTATCAAAGCTCACTCAAGAAGTGAGCCTTAAAATCATAAGAGACTCTTAAATACAGAGAACAAACTGAGGGTTGATGGGGTTGGGGTAGGGAGGTGGGTTAAATGGGTGATGGACATTAAGGAGGGCACTTGTTGGGATGAGTACTGGGTGTTATATGTAAGTGATGAGTCATTGGGTTCTACTCCTGTTGCCAAGACTATATTGTGTGTTAACTAACTTGAGAATAAAAAATAAATAAATAAAAATAAAAGAAATAAAAAAAAGAAGTGAGACTTATTATATTTTCAAAGAATTGAATTTTTAGTTAAAAATGTTTCCTCAAAGAAAATACCAGTCCCAAATAGTTGCTTTGATGAAATCTACTGAATAAAGAAGCAATAACACCAATTATATACAAATATTCTCAGAAAATTGAAAATGAGGGAATTCTAACAATGTAATTCTATGAGGCCAGTATTATACAGATACTAAAACCAGATAAAAAGCCAATAGAAGGAAAGAAACCTCCAGACCAACACCCCCAATAACATAAAAGCAAAAAGTATAAGCAAAATTTTAGACCAAAGGCACTACAAAAAGAGAAAACTACAGGCCAATATCCCTGATGAACACAGATTCAATAATTCTCAACAAAATACTAGCAAACCAAATTCAACAATACATTAAAAAATTATTCACCACAATCATGTAAGATGTATTCCAGGGATGCAAGGGTCATTCAATATTTGCAAACCAATCAATATAATTCCTCACATTAACAAGAGATAGGATAAAAACCACATTAATATCTCAATAGATGCACAAAAAGCATTTGACAAGATACCACATCCATTCATGATAAAAAACCCTCAACAAAGTCAATTTAGAGGGAATGTACTTCAACATAACAAAGGCCATATATGAAAAACCCACACCTACACATCATACTCAATGGTGAAAACCTGAGAGCTTTTCCACAAACATCAGGATCAAGTCAAGGATGTCCACTCTTAACATGTTTATTCAACATAGTACTGGAAGTCCTAGCTGCAGCTGTTAGATAAGAAAAAGAAATAGCAGACATCCAAATTGGTAAGGAATAAGTCAAACTTTCCTTATTTGCAGATGACATAATACGATGTATAGAAAATCCTAAAGACTCCACTATTACAACTAATAAATGAATTCAGGAAAGTTGCAGGATACAAAATCAATATACAGAAATCTGTTGTATTTCTATACACTAATAATGAAGTAGAAGAAAGAGAACTTGAGAAAACAATCTATTTACAATTGCACCAAAAAGAACAAAACACCTAGGAATAAATTTAACCAAGGAGTTGAAAGACCTATAAAACTTACCTGAACACTATAAAACTTAACTGATGAAAGATATTAAAGACAACACAAACAAATGAGAAGATATTCCATGCTCATGAACTGGAAGAATTAATATTACTGAAATCTTCATAATACTCAAAGTAATTACAGATTCAATGCAATCCCCATCAAAATACCAACAGCATTTTTCACACAATTAGAACAAATAATGCTAAAGTTTGTATGGAACCACAAAATATTCCAAAGAGCCAAAGCAATCTTGAGAAAGAACAAAGGTAGAGGCATCACAATTCCAGATTTCAAACTATACTACAAAGCTGTGGTAATCAAAACAGTATGGCAGCATCACAAAAACAGACACACAGATCAGCAGAATAGAACAGAGGCCCAGAAAAACCCCCACAATTATATGGTCATTTACTCTATGACAAAGGAGGCAGGAAAATACAATGGAGAAAAGACTGTTTTTTCAATTAATAATGTTGGAAAAACTGGACAGCTACATGCAAAAGACTGAAACTGGGTCGGGTTCTTACACCATACAAAAAACAAACAAACAAACAAAAAAAACCAACAAAACTCAAAATGGATTAAAGACCTAAATGTGAAACCATAAAACTCCTAGAAGAAAACATGGGTAATAATTCTTTGACATCAGCCTTAGCAACATTTTTTTCCTCAGGCAAGGGAAACAAAGGCAAAAATGAACAATTGGGACTACACCAAAATTGTGCTTTTTGCACAGCAAAAGAAACCAACAAAACAAGGCAACCTACTTAATGGGGAGTGATATTCACATGGAGACTCTAAGGGGTATTTTTGCAATATGCATACTAAGCCTTAAAGCTCGGCATTCCTTTTGATTCTGACCTTTCCTCCACTTCACAAAGTCATCATGATAATGTGCAAAGCTATATTGCCATCCATCTTCATTATCATCATTTTTATTACCTTTTTAGAATTCTTTAGGGTGCCATACACACCAAATGTAAAACCTCTAAGTAAATTAGGATACATTTTTACAATAAAACTATTACAAACAATGCTTCTTAAAATACTAAAAATATGAAAAATGCTTATCATACATTTTTGTATGAAAGGGGTTGGTTGCAGAGAGGTATGGTTCAATATTTCTCCCCCATATATGCATGAGAAAGCTACTAAATATTAAAAGGGGTTATTTCTGAGTGGGGATTAATTGCTATTTACTTTCCTTTTTATGTTTATGGATATCTAAGTTTCCCTAGTGAATAAATAGTATCTTTGCTATCAGAAAAAAAAAGAAAAAAAGAAAAAAAAAGTCTTTATATTATTGCTCTGGAATGCTATATATGGAATGCCATTAAAATAATTTTACCTGTACCCCCAATATTTTGGCAGTTGAAGTCGAAAATTTGCTCAAATGGAGTCTAATGCCTTCCTCTGCCACATAAACATAAAGTACTGCTGTCTTTAATTCTCTACTTTAATTATAGTAAATGAATAAATTATGTAATAAATATGCCTAATGCTAAGTGAAGAAAACTTATGAATAATCATAATCTTGCATCTTCTGATTAGAAATAAAAGTGCATTACAAAAATGTGCTAGAGGAAAAGTTGCATTAAAAATACACAGGACCTAACAGTATTTTTCAAATACCATACAAGCAAAGTCAATATGCATCTTTACTCCAGGTACCCTGATACAGCACTAGCAGGCAGTGTGTCCTTCACAGTATATACACTCTCTGATGTATATATATATATATATGATGTACATATATATGTATGTAATTATAACCTAGCTTTTCTTTTTAATACTTTTTTTTTACTGCTTATTTATTTGTGTGTGTGTGTGAGAGAGAGAGAGAGACAGAGACAGAGCGTGAGCAGGAGAGGGGCAGAGAGAGAGGAAGACGCAGAATCCAAAGCAATAAGCTGACTTTTCTTATTTGAATGCCAAAAAACATATTAAGCAGAAAAATCTATCTGAAAGGGAAAAAAATGAATGCAAACAGTGAATGCCATAAATTATAGCATGACTTAATACAATATGCCCTATAAATCACTCACATGATTACTTTTAATTTTAGTTAATACGTCATATTTAAAGAGTTGATTAAAAATGAAAATTAGGTGAATTGGTTACTTGAGAAGTGACAGCTTGATGGTTCTGGAAATGGAAATCTCCCATTTATTCCTAGTTGAGGGAACCTAAGGCAGATAGCACCTGGTCTTTGTTATGCTACCTTGTCTTAAAAATAAATTTAGACAAAGAAACTTACAGAAAAAGTAAAAATCATTTACTCCATGCTCAACAAGCTTATTAACATTAACGCATGGTGTGAATGTGTGTTTCAGTGCATTCTCCTTTGTGTGTATATGGGCACCAAACAGAGCTGCAATGTGGATGTTCATCTAGATAATTATTTCTAGGGAGCTATTTCCCAGAGAATAAACATGTCATACATCACCTGCCTGATACAGTGTCATTCAGATAAATGCCATAATATAATAAATTTGGCCAGGAGAACTTGAAATATGAAAATATTTTAAAAGGTAATAAAGTCTTGGGTACCTCACCATTGGTAATTATAACAGGCTCCTCTTTGTATGTTAAAATAATGTGAATTGGGTAGCTGCTTGCCTCTCAGGCCTTCCTCTACTTCTGATTCCACCGTGACTTTTGATTTTCAAGTACTGGACAGTGACGACTGCACAGGTTTTAGGTTTGAGGCTAGAACCAGAGTTGGTGAATCCACAGATGACAACTTCACCTACCCTTTCTACACTGTAACTCTTCTGCACTGAGTGCTTACTGTATGCTGGTAAGTTAATTCACACATCTCTCTTATCCTCACATGAGCATCAGCAGTTGTCATCTTTCAAGTCAAGAAACTGAGGCTCAAAGAAATTAAGTAACACATGCAACATCATTAGGATGATCCAACTTAATTTCCCCAGGTGTGTCTGATTCCTAAATTCATAGACATGCTCATGCTCTCCTCCATGCAGACTCTCCCTCCCTCTCCACCCTCCCTTCCTTTTTTTCTTCTAAATATGAAATTTATTGTCAAATTGGTTTCCATACAACACCCAGTGCTCAGTCCAACAGGTGCCCTCCTCAATAGCCATCACCCACCCCCCCCTCCCTTCCACCCCCCCATCAACCCTCAGTTTGTTCTGTTTTTAAGAGTCTCTTATGTTTTGGCTCCCTCCCTCTCTAACCTCTTTTTTTTTTCCTTCCCCTCCCCCATGGTCTTATGTTAAGTTTCTCAGGATCCACATAAGAGTGAAAACATATGGTACTGTCTTTCTCTGTATGGCTTATTTCACTTAGCATAACACTCTCCAGTTCCATCCATGTTGCTACAAAAGGCCAGATTTCATTCTTTCTCATTGCCAGGTAGTATTCCATTGTGCATATAAACCACAATTTCTGTATCCATTCATCAGTTGATGGACATTTAGGCTCTTTCCATAATTTGGCTATTGTTGAAAGTGCTGCTATAAACATTGGGGTACAAGTGCCCCTATGCATCAGTACTCCTGTATCCCTTGGGTAAATTCCTAGCAGTGCTATTGCTGGGTCATAGGGTAGGTCTATTTTTAATTTTTTGAGGAACGTCCACACTGTTTTCCAGAGCGGCTGCACCAGTTTGCATTCACACCAACAGTGCAAGAGCGTTCCTGTTTCTCCACATCCTCGCCAGCATCTATAGTCTCATGCCCACACACACACACACACACACACACACACACACACACACACAATAGGGTCCACCAGGTCAATGGAAATACTACATAGAATGCTTTTGTCCTGGACACTAGAATTGAAGGAAAATCAGTGAAACAAAGAAGAACTTCCTCATGATTAATGACATTCAGCCATGGAACCTATTCCAGAACATGCTACATGACATATTTAAACTCTGTCACTGAAAAAGTTGAGGAAGAAGCTGACTGATGCTTTTTTTTTTTAATGCCTTGTCTTTCCCAGGAAAACCACAATAAAGGCTCCAGGCCATGCTTTCCCATAGCTCCTTCTGCCTCCTGACCAATGCCAGAACTTCCCAATGTGGCCACCTTGGATGGCATGCCCCTCCTCTTAAGGGACTATAAGTAATACATTCTTCTTTCAAAGGTAGTTTTCTCTGTTTTACACATCATACCATACTTGAAACCAAACCCAGACATATTTTAAGAAAATATAAAATATTAATATCACTTCAGAAAGTTCCCTCATTACCTGAAGAAGTTCCCTTGTGCTCGCTACTGTCAACCCCACCCCTCATTACAGGGCCCGGGCAATCATTGATGCTTTCTGTCACTATAAATTAGCTTTGCCTGTTCTAGAATTTCATATTATTTCATATCAGTCAAACAATACGAATTCTCATGTTGTGTGCATCAAATCATTCCCCTCTCTTGCCGAATGATATTCATGCACCCACTGATGGGCATCTGGGTTGTTGCCAGTTTTGGGCTATCATGAATAAAACCACTATAAATATTCGTGTCCAAGTCTTTATGTAGACATCTCTTTGGTGAAAGCCTAGGAGTGGAATTGCTGGGTGGTATATTAAATGTATGCTTAACTTTATAAGCAATTAATTGCTTGTTTTCCAAAGAGGTTTTCATTGATTTAAAAAGCTACCTCTTCTAAACAATGATGGAATTCATGTTTTTTGAGATTTTTACATAAATAAGAGGACCCAAATACCTTAAGGTTCAATTTTGTTAAAATAATATAAGCTTATAGTACGTAAATTCTGACTAATAGTAGCATTCATCATTCACTCAGTTGTAATAAAGGCTCTTATCTCTGTCCTATTTTAGAAACAAATAATAAAATTCTCAAATTGGTACTAAAAGATTAGAAAAGCTGAAAGAGGATCTACAGAATATATTTGGATCCATTTAGGAAATTCTTAGTGCTTCATTAATATAATGTATTAATATTTGACAATCTCCTTCCTTCCCTAAATGGCTGCATACTGCTAATGAGTTCAGTAAGAAAGCCCCTCTTTAAATTCAGATATTTCTGAATGTCAGCCACTGACACAGTCAAGTGCTTTACAGAGTCATCCTGGGGAACTAATTTGTTTAAGACCCTCCAAGGCAACTTCTTTTCTACTTGGAATTGGGGAAACTTTGGAAGTACATAGTCCTACATCCCCTAAGTTTTTAGCTGTGTTTTTAACGTGTTCTTGCCAGATGCTCACTATTCTTCCCCAAACCAAACACCCCTAAAAGACTAGAATGACCCTTAATTTTCAGGACCATGTTCCAGCCCAATCTCAATGAATTAAATGCAATGTAATGAGTTAAAAGTGGAAAAGGATCAGCAAACTGAGGAGATGTACATTTTTAACTAAAACTTCTTACTGTGTGACCTTGGAGAAGTCATTTTATCTTATTTCTGTTCCAGTTTCCCCAAATTAGGAAGGGAGAGATAATAATACTTCACTTGTTGGCTGAATAAAACATTAAACTAGGTCTTATGTATTGAAAATACATTGTAAAAAAAAAAAAAACTATTCAAAAAACAGCGTGTTTTGTATGTTAATAAAGTTCTCCAGGATTCTTCCAAAAACTAAGAAATGGTTATTGCTATCTTTGGCATTTCCAAGAAGAATAAAGGGAATATACCAGATTATACTTCAAAACACAAACAACATTATTTCCAACCATAATATCTAATCATTTACCCTCATAAAGTGCTCGTATACTAGAGTTCCTTCACATGTGCTACACGTACGACTGAACAAGGCAGAATGTTTGGGAGGGCATTTTTCCACCTCAATCAAAATCTGTCCAGGAAAATATGTTCTAGCCTGAGGCCTTCATTTCTTTTCCCTTCACAGGTTTTCTACATAATTTCATCCAACTCCTGTGGCTCTAACTACAACTCTAAATTTATATTTCTAGTTCCCAGGTTCCAGGGCGAAACGTTCTCTGTTTACTACATATCTCCACTTGGCTACCTGCAGATGAAATGTAGCTCCTGTTTCCTCTAAGGTGTTTTTCAAAGTTATCGCCTCTGCTCCATACCCACTACTGCCTTAGGTCAGGTCTTGCTGCTATTACAACAGCCTCCTAAACTGTCTTCCTACCTCCTGGCTTCCAGGCTTCCATCTTTCCAGCCTATTCTTTGTGATAGAGCTAGAACTATCTTTCTCTTTGTCCTTTATAATGAAAAAATTTCTATTTTATTCAGATTTGTTGAAGTAGAACTGACAGATAAAATTGTATATATTTAGAGTGTACAATACAATGATGTGACATATATATGCTTTGTGAAATGGTTACCACAATCAGGTTAATGAACATATCCCATCATCTCACATAGCTACCCGTGTGTGTGTGTGTGTGTGTGTGTGTGTGTGTGCTGAAAACACTTAAGGTCTACTCTTTTAAGCAAATTTCCAGGAAACCATACAGTGTTACTAACTATAGTCACCATGCTGTACATTAGATTTCCCAGAGACGAGCACTTTGAATTCTCAGAGCTGATTCTTCCAGTATTTCTTTTCCATATCTGTGGATAACATACTTACAACCCTACTTCTTGACTGTTGTTTTAGGCAGTATCTACTTACTGATGTTCCACTGTGGAAAATGAAGATTTATCCCTATTTTTATCTCTCCATCAACAAAACTTTGCTTAGTAATTTTTATTTTTTATTTTTATTTTTTTAATGTTTATTTTTGAAAGAGAGAGGCAGAAAGAGAGAGAGAGAGAGGGAGACAGAGAGAGAGCAGGGGAGGGGCAGAGAGGGAGGGAGACACAGAATCCAAAGCAGGCTCCAGGCTCCGAGCTGTCAGCACAGAGACTAACATGGGGCTTGAACTCACAGACCATGAGATCATGACCTGAGCTGAAGTCAGATGCTTAACTAAGCCACCCAGGTTCCCCACAATTTTTCTGAGTATAGAACTCTAGATTGAAATTTAAAGGTGTTGTTCCACTGTCTTTTGGTTTCCAATGTTGGTGTTAACAAATCCAAAGTTATCTGTGATCCTTTGGATGCAGTCTGTTTTCATTTTTTCTCTATGGAAACAATGTTTAGAAATTTCACAATGAAGTATCTCAGCATATTTTCATCCATATGCCAAATGTTTGGTGGGCCTTTTCAACCTGGGAACCCCTATATTCAGACCCTGGGTTATTCAATTATTTTTTTGAGATTTCCTAATTTACTTTTCTCTGTTTCCTACACCCCCTCCCCCTTGGCACCCCCCCCACCTCCGCCCCCGGCCTGGAACTACCCTTTCTGGACAGTTACACCTTTTATCCCCCTTTTCCTATGTTTTCTCTCTCATTTTTGCTCTTTCTGGAAAAAATATTATCTTCCAGTGTTTCAACTGAGTTTCAACCATCATCTTTACCCAGTGGTCTGTGAATTTTTATTATTATTTTTTTAAGTAATCTCTAAACCCGATGTGGGGTCAAACTTGCAACCCTGAGATCAAGCATCCCATGCTTCACCTACTGAGCCAACCAGGCGCCTCCCATAAATGGTCTTTTTGATGCAAATCTAATCGTGCTTTTCCTAGACCTCAAGTCCTTCAGTGGCTCCCTGTTGTCCACAAGATAAAGCCTGACCTCTTTCACACAGCACATGAAGCCTTCCACACACTGGACTGTGTGGTCATCCCACTACTGTTAAGAGCTGCATCTCTGAAGCTGGCCAAACAGGTTCCCTCATTCGCCTCCATGATGCTTCTCTCCCCTATCTTGCTACATACTTCCTACTCAACTTCTTCTGCAGTGTCCACCTGGCCAGTTCAAGACATTTTTGTTGATTTATCCATTATCTTCCAACACACATTGGCTCTCTATTAGCAGCAATATCTGTTTAAATCTGTGTGTTTTCCCCTTAATTTTATGAATTTCCTGATGGTAGGGACAATGGCATATTTACCTTGGTATTTCCAGAACCTAGCAGCGACTGGTATATAACAAGGCTTAACAAATGTTTATTGAATGAATAAATGTCAGCAGTCCTATAAAAACAACAGTGCTAGGAATTAATTAACAATACTTCTACGGTTCCATTGAGTGCTTTTCATACCACTTAAATCTTTTAGTTTGCAATAGTAAGTTTCTAAAATTCTAAGTAATATTTTTAATGAATAGTGAAATTTAAAATCTGAGGTAATGTCATTTTAATTTTGCCATTATTACACTTTCCATAACCTAAAGTGACAGATAATTATCTAAGTTATTTTTTTCAGTAGTAAATTTCCTTTGATCATTGACAGACTGCCTGGTTCTGTTTTCAGAAGGACTGAAACACTACTAAAATGACTTAAAAATTATCTTCAATAACTATTAAAAAAAATGTCCTACTTTCAATTTCTCAAGTACAAGGCTTGGAGCTTTTCAGATAGATCAACACTGTTTTAAGTGTCATCACCTACAGATAACAAGTCCTAGGAAACAATGATTCCCAGCATTATCTATACGTGCAATATGTTGATGCTGTGGCTCTTCTGTTAAAAGTCCTCCGTGCATTTTAGTATATTTGAAAAGATCCAAGTTTTGGCAAGTTTTCACAAACAGGCATCCTTCTATTACTTATTTATTAAAATGTAAAAGATACTGATGTAAGAAAAATATTTGGGTGTTTCTACATCAACTAGAACATCCTTGGAATTTCCTGCCTGGATTCTCAATGCTAAAAGAATGAAGTTGTTCAGCCAGTGAGGTTACCATCATGATGAGGATGAAGTCACTGCATAAAAGTACACCATTTGGTAATAAATGACAGTCATCAGTAAAATAAATACATAAAATAAAGACGGTGTCATTTACACATTCATGATATAGATACGCATTGTGAAACTGTTCATTATTTCACGCTCTTGGATCATTTTGGCTGGCAGTGTTTCAATCAGTTTAGATTTAA
The DNA here is from genome assembly GCF_046562875.1 of Panthera onca. NCBI lineage: Eukaryota > Metazoa > Chordata > Mammalia > Carnivora > Felidae > Panthera > Panthera onca. The sequence continues at coordinate 27,809,783 of NC_138345.1, forward strand.
TTCATCACCTTGAAATAATCACATCTCCACCATTCTTGCTCTTCTCTTGTCTACATGCAGTGATACAATCATCCTTAAACAAAGCAGGTTGGTAGAAAATTGATATAATTTCAAGATCATTTGGGATTCCTCACATTCTTTTTCTCTCCTAAATCTCACCGGCTGCAAAGCACCATGGAGCTTTGGTTTCGTCACCACACTCTAGCTCTGTCTCCTACGGCTCTTCCAGTCTCACCTCCTTGCAGCCCTGCTAGTAAGGTCCATTTCTGTCTCAGCCCTGCTCCCATCTTTAGCTTTTTCTTCCTTCTCTATGGCGTGTCTGCATTAAGTTAGAATCCCATCAATTAGCTTTACAACGACTGTTTCAATAAAAAAAGAAAACACATCACTGTTCGATTTCCTGCTAACTTCATCCATATTTTTTATGTTCTTGTGGGTGTGTGAGCAGCCACTTATATGATTCTCGTGATTTTTCTTTTAAAATAATTCAAACTTTCATCTTTTCCCTGGAGCACTCTCTTTGCAGATTTACCTCTTCAGCATCAGCTAAATTTTTGTTATTCTATGCCCCCGATGGCATTTGTCTAATACTTAGGTTATCATAAAATGATTATCTCCAACATGGAAAAAGCTGAGTAAAAATGAACAAGCCTCCCTCTCATTCTGTAACCCTAATTCCCCTCCTCAGATGCAACAACTCTTTGCATCTATGTGGGTCTCCTTTCAGAAACAGTCTGTGTATATACAAGCTAACATGTGTAGAAATACATTTTACCCCTCTTTCTCCCCTCTCCAAATCAGAGCAGATTATACGTGCTACTCTTTTTTCACTTCATATGTTTTCAAGAGCTCTCCATATCAGCACTTACGGATCCTCTTCATTCTTTTTAAAGGCTGTAGAGTATTTCACTGCATAGACCCACTGCTTATTAACCAGCCACCCACTGGCTGATAATGACATTGTTCTCAGCCCTTTGCTCTCACAAACAAAGCTGCAGTGTGCCTTCTTACACCTATATCTTTGCTAACATGTACAAGCCCATCTGTAGGATGAAAGCACAGTAAATAATTTCTTAGGTCGATTTAAAATCTTTATGGATATTATCAAATCATACTCAAAGAAGTTACAGTATACTGATTTACCCAACAATGTATGAAAGTGCCTTTAAACCATGATTTGCAAAAACCACCACAGGAATTTTTCAGTCAACTATCCAAAAGCTTCAAAGACTCTAGCATGCCTAGATATTTTTCTCAACTCCAGTTGAATATAAAAACACTGCTCTTTGTTGAAATATACAAACACCGACAATAAAATGCAAACCAAGTTTCACATCTCAAGGATTTAGAAAGGTGATTGTGCAAAATCTCTGACAGACTAGAAAAGGAAAAAAGAGTTAGTTGTAAGAAAAAGCAATGCTGCCCAGCATCACCCAAAGGAAGTGGGTACTAATGTCATGGACCACCGCCCACTAGTTAGCGCCCGTACGTTCCTGCCATGAAATGACAAAGTGATTTCCTAATTGAAAAAGACAAACCAGGTAAAATATCAGGGAGAAAATATCCTACATATCTGAAAAACTAGGCTTTTAAAAATGTTTTTCTTTTCAAGACATTACGGAATATACAGGTATAGCTTTAAAGAATAATTTTATAGTGTAAAAACGGTGCTCCTTTGTCTAATATGAAATGATGTCTTGACTAAGGTGCTACCAGCTGAGAATCAGGTGAACCCAATTAACCCAATTTTTACTTGTCCGTACTAAGCGGTTTATTTTAGATGTATACTACTCCCTAAATCCTTTAGGGTACAACATAGAAAACCATAAACAGGCTATAAAGGTCATGACATTAATTTTCCTGTCATTCTCATGCTTTAAATAGGCATCAGAAAACTAAAAAAAATCTCGTCCTCTGGGAAGGAAGGCAAATCTGAAACTAATTATGGTAGTTATTATTGTAATACTATTAAATTAAACACTGTGACCCAAGCTAAATTTATCTTGGTAGCTTTTGTTAATGAATAAAACTTCCCAAATGAGATTACGGCATCCTCTCATAGAGCACAATGATGCACCAGAGGGCTAGCCGAACAAAGTAACCACTCGAAAACCTGAATTTTCACTCACCTACAGCTTAACTAAAAAGTTTAATAAGCATACATGGAATCTTTTGCATAAAATGCTCTATCTCTTACAGAGCTTTATTTATGAAGTAAAAACTTCACATGGGCAGAACACTGAGCCAACGGTCCTATCTGTCATGGGCAGTTTATCTCCACGTGGTTTCTGTGGTCCAATACGTCTCCTATTTTGTGAACTGGGGACTTGCTGGCAACTATGACTATTTATTTACACCCAAAAGAAAATGAAGTGTGTGAGGGGGATATCTCAGTAGTTTCTTCTTCTGCTGAAATTTCTACAACTCGAACTGCTTTAGACGTTTGGAGGACAACATGGTCCAGAAGCAACATCAAAGCTTAATAGTTTCCTGGTAGTTCAGGTTCCTGCCTCCTTACCAACACCGGGCCTGGGCTCTTGGTGGGAGAGGAAGCCGCTTGACCTGGCAAGCGGGAAGTATTCGCTGTGTGTGTCCTCAAGTGCCCTGAAGCTGGAATGATTCCCCACGCAGCCTCTGTTAGGCTCTTTTAATCCCTACCAGTGCTGGAGGAGAGAGGAGGGCCAAGGACAGTGAATGATGCCTTTGGGTGGGCGGGAAGGAAAAGTAGGCAAGAAGAAGGGCTATCAACATCTGCCAGAGACTAAAGAGCTGGGGGAAAGATGAATATGTAGAGATCACAAAAGAAAGAAAAAGGAAGTGGGAGGAACAAGGAACAATGGCAACATTATTTTAAAAGGAGAAATGGTATGTGAAGGAAAAAAAATCTCTTAAATTCCAGTTTCTTTAAATATCTCAGAAGATATAGAAAACATTTTAAGAGTGTTCTTCATACACTCTACTGCAGTTAGTAATGACACAGGACTTTCTGTGCATCCGTGATAGTCTCAATAGTCTCAATGACTTCTGACTAGTTGTTAAATGATTTTGTTGCCCACCAGCTGCAAGTTTATTAAAACTTAAGGGCACTAAAATTAAATACTTTAAGAACATTTTTTATTTCTCTAAATTTGAAAGGTAACCTTAGCATAAAATTTTCTAATTCTTTGTCCAGAGGTGTTAACTGACTCTGGGGAAGTACCACATCAGAAAGATGTGAGAAAAATCAGAATGCTAACAGGGAATCAGAAGACTAACAGAGAATCATTTTTTCTTGCAAGGGTTTCTACAATGGCTTATTGTGGATATGCAGGGATTCCGAGTCAGAGGTAATGATGAGGAATGCCGCCCTCATTTTTGTTTTCATGCATTTGACCATGTTCCCCTAACTTGTATCTTTACAGTATATGGATCCACATCCTAAATTTCCCTTTGTACTCCAGACATGTACATTTTCACAGGAGCTGATGAAACAATTTTCATGTTAGTTCATGATTGCACTCCCTGACAGCCAAGCGTTCACTTTGAGGAGGCAGCCATGTCTATTTTGTAATTATTTGAATGTTTCATTATATTCTGCACTAATTAAAATTAGTGGGGCTCAAAAGATTAAAAGTAAATGTGATTAATATGACACCAAAAGCACAGCAACAAAAATAAAAACGGACAATATGTACTGCATCAAAATTAAGAACTGTGCATCAAAGTAAACAATCAGCAGAATGAAAAGGCAGCCTACAACACAGTAGAAAATATTCATAAAGTATATATCTGGTATGGGAGTAATATACAGAATATATAAAGAACTCCTATAACTCAACAACAACAACCACAACAACAACAAATAACCTGATCAAAAAATGGGCGAAGGACTTGAAAAGACAGTTCTCGAAAGGTGATATATAAATGATCAACAGGTATATGAAAAGGTACTCAATATCACTTATTGTTAGGGAAATGCAAATCTAACCCAATGAGATGTCACCCCTCACTCATTAGAATGGATATGATTAAAAAAAAAAAAAGAAAATAACAAGTGTTGATGAGGATGTGGAGAAATTGGGAGCCTTTGTGCATGGTTGGTGGGAATGAAAAATGGTACAATTGCTTTAGAAAACAGTATGGTGGTTTCTCAAAAAATTAAAACCAGAATTATCATGTGATCCAACAATTCCATTTCTGGATATATATCCAAAAGGTATGAAAGCAAGATCTTGAAGAGATGTATGTGCACCCATGTGCATTGGCAGCACTATTCACAACAGCCAGGAAGCAACATGAGTATCCATTAATTGATGAACAGAGAAGCAAAACATTGTATACACTTACAATGGAATATTATCCAACCTTAAAAAAAAAAGGAAGTTTTGACACTTGCTACAATACGATGAACCCGGAGGACATGATGCTAACTGAAATAAGCCAGTCTCAAAAGACAAATATTGTCTGATCCTACTTGTATGATGTATCTAGGGCAGTCAAATTTATGTAAACAGAAAGTAGAATGGTGGTTGCCAAGGGCTGGAGGGACGGGGGAGATGGGGATTTGTTGTCTAACGGGTATAGAGTTTCAGTTTTGCAAGATGAAAAGTTACAGATTGGTTGCACAACAATGTGAATATACTTAACACACTGAACTGTACAGTCAGAAGTGGTTAAGATGATAAATTTTCTGTGTTTTATTTTTTACCATCATTTAAAAAAGTAAATGTGGTTATACTAGTATTAAGAAGAGTAAGTCTTATAAACAACATAAATGTAGGCAAAAATGGCAATCATTCAGGGTGTTTTATGTGGGCAAATCTTTAACCTTTATTGGAAGCATAGTGGATTTCAGCCAGGCATATATGTGTTCAGTTGTGAGAAAAAGTAATAGAATTAAAGAATATTTACAGAATATACATTATTTATACTAGACATATATCTACGACCAAAGAAATGATGCATTAGGAATTATATAATGTTTTACTAGTTCTCTGGTGACAGAATATCTTCCTTTATAGTATCACACACTTCTTTATTTATTTATTTTTTTTTGAGGAACATAATTTGTACAAAAGTAAATACTGCCCATAAACGGAAAGTACTAGACTAGGGCTCCTCAGGCCATAGGCTATGAACATAGCCACTCTGAAGGTTGGATCTGGTTCATTTCTATTTCCCCAAATACTTATCACCCCATATTCCCTGGTAAGTGTATCAGAGAGCAGGGGGTTTCTAGGTCAGATTTGTTCATGAGGCTACCTTTGTATTAGCAGCTGACAAAAGACCTAGTGTTACAGGGAAAGCACTTCAATAAATAACTTCTCAGCTCCAGTTGGTTCTGGCAGGGGTAAGTCTGTCCCTCCTTCAATCCACTGCCACCCCCTTTCCACTCCCCAGGCTCTGGTACTATCAAACTTGAGTTGAAATAATCAAGTTATTAACCCATGAGGTTCTAGATTAAAATAGCCACAGATGTCTCAGAGTTTAGCTAGAAACCCCTCAATTAGCTTTGAGATTAAAGCAGCAAGCCCATTTATGCTTGGGCTCCTCAAGACTGGGGTCTGTATTCACAATATGGAAGTGAGACAAGCAGACAGGGGTGAGGGTGGGTGGGAGGCAGTATTCTCCGCCCGCATGCAGGGCCTTCTCCTGGGAATATTCAGTTACAGTTTAAGGATCTAAATAAAATGCTGGCAATGATTATACACCTACAGATTATATTCTCTAACAATCACACTGCATGAAATCCAAAAATGAAACACAACTAGTGAGAAATCTTTTCTCCTTTCAGTATAAAATCTCAAACACTGGTATTACAGAATCAGTTGGTTGCTGCTGTAAATTCACTAAGCATTCAGTTTCCCTATAAATGACTGGGCAGGGAGTTGATTTTAGTCTGACTAAGCAAAGGCATATAAAAATAAAAGGACGATTGTAGAGGGTAAGAAACTGCTAAGGGTAGCCACTCTGGAAAGAAGAGAAGTGGGAGGCAGGCACATTTGGGAGGGAGACTGACTTCCCATTGTGTACTCTTTTGTAAATCTTTTGAATATTTTATCTTGTGGATATACTACTTGAAACAACAGTATCAACGATAAGATCAACAAAGGATGAATCGATCTAGAGAGACAGGTAGTTCTCAATAAACACTGACAGGGAAAAATGTCGATGAAATAACCTTAAGTGAAGCAAACTGTCGAACAGTGGGTACACTCTCATCCTATCTGAGTCGGGTTAGTAGAATGTCCCTTTTTTCTTTGTACATTGTGTGTGCGTGCGTGTGTACACATTCATTTATACAGTGCATACATAATCACATTACCATCTTTTTAATAATAAAATCAATAAATAACAGTTCTAAAAGAGAGGAAGAAACCCTAGATTCTACTCTAAAAACACAAATCTGTTCAAGAGAGACAAATGGATATTTTGATTTTCAAGTAGTAAATTAACAAAATAAGTGACAGTCTTTTAATCACTTTCTGTATTTTTCTCACCCCAAATTCACAGCAAACATTACTATCAATAAATAATTTCCTGTCAGAATCAAATGCACAAGGTTCACCAATCAACCATTTAATATCTATAATAAAAGCAATTAGTAGATTGTGCCTACATCAATAAAAGGGACACTAGATGTAATTTCTTAAAATTCTCCCATGGTTTAGGTTCAATTAGTCTATTTCCCATTGCACAATTTAATTCTCCAACGCTGATCATACTTATATATTGATTTAATGTCTATCTTTCCTCAAAGATTCAAAACTGTTCAAGGGCAGGGTCCAGGTCTCTCTTGTTTCCATTAGCCCCAGGGGAGAAGTCTTCCAGAAGTGTTTGACAAAGAGACTTTGAAAGATATAAACCTAACTTAAAGGAGTTGCAAGATTTACAGATATTCAAGGGCAACACAGATCCTAAATAAAGATTATGTAACCAACCAAACGAAAAGGATCCACATCATAGTTAAAAATAGCGTAAGGATACAAGAAGAAGTTATTTGCCTAAATCATTGGTCTGACAAAATCAAAGCATATGTTCTCTAAGCACAATTGCCAAAAGACTCCAGAAGTTTTGGCTATCTTGTAAATACTGGGCTCTGAGTCACAAAGCCAAAGCCTTGAAAAAAATAACCACAAGTAACTTCTGAAATGGGATTATAATACTATAGTCTTACGATATGTTATCACTAAAAACTTTACTTCTCAGAATTCAGATTCTCTCGGAATTCATTTTATTTCAAGAATCTTTTAGAAAGAATTACGATCCTTACACACACACACACACACACACACACACACACACACGCAGCCAGACTTCCATTTCGACAATTCTTGAGAGAAATCCAAATCTTAATACTCTTTACTGAATACGTATGGTTTTTGGCATGTCTATACTTATGTAATCTACTACAGTTGAATTAAGTCTACTCATGAACTATCTACTTTCAACACAATTTTAACACAAATGGAAAGTTACACTTTTTCTAAATCAAAACAAAACAAAACAAAACTTCTCTGGCCACAAGGATAACTAATTAAAGTCATATGCTTTCTTATGCAAGCTTACATCTTTTGTTAAAGCAAGACAGTATAAAAGGCAGGAGTTCCATTCATTTAATCAATATAACTAATAACCCCACAAGCCAGCCATTAGAAAACTTTTTTTGTAAAAAGCCATATAGTTAATATTTTCAGTTTTGTGGGCCCTATGGTCTCTGTCACAACTATTCCTTTCTGCTGCTGTAGCATGAAAGCAGCCACAGACAATATAGATGAATAAACGTGGCCATGTACCAATAACATTTTTTTCATTTATGGATACTGAAACTTGAATTTTATATAATTTTCATGTGTCACAAAGCACTGTCTTCTTTTGATTTTTTTTCAATAATTTAGAAATGCAAAAACTATCCTCAGCTTGCAAGCCATACAAAAAGAAGCCCAATGTGGCCTGGAAGCCATAGTTTACTAACTCCTGACCTCAACCAACTCTTTAATAAACCTGGTTTATACCACTTGTTAGCCATGTAACCTTGTCCTTAGTCCACCAAGAAAGTCCAAACAACAAATGAAATCAACAAAAACAACAACCATAACTGAATTATAACATCTTAATTTTCAGATTGGACTTAGCTATTTTATTGGTGTAACAACAGTGGCAGCAAATAACATTTATTTTGAACTTACTACGTACATATTTTATGATCACCATTTTATATATGAGGAACTAGGCACAGAGTGGTTAAGCAATTTATCTAAGCTCACACAGCTAGTAAATGGTGAAGTTGAAGTTTCAAGACAGGCACTGTCTGGTTCTGTTGTTAGCCACAAATGCCCCAACCTCAAAAATTTGCCCATTCTTTTCTTAGAGCTCCCATTTCAATGACAATTTTCAGAAATTCAAATACACAATGGAATAAGCACATATGGAAAACAATGTAATACAGTTAATGCCGATAAGTAAAGAGCTAGCTAATCCTAAGGCTGAGCTTATACTGATGGCAAGAAAAATGGAAACTTGATTCAAATGGATTCAAGCTTCAGTGTTCTCATGGAACAATTAGCACCAATAGTTTCTGACTCCCTCCTGTGTGTCTGCTGGCTGATGAGAACAGACATTAGTGAAAATGCCCCAGAAGAGGGTTGCAAAAGACAGGTTGTTATGATTTTCTCTAAATGACTCTTGATTCTCCTAATTTAAATTTGCCTCAAGCTTTGCTGTAAACAATGGCGTTTACAGATTTATAATGTTTCTCTCATTACTTGTACATTAGCGATAAAACACTAATAAAAAGGGAGTGCCTTTCTTACAACAGTTACTATACAACTTAACTTAAATCACAAGCCATTTGTATGATCTCTTTTCTTTGCCAGGCCTTTACCCGTCTTTTGGTTCTGTGTGCTGACATTCCAAATCTCAGTTTTTCATTTGAAAAACAATTTGAGGGCACAGACTAAAATTTATTTCAGTGTAGTCTTAAATTACCAAAGTGGCTTTTAGAAATTATAGTAAAACACTACCGCTCTACATAACTGCAGAATAAAAACATCTTTGAAGAACTTGACATTTTAAGACTTTTGTTGGCCACGGAAATAAGAATTGCTAAGACTGAATTCATTCCAATTATTCCTCACTGGAAGGTAGTTACTTGCCAAAAAATTATTTCAGAGTCTATTTCCATTACTTACAACAAAATGAAGAAACCTAAGTGACAGATGATCTCTACAGCATTGGGAATCATCAGCAAGGTCAAGTACATTTAAGACACTGAGGATGTAGACTAGGACAAAAGAGACTCCCAGAGAAAAATTCATCTGGCAAATATAAAAAAATTAGTTGTCTAGTTTTCTCATTTTTTAAACTTTCCCAATGTATTTGCTATTAGTGAAACACATAGTTCTATATTACATGACTGCCTTGGTAAGAAAGAGCTTTTTCTTAACAGAAAAAAAAAATCCATTCATGGTACTTGAAGTTGTTGGTAACAAAGTACATCCTGAAGGAATCTCTCTGGGTTAGCAAAGGCCCTCCGACCCATTCAGTGAAAAGTCCAACATCTAGGAATCCTGCCTTACACCTCTCTCCCTCACTTGCCAGATCGAGGCTTTCACCAAATTGTGTCACTTTTATCTCCTAAAAAGCCTTTAGATACATCCATTTCTCCTCATCTCCCCTGCCAACTATGAGGTGCCAGTGGCTGTATCGTTCCCTCAAAGACCACTGAATTGAACACTCTTGTAGCTGTTTCCAACCCTGCTCCTTCTCTCACCAACATGGCCACAGTCGTGTTTTCAAAACATAAATAAGAACATACGATCCCAGAATGGAAACCATGAGAAGCCATAGCATGTCTGTGAGGTTTTGCACAGTCCAGTCTCAGCCTGCTTCTCAGTTTCATCTTGCACCATCCCCCCTCACTTTCTGTGTCCCAGCCACACTAGCTTTCTTTTGGTGTCCTGGACACAGTGTGGCTCTGGCAGCAGAGTCTTTACACACGCTGGTTCCCTTCCCTGTGGTGCTTCTTTTCTTCTTGATAGCTTGGATTCAGTCTTCCGATCTGAAGGCAATATCAACTCTTTAGAACTGTCTGACCTAGTCTGGCTCAGATACTCCTATTAATAATCTCCGTGAACCCTGTACCTTTTCCCTCAGAGCACTTACAACAACTGTAATTTTACTCAGATAATGTCAAGCACCCTCAATGGAAAAGAAGTTCTAGAAGGTTGGGGTCATATCCCTTTGTGTTCATTTGGTACCCTAAACATCTGGCACAGTAACAGAATGCCTAGGAGGAGCTCAGTTAACATTTATTTTGTTTACTAGCATGTTGTTTAGTAGTATTTGTGATATAGTAAATTTGTGAAATTTCTGTATTTGTGATGTAAACATTTTGTTTACTGTGATATAATTCACATGCCATAAAATTCATGCTTTAAAAGTGTACAATTTGGTTGTTTTATAGTATATTCACAAAGTTATACAACTATCACTACCATCCAACTCCAGAACATCCCATCACCCTAAAAAGAAACCTCATACCCATTAGCAGTCACCCTGCTTGTCCCTGGAAATCCTTCATCTGCTTTTTGTCTCTACAGATTCACCTATTCTGAAATTTTCAAGTGGGTTCATACAATATGTGGCCTTTTTGTGTCTGACTTCTTTCACTTGGCATAATGTTACAGAACGCACCAGTCATTCCTTTTCGTTCCCAAATAGTGTTCCAGTATATAGATGTGCCACGTTTTGTTTACTAGTTATCGGTTGATGGATATTTGGGTTGTCTCCACTTTTTGGCCATTATGAATAATGCTTCTATGAACATTTGTGTACAAGTTTTTGTGTAGACATATTCATTTCTCTTGGGTATATACTTGGAGTGGAATGGGTATATTCTATATAGATATAGCCTGGGTTACAGGGCAACTTTGCTTAATCTTTTGAGGAATAGCCAGACTTTTCCAAAGTAGCTGTCCATTTACAAACACATCAGTAATATATGAGGTTTCTAATTTCTACATATTCTTACTAAACCTTTGCCCATTTTTTTTTATTATAAGCCATCCTAATGGGTAAGAAGTGACTAGAGTCACTATTCTCTGATGATTATGATGTTGAACACCTTTTCAGGTGCTCACGGGCAATTTGTATATCTTTCTTGGAGAAATATTTAACTCCTATGCTTATTTTAACACTGGGATTTCTTTTTGTTATTGAGCTGTAAGAGTACTTTATATACTCTCAGTGCAAAGTCCCTTAGCAGAATATATGACTTTCTCCCATTCTGTGAGATGTCTTTTCACTATCTTGAAGGTATCCTTTGAAGCATAAAAGTTTTAATTTTGAACTTACCTACTTTTCTTTTATTGCTCCTGCTATTCATGTCAAACTAAGAAACTATTGCCTAATCAAGGTCCTAAAGATGCTTTCCTTCCAGAGTTCTATATAGTTTCAGTTTTAGCTCTTACATAGATCTTTGCTCCATTTTGAGTTAAGTTTTGAATATAGTCCTCTTTCATTCTCTTTCCTGTGATACCCAGTTATTCCAGGACACTGGTGGATAAGACTATTTTCCCCCATTGAATTGTCTTGGCACTCTTGTTGAAAATCAATTTACCATAGATGTAAGGGTTTATTTTGGACTCTCAATTCTATTCCATTGATCTATATATCTATCCTTTTGTTGATACTACCCTATCTTGTTTATTCTATCTTTATAGTAAGTTTTGAAATTGAGAAGTGTGAGTCTTCCTTTGTTTTCTTTTTTAAGATTGGCTTGGCTATTATGAGTCCCCTGCATTTCCATATGAATTTTAGGATCAGCATGGCAACTTCTACAGAAAAAAAAAAAATGGCAGCTGGGATTTCATAGAGATTGCATTCAATCTGTTGATTAATTTCGGGGTATTGCCATCTTAATAATGTTAAGTCTCCCAATTCAAGGGGATTAAGAAGTACAAACTTCCAGTTGTAAATAAATAAGTCATGGGGATGAAAAGTACAGCATAGGGAATATAGTCAATAATACTGTAGTAACTTTTATGGTGACGGATGGTAACTATACTTATCATGGTGAGCATATGTTATACAACTGAATCTAACGTAATACTGTATATCAACTATACTTCAATCTAAAAACCATAAGATGTCTTTCAATTTGTTTCTGTCTTTACTTTCTAACGACGTTTTTTAAATTTTTTTAACATTTATTTATTTTTGAGAGAGACAGAGTACGAGCAGGGGAGGGGCAGAGAGAGGAGAGGGAGACACAGAATCCAAAGAAGGCTCCAGGCTCTGAGCTGTCAGCACAGAGCCCAACATGGGGCTTGAACTCATGAGATGTGAGATCATGATCTGAGCTGAAGTCGGACACTTAACCGACTGAGCCACCCAGGCACCCCTCTAACAACAATGTTTTTAAACTTTGGTGTGTAAGTCTTGTATTTCTTTGGTTAAACTTACTGTTAAGTATTTATTCTTTTTGATGCTATTATAGCAGTTTTCTTAATTTCACTTTTGGACTGTTCATTGCTAGTGTATATAAATACAATTGATTTTTATACTGATTGTGTATCTTTTAGCCTTGCTAAACTCATTCATTAATTCTAACAGTTTTTTCAGTTGATTCCTTACGGTTTTCTATAAACAAGATTATGCCATCTTCAAATACAGAAAGTTTTACTACTTCTTTTCCACTTAGGATGCTTTTTTACCCCTTTTCTTTGCCTAAATGCCCTGGTTAGAAGCTCTAATGTGATGTTGAATACAAGTGGCAAGAGAACACATCTTTATGTTCTTCCTGATCTTAGGAGGAAAGCTTTCAGTCTTTCACTGGTAGGTGTGATGTTAACTGTGGAGTTTTTGTAGTTCCCTCATATTTCTACGTTGTTGAGTATTTTCATCATAAAAGGAACATGGATTTTGTCAAATGCTTTTTCTGTGTCTATTAAATGATGATCAGGTGGCTTTTTAATTTTAGTAATATGATATATTACATTGGTTGATTGTCATATGTTAAACCAATCTTGCATTTCTGATATATATCCCATTTGACCTTTTTTTTTATTTTTAAAAAATGTTTATTTATTTATTTTGAGAGAGAGGGTGAGAGCAGGGTAGGGAGAGAGAGAGAGGGAGAGTGAGAATCACAAGTACGCTTTTTGCTGTCAGTGTAGAGCCCCACATGGGGACCAATCTTACAAACTGTGGCTTCATGATCTGAGTCGAAATCAAGAGTTGGAGGCTTAACCAACTGAGCCACAGGCATTTGTTTATAATCCTCTTTATATATTACTAGGTTTGGTTTGCTAGTATTTTGTTGACAATTTTTGCATCTGTTTTCATAAGGAATATTGGTCTGTAGTTTTTTTGTGTTATCTTTGTTTTGGCATCAGGATATACTGGCCTAACAGAATGAATTGGGAAGTATTTTGTCCTCTTCTAATTTTTAGAAGACTTTGTAAAGCACTGGTACTAATTTTTCTTTATCTTTGATAGAATTCACAAGGAAAACCATGTGGACTGAGCTTTTTTTTTCTCTGTGGGAACTTATTAAATATAATTCAATCACTTGTTATAAGTTCAGGTTTTCTACTTCTTGAGTTAGTTTTGGTAGTTTTTGTCTTTTTGGGAATTTGTCCATTTCATCTAAACCACCAGATAACATTTGGCATACCATCATTTCTAGTGTTCCTTTATAATTTTTTTTTTTTTTTTTAATTTCTGTAAGATCGGTAGTAATGGACTCCCTTTCATTGCTGCTCTTAGTAACTTGAATGTTCTCTATTTTTTTTGGTCAGTCTAAAGGTTTGTCTGCTTTATTGATCTTTTAAAGAACCAACCTTTGCTTTCATTGATTTTCTCTACTTTTTATTCTCTAGTTTTTAAATTTATGCTTTAACCTTTATTTATTTTCTCTGTTTGCTTTGGTTTGGTTTGCTCTTCTTTTTCTAGGTTCTTATGGTGAAAGATTCAATTACTGATTTGTGATCTTTTTAAAAAACGTAGACATTTATAGCTATACATTTCTAAACGCTGCTTTCTTTAGCTGAATCCTATAAATTTTGATATGTTGTATGTCAGGTTAATTTATACCATGGTATTTTCTAATTTCCCTTGTGATTTCTTCTTTAACCCACTGGCTATTTAGGAATGTGTTGTTTAATTTCCACATGTTTGTGGGTTTTCCAAATATCCTTCTGTTCCTTATTTCTTTTTAATTTTTTTTTAATGTTTACTCATTTTTTTGAGAGACAGAGAGAGACAGAGTGTGAGTGGGGGAGGGGCAGAGAGAGAGGGAGACACAGAATCCGAAGCAGTCTTATTTCTGATTGTATTCTATTGTGTTCATACTTTGTATGATTTCCATCCTTTTCACATTCATTCACTGGGCCTTGTTTTATAGCCTAACAAAGTATGTTCTCTGACTACAATAGAATTAGAAATAAGTAACAGAAGGATATTTGGGAAACCCTGGAGAATGATTCATATGCATTGAGAAGAATGTATATTCTGCTCTTGCTAAGTGGAATATTCTATACATATCTCCTAGGTCTGGTTAATTTACAGTGTTGGAATGGAACCCAAGCTGTTCTGATGCATTCAAGAAGGTGCTCTTCTTTTTACATGTACATTGTTCCATTTAATACTACCCTAATAGTAAGAAGTATGCACAATAAAGTTCTCAATTTGGATCTGCTCTTAAACACATCTGTTCTAAAACTCTAAGAAACAGCAAAATAGGAAAAAAAAATGTAGCTGTTCTAGGTTTCTTAATTAATTGCAAACACCCTGCAAATAAAATAATTAATATGGAGTGCATAGTGAAATGTGAAAATGTTATTTCAAACAACTAATACTAAAATTTAGTCTGCCCAAGCACTTTCTAAAAGAAAGATCCTATCACTTGATACACCCAAAATAAATTTTATGACCAAGAAACTTCATTTATGAAATTTATACTCTGGGAAGTCATATCTATTAAAAAGCATTTTATTTACTTAATTATTAAAAAAAAATTTTTTAATGTTTATTTCTGAGAGAGACAGCGAGTGAGCAGGGGAGGGGCAGAGAGAGAGGGAGACACAGAATCCAAAGCAGGCTCGAGCCTCTGAGCTGTCAGCACAGAGCCTGACATGGAGCTTGAACCCACGAACCATGAGATCATGACCTGAGCTGAAGTCAGACGCTTAACCAACTAAGCCACCCAGGTGCCCCTATTAAAGACTATTTTAAAGTAGGCCTTAGAAAGCAAGTCTGAAACTGTGACAACCACATCAATGCACAAAAATTATCTGATATTTTTATTATGTGATGTCTCAAAATGTCAAGAAAATAAAATCTGTTGACTTTCTTCAAATTCTTAGAAAATGTAATTGAATTATCAAATTTAGGAGAAAAACAAAAAGCAGTATTTGTATATCATGAAGGCCACATGCAGTCATAGTAACCATCATGGACCACAGCCTTGAATCTAAAAATATGTTACATGTCTTCCTCTAATTTTGATAGCCACAGCACAATATAGCCACACAACTATGGTACATATAACAATAGGGATGCAAAGAGATTTCTGAAACCATCTTCATGTCCAAATAAAGGTAATGGCAGAATAAATGGCATATTTACTCTTAGTCACAGTGTGCCTGGCTTGATCTTCTTTCCCATTAGTTTTTGAGGCTCCCTAGGTTCAACTAAGCACTTTTGGAGAAGCAAGGTCCTGGAGCTCTCTGTAGTCTACCCATGCGAACACACTGGATACAGAAAGACTTAAGGCTTTCCTAGAGCACAGTTACAATGTACAAGGGTGGAAAAGAAGATTCAACTGAGGCTATAGGCACAGGAAAGAGGAAAGATCATATTTAAAGTGGTCACAGATAACAGGCAGTAAGGAATCTCTAGAGAGCAAGATGAAGAACATTAGTGTTAATGAAAGCAAGAGCTGATGGTTGCTTAAGAAGAGACTAGAGGACTATGCTTCAGCAAATGCCCAGATTCCTCTAGTTCTCCAGTACATGTATCTCCAGTATGTGTAGAAGAATCTGGTAATATCAAAACATCCTTTTCTCCCCTTCCAGCCTCCTATAAACACAGGTGGGAAAAGAGACAAAGATACAGTAGAAGACAGTGGTAGGCACTTCCAAATCTGATCAGACTGATAAAAGAATCTATTCAGTATGAAATATTCTCAGCATGGGTTTGGTAATATGTTGGAGGGAGAATCATATCTTACAAAGGGAGCAGAGAGGAACTTTATCTTTTAGTAGTAATATAGCACTCCCCTCTGAAAATCATTGGTTTAAACAGAATCTTCAGTTGTATTTCTGTAAAATATACTTAGATTTTTGGAAACACATTATTCTTTCACCCAGAGGATTCTTAATAAAATATAATTTTTAAAGTATCTTTTAAAGACTTTTTGTGTAAACACTGTTTTTCTTAAGCCAATTCTAAATTAACAGTTAAAACTTAAGCTATTGTATTCAAAGTATCTCTCCTATCAAAAATCAAGACTAAAATTTCATATATTCTAGAATTGAAAACATACAAGGGAATCACTACAAGAAGTATCAAAATCTTAGAGTAGTAACATGGCCCCAGCAAATAGGAATTTTCATAATTTAAAAAATCTGAACTGAGAAATAAATAGAATATGTCAATTATGATTCATACTTCTCAGCTACATTAAATCAATATAAAGTTTAACTGGGTAAGAGAAAGTAATTCTCTTGGCAGGTCAAAAAGGTGGGTGTCATTATTATTTCAGATAAGAACATTTCTCTATTTAGTAAAGGTTTGCAAAAAAAAGTATAAAATTTTATTAAAAATCCCTGATCAAATACAATGTGTCTCACAGTATCATTAAAGGTGCAATATCTAGCACTTTTCCACTTTTTATTTAGTGAACACACTGAACAGCTTGCTTAGATACATGTTCTGTCCTTAAAAAGCTATTTGAGGGACACCTGGGTGGCTCAGTCGGTTAAGCATCCGACTTCAGCTCAGGTCACGATCTCGCGGTCCGTGAGTTCGAGCCCCACGTCGGGCTCTGGGCTGATGGCTCAGAGCCTGGAGCGTGCTTCCGATTCTGTGTCTCCCTCTCTCTCTGCCCCTCCCCCGTTCATGCTGTGTCTCTCTCTGTCTCAAAAGTAAATAAACGTTAAAAAAAAATTAAAAAAAAAAGCTATTTGAAAAGTCTTGCTGGTGAAAAAAGGTCTTCTAGGATAAATAAAATGTAAGATAATATGTGAACCACCAGAAGATTCTTTCAATGAAAGCATTTAAGACATCACAAATGTTATGTTTCAAGCTCTGAGGTATAACTGGCAAATAAAATTACAAGACATTTAAAGTATACAATGTAATTGTGAAAGGATCTCCCCATCAAGTCAGTTAACACATTATTACTTCATATATGTAACCCCACCCCCTTTTTTCTGATGCAAACAGTTAAGTTTTCTACTCTTTCAGCAAATGTCAATACTATACCGCTACAACCCCTGGCAGCCATTTTTCTACTTTCTACTTTGTTTACGAGTAGACAAAGATTCCATATTTGTCTTCCTCTCTTTGACTTATTTCACTTAGCATAATGTTCTCCAGACCCATCCATCCATCCATTTGTTGCCATAAATGACAGGAATACGACATGCATATATGTATACGTGTGTGTATTTTCTCCTATCTTGCCAGTTTCTATTAAAATAAGTTATTCACAGGACACAGAATTATCTCTCTTTCTTTTTTTCTTTCTACTGGAAATATATCTGCAGTATACAGGTAGCAATTCGTCTGGTCTTGGTATGAGAAGACAGAGATGAAGCCGATCTAAATGACTAAAAGGACACTAAAAACTTAGCTATAACTTTAATAGGTTAATTGTAACATTAAAAAAAAACTTTTGAACTGCTATTTTAATCACCTCTTATCATTTTATGTGTGTGCATGTGTGTGAAAACTAAAAATCAAAGATGATTTCGATGAAATACCACTCAACGATAAAAAGGAAGAAAACTACTGATACATGCAATAACTTGGATGAATATCAAGGGAATGATGCTAAATAAAAAGTCAATCCCAAAAGATTATTTACTCTAATATTCCATTTATATAGCATTGAAATGAAAAAAATTGTAGAAATAGAGAACAAATTAGTGGTTGCCAGGGTTTAGAGATGGGGAAATAGGGTAGGTGACTGTGGTTATAAAAGGGCAACATGAAGAATCCTTGTAATGGAACTGTTCTATACCTTGACTATATCTTGACTGTGGTAGATACAAGAAGTTACACCATGTGATAACAAGTTCATAGAAACTAAATGTATACTATGCAAATAAGTTCAAGTAAAACTAGGGAAATCTGAGTAAGATTTGAATTGTATCATGTATTTGAAAAGTATCATCTGCATGGTATTCTAGATGTTACCATTTTGGGAAAATGTGTAAAGATTACATGGGGGTACCTATTATTTCTTATAACTAAATGTGAATTTACAATTATCCCAAAATTAGAAGTTTAATAAAAATAGCTTTAAGATGCGCATTCTCAAAGACGGTTATTAGATTGTCTATCCATGACTACAGAATTCCAATTTTTTAAAAGTAATCTTCGTCCACTTTATCTACATTCCACTTCAGTTGGTGTCAGCCCATGAAGAAAGGCAGATTTAGGCTGACAAAGGGAGAAATGTCTTGAGGTTTTAAAGAATGCAATAAAAACATATTAATATTGTAAAAAGTAGAACTTGAAATCTACTTGAAAGTTTGAGATCATAATGACATAAACAAGTATTTATGACCTAAGAAGAACTGCTTCCTTTTGGTACTTTGAAGTATTAAAAAAAATTACACAGAATTAAATTACAAAGCTAACACACTTGTTTATGCAGCTGGTCTTTTTCAAAATTGAAGAACTTTAAACCTACAATTCTAATAGGCTTACTGGTGACACCCCAATCCTTTGAAAAATAAATGAAATATCATAAATCATCTGACAGTTCTTAAACTGAGATTTTTATCATCACTCAGATGCTTTAAAAATAAAAAGCAATATGAAAGGATAGGATCTTGTTTTGTGCCTTATAAAGTTTAAGAAAGAAAATAAATCATACCATTAAACGTTCCTTAGAATCCTAACTTCAATACTTAGGATTGAATTGGCATAATATTCTTGGTCATTCCTATGAGAATTCATGCAAGTAGAGTAGCTTTCTTACAAAATATTTCAGAACTCTGGCACTTCCTGTGATAAATGAAGCAATAAGGCTTTGGAATTGCAATTGGGTATATTTAAGTACTTCATATAGGCAACCAGACTGTCATCTTGCTGGATATGTAGCACTATGAATTTATTATTTGGCATCCAAAGGAATGTTTGAATACTTATAAAGAATAAAGGGTTGGGGGTAAGGCCTTTTAATTTTAAGCTACAAACTCAGGACCACGTTAGAGCTACAGAGTTCAACCTTTAGTTTCTGGAAGTTGATTTAATAAAAAATATTCACAGATTTTGCAGGAAATGTTGAAATGAAAAATCTATAAATCCCTCAAAAATGTTTAAGATTCAACAAAAGAACAGTAAGATCTACGTGTTAGCCACAGCATCCTGACAACTTTTATCATAGCTAAGTTTCAAGAAAATAAATTATGGGAGAGATTCTCCATGACCTGAATATAAGGTATATTTATGACTGGTCAATGATGAATTCAACTGACATTACAATTCATAAAAGCATGTCTTCAGAAATCCCCTGGAGTAGGATTAGGGGAGTGAGGTTAAAGCTGGTCCTGTGTAAGATTATAATCACTTTAGATTTCAGTGGTTTTTAAATTCATTTTTAAGATACAGCTATCAAAATGGTAGCCTCCAAATGAGGACTTAACTAATGTCACATCCCTAACCAGGCTGTGTACAGGCATTTGATAAATATCTGAATAAATGGCTCACTTCTTAATTCTTGCATGTTATATTGTTGCTAATGAAAAATTCTTAGATTATTTAACTTTAAAATGTATATTTTGTTTCTCATGAAATTATTAAATATTCAATATATAGCAAATAATATGTTAACATGTAAGTTATAAAGAAAAATAATAAAATAAGCACTCTTCCCACTAGCCACTTTAGGGAATAACACATTACTAGTAACTTTGAAGTCGCCTTTATGGCCTTTTTCATTCCTATTCTAATCCTCCTTGCCATGTCTTCATCCTATATATATACTGAATTTGTTGTCTTTCCTTTCCTCTATAAGAAATGTATCCCTAATCAACATATTATGTAATTTTTAAAGATTTTGGGTGAAATTATATTGGTTGGAATCATATTGTGAGTATTCTTATATGCTCATGGGATTTATCCATGATGATATGTTTGAATATAGGACAATTTATGCCTTCTGCTAATGGATACTTGAGTTCTTTGCAGTTTTCTAGGAATATTGTAATATATGTTCTCTGTATACATTTACAAGAGTTTCTATGCCTCATAATGGAATTGTCTGGTTGGTATATGCTCGAGTTATCAGATACTGACAAGCCGCTTTATATGGTTGATACAATTAACACTACCACTGGCAAGGGTGAGAGAGGTCAGGATGCTTTACTTCCTTTCCAACACTTTTGCCTATCTGGTGGATATAAAATAGTATCTCCTTGTGATCATTTTATTTTAGTGTTTGGTTATTTATTTTAAGAGAGAAAGAGAGAGCGAAAGATAGAGAGCACGCATGAGGGAGGGGCAGAGAGAAGAGAAAGAGAGCATCTCAAGCAGGCTCTGCACTGTCAGTGCAGAGCCCAATGTGGGACTCCATCTCAGGAACTGGGAGATCATGACTTGAGCCGAAATCAAGTTGGTTGCTTAACAGACTGAGCCACCCAGGTGCCTCTCTCCCTGTGATGTTTTTAAAGCTCTTTTTCCTTTCTTTTGAAGTAAAAATTTACATAAAATAAAATGTACCAATCTTAAGTGTATCATTCCATAAGTTTCTACAAATGCATATGCCTTGTAATCCAAACCATTACCATTACCTCAAAGAAAGTTCCTTCATAATCCTTCCCAGTCAATTCCTCCCCCACTCCCCAGACACAACCAATCTATTCTTTTCCTTCATAAAAGTTGTTTGCTCTAGCACTTCATAAAAGTGGAGTAGTATTGTACTGTATATATTCTTTTGTATGAGACTTCAATTAGTATAATGAGATTTATCCATGTGGTTGTAGGTATTAGTACTTTGTTTCATTTTATTGATAAGTAGTATTAATGACCCCCAAAGTCATAAGGTAGTGTCTGATTTTTTTTGCTAAAAACCTTATGGTTGCACCTTTTATACTTAGTAATATAATCCATCTCAAATTAATTTCTGTGCATGGTGAAAGGTAGGAATTAAGATTTTTTATTTCCATATGGATATACAGTTGTTCCAGCACTGTTTCTTGAAGAACCTTCCTCTCCATTGGGTTGCTTTAAATCTTTGAAATCAAATGACAAAATAACTGTGGGTCTATTCTGGCCTCTCTCTTCAGCTACATTTATCTGTTTGTTGATCCTCATAGCAGTACCACACTGTTTTGGCTATTGTAGTGCATAGTTATGTTATGAAGTCAAGGCCTCGAGCTATGATTTTATGATTGTTTTGGATATTCTCAATCTTTGACATCTCCATATAGCTTTTAGAATCACCTTGCCAATTTTATTTAAAAAGCCTGTGTGAACATGGTAGGTATTATGTTCAATCTATAGATCAGTTTGGGGAAAACTGTCCTCTAAATGAGAGTCCAATCCATGAACATGTCATCTCCCTTCACTTATTCAAGTCTTCCTTAATTTTCAGTAATGTTTTATTGTTTCCAATGTACATATTTTGCAGGTCGTTTGTCTAATGTATTCTTAATTATTGTATATTTTTAAAAATGGAAAATAGGATTATTATTAATAATCTCAATTCAAAAATACTCATTATTTATTAGGACTCCACCATTATTTGGAAATATTAAAAAAATCAAAATTCTGAGCAATTCTGTTTAATAGTACATAGTACATTCTTTATATTAAGATAAGAATTTCTAAAAATGTGACAAGAATTCTACAACTTGGCAGTAAAATAAAGAAGTAGATAGAGTCCAAAGGCATACATGCTGGAAATGGGATAAGGAAATTTCTTTAATCCACTCTCATTTTGAATATATTCTGTGATAGGTCAAGAAGGGGGTTAGATATATAATCATTTCTGTCTAGGGTTGTCTAGAGTCTAGATCTTTTTTTTTTATTTTTTTATTTTTTAATTTTTTTTTTTTTTCAACGTTTTATTTTATTTTTGGGACAGAGAGAGACAGAGCATGAACGGGGGAGGGACAGAGAGAGAGGGAGACACAGAATCGGAAACAGGCTCCAGGCTCTGAGCCATCAGCCCAGAGCCTGACGCGGGGCTCGAACTCACGGACCGTGAGATCGTGACCTGGCTGAAGTCGGACGCTTAACCGACTGCGCCACCCAGGCGCCCCTAGAGTCTAGATCTTTTTAAGCACAGACTCTTTGTTACCTAACTATTCCAAAGCCAACTCTTTTTTGACTTCTGACCCATATAATCATGACAAAGGATTTCAGGAAGAGTAAAGCAAGAAGTATTTAGCTTTGAGTTTTGAGAAGATTTAACAGTTTTTTGTCCTCTGCCGAAGACAGACCTGTATCCAGAGGCTCTTAGGTTTCCCTGTTGGCCTTCTTTCTATTGCAACTTGTTTGTTTCACTTCTTCCACTTCACAATTATTCCTTTTCCCCATTCTCTGCTTCTTTCTGGTATCCATAATTTCATTTTCCGTATCTTCACTATCTGATTCTTCAGGCATTTGTATTTATCAGGATTTGAGGTGAATGGATCAAATTCTTCCTCCTCATCACACCAACCCTAAAGGTATCCCTCTTGGCTTTCCTTTTATTTTTAAGTTTTTATTTTAAACCCAGTCAGTTAACATAATGTTATATCAGTTTCGGATATACCACATAATGATTCAACAATTCCATACAACAGCCGGTACTCATCATGACAACTGCACTCTTTAATCCCCATGACCTACTTAACCCACCTCCCCACCCACCTCCCCTCTGGTAACCATCAGTTTGTTTTCTATAATTAAGAGTCTATTTCGGGGTGCCTGGGTGGCTCCGTTGATTGAGCATCGACTCTTGGTTTTGGCTTGGGTCATGATCCTGTGATCCTAGGATTGAGCCCCGCATCAGGCTCCACGCTCAGCGTGGAACCTGCTAATGATTCTCAATCTCTCTCTCTCTTTCCTCTGCCCCTCTCCCACACTCACACACACTCTCTCTAAAATCCTCTGCCCCTCTCCCACACTCACGCTCTCTAAAATTAAAAAAAAAAGAGTCGTTTCTTGGTTTATCTTTTTTCCTTTGTTGTTTTGTTTCTAATATTTCACATATGAGTGAATCATGTGGTATTTACCTTTCTCTGACTTATTTCACTTAGCATTATACTCTCTACCTCCATACCTGTTGTTGCAAATGGCAAGATATTGTTTGTTTTTATGGATGAGTGATATTCCATTGTATATATACACCACATCTTCTTTGTCCATTCATCTATCCATGGACAGGCGGGCTATTTCCATAATTTGGCTCTTGTAAATAATGCTGCTATAAACAGACAGGTGCATGTACCTTTAGAATTAGTGTTTTTGTATTCTTGAGTAAATACATACTAGTGCAATTACTGGATCATAGGGTAGTTCTATTTTTAACTTTTTGAGGAACTTCCATACTATTTGCCAGAGTGGCTACCCCTAGTTTGCATTCCCACCAACAGTGCACAAAGGTTCCTTTTTCTACACGTCCTTGCCAACACCTGTTGTTTCTTGTGTTTTTGATTTTAGCCATTCTGACAGGTATGAGGAGATATGTTATTGTAGTTTTGATCTGCATTTCCCTGATGATGAGTGATGATGAGTAGCTTTTCATGTATTTTTTGGGCATCTAGATGTCTGCTTTGGAGAAATGTCAGTTCACATCTTCTGCCTATTTTTTAATTGCATTCTTTGGTTTCGGGGTGTTGAGCTATATCAGTTCTTTATTATATTTTAGATACTAAACCTTTATTGGATATGTCATATGCAAGTATCTTCTCCCATTCTGTAGGTTGCCTTTTACTTTTGCTGACTGTTTTCTTCACTATGTGGAAGCTTTTTATTTTGGTGCGTCCAATTGTTTATTTTTGCTTTCATTTCCCTTGTCTCAGGAGACATACCTGGAAAAAAGCTGTTTCAGCCAATGTCGAAGAAGTTAATGCCTGTGTTCTCTTCCAGGATTTTTATGGTTTCAGGTCTCACATTTATATCTTCAATCCATTTTGTATTTATTTTTGTGTATGGTATAAGAAAGTGGTCCAGTTTTCCCAACACCATTTGTTAAAGAGACTGTCCTTTTTCCCACTGGATATTTTTTCTTGCTTTGTTGAAGATTAATTACCAGATAGCTGTGGATTTATTTCTGGGTTTTCTACTCCGTTATATTGATCTATGTGTTTATTTTTGTGCCAGTATCATACTGTTTTGATCATTACAGCTTGTTAATACCACTTCAAGTCTGGAATTATGATGCCTTCAGCTTTGCTTTTCTTTTTCAAGACTGCTTTAGGTATTCAGGATCTTTTGTGGTTGGTTCCATACAAATGTTAGTATTGTTTGTTCTAATTCTTAAAAATGTTGATGGTATTTTGATAGGGGTTGCATTAAATGTGTAGATTGCTTTGGGTAGTATAGACATTTTAACAACATTTGTTCTTCCAATTCACGAGCATGGAATGTTTTTGTTTTTTTGTGTGTCATCTTCAATTTCCTTCATCAGTGTTTTGTAGTTTTCAAAGTACAGGTCCTTCACCTCTTTGGTGAAAATTCATATATTCCTAGGTATCTTATTATTTGCAGTGCAACTGTAAATAGGATTGTTTTCATAATTTCTCTTTCTGCTGCTTCATTATCGGTGTATAGAAATGCAACATATTTCTGTAGCTGATTCTGTATCCTGCAGTTTTACTGAATTTGTGTATCAGTTCTACACAAATTGGTAGAGTCTTTTAAATTTTCTCTCTCTATATACTATACTATCATGTCAACTGCAAATAGTGAAAGTTTTACTTCTTCCATATCAATTTGGATGCTTTTTATTCTTTTTGCTCTGCTTGCTGGGACTAGGACTTCCAGTACTATGTTGAATAAAAGTGGTAAGAGTGGTCATCCTTATCTTGTTCCTGATTTTAGGGGAAAAGCTCTCAGTTTTTCCCTATTGAGGATGATGTTAGCTATGGTTTTTTATATATGGCCTTTACAATGCTGAAATATGTTCCCTCTAAACCTACTTTGTTGAAGGCTTTTACCATGAATGGATGTTGTACTTTGTCAAATGCTTTTTCTGCATCTACTGAAATGATCATAGGGTTTTTATCTTTATTCTTATTGATGTGGTATATCACCTTGATTGATTTGTGAATATTGAACCATCCTTACAACCCAGAAATAAATCCCATTTGATTGTGATAGTTTTCTTAAGTGTATTTTTAGATTCAGTTTGCTAGCATTTTACTGAGGGTTTTTACATCGTGTTCATCAGGGATATTGGCCTGTAGCTCTTTTTTAGTGGTGTCTTTATTCACTTTTGGTATTAGGATAATGCTGGCCTCATAGATGAATGTGGGTTTCCCTTCCTTTTCTATTTTCTGTAATAGCTTTGAGAAGAATTAGGTATTAACTCTTTAAATGTTTAGTAGAATTCACCTGTGAAGCCACCTGGACTTTTGTTTGTTGGGAGTTTTTTATTTACTGATTCAATTTCTTTGGTGATTATTGGTCTGTTCAAATTTTCTATTTCTTCCTGGTTCAGTTTTAGTAATTTATATGCTTCTAGAAATTTATCCATTTCTTCTAGGTTGTCCAATTTTTTGGCATGTAGTTTTTCATAATATTCTCTTATAATTATATGTATTTCTGTGGTCTTGGTCATTTCTCCTCTGTCATTTGTGTTATTTGAATCCTTTCTCTTTTGTTCTTGGTAAGACTGGCCAGAGGTATATCGATTTTATTGATTTTTTTAAAGAACCAGCTCATTTCATTGATCCATTCTACTAGTTTTTTTTTTTTTTTTTTTTTAGTTTTTAATATCAGTTATTTCTGCTCTAATATTTAGTATAATTTCCTTCCTTCTGATGATTTTAGGTTTTGTTTGTTCTCTTTCTAGCTCCTATAGGTGTAAGGTTAGGTTGTTTGATATTTTTCTTGCTTCTTGAGGTAGGACTGTATTGGTATAAACTTTTCTCTTGAAGTGCTTTTGCTGCATCCTAAAGGTTTTGGACCATTATGTGGTCATTTTCATTTGTTTCCATGTACTTTTTTGTCTTCTTTTATCTCCTGGCTGACCCATTCATTGATTATTAGCGTGTTGTTTAAACTCCATTTATTTGTGGTCTTTCCAGACTTTTTTCTTGTGGTTGACTTCTAGTTTCATAACATTGTGGGCAGAAAAGGTGCATAGTATGTATGACTTAAGTCTTCCTGAATTTGTTTAGGCTTGTTTTATGGGCTAATATGTGAGCTATTCTGGAGAATGTTCCATGTGCACTTGAAAGAATGTGTCTGCTGTTTTAGGGTTGGATGTTCTGAATTATCTGTTAAATCCATCTGTTCCAGTGTGTCATTCAGAGACATTGTCTCCTAGTTGATTTTCTGTTTTGATGATCTGTCCATTGATGTAAGTGGGGTGTTAAAGTCCCCGACTATTATTGCATTATTAATTCATTTATTTATGTCTGTGATTAAGTCTTTTATGTATTTGTGTGCTTCTATGTTGGGTGCATAAATATTTATAATTGTTCTATCTTTTTGTTGGATTGTCCTTTATTATTATATATATAAGTGTCTTTTTCTCTTGTTACAGTCTTACTTTTAAAATTTATTTGGTCTCATAAGTATTGCTACTCCAGCTTTCATTTAACATCCATTTGAATGACAGATGTTTCTCGAACCCCTCACTTGAAATCTGCACGTGTCTTTAGGTGTAAAATGAGTCTCTTATAAACAACATATAGATGAGATTTTTTTTTTTAATTCATTCTGTCACCCCTATGTCTTCTGACTGGAGTGTTTAGTCCATTTCTATTCAAAGTAATTATTGATAGGTATGTATTTATTGCCATTTTATTACTTGTTTTATGATTGTTTCTGAAGATCTTCTCTGATATTTTCATGTCTCTCATGTTTTGCAGATTTTCTTTAGTGATATATTTGGATTTCTTTTTTTATTCTTTGCATGGTTATTAGTGGCTTTTGATATACGATTACAATCAGGTTTGTACATAATAACCTCTTCCGCACATAGCAATCTATATTAAGTTGATGACTGTTTAAGTTTGGACTGTTCTTTTCTCCTCCCTTCCCCGTTTTAGGTATATGCTTTAGGTATATGCTATTATATATTATATCCTTTTCTTCTGTGTGAGTTCCTTGGTTCATTTTTTTACAGAAATATTCGCTTTTACTACTTTTGCATATCCCACCCTTATATCACTTTTGGCCTTTCCTTTCCACTCAAAGAGTCCCTTTAATATTTCTTGCAGGGCTGGTTTAAGGGTCACAAACTCCTTTAGTTTTTGTTTGTCTGGGAAACTTTTCACCTTTCCTTCTATTCTGAATGATAGCCTTGCTGGATGGAGTATTCTTGGCTACAGATTTCCCCCGTTCAGCACTTTGAATACATCATGCCATTCCCTTCTGGCTTGCCAAGTTTCTGTTGAAAACTCTCCTGCTAGCCTTATGCTTTTTCCCTTGCCAGTTACTGACTTCTTTTGTCTTGCTGATTTTTAATATTTTTGTGTACATTGTATTTTGCCAATTTAATGACACTATGTCTTGATGTGGGTCTGCTTTTGTTGATTTTGATGGGCATTCTCAGTGCCTCCTGGATCTGGATATCTGTTTCTTTCCCAAAATTAGGGAAATTTTCAGCTATTATTTCTTCAATTAAATTTTCTGCCTCCTTTTGTCTATCCTCTTCTTCTGGGACTCCTGTAATACAAATGTTATTATGTCTGATGGAGTCACTAAGTTCCCTAAGTCCATTCTCATTTTGCATAATTCTTTTTTCTCTCTTTTGTTCATCTGGATTATTTCTATTACTCTGTCTTCTGTCTTCTAGGTCACTAATAAGTTCCTCTGCTTCTTCCATCCTGATGTTCATTCCATTAAGCGTGTTTCTCATTTTGTTTATTGAGCTCTTTATTTTTGCTATGTTATTCCTTATCTCTGGGTTTCACTCATATCTTCCACTCTTTTCTCAAGTCCAGTGGCTATCCTTATGATCACTGCTTTAAATTCTGTCAGACATGTTACTCATATCTGTTTTGCTTAGATCTCTGACTGTGGCCTTGTCCTGTTCTTTCATTTGGGATAATTTTCTCTGTCTCATTCTGTCTGCCTCTCCTTCTGTTTCTGTGTGTTAAGAAAGTCAGCGATGCCTTCTACTCTTGAAAGTAGTGACTTTATGAAGAAGAGGTCCTGGATTGCCCTGCAGTGCAATGTTCCCTGTTCACCAGAACCTGGCATTTTAGAAGAGTATCCTATGTATGTTGTTTACACCCTGCTGTTGTGTCTGAGTCACTTTTCCTTTCAGTGCACTCGTCTGCACTGACTCTCTACCAGTTGTGGCTGTTCTTGCTCTCTGTGGTGTTAGTAGGACCCAGGCAGGCCAGCTCTGAGGGGTTCTACCTGTCAGGGAACTTGGGAGTGGAGCAGTGATGTTAGCAAAATTTACACTGGGCCACTAGTCCAATGCTGAACCTCCTGAAGTGCTGTAGCAGCTGGGGTCTGTGCACCAGAGCAGCTGGGCAGGGCGGGGGTGAGGCGATGAGGCCGGGCATGGTGCAGTGGCTGGGTACAAATGCACACTGGCAGCTGTGCATCAGTGGCTGGGCAGGGTACTCACAGGGCTTAAACAACATTTGCCCTGAGCCCAGGGTCCAGGCAGCAGGCGTGGAGTGGGTGAGTCCTCAGGAGAATTCACGGGTGTGGCCCGCTGCTAGCAGGTTAGGTACCTGTTGTCTGGGCAGCACTGCCTCCCACAGATGGCTGTGTTTATGCAGGGAGGAAAATGGTGTCTGCCAGCTCCCTCATTTTCAAAGATGTCCCCCAACATGCTCTAAAATCAGTATAAACAGATCTGTCTCCTCTTTGCCCCTGGCTTTGTGTTAACTGTTTTTATGCTGCCTCTCTATGCAGGCTGCTATCTCTTTAAGGGTGGAGACCCAACTACCACTCACTCTCTTAGCTCATCCACTACTGAGTCCACTGACTACTGAAACTCCAGGTTCCAAGTCCCACTGGTTTTACAAACTCCTGCAATTCAGCCTCTCTGGCTTTTAAAGCCAAATACTATGGGGATTAGTGTTCCTTATGTCTCTGTTATGAGGGCCCATTTCTCTGCCCTATCTGTGCACACAGTTCCATCAGTCTTCAGATCACCCTCCAGTTTATTGTCTTGGATGTGGATGGTATCTAGTTGTAAATGTGGGTCAGGATGAGTTCAGGGTCCTTCTTCTCCACCATCTTCTTGGTTTCTCTTTTTTAAAGTCTTTTCTCCATATGCTTTGCCTTAGCTTTCTTCATATACTTTTCTTAGTCAAATTTATCCTCAACCCAAAACCTTTCTTTTGCTTTATTAAGGTTGGTATTGGTATGATCTTCTTCCTTGGTATCTTTCACAATACATTTCTACATTGGTGGTCACTGGTGAACCAACTTCCCTTCATCAGTAAACACTGTTTTCTTATTCACTTAAAATGTATCATTACTTGGTTTCTGTGATTTGATTTTCTGTGCCTCATCAGTATTAGGAGCAGACTCAGTTTGAGGCCTTTTGTTTTTACCACTTTTTCTTCCAATTTCCCCTTCATCTGTTTCACTCTTTCTCCTCCTCTTCCCTTTCTTCATTATTAATACCACTGGCCAGCTTGCACTCTTCTTTTGCTTCTGGTCTCTTTCTACCTTACTGAAGAATGGACATTTTCTCATTGAAATAAGCTCTGAATTCTACCTAGTCAATTGTGAGACACAGAGCCCTAACTCATTAGCAATTCTTTGGTCAGTTCTTTCTATGTTTTCTGAAGAAATCTTATTCATGGTTTCACAGCAAGACCAAAAGACATAACACATTTGGGTAAAGGTAACTTACTCAAATCAAATGATTCTTCATCATTCATCATATATGAATGAGGTAGAAAACAAAATACCTTTGAGCTCTTTCTTAATTGCTGATCTTAGGCTAAAAATGACTCTAGTTATTTACTAATTTTTTCCTCTAGATATCCTTAAGTTTTTCTGGATTGATTTTTATTTCCTTCATAGGCACTTTATTCTCAAGAAGTTGCTACACCATCCTTTTTACTTCTGAGAGAAGTAAAATTAATAAACCTTCATCATCTACTTGGCAGGTCTATCTGCTCTGTGAATGTGAGTTGCCATCCTCTGGGTAATCAAACTGAAGAACCCAATTCACAGCTCAAATGTCCAATACCCTGGCTGTAGTATCAGGAGCAAAGAGCACCGTCAGCTCTCTTGCAGATAAACTTATTGCAGACTTCCACTTTAGTCATCTGTTGCTGTCAACCACAGAAGTCATGAAGAGAAATACCAGAGTATATAGGCAGTAGAAAACTTGGTTTAGACACTAAACCTCTTTACAACTGAAAAAATATATATGTTTTACTTCTTCAGATGGCTTTTCAAAAAGGAATGCAGGATACTTATTTTTTACCACAGCTCACAAACTATGTAGTTTTGTTCCAAACTGACAGTGGTGGTATATTTTTTATTTCCTCACCAACATAAACATATTTGGACTTTTCCTAACTTAAGCATACAAGGTCTTTTACAGATTTGATTTATTTTGCCTAGAAAAAAGCAAAATAAATCTTTCTGGGGAAGATTTTTGATAACACCACTCGTAGTATAGTATCAGCAAAGTTGATGTCTAAGATTCTACCTTATCATGAACTAACTTTTGGAGACTGGTATCATGAAAACTTATGGCTTCATTCTTATGTTTAAGAAGTCAAACCAGTAGCAAAACAAGTATATTTATGCAGTTGATTTTCTCAAACATCTTGTCTCAGATCCTTTCTATCAATGATGAGACTATTGGAAAGTCACGATTCTTTCCTATTTCTTGAGAAATAGATCAGTTCTTTCTTACCTATTCTTTTCTTGAAAATCTTTTAAGTATATTCCATTGTATGAAAACTTGCACTGGATGAAATCTGAAGCCAACATAATTTCCTGCCTTATAAATAACTTGACCTATTGCCTGGCTCCCCACCAAAATCTTTCTTGACTTCTGAAGTCAAGCAACTTTACTAAAAAAGGCCCAGCCGCACACTATGCCCTTTCAATCTTCAGATTCCAGTTGTCTTTTATTTCAGAAAAGCTTAATCTCTAAGCATTAGTTTTGCTTCATTAGCTTGGGTATTGTGTGTACAATTATATATATAATGGATCCTCTCTGCCTGTCTTCTGTATCAGTAGTCGACAAACTGAGGTACACTGGGGCTACATGAAGACTTCCCAAGAGATATGTGCACACAGACAGTGTTAAGGCAATCAAATTCCAGATCTTCAGCTTCCATCTTTTCTACTACTGATCTTTCTGGAAATGTACCTGCAGCTAAGGTCAGTCTCTTTCTCATTTCCTCTTCCCTTCCTTCACAGTCATTTTTCCCACTTTACAAAAGAAAGGCATACTACTCACTAATCCTATCTAGTGCATTTCCCTGGAATATAAAAACTCTCCAGGATGTCAAACATAGAAATCCTCCCTTTAATCGAGGCAGTACAACAAGGATTTGTTCTTCCCTCATCGTGTATATATATATATACAAGTAACATATATTTTATTAAGAAATGGAGTATGTGGGCCTGTGCTAGTATATTATAAGTTCAGATATATAGCAGAATGAAGGAGTAGTGAGGGCATTTTCACTTAAGGACCGTACATCTTCTGTATCCTTATTATTGTAAAAGAATCATTGCAACTTTGGAAGACTTCAGCAAACACAAAGCAAAGAAATATTGAAGGCAGCAGTATCTTACTGTATCCAGGCAACGCATAGTAAGGCTCTGTGCCTTATCTATTTATCTATATTAGAATTAGAATTCAGCTGTGTGATCGTCGTCATGGAGACATACATTAACATATTTATTTGAGCTGAAAAGTCAAGTTGGACTTTTACCCACAGAGGAAGTCTGATTTGAAAGATAAACTTGAAACTGAAGACTAGCTTTGTCAATTAGATTAAATGACAATCATTTTACTTAGATTGAGTGATCTACATTTATAGCTGGAAGGTTTTGATTAAAAATACATTTCAGACATATGTTAAGACAAAAAATTTCTCTAAAATCTTACTGTATATTGGAGAATATGTATTAAAATTAATAGTGTTTCTCAACAACGCTTTCTAACTATTTTGGGTCGAACAAGGTGTCTCTAAGTAAACTAGTAATAGGTTTTAATCATCATTTGGCAAGTCTTAGTTAAGCTTTCTTGATAAACTTCCCTGAACTGACAAAGTGATAATAAATCCCTCTGCAAGTCAAGTGGTTTCCATTCTTTGCTTTCAACCAGTGATTGAGCAATTGAGTTATCAGTAGATACATCATTACAATAATTTATAGATCACTTTATGATTTCTGGTACATAACTCAGCAGGATGAGAAAAGTTAATAAATGATGCAGTTCTGGCCTATTACAAACACGAATATTTTAAATCTCAAGGTGTTATGTCATTCTTTGACTGTGTATTTGACTTGGTTCAGTTCTCTCATTTCTAATCTCTATGACCTCACTATTTTACCGTACCATCTTTTTTTCTTGCACTACTTCCAATTATGTTTTCATTTCTCTGCTAGTTTTGTTTTTTTTCTTCAACTTCTTTCCTGAGTTCTGCTTCAAATTTTACCTTTAAGTTTACTTATAATTAATTTAAAAGTTGTAGTTTAACCATTTCCCATCTTGTATATGATGTGAGATAGGAATCCAGTATTATTCTCCTTCATCTGAGCAATCTCTTGCCTCAGCATCATCTACTTAAAAATCTATCCATCTCTCCCCACTGATCTACAATACCAGTTCTCTCAGAAATCTGAGTTCTAGGGGCACCTGGGCTGAGCGTCCCACTTCGGCTCAGGTCATGATCTCGCAGTTCGTGGGTTCGAGCCCCGCATCAGGCTCTGTGCTGACTGCTTGCTCAGAGCCTGGAGCCTGCTTTGGATTCTGTGTCTCCTTCTCTCTCTGCCCCTCCCCCACTCACACTTTGTCTCTCTGTTTCTCAAAAATAAATAAATGTAAAAAAAAAATTAATTAAAAAAAAAGAAATCTGAGTTCTATATATAGATGGATCCGTTTCTGAATTTTCTATTCTTTCCAATGACCAACTTTTATATCCTTATACAACACGTTGGTTTAATTATTAGTTTTATACTGTCATTAAATAAGGAGGAAAAACACTTTGTTCTTCAGGAGTATCTCTGTAATTTTTGGATCATCTTCTTTAAAAAAGTTGTTACACCAATATTCTATTGATTGACCTTTTAAAATATAATTTTCTATAGAATTATAATGTCTTTTTTACAACTGTGAACATAATCACATAACATTTTCTTTTCTTTCTTTTCATTTATTTGTTTATTAAGTTTTTAATTCCAGTATATTTAGCATAGTATTCTATTCGTTTCGGGTGTACAATATAGTGAGTCAACAACTCCATACATCACTTGGTGCTCATCATGACAAGGGTACTCCTTAATCCCATCACTATTTGCCCCATGCCCCATCTCTCTCCCCTCTGGTAGCCATCAGTTTGTTTTCTATAATTAAGAGTCTATGTCTTGGTTTGTCTCTTCTCTTTTTTCCCTTTCTTCGTTTGTTTTGTTTCTTAAATTTTGTACATGAGTGAAATCATGTGGTATTTGTATTTCTCTGACTTATTTCGCTTAGCAGTGTACTCTCTAGCTCTATCCATGTTGTTGTAAATGGAAAGATTTCATTCCTTTTTATGGCTGAATAATATTCCATTACACACACACACACACACACACACACACACACACACACACACACACTTCTTTATCCATTCATCTATCAGTGAACATGTGGGCTGCTTCCATAATTTGGTTCTTGAAAAATAATGCTGCTATAAACATACAAGTACATGTACCCCTTCGAATTAGTGTTTTTGTATTCTTTGGGTAAATAACTACTAGTGCGGTTACTGGATCTGAGGGTAATTCTATTTTTAACTTTTTGAGGAACTTCCTTACTGTTTTCCACAGTGGCTGCACTAGTTTGCATTCCTACCAACAAGTGCACAAGGGTTCCTTTTTCTCCACCTCCTTACACTGGTTACTTATTGTGTTTTTGATTTTAGCCATTCCAACAGGTGTGAGGTGATACCTTATTGTACTTTTGATTTGCATTTTCCTGATAATGAGTGATGTTGAGCATCTTTTAAGTCCAGAATTACAATGTTAGGTATCACCAAAATAACAACAACAATAAAAATAATAATAGCGTGAGTAGTAGTAATGTTAAAACCCCCCAAATCTGTTAGGAATCTGATTCTAAGTGCATTAAGAGAATTAACATCTTTGCAAACTTTAGTCTCCCAATACATGAATAGGGCGTTTCTATTTAATTGGATCATAGTTAATGTTCAACAGAAGTTTATAGTTTTCTCAATAAAGGTCATAGACATTATTTGTTAAGATTTATCCAAATGTTATTTACATTGTGTTGTATATTACATTCTATATTGTAAACTGTGTAACTTTAAAATTACATTTACTATAGTAACTACCATGGAGAAATCCAGCAGATACCACCTTCACCAACTGGTCGAGGTTAACACTACTAGTAATGTCATGCTGTATGATAAAATCATGAGGTCCAGTCTCCAAAAGACCTCACCATTACTCTCCAAAAGTGACAGGGCCCTAAAAAGAAAAGGCCAAGGAATAGCTGCAAATTGGATTAGGATTCAACAGATACAGCTACCTGGATTTGATCCTGAAGTAGACAAAGGGTGTAAGTAGAAAAACTGGGAAAATCCAAATAAAGGCATAGGTTAGTTAACATTATTGTACCAGTGTCAACTTCTTAGTTTTGAGAAAGTAGAGCATGGCTATGTAGGATGTTAATTATTTCACAATAAATTGTTCTTAAAATTATATTCTCTGTCTTGTTGTTGTTGTTGTTGTTGTTGCTGGTCTACAGAAATTTAATTGGCTTACCTATACTAATTTTGCATCCAAAAACCTTGCTAAACTCTCTAGTTAACTCT
This sequence comes from Panthera onca, assembly GCF_046562875.1. Taxonomy (NCBI): domain Eukaryota; kingdom Metazoa; phylum Chordata; class Mammalia; order Carnivora; family Felidae; genus Panthera; species Panthera onca. The sequence goes on from NC_138345.1 coordinate 27,845,149, forward strand.
AGGAATTTAGCTATAGAGTTCTGGAAATTTTCTACATATCATTTGTCAATAATGACAGCGTGTTTTTCTTCATCTCCATTCCTACACCTTTTCTTTTATGACCCCACCCCCCACCTTATTCTGCTGGCTAGGATCTCTGGTAGGATATCTATTCTATTCTATATTGAATACAAGTAATATCAGGGTCCTTATCTTTTACTGACTTAAATTATTTCCTCTAACATTGGCTGTAGCAACATTTTTTCTAGGTACGTCTCCTGAGGGAAGGGAAATAAAAGCCAAAATAAACTATGGAGACTATATCAAAATTAAAAGCTTCTGTACAGCAAAGGAAAGAACCCAGAAAACTAAAAGACAATCTACTAAATGCGAGAAGATACATGCAAATGACATATCCGTTAAAGGGTTAGTATCCAAAATATATAAAGACCTTAAACAACTGAATATCCAAAAAACAAATAATCCAATTTAAAAATTGGCAGAAGACACGAAGAGACATCTCTCCAAAGAAGATATCCAGATGGCTAAGAGACACATGAAAAGATGATCGGCATCGCTCATCATTTGGGAAACGCAAATCAGAAGTATAAGGATATTGCCTCACACCTGTCAGAGTAGCTAAAACCAAAAACACAAGAAGTTACAAGTATTGGTGAGGATGTGGAAAAAAAAGGAACTCTTGTGCACTGTTGGTGGGAATGCAAACTGGTACAGTCACTGTGGAAAACAGAATGGAAGTTCCTCAAGAAATAAAAAATACAATTACCCTAAGATCCAGTAATCACACTACTGGGTATTTACCAAAAAAATACAAAAACACTAATTCAAAAGGATATATGTACCCCTATGTTTATCACAGCATTATTTACAAGACTCAAGTTATGGAAGCAACCCAAGTGTCCACTGATAGATGAGTGGATAAAGAAGTGATACACACACACACACACACACGTATACATATACATGCACACATACACAATGGAATATTATTCAGCCATAAAAACTAATGAACTCTTGCCATTTTCTTTTTTTATCAAAAAAAATTTTTTTAATGTTTATTTTTTGAGAAAGAGAGAGAGAGACAGAGTGTGAGTGGGGGGAGGGGCAGAGAGAGAGAGGAGACACAGAATCCGAAGCAGGTTCCAGGCTCTGAGCTGTCAGCACAGAGCCTGACACGGGGCTCGAACCCAATGTCACCCAAGCTGTGAGATCATGACCTGAGCCAAAGTCAGACGCTTAACTGCCTGAGCCACCCAGGCGCCCCTTGCCATTTTCTTCAACAACATGGATGGAGCTAGAGAGTATAATGCTAATGCTAAGTGAAGTAAGTCAGTCAGAGAAAAACAAATACCATGTAATTTCATTCATATATGTAATTTAAGAAATAAAACAAGCAAAGAAAGGGGGAAAAAAGAGAGACAAACCAAGAAACAGACTTTTAGCTATAGAAAATAAACTGACGGTTTCTAGAGGGGAGTTGGTTGGTTGGGGGAATGGGTGAAATAGAAGATGGGGATTAAATAGTACACTTATTGGGGCACCTGGGTGGCTCGGTCAATTGAGTGTCCAACTTCAGGTCAGGTCATGATCTCACCATTCATGAGTTCGAGCCCCACATCGGGCTCTCTGCTGTAATCACAGAGCCTGCTTCAGATCCTCTTCCCTCCTCTAGCACTGCCCTCCCCCCCGTGCTTTCCCTCCCCCACTCACTCTCTCTCAAAAATAAATAAATGTTTTTTTTTAATTTTTTTTAACGTTTATTTATTTTTGAGACAGGGAGAGACAGAGCATGAACGGGGGAGGGTCAGAGAGAGAGGGAGACACAGAATCTGAAACAGGCTCCAGGCTCTAAGCTGTCAGCACAGAGCCCGTCGCGGGGCTCGAACCCACGAACTGCGAGATTGTTACCTGAGCTGAAGTCGGACGCTTAGCCGACTGAGCCACCCAGGCGCCCCAAAAATAAATAAATGTTAAAAAAAATTAAAGAGTACACTTATCTTGATGAGCACTGAGTCATGTGCAAAATTGTTGAATTACTGTATTGTTTCAGTGTTACACCTGAAACTAATGTAACACTGTATGATAGCCATACTGGAATTAAAATAAAGAATTTTTTAAAAAGACTCCATTGTCTCTGTTGATGACCACAGATAATCTTAATTGCATCAGAAAAATCTAAAAACAAGTCAGTTGCTTTTACTTTGAACATTACCACAGAGATAGCAATACCATTGTTTTTATTTTCAAATGCTAAAATGTTCACTCAAAAGGCATAAAAGAGTACATCACAAAGAAAGCAAGGGAAGTAACATGAAGACAAAAAAAGAAAAGCAAAATGGTATTATGTTACTGAAACAAAACAGAAGCTGTGACATTAACCATGTTAACCTGTAGACAACATCGTCCCGACTTTACTCTCCCCTGTCACAGTGTGCAGCTGTCACTGAGAAGTGGCTGCCCAGCCAGAGTCGACATTTCTAAACCCTCCCCCAGGTACCCCAGGTAACTTATGGATAGTGGTCTTAGGAACAGTCTTCCCCAGAGGGATGTCAGTGCAAGTGGCTGAAGGTCGGTTCTCAGGTTCAACCTGAACCTTGCAGCATGTGAGGTGTGTGCTCCTGCTCTTTCCCCAACCGCTGGAGGCCTCAGAGGCCCACGTTACAGAAAGTCACCTTCAGATTAGGAATGCCTTCAATACACCGGTTATTAGCAATAAGTACACTTTGACTAGGTTTAACCTATTATACTTTTTGGAGTCCATTTATTACAGTAGTTTTCACTAACATGAAAACTGGTATCTTTGAGTGGGGAGCAGACCAAACAAAAAAACTAAAATGTATGGCCACTGCTTAGCAGCCACACAGCAGCAAATAAAGAAACTGAGTAAAGGATGGGAAGATCGTTATGTCGTGTAGTCACAAAACACTTAATAAAAATATTGCCTGCCAAAAGGAACCCATGGTGATAGAAGTAAAAAAAAGTGGTTGCCTTCAGGGGAGCAAAGCAGACAATTAACTGGAAAGAGACATACATCTGGGGTAATGGAAGTATTTTAGATCTTATTTGGGGTAGTGGTTTACAACAGATGTACACGATTGTCAAAACTCACTGAACTGAATGCTTAAGAGCTGTGTGTTTACTGAATGTAAAGTATACCTCAATTATTTTAAATGCCTAAGATAGCTTCAAAGGCACGGTGGTATCTACCAAGTGTACAGCTGGGGGGAAAAGGAGATGGAAAACAGAATACTAGAATAACAATATTACTTTCCGCTCTTACTGAGAATTTACAAGAAAGAAAGGTGCACAGGCAATAGCTAAAGAGATTTGAGAGTGGAAATGAGAGGGAACAGAAGATCCAGAAATTTGGGGGGTCCAAGGGCTAGAAACACTGACTATTTCTGGATTTCATACAGTAAGAAAGAAGGCTGAAAAGCTTTGAGCAAAAATGGTCCATTAGGTTTTCTCAGGTAAACAGAGGGAAGTCAGCCTTGCCGCAGATCTGGTGAAGTACAGCACCCAGAAAGTTGAGAGAGGGAGGAATAGGGTTAAGGAAGCAAAAGGAATAAAATAGGATTTTCTGGTGCACTTTTTGGTTAGAGTGACCATATTAATTTATTGTCCAAACTGGGATAGTTTTCAGAGTGAAAGGGCATTATTACTCACCATGCACAAGAAATATAAACTAAAACTCTCTGCCAGTCTTCGACATGTAGTCACTCTATTACTAGCACATGGAATTAACTGGAAGAAGATAGATCAGAGCCAACTAAGTTTCAGAGGAAATAACATGGACAAAAACCCCACAAGCCTTGCCTATAAGCCTTTGACCCTTAAAACAATGCTCATGCAGCCAAAATTGCAGGGACAGAAAGTAGGAAATAAAGGTTACATAGCCTCCAAGGAGGACATATTCCCCAATGACGACATGAGTTGACCTTGGAAAAAAACAAACAAGAAAGAACCTTCTGGAAGGCAGAATTAGGTCCTAGAGAATAATGAACAATGGAATTCCCTCTAGAGACCAGGACCAGAGTGTAATCAAGGGATATCTTCTAACCTACGCAAAAATTTCTTCAAAATGTTACTTGCCATTTCCTGCTTTTGTTATTGTCAATATTCCTAATTCTAAATGTTCCCTCAGCGTTAGGAGATTAAACATAAACTTCTAATTTGCTAATTGGGCCCAGTACAATAAGTTATGGGCGCTGAAACATAACATGATGGTGGTAAGAATAAATCCAAAAAGTCTTTTACAAAGATCACTGACCTGACTGCCAGGAGGCCATGATTCTCTTCCAACCTTCACTATGAGCTGTGTGACCCTGGGTAAATCATGATTCCTCAGGACTTAATTTCCCTCAATTAGAAAGTGAATAAGAGGATGCCTTCCAGTTCTAATAATTCTAATTTAAAGTTCTTGACCTTGCTGACCCAAAAGAACTACAAAAATCCTCTATAAAATGTCATTACCTAGAGAATACATAATAAACTAGCTGGTCTAGTTTTATAGCAAAAGCTACTCAGCACAATTCTAAAAAGTTATATTGGCAAGAACCATCCTGGCACTCTTTCATGTCTTGAGTTTTCTATATTATTTTGGTTTCATTATAGTACATTAAGGAATAAAATAGAACTTTTTTTTTTAAACTGAGAAAAGACACTTGCCTTCCATTTCATTAGGCTTTAGAAACTAATCCAAAAAGAAAGGAGAAAGTGCATTGTACCTAAACATTTTAATTCTTTTATAGTATTTCCAGATTAAAAGTGAGAATATTTTAAAAACCAAATGCAATTTGGAGTAACTTTCAATCTAATGATACCATAATAAAATACTTTATCAGTCATACAGTCAACAAGAATATTCACTGAATCCTAAAAACATTATTTTTTCAGATAATTAAAATTTGAAAAATATATCTGCTAAATTTCAACTTGTGAGGTCCTTTTTAATTTTCTGGAAGAAAATACCATTTGGGACTCTGCCTTCTTCACTGAGAAAAAAAAGATAAAAACTAATATTCTATATTAGTTCACGTATATTATTATTATATATATTATTATTCTATATTATTAGTATATTATTAGTTCACGTATATTATTATTATTATATATATTATTATTCTATATTATTCATGTATAAAATAAAAGCCAAACATTTTAAGAGAGTAAGGCCCAAATTCTGTTAACTTCAAATCACTGTATGTTGGGACAAAGAAAAAAAATGGCAAACATTTTTCAAGTCCTGCTATCACATACCCGAGTATCATCAGTGACTTTCTAAATTAATCACATTTATTGTCACTGATTATAAACTATGAAACTATAGATGTTGGACTAATCAACTCCATTGTATCTTGGGAAAAGTTCATTCTAATAATCTGTTGAGTGGATTAGTGAAGCAAAAGAAGAAAAATGAGATTAAGTACCGTGAAAATGCCTCAAATCTGACAGAAATTTGCAGGTGTACCTCAGAATATACAAAAATTTAAGTAAGTTTAAATGATGGAAGATTTATAAGTGAAATATTTTTTTAAAAACGACTTAAGGAGACTATTTAGATATATTTGACAAGTCTCAGGTAAAGGAAGAAATGCTTTCTTTATGATAAAATTACCCCTTAAGAAAATTCTTCACACATTTAGATGTTTCCGTACCAGCACAGATGTTGAGAAGTCTCTTGTTTGCTTTTATTCAAAACACTTTACATATGACAATTTTTTCCTTCTCTTGAAACTTGAAGACTTATCTTTCCTTCTGTTCTAGGAAACTGTCTTATGTTATTTCTTGGATGATTCTCTCCCATTTTCTCATGTATTAGTGGGCTGCTACTGGACCTGCTGGTTTATGTCACTAATGACTTCTTCCTCAAATTTATCTTTCAACAGCTCAGTGAATTTTTTTTAGCCTTTAGATTTCTAATTTTGGGAGTTATTTCCCGTTCTTTAATTTTCCTTTCCTTTAATTCTCCTTTTTTAAAAAGACTTACTTTCTATGCAAAACCTTCTCACATTTTTAAAGACCTGTTTCTTTTCTTTTTCTTTCTTTTTTCTTTGAGAGAGAGCACGTGTGTGTGTGCAAAACCAAGAGCAGCAGGGACGGAGTGGGCAGAGGGAGAGAGAGAGGATCTCAAGCAGGCTCCATACAGCTCGGAGCTGATCAGGGCTCAAGCAAGGCTTGATCTCATGACCATGACATGACCTGGGCTGAGCTGCTCAGGTGCCCCTATAGTTTCTTTCTTTAGTTTTCTTACTGCTGTCTCTATAGTTTCTGTCTCATCAGAGCTCTTCCTTTGTGTCCTTTGGGTTTATTTTATCTCTATCATATTGGAGTCATACCTAAATATCTGGTGATCCCTGGCTGTCTATTCCTACTTAAGTGTAAATTATTAGTAGAGCAAGTTGGCAGCTCTGTCTGTGTCGGGGAGGTGGGGGGGGGGGGGGAGGGAGCTTGTTGAAGGTGAGTGTCACTGAAAAGCAACCAGGGCAGCAAGCTGGCTTTCTCTGTGGGGGAACCCCTACGGGGACTTTCTCTGGGATCATTCTGTTTCTCTGGAAAATCCTCTAACACTGTGTTTGGTACTTAGAAGTCTGGCTCCTGGTGCTCACTGTTCCTGTGTCCCCATCTTCTGGGTTGGGGGAAGGTACTCATCTGGCTGGGGTTAGACAAGGACCTGGGTGTCCAGCTGGTCCTTTTACAGACTTTCAGCTGGTCATCTGTTTCCAGTGCCATGCCTCACCTCCTCCTTCAGCCTAACCTTTAGTTACAGAACCTTCTAAGGTTCTATAAGGTAAAACTGCTTCCTGACACTATCCTCTTCTGTAGGTGCTTAGGTTTCGCCTTCCTCTACTCCACTAAGTCATGGTATCATACACTTTCTGTATTCATATTTATGAGAAGTACTGATGTCACCCACTTTTTATCAAAAAAAAAAAAAAGGTGGAATTTTTGTTTCTTATTTCCTTTGTTTTGGATGGACATTTTAACAGGAGAAGGTGGAAAGTTCTTTACACGTCATTGTAAAATCAGAAGTTACAGTTTCTGAGTTACTTCACGTACCATTTGTAATGGCTGAATTTACCACAGTTTTGGTCTTCTCAGTACACATTCCCAAATCTCTTCTTCTAATTCATTTGGAGAAAGACTCCCTCACTCCCTGAGACCCCGTGGGGTTTTCAGTCACTGGATGCACGTCTGTGGCAGCACTGGTGAACACGCCCCAGGCTGGCCCACCAGAATACTCCGTTCCCTGGGCCACAGTGATTATTCACCACATGTGGAGCCAAACTGAGTTGATCCATATCTTCTCTGTGGCCGATCGCTAGATGTGCGGCTCAACAAGTTCTCTTCCTGTTGAGATTGCTAAACCAGGAAGATGACAGTCTCAAGCTGCTGGTGGTCATTTTACTGGTTATATGCCTGTCTGAATAATGACGAATAAAGAAACCAGCAGAGCTGAAAAAGGGTCCAGATGAGATCATTTGAGTTCCTGGCTGCAACCATGCTTGAAGCCAGATGCACCTCTGGAAACCATAGCTATGTAAACAATTAAGTTCCTTTTATTTTCATAAGCTGGCGTGGGCTGGCTTTCTTTCACTTGCAACCAAAGGAGTCCTGATGAATTCATCATTTAATCAAAATGTTCCAAATTAGTAACACTTGAACTATAAAACACCACTTCTTCGCCAAAAATTAAACAGCCTAACTTCTTTTATTAAAATAAAATCACAATCATAAGTAACATATATGTATGTCCCTTCTATCTGAATATTCTCATGTTTCCAGAGTAGAAGGATCTTTGAGAAGGAGGCATATATACTCTGTAGTATTACAAACCCCAGAGTCACTAGCCTACAGAATGATTTTCTTCCAGGTACTTAAAAAAGTCTTGTCATTTCTTTAAACCTTCTCCATCAGTTTTTAAAAAAACTCAAGCTGCATGGTTATCTTACATAAAGGCTATGTGGAAAAACAAAATAATATATCTCAAAATATTTGTTCCATTAGGAGGAAAAGTTTGGTAGATATTCAAATAATTATTCAGCCTCAATCTCTGACCCAGGGACTGGAAACAAGGATAATTTCAACCCAAGTATTTTTGGGAAGGAAGATGGTGGTAATAACATGCCTCCAAGGAGACAGGTGGGGATGCTTAGAAGTCATGTGTTCCTTGGATGTTCTCCCTGGTGTAACTTCCCCATTACTGTCTGCAGTCCATGTGCTCACCAATCCAATGGTCACTGTCTAAGGCTCTAGGTTTGAAGATGTTGCCTGCGTCTTTAGTGATTTTGAGTACATTTAGAGGCCATGCGGGTAATCTAAAAAAAATGAGTAAGCTAAGCATTCTAAATGTGTTAGAATTACTTTATTTGCATTAAAGAGTAAATCTTACTAAAATTCAGTCTCTCTCACTCTCTTTTTTTATTGGTTCAAGTCCTGGGAGTTTTTCTTTTTCATGCATCATTCCTATCTACTGCTCCTTGTTCATCCATGATTTGTTTCATAGAATTATAAATAATAGGTTTTTGGCACTGATACTCCATGTAAAGAAACTGTGTATAAGTAGGAGCTAATAATAATTGATAGTAATAGTTCAGTTTATTGAGCACTTAGTATGTGCCATTCACTGTTCTAAATCATTTATATGTATTAAGTGATCTTGCACTCATTTCAACTCCTTGAGGTAGGTAACATTATCCTCACTTTATAGATGAGGGCATGGAGACATTGAGAGGGGGGTAAGCAGCCTGTGCAAGATCACATAGAAAATAAGTTGTAAATATGAATACAAGCACTCTGCCTCAAGGATCTCTGTTCTTAAACTATTACTCTGCACTCCCCAAAGAAATATGCCATCCTATTACAGTTTGAATTGTGTCCCACAAATTTTAACTTAAAGTCCTAACCCCTGGTACCTGTGAATGTAACCTTATTTGGAAGGGTCTCTGTAAATATAATTAGGTTAAGATGACATTATACTGGATTAGGGTGGGTCCTAATGCAATATGATAGCTGTCCTTATAAGAACAGGAAAACTGGGACACAGAGAAAGACATCCATGAGATGATGGGGCCGAGTTTGGGGTTATGCTGCCAGAAGCTAAGGATAGCATGGGGTTACCAGAAGCTACAACAAGCAGGAAGGAGTGTCTCCAGAGGTCTCTGAGGGAGCATGGCCTTGCCAACACCTTGATTTAAGACTTCTGGCCTCAGGGACCGTGAGAGAATACATTTCTGTTGTTTAAAGGTACGCAGTTTATGGTACCTTGTCATGACAGCCCTGGGAAACCAACATACTGTCTTTCCCTTGTACTGAAATATACCATCTTACCAATCTGTCATTTCCTAGTTTCATATAGATGACAGTAGGAATAACATTAACTGTCCTCTGAATTCTATGTAAAGAAAATCAACAGCCAGGGGTGGGGCTGTGAGAATGAAAAACCCAGCCTCCCATCCAGTTGGGGCAGCTAAGCTACCCTCAGCTCTAGCTGATCACTGTCACATGAACAGTTCAGTTTTCACAAGAACCCAGAAAGTGGATTTGTACATTAGTTAAAAACAAATTAAATTAGTTACTAGTTAAAATAACACTAGTTAATAACTAATTCATGTTTAAAACAAACACTGTGCAAACAGGACACATCTACGGACCAAATCTGACCACAATCTCTGCTGTTTTCTTTACTTTGTCCACTTCCCCTTGACCACTTTCACTTGACCAGGCCCTAACTGGAGTCATCCAGCTACCAGATCTAGGAAGCAGGCACAGCGTGGGTATGTGAGAAGCCATGTGGAAGTCAGCGCTGTAGGACTAGGAAACCCTCTTTGAGATACAGAGTGTAGCAGATGCAGAAGAATCCTACACACTTTTGAATCCAAGACTGAACACGTGCACTCCTCTGGATCCGTACCTGGAGTCTAACACTATTCCTCTATTCTGTCAGCTGGCCTTCCTAAGGCTTGCTTTTTTTTTTTTTTTTTTTGTCAGTCTGATATATAAGGGACTTAGAGCTTTACTGGGTAAAGGTTTTGGGTAAGTCCAGGACATGATCTTGGTATATCTCAGATTCACTGCCATTTCATTCATAGCACTGTGTTTATAACATAAGCATATAACTTATAATTCCTAAATTTCTTATCTCTTATGTGTGTATTTGAACGAAGCCTAAGTGGATTGCAATAGCTCAGAGCTGCCCTTCAGTATTCACCATCCTATAACCTGTGAAAGTTGTCCTGAAACCTGGAAACATTTCTGAAAACAAGTTTTGTGAAATCAGTTCTACAAAATGTGACTTTGTTACTCAGCCTTGTTAGAAAAACTTCTAAAATATAAAGAATTGTTCTGATTATGTTAACATCAACTCTAGCCCAATAGGTCTACTACTATTTAGTAGCCTTAAAATCTTCTGAGCCCTCCTTGGCTATAAACATTGCTTCAGTATCTACAGGAGTTCAGACCTATTTGATACGGTATAGAAACTAATGATTGCTGCTGGTAAGTGAAAGGAAGGACTTGATATGTTGCCAGGACTCTCTCTGCTACATTGAGATATTAAATTCAGTGATGCAGTTTGGCACAATACAGTGTTTGAGACCTGGAAAATTGACAAACATTATCTTAGAAAATTTGTAGAGCAAAGTTAAGAAGTGAAATACTGCAAAATCGGCCCAAGTTCATCTCATTTAATGTTTTGGGCTTTTAAAGTTTATTTTTGCTTGAATTAAAAATATCTCGGGGCGCCTGGGTGGCGCAGTCGGTTAAGCGTCCGACTTCAGCCAGGTCACGATCTCACGGTCCGTGAGTTCGAGCCCCGCGTCAGGCTCTGGGCTGATGGCTCAGAGCCTGGAGCCTGTTTCCGATTCTGTGTCTCCCTCTCTCTCTGTCCCTCCCCCGTTCATGCTCTGTCTCTCTCTGTCCCAAAAATAAATAAACGTTGAAAAATAATTTAAAAAAAAAAAAAAAAAAAAAAAATCTCAATCTTCCACTTCAAACTGATAAAATCATACTGAAATTCACTAGCTGATATTTCTCGCAAAACCCCAAACAGTCAGGAAAGCCAATTTTATCCACATTTGACAGATGAGGAAACTGAAGCTGAGGGCGTTAAATAACTTGTTCAAGGTTGTTAGTGACAGAGGTAAAAGCCTGCACTCAAACCTCCTGATTCTGAGTTCAGTAACCTTTCCCACAAATATGTCATGCAGACTTCTAAGACCAGGCTGTTTAGCCATTAGGATAGCCAGACCTGTGATCAAAATTGCCCTTGATTTCTTTTCCTTTTTTTTTTTTTAATGTTTATTTATATATTTATTTTTTTGAGAGAGAGAGAGAGAGAGACAGAGAGAGAGACAGAGACAGAGCGTGAGCAGGGGAGGGGCAGTGAGAAAGGGAGACACAGAACTTGAAGCAGGCTCCAGGCTCTGAGCTGTTAGCACAGAGCCCACCACTGGGCTTGAACCCAAGAACCATGAGATCATGACCTGAGCCGAAGTCAGACACTTAACTGACTGAGCCACCCAGGTGCCCCAAAACTGCCTTTGATTTCTGATGTCAGATAAATCTTTCAAATGTCTGTAAATCTGAAGTTTCTCATTTGTAAAATGGGAGTTAAAATTATAAAACACATGTGAAGACCATAGCACAGGGTGGGCACTGAACAAATGCCAGTTCCCTTCTCTCTCTTTCTTCTACAAGATCCCTTAAATCTAAGTAGATTGTCCATTCTCTGGTTCAAAATCTGTATGATTGGTGAAACCCTAAATAACTATAGAAAAGTAACTCAGGGGATACGCAGATACTGAAAGCACAATGATAAGCTCATTGTCACAGACAAAGAAGACCATAGCAGAAGTTGTTGTCATGTATGATTATATAATGGCCAGGAGAGTGGTTTAAAAAAAAAAATCCATGATCTTGAGTCTTGTTTTTAAAGGGGCAGGTCACATCAAAACATCACGCCTTGAACTCATTCTCTGCCATGTAATAAATATGGCTCATTGTCTCCAAACACAAAATATTCAAAACATATCAAACAGGTATGACATACTTCCAACTTAATGGAGCTGTTTGAGACTCTAAAAGTAGGTTATCCCAATAGCTATCATGTCCTACATCACCCAGGAAAGAGATTCCTCAGGACCACATGGATAGTCAATGCCACAAAAGAACTTAAATGCTAACTCCTTTGTACCTCCTCTCTCTGGCTCACTTGGGTGAGAATGAAGTAGGGGCACGCATGACCGACACTAGGTGGGGATGGGCCTGAAAGAGAGGCAAGAAGTTAAGGGGGCTGCAGATGTGGGCAGGAGGGAAGCATAAGCTCAGAGCTGCTAATGTCAAGAGGCATTCACAGGCCTACTACCACAAAAGCTAAGCAATTAGCAAATCCGATGCTAAAAATATTAAAATGCATAACATGATTTAGAATATTTCTTCCAATTTCAACTTAATGCTAGGGAATTACGTGCCAATAGCTGTCTTACATTTGTGACTCCAGCTCTTGGCACACTCCTGCAGAACTGGGGTTGTGTTATTGCATATGTGGGTGGTTATTAAATGCTTTAAAATGATTATGTTAAAGGTTATATTCCTCATACACATAACTTCACTTACTATTATGAGTTAGACGTGTACATGAGTAGACAATGGTCTCCTTCCATTAAATGCAAACTGGCTGAAATTACTGTTTAAGTTGCCAGGTTGTAAGAGAAAAGAGAGCAAATTAATGAGGGTGAAGTTGTATAATCAGTTTATAAAACAAATCATGCTGAGGTCAAGGCTGACATCGCCAACTCCCACACATCTAAGTACCCTTAAAAATGTGACCTTCTCTTTTTTCCCGCCACCACTGCTCTAATTCAAGCTGTTTCTTATTTCTCTTCCATTCACATGCGGTTGATGAATCATTTATCTTGGCAAAACATGAATTCCATCATGTCACCCGTCTCAGAAACTTCTGAGGGCTTCCCACTGCTTGAGACACAAAGGCCCAACTCCAAGGCAGGGCATTCATGGCTCTCCTAAATTTGGCCCATCCTTCTCATTCAGTGGTTCTCAACCACTCGGGGAGCTTTAAAAGATAAACAGGCGTACATCTTGTGCCCCAGAAATTTTATTTATTAGTTCTGGGGAAAGATCTAGGGACTTGTGTTTTTAAAAATATCCGTGGATGACTTTTATTCACTGCCAGGGTTGAAGCACTGGTATAATTTTCCCACCTATTATTTCACCCAACATGAACTAAAGCTTCTGTTCCAGCCAGTAATGCTGATTTGTTTGTTTGTACCTCTATTTCTCCACCATGCTGTTAATCCAACTCGGAATATCATTTCCTCTCTTAGCTCTTTATTTAAATTTAAATCTTTACCATTCCTCTAAGACTAACTGAAATCCCACCACCATCGGGTACACGGGTACCCGGGTACATATGAGTTAAATAGTCTTGGGAGGCCTGGCTGAGAATCTAACCACTATTTATAACATTGTTTTTGTGGAAAAAAAATGTTTTCCGCATTCCAAACAACAGAATTAGATATGAACTTTTGGAATACAGTTTTTTTCTTAGATTAGGAACTGACTGTATCTTGTTATTTACACTATGGTCAGTATTTTCCTAGGATAAGATGGCAGAGTGGGGGGGGGGTGGTCTGCCAAGAGTGCAGAACACGAATAAATAGTTGCCATGAATACAGACCATATGTGACTATAAGGGTGAAAGACAGATGATAAAAGAAAAATCCAGGCACATTACTAATTTATTAAGCAAATATTTACCAAGAACTATTAAGATTATGCTGAATGCCATGAGAAACAAAAATTAGACAAGAAGTTTGGTTTTATTTATAGCCCTCACAACCTATGATGGGAGATAAGACGGACATAAACACAAGTAATAAAGCTGCCTGGTAAAATGTGCTAGGGCAGTGATAAAAACAAAATATTGGATGAAGTCAGCTGAGAGAGAGACGGAGACAGAGTGTGTGAAAGCTAGTGCTTCTAGCTAGAGCAATCAGGGAAAGTTCATGGAGGAGCATGCACCTGGGCTGAGCCTGGAGGATTTGCACAAGATTTCAACAAGCAGAGGACACGGTAAGATTGAAGGAGAGAACATCCTAGAAAGAAACATGAAGTAACGAACACAGTACACATCAAGCCACAGAGGCATGAAGAATGGTGAGAATTCAGTGAACAGAAAAGAGTCCAGTTGGCTAAGGTGAAGGATATTTTTAGGAGCTGGGTAGAGGGCTTCGAATGCCACTCAATGGAACATGGATTCCATCCAACAGTGAGTGGGGAGCCATTAAAGTGTTTTAAAAGTATTGGAGTTCTATATGCAGATCTATCTGGCAGTGGAATACAGGATGGAGGAAGAGTGAATGAAGACAGAAGACCATCAGGAGATAATTATATTAGCTGACATTGGTCAAGATGACTTTTAAAGCTAAGTTTTTGAATAAATAAACATTTAAGGTTTAAGCACTAGTTCATTACTAAATATCTCCCTTCGATGATCACGAATATATAAATCATTTAGAAAAGCCATACAAAACCTTAAAAAAACTGAAAAACATAGTTTTAGTGGGAAAAAAAACTTCTAAAAACATTACGCTTGACATTTAGTCAAGACCTAATGACTAGACTTAATGAAAAATAAAGGAACATTTTGAGGTGTTAATCTCACTTTTAAAATGATACCACGAGTTTAAACATTACAATTTTAGTAAGCATATGAAATTTACAAAGAAATAATCTTTCCACTATTTTCCAAGACCAGTAATTCAATATACAAGGCAACTCTAAGATATTCTGAGAAATTTGAGAGTTCAAAGTGTCACAGATACTGGACTTAATTCTTTAGATGTTAAATCAATCTTAAGCTGTGTTAAAATGGATAAGATCAGACTTACTCGAGGTGATTTGACTTAGTAAATGTCTTCTAAACTTCAAATTTTCAGTGTTGGGTGAGACATGGCATTCATCTTTATCTGAAAAAAAAAACGTGATGGAAGTAATGAAATTGAAAGAATTGATAGGTAGCTTATAGAAGCCAATTATATGATTACACCTTAAAGACTACAATAGTTATATGAAGTCCTATAAAACTGACATTACTTATACTATGTATAATTTAAGAACCTAAGATAAAAATCTCAAGCTATGCCCAAAGACTTCTAAAATAGGAGATATAATACATTTCCTTCATATATTTTTAAGTCAATCTCCTCAAAATTCTGAAAAATATATTATTAGATATTCAAGACTGATTGACACCAAATTCTTTAATATAGCCAATAATCAAGCCCTATTCAGTACTAATATCATGGAGAACAGGGAAAGATGAAATTGCATAAGAGAGAGTTTCTGTCATCAAAAAACCCACAAACCACAAGAGGAGACAAACACAAACAACTCCATATCAAGAAAGATATAATAAGTGCCCCAAGAGGGACAGAAGTGAACCAATACCAAGAATTAGAAAGGTGGCAGTGTTAAGAGTTAGAAGAGAAAGAACTGATACACAAAGGTGGCACACTAATCACTGAATTGACAGTGGAGAGCAAAAGAACATATCAACTATCCTTTAAATTCTAGAATTAGATCCATCAATAGATGAATACACAAGATGTACTATAATTAAAAGTACACTTATCTTGATGAGCACTGAGTAATGGATAAAAATGTTGAAACATTATTATAGTGCAAACCAGAAACTAATAGAACACTGTATGTTAATTGTACTAGAATTAAAATTTGGAAAAAAATCTAGAATTGGAAGAATTCAATACTTTTTTTGAGATGGCTGTGCAAAAACTGGCAGTGTCCACAAAAGGCAGGTTTAAAGTTCTTGGGAGGATAGGAAAGAAGAGTTCTGGGGAAGACAAAAGTTACAAAAACTTGTTCAAAATAGAGCACAGGACCCAGATGACATAAGGAACTAGAAGCAGGTCGGCAGTAGAACTACGATTCCACGAGAACAAGGTAGGTTTGACTCCTTGGGAAAAAAAGAGCATAAGAGTAGGGCTTCACTCAGGATGACAGGTAACAAAACACCATTCTGACTCTCTTTTTCTCTGCTTTACCTGTTTGGTGAGACAGGGCAAAAGACTGGCCACATATGACACCAGTCTCACTTTCTCTTAGAACTTGCCTGCCCAAACCCACATACATTCTCCTGTCATCTACATGGTAAACTCAACAGGGCAAGTTAAGTCAATCCAGTTGGAATAGGGATAAGATTCCATGCAGATATAAACACACTCTTTTACCCAGTTTCCACCCACATAAAGTTGACATTTTTATTCTAAACTGAGTTACGTCATGTCTACTTCTCAAAGGGTTTAGAAGTTGGAAGAAGGAATATATGGTATAAAATTCCAACAAAAGGTATGTAAACCTTTGAATGGAAATCAACCTTAATTATATGGAAAGTGAGTTTAGTGTAGAACCTGTCAGCCAAAGTGAAGTTTTAAATTTTCTAAAAACATTCAACAAAGACCTAATACTGAGACTTAATGAGGTTAAAGAACATTATTAGAGATGCAGATTTCTAATTATGGGGTCAATGCCTTTAAAAGATATAGCACTATTCACAATTTTTACTTTTTTGTGTCATTTTGGTGAGTTGTATTTTTCAAGGAATTTGTCCATTTCATGTAAGTTGTCACATGTATTGACATAATGTTCAGAATATTTTACCCTTTAGATACTTCTTGGATCTCTAATAATGTTTCCTTTTTATATCTATATTGTTAATTTGAGCTTTCTCCTTTTTACTTAGTAGGGGCTTATACATTTTATTAATATTTTCAAAGAAACAACTTTGACTTCATTAATCTTTGTCAGTCTTCTCTATAGAATGCTTCTTTCTTTGTAATTTCCTTCCTTCCAGTTTATTGAATGAAATTGAACTTTTTCTAGGTTTTTGAAATGAAAAATAGATGGTTGGCTTTCAACCTTTTAAGCATAAACATTTAAAGCTACAGATTCTAAGCACCACTTTAACGTTCTCTCACAGCTTAGATACTAATTGTGGTTGTATTTCTTTGACCGGTACTGGATTATTTAAATGTATGCTGTTTATTTTCCAAACAAACTGAGGATTAAAAAAAAAATCTTTATTTCTAGTTTAATTCCACTGTAGAACATATATGATTTCAATCTTTTACATTTGTTGAGATTTGCTTTTTAGCTCAGCATATGTTCTATTTTGGTAAAAAGTTTCTTGTATACTTGTAGTGTATTGTAGTCTGCAAGAGTTGAGAATAACATTCTATAACAGCAATAGGTCAAGTTGGTTAACAGTATTGTTAAACATCCTATAACCTTTATGATTTTTAAAAATCTGTTTATTATATCTAGTGGTTCAAAGAAGGTTATTAAATTCTCCAAATAGGATGGTGAAATCATGATTTCTCCTTGTTGTCCTGTGAATTTTAGCTTTACATATTTTGGAGTTAAACTGTCAGGAACATACAAATTTAGAACTATTCTGTCTTCCTATTGAATTGACCCTTTTATCATCATAAAATTCTCCCTTTATCTTCCATAAAACTTCTTGCTTTAAAGTCTACTTTATCTGATATTAATATATCAGATTTCCTTTAGTGTTTGCACAGTGTACCTTTTCTTCCCATATTCTTCTATATAATATATCTTGTGCAAACTAGATATAGTTGGGTCTTTTTTTTAAATGTAGTTCAAAACTTTTTGGCTTTTAGTTGGAGGACTAAACCTATGTATATGTAATCAGATACTGATATTTAAAATACCTTATTGGTTCTATATTCATCCCATCTAATCTTTTTTCTTCTTTTAATTAATAAATTTTTATTACTGCATTTTATCTCTTGTTAGCATTTTTTAAAATTCCAATATAGTTAACATACAGTGTTATATTAGATTCAGGTGTACAATATAGTTTTGCACAGAATCTGCACCAGTTTGCATTCCCACCAACAGTACAGGAGGGTTCCTTTTTCTCCATAACTTTGCCAACACATGCCATTTCCTATATTGTTGATTTTAGCCATTCTGACAGGGTTGAGATGATACCTCGCTGTACTTTTGATTTGCATTTCTCTGATAACGAGTGATATTGAGCATATTTTCATGTGTCTCTTGGCCACCTGGATGTCTTCTTTGGAGAAGTGTCTGTTCATGTCTTCTGCCCATTTTTTAACTGGATTATTTGTTTTCTGGGTGTTGAGTTGTATCAGTTCTTTACAGACTTTGGATATTAACCCTTTATTGGTTATGTCATTTGCAAGTATCTTCTCCACTTCTGTAGGCTGTCTTTTAATTTTAACGATTCTTTCCTTTGCTGTGCAGAAGCTTTTTATTTTGCTATGGTCTTAATAGTTTATTTTTGCTTTTCTTTCCCTTGTTTTAGGAGGCATATCTAGAAAAATGTTCTACGGTCAAAGGAGATATAACTGCCTATGCCCCCTTCTAGAATTTTTATGGTTTTAATTCTCACATTTAGGTCTTTAACCTATTTCAAATTTATTTTTCTGTATGGTGTAAGAAAATGATCCACTTTAATCCTTTTACATGTAGCTGACCAGTTTTCTGAAAATTTGGTGAAGAGACTGTCTTTTTCCCATTGGATATTCTTTCCTGCTTTATCAAAGATTAATTGACCAGATAATGGGTTTATTTCTTGGTTCTCTATTCTGTTCCATTTATCTATGTGTTTATTTTTGTGCCATTACCATACGGTTTTGATAACTACAGCTGTATAATATAACTTGAAGGCTGGAATTGTGATACCTTCAGCTTCGCTTTTTCTATTTCGAGATTACTTTGGCTATTCAGGGTCCTTTGTGATTCCATATAAATTTTAGGATTGTTTCTGTTAGCTTTTTGTTCAAACATCTTTGTAGTTTCTCATGAAATTATCATAGAGATTACAAATACTTCCTTGAATTACAAAACTTGACTTTTACCACTTCCTATACAAGACAATAATTGGTTTAACTCCATTTATACCTATCTGCAATTTGTTCTACTGTTTTCATTTATTTCTACATATGTTTTAAGCCTGAAAGACATTGTTATTATGGCTTTAAATAGGCAAAAATCTTTTATATTTACTCACATATTTATGCTTTTCATTTTTTTCCCTAAAATTCTATGGTTCCAATTGGGATCATTTTTCTTCAGACTGAATACCTTCCTTTAGTATTATTGTACTATGGTTCTACCTGTGGTAAAGTCTCCCACCTTTTGTCTAAAACTTTTGTCTAAAACTTTGTAAAAAACACTTTGCTGGGCATAAAGTTTCAGGTTAGCAGTATTTTTCCTTTCTGCACTTAAACTTTAAAGATGTTATTCCATTGTTCTCTGATTTTAATAATTTCTGTAGAACAATCTGCCATCAATCTTATCATTGTTCCTTTCAAGTTACTATGGTTTCTTTCCTTGGGTTATTTTAAGATTTTCTCTTTATATCTGCTCTTCCTGAGTTTCATTATGTTATACTTACATATGGTTTTCTTTATATAATATTGCTTGGAGTTCACTAAGTTTTTTTTGTATTTCTTGAATCTGTGGATGGCTATCTTTCATCAGCTTGGAAAATCTTTGGTCACTATCTTTTCAAATATTGTTTTTGCTTCTTCTTTCCTCCCAGTACTCCAATGATATGTAGATTAGGTGAAATGATTCAATCCATATGTCTCTTAACCTATTTTGTTCTTTCCATTCTTTCCCCCCACCCATGCTTCACCTTGTACATTTTCCATTGAACTGTCCTTCAGTTTACTAATTCCAGTTGTTTATTTTTTAACTGTGCTTACTTTACTATTAAACTCAAATCTTAATTTCAGATTACATTTTTTAGCTCTAGATCCCACCATTCTGTTGCCATTCTTTGTCTTTTCCTCTATTTAGCTGTTTCTTTTATTTCCTTTAATATATTCACATGACGATAAAATTGTTGTTTGATAACTCCTATTATCAGTGCTATTGGTGGATCTGCTTCTATTTTCTCTTCTTCCTTGGGCTGTTTGATAGATTTTTACTTTTCACATGTCATATAACTTTTTGGTGTATTCTTAATACCGTGAATGTAAGAAACATAAAACTGTGGTAGGTATTATTTTTTCCCAGTGAGGGCCCATCTTTTCCTATATTAGACAGGTAGGGTGAGGAGATGATCTCTTCAATTTGATCAGTTTACTCTGGTATAAGATGTCTCAAACATGAAATCAATTGTGTGGTTTACAGCAACTGCATCCCACCACCATCCCATGTAGACTCTCTCCTAAGCACTATGAGATTACAGAAAATTTCTCTGTATATTTCCACCTCAACTTCCTAGCCTCCCTTCCTGCCCCAAGGTTCAGTTAACAACCCATGGGGGAAGCTAGCTGTATGTCTGAGGACTCTGGTTTCCAGTTCATCATGCCAGACTATATGACCATCAAAACACCAATGGTTTCTCTTTCCCCTAGTAAAGTCTTACCTCCATAGCAAGCTTGATCTTTAGCCAGTGTCCATTTTGGGCAAATACACTTAGGAAAAATGACTGTCAGTATTCTTAGCTCATACGGGCTCTTCCATTTCTGAAATCTCAGTTCATTTTGTCGTCTTTGCTTTCACAACTCTCTGAGATCTTCAATAAATATGGCTGTGGTTAAGAGTAACACAAATATTTTAAAACTCCCCCACTGAAAAATAGGCATATATGCCCTTCCCTCACCTTGAATATGGGTCACTTCTGTAACTTCTTTGACCAATAAAATATGGTGACTATGACATGACACCAGCTTCTGGACCTAGACCTTAAGACACTGATGAATTTAACCCCATATATCTAGGAATATTCTAAAATCACTGAACTGCCACAAAAGAAAGCCAACTATCCTGATCTGTTAAAAAATAGCAAAAACAGCTTTTGGTTTCATTAATTTTCTCTATTATTTGTCTGTAAACTTCTCTTTTATCAATTTCTACTTATTTTCTACTTTCTACTTACTTTGGATTTTATTTTTCCATTTTCTTAAAGTGAAAACTCAGAAAATTTTAGGCCTTTCATTTCTAACGTTAGTATTTTAAAGCTATAGATTTTCCTCTAAGCACCGCTTTAAGCTACATGAATATGGTATGATGTGCTTTCATCTTCATTCAGTTCAAATATATTTTCTTATTTTCCTTGTGATTTCTCGTCGAACCATGGTTTATTTAAAGGTATGTTGTTTCATTTCCAAATATTTTGGGGAAGAATTCTAGATATTCCACACTTACTCATTTACTCATTTCTAATTCAATACAGTAATAGTGAGAGAGTATACTCTGTATGATTTTAATTCTTTAAAATCTTGTTTTATGACCTGACAAATGATTTACCTTGATAAAAATTCCACACATACTTGAAAAGAATGTGCATTCTCTTATTGAGTGCAGTATTCTATAAATGTCAATGAAGTCCAATTCATTAAGTGTTGTTGCAGATTTATATATTTTATTTGATATTCTGCCTATATCAATTGCTGAGAAGTGTTCAAAACTATCTATAACTGTAGTCACGTCTACTTACCCTTTCTTTTCTGTTAGTTTTTGCTTCAAATATTTTGAAGCTCCATTATTGGGCTCAAAGACATTTAGAATTATGATATCCTTTTGATGAGTTTGTTCTATCAGCAGAAAATATCTCTCAGTATCACTAGTAATATTCCTTGATTTGAAGCCTATTTTGTTGGATATTAATACAGGAAGTCCAGTTTTCTTAATATTAGTGTTGTCATGGTATATCTTTTTCAATTCTTTTAATCTGTGAGTTCATATTTGAAGAGGGTTTCTTGTAGAAAGTATGCAGTTAGCAGGTCTTGCTTTTTTATCTAGCCTGATGATCTCTGCCTGTACAGTATTCAGATCATTTACACTTAATGTAATTATGTTATATGATTGAATTTGAATTAATCATCTTATTTTCTGTTTGTCCCAAACTGTTCTGTGTTTCCTTTTCCCATTTTTTTATTGTCTTGTTTGGAATTACTATTTCATTTCATTTATCATTACTATTTCATTTTATCTCCACTCTTGGCTTACTGGATATACCTGTTTCTTTTAGAATTATAATGGTTGCTCTGGTGTTTAAAATATAGACCTTTAACATATCACAATTTTTAAAAAATGTTTATTTATTTTTGAGAGAGCGAGAGAGAGAGAGAGTGAGCGCACAAGTGGGGAAGGTGTAGAGAGAGAGGAGGAGACACAGAATCCTAAGCAGGCTCTGAGCTATTATCACAGAGCTTGATGTAGAGCTCGAACTCATGAACTGTGAAATCATAACCTGAGCTGAAGTTGGACACTCAACCGACTGAGCCACCCAGGTGCCCCTAACATATCACAATTTAACTTATAATAATGCCATACCACTTCATGTATAAGAATTTTACAGCAGGATATATCTGTTTCTTCCTTCCCGTCTTTTGTGCTATTGTCATCATAGTCTAACTAGGGTAAGACTGTCATACTGGAGAATCCAAGTGCAGGCACTCTGGTTCAAAGATCTAGCTAAAACTAACTTTTGAGTGATCCTTGTCAAAATACCATAAAGCTGTCTTGGACCCTCCAAACCAGCCCACATTACAGCTGAATGCCCACCAACTAACCTCAGCTGATGCTACACAGTGAAGAATAACCACCAGCTGAGCCTTCCCTGTTCATTACCCACAAACATGAGGTACAACAAAATGGTTATTGTTTTAAGATTATAAATTTTTAGATAATTTGGTATGGAAACAGAGAACCATAACAGATTCTGGTACAGGGAAGTGGGGTCCCATAATAAAAATCTTAAAACATGTGGCATTGGTTTTGGGACCAGGTGGGAAGCAAAAGCTGGAAGAGCCTCAAGAAGACTGTTAATAAAAGCTTGAAGTACATTAGTGAACACGTTAACAGAAGGAAATTACAACCCCTCTTACACAGTGGTATGCAACACTTACTTGCATAACATAGAAAAGAGAAAATATACCCAATAAAGTGGTAGATTTGGGTAAGGAGATTTCTAGGCAGAAGATTCAAAGTATTAGTTTCTTTTAGCTGTGTGTACTAACGTATACATAGACAAAGATGAGCTAACAAAAGAATTGTTTCATTTTCAAGCAGAATTTAGAGGAAAGATAAAGGAGCCAGGACTTGCCCTTTCAAAAGAATAATCATCCCCATTCTCTCCAGACTGAAAAGAAATAGCTTCAGAGTAAATATGAAGTCTAGGGTTTGCTACTAGTAAAGCATGGTTTCAGGATAACAATTACAGTATGACTCTAAAAATACTGTAGTAGAAGTGGAAAATAATTTAAAGTTGTATCTAATTCAGTTCTAAAACTCTTAAGAATGTGCTTCTTAGACTATCTTTTCTAGATAAAAGGCCTCTAGGAATCTTGGAAGTATGCCTTTTGGGCTCTTTCAAATAGATAAGCTTCTAAGAATTTTATGGGTATTGTTTTATAACACATGGACTCTCAGTCTCAAGTAGAAAAAAAGCTTATCTTAAAAACAAATGTGGGTGTGGCTTCCAAAGGTGTGGATTATAATTTGACACATCAATGCCTCATAATGATTTTAAAGGAATTATGTGAAATTGGATTGAAAGCAGGAGAGAGAATACAAAATGAAAATACACTTTTAGACTCTCAGGCTTCTACAAACAGGAAGCAAGGCAGGAAAGACCACCAATTATAAACATGAACCATTTCTTATAGAAAAATAAAAATGACAGAATTTATAGGTAAGGCCAGAAGTCATGGATAATCATTTTCAAGGATTAAGAATGGCTCTACTAAAGAAACTGTCAACATCAGAATTTCAAAATTACTATGGACCAGTGAAGGTTACATGCCTCCTGTTTCCCCATTTTTGAATGGAATGCTTACCACAGTTACTCTATGTCTGCGTCTCCGTTATTTGTTGAGTAAATAACTTGTCTCTTGCAAAGAACTACATCTAAGGAGCTACATCTGGGACCTGATTTAAATGACAATATCCTGGACCTTAAGCTTGAGGCTACAGCCACAGTAGGGTAACAATTCTGCATTTTTGGAAAGGATTGAATATATTTTCAAAGTAGAAGGAATGTAAATAATTTGTGGGTAGAGGGTAGATGGTGATAAATTTAAAATGGTCACAAATTCTCTGATACTTCTTCCATTGAGAGGTGATGACTATAAACCCTCTCACTGAAACTGAGAGGACACTGGGATTGCTTTGATCAACAGAATATAGAAGAGATGTGGTGCCAGTGTCCAGTTTTAGGCCTTAAGATACTGGTCTTTCTACTTCCTATCTCTTGGAAAATTCTCTGTACAAGTGCCCAGCCAAAATATTAGAAGTCTGGCTACTTTAAGACTACCATGCTAGAAATGTCAAGCAAGTCCAGAATTCCACCTCTGCCCAGGCACCATATATATCTGTAAAAATATCTTGGATCCTACAAAGCAATTCATCCACCAGCTAAATACTATCCAGTGATGTCATTCAATGCAACAAAGAACAGAAAAATCACCCAGCTGAGATCTGCCTTAATTGCCAATCCACAGAATCATAGCTATATAAAACAATTGCTGTTTTAAACCACTAAGTGTTGGGGCAATTTATTATGTAATAACAGATCATTGCAACAATGATTTTTGCAATTTATTTAAGTTGTTACAGAGGTCACAATGTCCTGCCACCACCTTCTACAACCCTACTGGAAGCAAAAGCCTAAATCAAGATATTATTCAGAAGTAATTTGCAAAGTTAATTATAAGGTAAAATTATTTCTTAAAGATAAAAAGGCTAACATTCTCAGGGATATTATAAAACAAACACTTTTCAGGGCACCTGGGTGGCCAACTCGGTTAAGCTTGATTTCCACTCAGGTCATGATCCCACGGGTTTGTGAGATCAAGCCCTGTATCTCTGCACTGACAGTACAGAACATGCTTAGGACTCTCTCTCTGCCCTACCCCCACTCACATGCCTACACTCTCTCTCTCTCTCTCTAAATAAACACTAAAATAAAAAATAATGAAAAAAAGTGTTTTCCAAACATAAGAAACTTCAACTAAGTTACTGCAATTAACATTTTCTTCTTACTAAATAAACTATTGTACTTACATAATAAAGCCAAAAGACTCAGGCTCAAGCTGTCCTTTAGTTAATTTAACAAATGATTGTTCAGATACTTTCACATGACTGGAACAAGACCAGAATTACAAATATAAAATTGAACACTTGTAGTAGTATAAAGAAATTATTTTAAAGTATAAAGTAAAAAATACTGGTGTATTAAAATAAAATATGAGGTATAGAACAGGTGATAGCTGTTACTAAAGTGATAATATATACATATATATGAACATATACACATATACATACATGTGTGTACACGCAATTGTGTGTATGTATGTGTGTGTGTGTGTGTGTGTGTGTGTGCATTCAAATATTTATTTAAATGGAGGAGTGCCCTGTGCCAGCATGTTTACCACAGCACTATAAAAGCTAAAACTGGAAATAATTTAAATATACATTAATAAGAATATTATTTAAGAAGGGTATAGAGAAGGGGCACCTGGGTGGCTCAGTCGGTTAAGCGTCCGACTTCGGCTCAGGTCATGATCTCATGGTTCGTGGGTTCGAGCCCCACATCAGGTTCTGTGCTGACAGCTCAGAGCCTGGAGCTTGCTTTGGATTCTGTGTCTTCCTGTCTCTCTGCCCCTTAACCCCTCATGCTCTGTCTCTCTCTTTCTGAAAGATGAATAAACCTTAAAAAAATTTTTTTTAAAAAAGAAGGGTATAGAGAAAAGAAAGACTTCAATTTTTTATTCTACATATTCTATACTTGATATTTGAATTGAATTGCTAGAATGTTTTTATAACACACATGTATCACTTTTGAAAATTTATAATGAAAACCACACTATTCCAAGTTTAATACCTATGGCCATGTTATACTGTCTTCAGAGCCTGAATGATCCCTTGGTCTAAGCACTGGAGAACAGCCAAAATTACTTCTAAGGGAGAATCATAACCCATCAGCACATATTTCTTCAGACTACCTCTATTCATACATGCTGGACAGTCTAATCTGATACTTTTCCTCCTCAGGCTCCCCAACATTCCTAAGAGGATGCCAATCATACTCCCAATCCAGCTATTAAAGTAAATGGCCCCATATCTAACCTATACCTGAGAATAATTACACTCCAGGTACTTGCCTGAGAGTAAAATGCTAAACTTAACTGTTACTCCGTTTTTTTACAAAAAGCTTCTGCAGGGCTGCTACATATCTATCTAGTTCACCCATTCATTATTCTAAAACTGCATGTCTGGATTAAGACATACCACCAAAGAGCAGCATTCTTGGCTTTGTCCTTTTATCGCTCTCCATCCTATTCACCCAGTATTATTGTACTTAGTAAAGCGCCTTTGATGTTAAGCCACTAGACTACACTGAAGGGAGGTTTAAGAAACAATTATAGAAAAGAGAGTATTCAGTTATTCACTACAAGGATGTTGTTGAGGTCAGAGTTGAATATGCTACTCTATGAATGAAAGCATATAGTTTTCTTTGAATTACAATTAGTAGTTTCTCCTAAAATGCTGACAAATGTTGATCTTGTGAACACTAGTAAACACATCTCATCTTAGAATGGTCTCTTTAGAAAATTTAGAGCAAAATTTGTGATCCACCTCAAGGAAATATAGGGGATCTTATGAGATACGTTGGTCCCATTTTATCACCTTTCTTATTTTTACAATACTGAGGTACAATTGCCATATCACGAAATTCACCTGTTGAAAGTGTACAGTTCAATGATGTTTTAGTCAAATTACAGATGTGTGCGATCATCACTACAATCTAATTTCAAATCGTTTCTTCCTTCACTTCTCAATATCCCCTTAAGTCTATGTGAAGTCAGTCCCTGCCGCAACCCCCCAAACTCCTCTGATCGGCTCTATTACAGACATTTCATACGAGTGGAATTTGGCATCTTTCACTTAGCATAGTATTTTTGAGGTTCATCCATATTATAGCACACATCACCATTTCAATTTTTTTTAATTGCCGAAGAGTATCCTAATGTATGGACGTACCGTGTTTTGTTTATCCATTTACTAGTTGATGGACATTTGGATTGTTTCTCATTTCTATTATGAATAAAGCTATTATAAACAATTGCAAATGAATGCAGAATAGCACCTTTGTAAAAAACAATTGATGGACCAAAAATATAAGTATCTCTCAATTCCACTTTATTAACCTGCATGTTTATCATTATGCCAACGACATACTGTCTTGGTCATTGTCACTTGATATTGAATTTTCCACATGGGCAGTAACAAAGCCCTCCAACTTTGTTATTTTATTTGTTTATTTAAAACTTTATTTTATATTATGTGTCCTAATGAATAAATACTATCTTAAATTCTTTCTGACAGAGGACAGATATAAATACAAAACTAGAGTAAACTTTAAAAATGTTTTCAAAGGAATATAGTCCTCTTAAGACTTGAAAGTGACAATCACTAATGCATTCTCCCAGAAATAACTGTGAAATTAAGTCTTCCCCAACACACACCCGTATCAACAAACATTTATCAAATGCTTACTAAATACTAGGCATGGTGCATAGTTAGGCGCTGAAACAATTAAGCACAGTCCCTCACTTAACACGTAAGTAGAGAATAATGGCACAGTGAGTTACAGCAACAATTGAAATATGTACAAGATACAGTGGTGGCAAGGACAAGGTATATTAATTTTATCTATCAAATTTACCTTACTTCATATAATCTTGTTTCTGAAAAAAAATGGCTTACAATTTCTGGTATGTTTTTAAACAAAGTGAGCTTGAAAACACCAAAGAGGCTAGTCCTTACAAAAGCTTGCAATAAGCAATCCTTTTATAGAGTTCTTCTCAACTAGTAAGATCTTTTAATTCAGTCTTTGTTTTTAAGATTACAAAAGAAATTTACATTAATGGCAAAATTCAAACAAAACATAAATACTTATAGTAAAAAGTGAAAGCCCCATTTTACCTTGAATCCACCCTACTCCTCTCCCCAGAGACTTCTATTGTGCTTGGGCAAATTCTGTTTGCTCAGAGCTACCTAAGATGCAGACAGTAAGAACTCTTGAAATCCTCACACAAATCTCAAATCTTGTTTTCAAAAAGAGTGTCAGCCTCTTCCCCACTACACATGACATCAGTACAGCTAGCAAGACTTGAAAATTATTCTTCTTCCTTCTATCTCCCATCCTATGCTTTAGAAAAGGTGGAGATGAAGAGAAAAAATGGACATAAGCAACAGACCTAAACAGTGTGTGTATAAACTTTATAGTAATGATCCTGAAACTTGTCCTATAGGAGATTTTTAATAAGTATCCTTAAAAAAGAAAAGAAAAGAAATGAAGGAAGCTAAAAGGAAAGGAGGAGGGAGGAAAGAAAGACAAGCAAGCGGTCAGGCAAGCAGTGGGCATTTCCAAAGTCAAATACATCTGGGAAACAGTGGGTTAAATAAAATATCAATATGCACTGAGATGCTCCCACCTTTCACAACATTAGCTAACCACCAAACTCTTTAATCACGGATCACCTAGTGATATCTTGAAAGACACTAGATTGAGGCAAAAATATAGTGTAGGAAATAAGCACTGGTTATAGTTTCCCTTCATCATTCCCTTCTTTATCACACTGGCAGCAACAAACGAGATATGCAGAAATATGCACAGAACCACATAAATATGCTAATGGCCAAAAGACTAAAAAGTAAAGTCAGCAGACTGTCTTAAGATTCTATCTTTACTATGTTAGAGAAACTGGCTTCATTTCTTTGTTGTGTTGTTTTTCCTTTGACTGTTTATGCAATAAAAGAATAAAACTAGAGATAGAAGTTTGGCTGTAAAATTAAATGCACTAAAGTGTTTGCTTTTAATAGTAAGTAGTAACAAGTAAATCTAATCAAAGGGTCTCAATGTAAATTCTATGCATACTTTAATTTGCTTTTACAAAACCAAAAAATTGGATTCATTTGTGATATTACTACAGTAACTGCATTATCATAGAAGAATCTTCAAGAGGTTAATGAAAAATTGTGGTGAAGTTAGATTTTTATGAGTTACTATAGCCACCTATGTCTGTGCAACAAAAAACAGTGAATTTGGATCTATCTCCTTATATGTTAGACTTCAAATCATGATATAATTCAGCAATGAACTCTGTTAAACTTGCCATTGAGACTGGAAGGAGCCTTTATTACCAAAGTATAATCATGAATGATAACTTTCCAATATGTATGCTGTCTAACCACTGAAATTATAATTTGGGAGGACTTCCTACCGACAGGGATCCTTATGGTAACTAACAGAGTTGTATGTCCTCAGTGGAAGCTATTCTGAAATTTCACTTCACTAAAAAAATGAGTTAATAAAGTGTCAATGGAGAAAAGTCTCCATCATAATACTTAAGCTCTTCGGTTGTTGTTTCTTCACTGCGGTTGGGACAAGAAGTGTGGTAGCTATCATGGATATTTATAAATGTAAAGTAGCCTCACTTCTTTTTTTTTTTTTTTTTTAATGTTTATTTATTTTTGAGAGAGACAGAGAGAGAGATAGCATGAGCGGGGAAGGGGCAGAGAGAAAGGGAGACACAGAATCTGAAGCAGGCTCCAGGCTCTGAGCTGTGAGCACTAAGCCTGACACAGGGCTCGAACCCACCAACCATGAGATCATGACCTGTGCCAAAGTCGGTCACTTAACCGACTGAGCCACCCAGGCGTCCCTAGCCTCACTTCTTTTATATCTAAAATCCAATCATTTATCTAATATCCAACACAAGCTTCTTCAGTGAAACTTCTCACCACTCTCTAATTCAAGTCAAAATGATTTCTCCTTCCACTAAGCTGCATGCTTCTTGTTCAAGACTCTCACTTAGCACATAACTACATTTAATGTACCTTAAATTGCTGTTTAACTTGACTACTGTATGTGTTCTATTCATTGAAAAGTCTGAAAGACTTTAGGTAGGAGGACCAAGGCTGTGCACATCTTTAGAGAACCCACAATACAGCCACGATGCTGTTTCTATTAACATTCTATCAGTATCTCTTGATGATTAATATTACTGTTCAGTGCTTTGTGATGGTCTTAGGAATAGATATTCTTTAGGAGAAAATATAAGCGGTTTTCCATTATGAGAATAGTGAATGGGCTTATTGGTTTTAGGAAATGTTCATAAACTACCTATAATTTAAGTAACTTATGACTAAATCTCATTTTTTTCTATGACATAGGAATGTCATGGCTAGACGAGAAGATGTACACTTTTTATGGCCTTGGGCACAAAATGCTTTGAGGGAATTAACTGCTTAATAACAAAGGACTCCGAACAGGCTCTATCATTAGAGACTAATAGAAAGGGTAAATGAAACATTATTAGACATGTATGTGATCATGCACATACAAAACATTTAAGAATATACAAAAGTAATTTGGCAATCTATTTCTCTCATTCAACAAACTATTACTGCAAGCCTACTGCATGGTGAGCTGTTTCAGACACTGGGGAATGAAAGGTGAGTGAAACATATCAAACATTTGTGTTGGCTCTTTAAGGCAGATCCAAACAGAATCAATCTAAAATTTCATCTACCTATCTCCATGTCAAACCATATCACACATAGTTAAGGTGCTTAAAAAATACTTTATCTCACTGTTTTAAGCAACGCAAATAGTTTACTTTGACCTAAACAACAGCAAGCTTTAATTATCCCAGAAACTCCTTCAAAGAGACACTGTTTCATTTCTGTCTGTCTCCAAGCCCCAAGATTCCCAGGCTGTTGAATGAAGAAGAGAGATATGCTATAAGCAATACAAGCAAACTTACCCAAAGCTGTGTCTAAAGAAATGTTCCTTACCTACAATGAGGGCAGTGCTGGCCCAGGTACACCCTGCCCCTATCAATTTCTTAGCAGCTGCTGACATATTCTTATGCTTCACAGGAGCATGGCACTTTCTTCTAAAGGGAAAAGGCAAAAATAGAAAAACTTTTGCCAACCACAAAAATGTATATTTTAAAAATTGTGGAATAAAAATGAGCTGCTATATACTTTTAAAACCAGAGAAAAAGTAGAAAATAACAAGTACCAGCACCCCTCCCTACAACCTTCTGAATTGAATTGAGACAGAAATGGTACAGTTTCAGCTAAGCATCTTTATATCGGAGACAATTTAAAATGATCTAGCAATCGGGCAAGCTAAAAGTAACATGGTAACAGTCAAATTTACTCTTTTAGAACCAGAACCCATTTTTCAAGTGTGTTTTTAGAAGGAAAAATGCAACCTTTAATAGATCATGGGCTTTCATTTAACTAGAAATATACTACATCAGGAATCAGATTTTAAAATCTACATAGTTAATCTGACAACAAACTTGGCTGCTGAATTTGATTTTTCAAACTAATATGGTATGCTCTGTTCTTGCGTTAAATCACAGGGATTTCTTCTGGGATTGCAAAGGAATGAGCATTTAGCCCATCTCACGAAGGAAGGAGAGATTTCTAAGCTTTAAAAACAGGAGGTTCGCCTACATGATCACCTGGGACAAACTTGGCCAGAGCAAGCAGGCTAGAAGGTTATAGGAGCCTGGGAATGTTTAACATCAAGAAAGAAACTACAGCTCAGTAAGATCAGAGGGAATTACACAGGAAATGTGAACAGTAACCCTTTCATATCTCTGTACCCCCTCCCACTGCCTGTGATAAATGGAGTCCTGGAGCCGCCAGCTATGTGAATACACAAACCAACAGCAGAGGGGGACTGGGAAAAAGGAAAGAAGCCATTTTATATAAACACGCGTGCGTGCACACACACACACCAGCAAAAATTCATGACATGATAAAAGTATGCTGTTCCAGAAAACTGCCGTTAGCCTTTCTAAATGCCACGTGTGCACTGTATCACTGCCTTATCCAACAGAGTCCTAACTAAAAATTCCAAAGAAACATGAAGAATCAGGCAGGAGTGGGGGGACAGAATAGTTGGCAGACGCATCGTAAGTAGGGAAACGTGGCTCCTCTGAAGCTGACCAAACAAATAAGTCTCCACCCTGGCTTATGTTTAAACATCTTGTTCCTAGTTGGTCTGTAGGGAAAACATTCTTTCCACAATAAATAATGCGCAACTGAATCAGAAATTCCTACTCCATCCTTTATCTACTCTATGTAAAAGTTCTTCAGTATTATAAACCAGAAGCTCAGAGAATTCAATTAATTGTGAACTCTATTTAAAAAAACAGTTTAGAGTCAAGGCAAATTAAAGTATTTCTTGCTTCTAATTTGAAAAAGCAAATGTGACTATGCAGATCCTAAACTCCTCTAGAGACCTCTGGGTTGGGATCTCAAGAAAATAAGCAGCTCTTACCACAACTGCCTTTCAGAAAAGAGGAAATGCTCAGTTTCTATAAACAGGTGAGTTTAAAAGAGATTAATTAAAAACAAACAAACAAACAAACAAACCCACCCATGGTCCTCAGACTGTAAGGTACTGGGGTGGGGCAGCAAACTAAATAAAGAAAAAAGTGATATTTCCAATGGGCTAAGATTAAAATATGGAATGGAATTTCATAGGTCACTTTGGAGTAAGATTTAACTTTTTTCATTGGTATAACTTCAGGACAGAGATGGTTTGCCACAAACAGTAGGTTAAGAAATAAATGGAAGTAAACACGGAGATGACAAAGCAAACCACCAACAAAAGTCAAAAGGGTTATAGCTTTTTAGAACTATCCAGAAGAGGAACAATAAAACCAGAGGATTTTTTCCCCCCAGCAAAGTGCCTCCTCCAAAGTATACATCTTCTTCAAGAAACAGCCTATACCAGTAGTGGTTTTGGACAATAAACGGCAACATCAGTCAGATGGCAAATGAGATTTAAACTGCAGACTTCCAAGTTCCCTTAAACATCTGATGTCTAACTTCTGGCTCACAGAGAGGCAGTCCCACACCTGTGCAACAAGCTAAAGCTGCTTGTCCTTTCCATGGATTTGGAGTTGCTATAACATTTATGTTGGTTGAAACATTTGGGGAATGACAGGGAGCAAAAAATAATAAATTCTGAATAAGAAACCAGACTTCTGAGCGGGCTTTTAAGTAAAGATCACCTCCCCATTAACTGAGGACCCTGAAGTGCACTAAATGGAACCTCAGTGCAACTATCTCCCCGTCTGGAAAGGAGAGCTTACTTGTAGCGCTTAACCATTGTTTACTCATGTCTAGTTCTGATAAACATAAAAACCTCATATCCTCATTGAATGTTATTTGGGAATCTCAAAATAATTTAAGTATTATAACCAAAAAGACACCACAGCAAGATAATTCGATGTTTTTTTTTTTTTTCAAACAATGTCCCTGCTACGACAGAATTTAGTACAAATACTTTTTAGGTAGACAGATGTTAACTTACATGTGTTTACTTTTATCTTGAAGACAAAGAGATCAAAAATGTCTGTGAACACTAATGTATAATGACAATGACATGATAATTATTGGGACCTTCGGCGTGTCTCCTTTCCTGAGAGATACTGTCCATGATCTTTTCAGTTCTTATGCTGGGCCTGAAGAAATGCTGACTGATACATACTAGGCCTTCAACATTTGTTAAATAACTCAGCAAGAAGGTCTCTTTTTCTGCGTGAAAAATCACAGAGCCCTAATAGAGTACTCTCTTTCAAGTAATAAAGGATAGAAGCAACAAGCAGGTTAAGTCTTCAATACAGAGGCAATAACACAAGAGGCAAAACATAGACAAGCCTTGACAAGAGTTATGATCATAAAAACAGTAAGAATATCACCTAATATTTGCACATTTATACAGCACTTCCCAATGTATAAAATGTTTTATGTAATTTCAACCCCACAACTTTATAAAGTGGATACTATTAACATGATTGAAACAGCATAAAGTGGCTTTTTTGAGGTCATCCAGCTAGTTAAGCAGCAGAGCGGAGATTTAAACTCTTCCAAAAAGCTATCCCACTCATTAAAAACTCTTTATTTTGTCATGAAATTTTGAAAAGATCTTCCTCCAAATTCCAAAATCAGGGTATACATAATAAGCACCACCCTTTTCCCCTCTCAAGCCACTCAATATCACTTCCTTTACCAGTTCCCATAAAAATTCTCAGAGCTCCCACTGCCGCAGCCTCGATTTCCTCATACCAGAATGATGAAGGGCAAAAGTGAAAAGCAACTTTCAAAAACAAACCTCCTTCCACCTGGGTGTTGTATCCTGTAACTGTTCCCCAAAATAAGGACACTGTCACAGGCATAGGTTTTAAAATCCTTAACTACTGAGGAAACGTCTGGGGTTGTCTGTTCTTCATTTAGAATGAGTCAAATATGACACACACTACCTCTTCATTCCTAAAAGGTGAGGAGTCACCCTCACATTCCCAGCCTTGTGGCAGAGACAGCTGTTCCAAGGACTTGGCTGACTGAATAAGAATAACACAACTCACAGAACTACAAGTTATACTCTTAGCAACTTTTAAAAATCATTCTAAATGTGTATTTTTGAAGTCTTATTAAAGAATGATAAACTACTGGGGCACCAGTTGGTTGAGCGTCCAACTTTGGCTCAGGTCACCGTCTCACAGTTGTGAGTTCGATCCCCACATTGGGCTCTCTGCCGTCAGTGCAGAGCCCGCTTCGAATCCTATTCCCCCCTCTCTCTGTATCTCCTCCATTCATTCTCTCAAAAATAAGTGAACATTAAAAAAAGAAAAGAATGATAAACTACTGGCATTAGTAATTTAATGCAAATGTGAGGTATAATGAAGGTGAAAATTTATTCATATAAAACCAACTATTTCGACTTACCTCTGAAGCTCTAATTAAAAATCTCTCCTCCAAGGCTCTTCCTAACTTCTAATTCTTGGCTGTGCTACACTGATGCTGGCTTCAAAATTCTACGTTTCCCTCTAGTTTATGACCATAACTTAGATTTGAAGATTATTAAACTAAATTATATGAAAAATGCTAAATATCTTATCCAGCGCATAGTAACAAGTCAATAAATGTCAGCTGCTATTAGTAACATTATTGAAGATTTAAAAACAAAACATACAATGGAAGGCCATATTTCAAATGAACATGCAAACAATACATTCTGTGGATTATTTTTTAAATATTTATGCAAAACATAAACAGCTGTTCAATGCATATAAATATATGCATATAAATATTAAAAAAAACAGTTTGGAAGAATAAATGGCAAAATGATGACCTCTGGGAGGATTGGAGGGTGGTGGTCAAAGGGAACTTTTTAAACAAGGGTATGTATTCCATCTGTAAATAAAATTCAGTTTTTGAAAAGCAAAATAGAAAATACATTTACACAAAATATCTTCGTAAGTTTCTTCAATCCCATGGTTGATTTCAGTAGTACATGAAAAGTTTACTTTTATTTTTAGTTAATGTATTCAAATGATGTCTAAAATCCCATTTTCTTTAGTAAGACCATTCAAACTTTGTTACATACTGCTTTCTATAATCTTCCTAGTGACATTCCTAATTGCTATATTAAAAATACCTGCTTGTGCAAGAAAAATATATTTTATTAAGTTTTAGAACAACTCAATGTATTTAATAAAGGGGCAAGGAGTCTTTCAAAGTCCAGGAAGCCATAAATCAGAACTTCTACATAAAAAGACTACCTTTTCCCCTTAAATTTGCTATGTGTTTACATTTAATAAACCACAGACAAAGAGTCAAGTCCTTGATTCTATTTAAAGCCAAAGGGCTGCCTATTTAAAATCACCATAACAATCTCAAATGTCCTGAGTGTTGCTCTAATTAAAAATCTCTCCTCCAAGGCTCTTCCTAACTTCTAATTCTTGTCTGTGCTATACTGATGCTGGCTTCAAAATTCTACCTTTCCCTCTAGTTTATGACCATAACTTAGACTTTTTCATCCCATTCTTTTTTCCTTCAGATCATCTAGATTTGAGCCTATAAACTGTGGGCAAACCAGGTCACAAGAGCTCTTATTAACTCCCTCAGTGCAGCAAATAGCAGGCCTCCTGTGGTTCAGGCATGGAGGTAAGCCACATGTGCCACAGACCCAACCAGCCTGGGCTCCTTCAATTTACAAATCCAGTTTATAAATTAAAGGCCTCCAGGGTTGTAAAAAGAGACCCACATCTCAACGGATGAGCGTTAGAGAAAGTAACCTCTTCCTTGTCCAGGAGACACTGGGCTGAATAGGAAATCCCCACCTCAAAGAGCTGTGGGATTCCATGATTGTGGGAGGCTGTGCAATCTCTTTAGATATATTCAAAACTCAAGAAAGCCCTTTCCTGTAAATTAATGGGATAGAGTATTTGATCAAAAGGTATCTTCCTCTAATTTCAAATAAAATATTCTACTTATAATTTGTAGCTGGTACAGGGTAATTCCAATAATAATTATAATAATATACAGCTATATTTGTAGAAAATGAAAAGCACATGTATCAACAATGTTTATTCTTCTCCTGGATGCTCAGCTATGACTCATTAATATTAAGCTGCTATACCTACAAAAACATATGATGGTTCCTCCAGTAGTTGATGCTCTTAATTTTTAACACCTTAACTTTGCACAGTAGAACTTCGAACTTTGGTAAAAAGTCCTAGATCTACTATATACTAATTGTCATTGGTCAAGTGACTCGAATGCTCTATGCCTCAGTTTCTAGACTAATGTAAATACTTACCTTAAAGGACGACTGTAAGGATCACTTAACTTGTTATACATAAAATACTAGCATGGTGCCTGACACAGAGTAAAACACTGTACAATTTTTGGCTGTTATTATTATCCTTACCATCAGAAATGTATAGCTCTTGGAAAAAAACAAATTTAAGCACAGATCACTGCAACCATTGAAGAAATAGGTTCTTTGAGACTGTTTAGTTCTATTAGAACACATTCAAAGTTCCCTACATCATTCTCTCCTGTGCATTCTGATGATTTATTCCCTCCAAATGCTTCAGCATACCCTGTGCTCTAGTTATCCATTTATTCATCTCCCTCTGGACTATAAATGTCTTGAGAACAGGGATTCTATCTTACCTTGTAGTCTCAACATCTAGCAGAGAGCCTTTCGGAGAGCAAATGCTCTATAAAAACTTAAATGAAACATACCCTTAGCAATTTAACCTCACAAGCCCTTGGCCATGACATCAACTTCCTCGTGCAGAGCTGTGTTTTGCAACTCTTTATTCAAATCACCAAACAGAAGGTATATAACCTTTTACACGATAAAGACATACAGTACCCCTCTATGTACAAGCTGAAGAGGAATCCAGTGTCCCACAGAAGAGTCTAGAATTCAGGTTGTTACTATCAGTAATAAAGGTCTTCCTCTACCAAGAAAAAAAAAAGTATTAGCCATTTATCTGTCTACCTACTCAAGTTTAGTTCTTAAGGACAGAGGCTACTGAATGTTGATCTCTGCATCCCTAGGTGGGTCTACCATTCAATGGCACTTTATAAAAGCCTATCACCTGCATTTTTTATCCAAGCTTCTAGTTTATTTTGAATTTTACTTGAATTTATTCATGACATGTCTTTATTTACTAGAACAAAAAACAAAATTTCTGAAATGAAACAATTCTCTTTTTTTCCCTAGATGCTCTTGGTAGAGAGGGAAATAAAACCCCTCACAGTGATGACCACAGAGAAGAGAAGCAACCAATGTCTGCTGCATGATCTTTTCCATGCTGCTCTGGATGAAGCCTTTGTCAGTGGCTCATCCTCCAGAATTGAGCCAGAACAAAGCCTTTCTTCAAAAAGAGTCACCCTTTGACTGCGGTATAGATTGTATTCAGTCAGCACTGTTTCCTCACTCTTTCACAGCTGTGACATGTTCATTATTTCAAAATTCTATCTGCCCACCCTGCTTATGACCATGCCCAGTTCAGCTTATGACAAAAAGCCAGCTCGGGCAGCATCCTATTGCTGATCTCATGAAACATAAATTCAGCAGTAGCAGCCTTTTTACCACTCAGGAGCCCAGCAATGACAGACCTTCAGTGTGATCTTTAGCCTGATGTCTGAGTATTATCACACAGTGGGCCTACCTCCCAGCATTCTCAATCCGAAGCACACATCGCAATGTAAAAGGTAATAACTTTCTGGGAGTCTAGATAAATATCTTTCTCAGGGAAAAATAGTGATTTAACATTCCTCTGAGTCATTCTATTACCAAACTACTTCCAGGTGTTATAATTGGGACTCCCCACCACAACATGTGTCACTTACCTAATATTAGGTCAGAGCATAAATACACAAGTCACATAGGATCCCTTCTTCTAACTCTCCTACTCAAAGTAGTAAGATAAGTGATTTATTCCTCTTGACTTTGCAAGATGAAATTAAGATGACTTCTTTGCTTAATGAAATTAAAAATAAAAATGCTGTCAAACAGAAACTTCTTTGCTATCCTTGGTGCCCTGGTCAGTCATGGAGTTTTAAAGTTAGAAAGGATCCCAGCGAGTCATCTTCCTCATTTAACAGACCTAGCCTGAGGCCCAGGAAAGTTGAGTGGTTTGCCAGGGTCACACAAAAAAACAGAGAACCAAAGCTGGAAAAAGGCTTTCCTGCCTCCTCAGCCCATGTGCTTTCCACATACCACACTAAGATGAGACTCTTGCCAAGAACTTCACCATGACCCACAATCCTGGAGAGGCCGTTCTCAGCTTCACCTCACTCCCTACATCTTGGTAGTCCAGCCACATAATTATCTTCTAAAAAACAAAATATGAGAAAGACAAGACTTCCATCTCTAAAAATAGCTTCAACATCACTGTTTTCTTAAAGATATTACCCCTACCAACCGCTACAGGCTTCTTCTTTCCACACTGTTTCTAAGACAAGTGTAAGTGTTATCTAAGTATTATCTAAGATCCTACTCCCCTAAATAGTCCTCAAGTATATTGGGAAAAAAATGGGAAAGCCCCACATACAAGCACCCTTATTAATAGAAAGGGAATGGAGCTGACACCCACTTGAGGTCACCACATGACTAGGAGCATTCAAGGTACGGTAATAGCCTATCAGAGACTCAAAGCAGAAAGAGGACAGCTTCTGTCACTGAATAAATATTAATGAGAATCTAAGTGCCATGCCCTTTGTAACTTGATATAGGAATGACAGGGACATCTTAGAAAACAAGCTGACTAGTAAATAACTGTGAATATTCCCACAAATTCAAAAAATCAAAACCAAATTAAACAAAGATAAATGTTAAACCACAGAGCAAAAAGTCCAAAACACAATGGAAACAAAAAATAATTTAAAACAGAAAGCTTTAAACAAGATCAATGAAGTAAAGCCAATTAGATTAATTTTAGCAATAAATATAAATGAGTTAAAATATCCTTAAAAGACAAAGGTTCTCACCAGGTTAAAAAATGAAATCTATGCTCTACTTTTAGTAAATATCTAAAACACATGAAAATAAAGAAAAAATATAAATAAGTATAAAGACATATAGGAAAATATAAACTAAGGTAGCAATATTCATGTCGGCTAAAACACAAAGCACATGGCAAAAATTAGGAAGAGACTCATTATTCTGACACAAGGTATAACTCTTAATTGAGATACTGACAGCAAATAATACATCAACACACATTCAAAAATAAAAACTGATATAACGAAAAATTAACAAAATAAATTACTGATCTACATCTTTAAACCTTTGACTGACTAAACCAAAAAATAATTATAGAAGAGTTGACAACATAATAAATAATTCTAGTAGAAACCGTACTTCAAATTTTGAATTTTGACTTTTCCCAGGTTAATAGTATGTCATAACATTGAACAACTATAATACTGAACTCTCATGATGCTGGGCAGGGCTGCAGCTCCTAGTCAGCTATGTGATCACGAAGGGAAACAACCAATACACTTAAAACCATGCTGTACACATACAATTTAAGAATTTAGAAAAGTATATCAGTGAATTCTAAGGATGCTAGGGTCCCATCCCAATACATCAAATCATACGCTAGAAAGTGTACTGAGAATTCATTTACTTTCCTTTCTGGTTTAAGGATATTCAATTCATGTATTACTGCTTATATTGTGTATACTGATTTACCTAAATGGATTTGTCAGGCTGACTCAGTTTCAGTCTTACACAGAAGTCTTCTACTGTTAGACAGAAGTTAATCTTTCACTAGTTAAATAACTTTCAAAATTTGTGGAATGTTTTTTTAAAACAACATTACTGAAGTATAGTTTATATACAAATACAAATACAAAATTTTATATACAAAATATATCTTAGTGTACATTTCAATGTATTTTATAAACATATATATCCATATAATCACCACCACTTAGGATCCAGAACACACTCATCATGCCAAAAAGTTCTCTCATACTCAATCCAGGTCAATTACACTGAACTCAGCTACAGGCAATAACTTGTCTGCTTATTGTCACCAAAGATTAAATATGCCTTTTCTAACATTTCTAATGTAGTAATCCAAGGCAGTAAATTGAATCATGGAATTTGTGTTCTTTTGTGTCTGGCTTATATTACTCAGCAAAATGTTTCTGAGATTCATTCATGTTATGTCTATCAGTACTTTATCCCTTTTTATTGCCAAGTAGTATTCCGTTGCATGGATACAGCACAATGTGTTTATCTCGTCACTAGTTGAAGGACATTTGGTCCTAGCTTGAGGCTATCATTAATAAAGCTGCTATGAAAATTCATGTACAAGTGTGTGTGTAAACTCATTTTTATTTCTTTGGGGTAAATATTTACAAGTAAAATTGTTGCATTTTATGGTAATAATATGCTTACCTTTATAACACTGCCAAACTATTTTCTAAAATGGTCTTATCATTTAAAAAAATGGTTTTATCATTTAACTTTCCCTGTGGCAAAATATATGAAAGTGGAATTGGTCGACACCCCAGCTAACACTTGCTCTTTTTAAATTTTAACTATTCTGATGAATATACAGTGGTATCTCATTGTATTGATTTGCTGTTTTCTGAGGTCTAATGATGTTGAACCTCTTTTCCTGTGCTGCACTGGCCATTCATTATTTTCTTGTGCATATATTTTTTAACTGGGTTGTCTTATTATTAATGAGTTGTAAAAGCCCTTTATATATTCTGAGCACAAGTCATTTGTCAGGTATACGTACTGTGAATATGTTCTGTTTAAAGATTACCTTTTCATTTTCTTAATGATGTCTTTAGAAGAATAGAAGTTTTAAATTTTGATAGAGTCCCATTTGTCAATCATTCTTCTATGGGTCATGGTTTTTGTGTCCTAAGATCTCTTTGCATATCCCAAGTTCACAAATATTTTCTCCTGTGAATTTTTTTTTTCTAGTTTTAGTCTTTTGAATTTAGATCCATGATTCTTTTCAAGATATTTTTGTACATGAAGAGGTATGGGTTAAGGTTAATTTTTTCACATTTGGATATCCAGGTGTTCTAACATGTTATATTGAAAGACTATTCTGTCTCCATTTAAATACCTTAGCATCAATATCAAAAATCAATCGACATATGTGTGTGGGTCTATTTCTGGATTCTCTAGTCTATTCCATGAATATATGTCTACTTTAGGCCAACACTGCCTTGATCACTGTAGTTTTAAAGAGAAAGCTTTAAAATGTAGAGGAAGTCTTGAAATTAGGTAGTGAAAACTTTCCAATACAGTTCTTCTTTGTCAATTCTTTTTTTTTTTTTAATTTTTTTTACTTTTCTAGGTCCTTTAAATTTCCATATAAATTCAAAATCCAATTTCTAATTTTTCACTGCTAGTATATACACATAAAACTGATTTTGTAAATCTACCTTGTGTCCTGCAATCTTGTTAAATTCAATTACAAATTCTAGTGGCATTCAGGAGGTTTCTCAGCATTTTCTCTACACATGATCATGTTTTGTCAAATAAAGAGGTTTCATTTCTACTTTGCCAATCTGTATGCCATTTCTTTCTTTTTATCGTTTATTACACTGACTGGGGCTTCCATTATAGTGTTTGACAGGCATAAGGAGGGGAGTGGGGATCCTTGGCTTGCTTCCTATCTTAGGGGGAAAGCATTGGAACTTGTGACTTTAATAGATTTTAGTTAGAAGTTATATGTAGATGTCTTTTGTCAAGTTGAGAAAGCTCCCTTCTGCTTCTAGTTTCCCAAGAGGTTCGTTCTCTGAATGGCTGTTGAATTTAGTCCGAATGGCTGTTGAATTTAGTCCAATGCTTTCTCTGCAAGGATTGAGAGGATCACATAGCTTTTTTCCCATTTTTCCTGTTAAAGTGATGACTTAGAGTGGAAGAGAGCCAAAGCATAGGAGACTCTTAAAAACTGAGAACTGAGGGTTGATGGGGGGTGGGAGGGAGGGTAGGGTAGGTGATGGGTATTGAAGAGAGCATCTTTTGGGATGAGCACTGGGTGTTGTATGGAAACCAATTTGACAATAAATTTCATATATTAAAAAAATAAAGTGATGACTTATACTAGTGGATTTTCCAATATTAAACCAAACTTGAACCCCAACAATAAACCTGTTTTTATACACTGCTGGATTTGATTTGCTAATT
Source organism: Panthera onca (assembly GCF_046562875.1). Classification (NCBI taxonomy): domain Eukaryota; kingdom Metazoa; phylum Chordata; class Mammalia; order Carnivora; family Felidae; genus Panthera; species Panthera onca. Next base: position 27,887,765 of record NC_138345.1, read on the forward strand.
TTTAAAAATTTTTCATCTACATTCATGAAATATCTGTTCATAGTTTTCTTGTAATGTCTTTATCTTGATTTGGTATTAATGTAATGTTGGTGTCCTAAAATGAGTTAGGAAGTGTTCTTTCTTCCTCTATTTTCTGAATTATTCCTCTTTTAAATGTTCGATAGAATTCATCAGTTAAAACATGTATGGGCGTAGAGTTATTTTGGTTTGGGGTGTTGGTTTGCTTTGTTTGCATGGAAAGGATTTTAACTAAAATATCACTTCTTTAAAAGATACAGTACTATTCTAATTTTATATTTCTTCCTGAGTCAATTTCAGTAATGTTTGTCTTCCAAGTAATTTATCTGTTTCATCAAAGTTATCAAACTTCTTTCTAGAGGTTTGGAATATTTCTTCTATATGTTTGTTTTTTTTTTTTTTGAAAGAGCGCATGAGTGAGGAAGAAGGGCAGAGGAAGAGAGAGAATCTTAAGTGGGCTCCATGCTTAGTGGACCCCGACGTGGGGCTCGATCCCACAAACGTTGGATCATGACCTGAGTCAAAATCAAGAGTTAGACGCTCAACTGCCTGAGCCACCCAGGCACCCCTATATGTTTGTAATTTCTATAGAATATGTAATGATGCCTCCCCCTTTCAATCCTGATATTATACTTACTAGCGTGTTTTCTTCCTTCTTTATTTTTCTTGATTAGACTAGCTAGAGGTTTATTCATCTTTTCAAGGAGCTTACTTTTGGTTTCCTTGATTATCTGTTGATTAACTGCTTTCTATTTCATCGATTCCTGTTCTTTTTGATCATTTTCTTCCTTCTACTTACTTTAGTTTTAATTTGTTCTTCTTTTCCTAGCTTCTTAAAGTGGACATTTAGATCATTTATTTTACACCTTTCTTCTTTCTAATACATGCATTTAAAGCTAAACATTTGTCTAAACACTGCTTCAGCTATACCCCACATATTCTCACGTGTTTTAATTCTGATTCACTTCAAAACAACTTTTAATTTCCTTTTTTTTTTAACCAATGCGTTAGAAGCATACGATATAATTCCAAATAATGAGGATTTTTCAGATATCTCTCTGATATTGATTTCTAACCTAATTGTTGGGACCAAAGGACATACTCTGCATAATTTCCGTCATTTTAAACTTAATGAGACTTGTTTTATGTATTAGTATATGCTGGGTTATGTTGATGAATGTTCCATGTGCACTTAAAAAGAATGTATATTCTGCTATTCTTGAATGGAATGTTTTATAAATGTCAATGAAATTACGATAATTTACAGTGTTGTTATACACATCTATAGCCTTCCTGATATTCTTTGTACTTATCCCATCAATTTTACACGAATGCTGAAATGTCCAACTATAATAGAAGATTTCTCAATGTATTCTTTCAGCTTATCAGTTTCTGCTTCACGTATTTTGACAACGTAATATTAGTTGCATTTCAACTTAAAGTTATTATTTCTTCTTGATGAATCAGTCCATTTATCATTATGAAGTGTCCCTTTTTCATCTTATTAACATCACTTGTTCTGAAGTCCACTTTGATATTAACATAGCCACTCCAGTGTTCTTATATTAGAACCTACATTGTATATATTTTTCCACCCTTTTTCTAACCTATTTTAAGACTTTCTTGAGAACAACACAGCGTTTACTCTTTTTTATTCAATCTGACAACTTTTGCCTTTTATTTAGACTACATCATTTAATGTGATTATTGATACAGTTATATGTAGTTCTATCATGTTGTTGTAGGTTTTCTATCTGTCCCTTCTGTTCTTTGTTCCTTTTCCCCTTTTTCCCTATCTTCTTTTGGATTATTTTTTAGGAGTTCATTTCATATCCACCATTGGTTTCTTATTAATTAAAACTGTTTTTGCTAATCCTTTTAAGTGGATGCTCTCTTTAACTTATAATCTACCTTCAAAAAATATTACACGTTCATATATAAAACTCTTGCCACAACATGCTTCCTTTCTCCCATCCAATTCTTTGAGCTATTGTCATACATTTTATTTTTACAGGTTAAAATCCCATTAGATAGACACTGTTTTATTTTTTGCTTCAAACAGTTACCTTTTTAAAAAACTAAAATGCAAAAAAAAAATTATGTTTATCCACATATGAACCATTTCAGGTTCAGGGATTCTTTATTCCTTTGTATACTCCAAATTTCCATCTGGTATCATTTTCCTTTTGCTTAAAGAAATTTCTTTAATATTTCTTGTAAGTCTGCTGGTCATAAGTTGTCTCAAGTTTTGAGACCAAAAAAAAGCTATTTCTCCCTTATTTTGTTTCCTTCTTAATTTCCTAAAAATGTTTGTTAGCTATATAATACTATGTTGACAATTTTTTAGCACTGAAAAACATGCTATTAAACTGCATTCTAGTTTGAACAGTTTCTGAAAAGCCTGCTGCCTAAAATTCTTGACTTTATTCCTTTGTATGCAATATATTTTCTCCCCTCTGACCATTTTTAAGATTTTTCTCTTTATCATTGATATTCAGCAATTTTCTTATGATGTGCCTTGGTGTGTGTGTGTGTGTTATCTTGTCTGGGGTCTTTTTAATTTTTTGGATCTGTGGGTTTATAGTTTACTTCAAACTGGGGAAATTTTCAACCATTATTTATTTAAATTTTTTCCTCTCTCGCCCTCCCCCCAAATCTGAGAATCCATTATACTTAGGTTAGACTCATGGTACTTCTATAGGGCCCCAAGTTGCTGTTCATCTTTTTCAATCTTTGTTCTCTCTATCCTATGGTTGAATTCTCAGTATGTTTTCAAGTTCACTGACCTTGTCTCCCAAAAACTCTAATCTGCACTTAATCACACCTAGTTACTGTATTTTTAAATCTCTGGATGTTCTGATTTTTTCTTTTTTATATTTTGTATTTCACCCCTCATTATGCTTATGACCATGGACCATATTTATAAAAGCTGCTTTAATGTACTTGTCTGCTAATTGCACCATCTCTGTTATTTCAGAGTCTATTTCTATTGTCTCCTGGTTATGAAAATTTTCTCTTGCTTTTTTATTAATTGACTAGATGCAATTTACTGCTAATTTTATGTTGCTGAGTGCTAGATTTTGTTGTATTAATTTATAGAGTGTTAAACTTCTGCCAGACAGTTAAGTTACCTGATTCTTTTGAGGGTTGGTTGTAAGCTCTTTCAGGACTTGTGTAGAGAAACCTTTATTCTAGGGTTCATTCTTATGAAGAGCTGGTAAGTTTTCATTTCTTACAGGCTGCCCTTGCCAGCTTCTAGGGGTTTCAAATTGCATGCACAGTTTGGTGCTCAGCCAGATCCTCAAGAATACCCCTATGCAGGTTTCAGGAATGCTTTCTGTGCCCAACACACTCCTCTCCAGGAGAATGAGATTTTAAGTGAATCAGACTTCCCTATCCTGCCTCCTTACTACTTCCTTCCCTGCTCCACAGTGAAAGATATTTCACTTCTAGATTCAGGTTACTGAACTGTAAAGGTTGAAAGGAAAACTGGCCTCCCTTTAAAAAACTCCCTTTAAAAACTGACTTCCCTTTAAAAACTTGCTTAGCATACCTTACTAAAAAAGGAGGAGGTGATGTAAAAGGTGCTTTATTTACACACACACACACACACACACACACACACACACACACACGTGTGTGTGTGTATATATGTATGTATGTACATATATACATACACATACACACACACACACACACACACACACACACACACACCAGGAATTTAATACAAAAAAAACATAGATTTTGCTTCTTAAGAAGCTTATGCTGAATAGGTAATAATATTGATAAATATTAAAAAGTAGGATTATCTACATCCAAACCATAATTATGCACAAAAAAAGTATTTATTTCATTACCTTTGTTCTTAAAAATATTAGCCCTTTACTACTTGTGTTGGTAGATGCCCGAACTGAAGCCCTCACTAAACCATTAAATAGCCTATATATCTACTGGGGGAAAAAAATGAGCAGATGTTTTTGGGGAGGTTGAAGACATGTATGTGGGTAGCAGGAAGCAAATGTTTCCTCTAAGGCTAGACTGTCATAAGCCAAGTTGGTATCTTTTTTTAATTCAAGTGAAAATAATAATGCAAATATCACTTTCGAGTTTTCTTTGAATTATGTTATAAGCATAACCAAGAGTCACTGAATGGTCTTTTAAAATAAAGATTCTTACCCAGGGATGGGACTAGGGAGAGATGAGTGAGGCATCTAAGGTGTCCATTCACTTCTCCATGGTCCCAGATCTGTTCTTAACAAGCACATAACATGAGAGTACTGAAATTCCTTGCTACTCAGAGTGGGATCCATGCATCGGCATCAACATTACCTGGGAACTTGTTAGAAGTGTAGAATCTTGGGCCCCACCACAGATTTAATCAAAACCTCATTTTAATAAGATATCCAGGTGATTCATATATATATTAAAGTTTGAAAAGCAGGACCCTAGTTTATCCATTTCTTCTATTATTGAACTTCCATATTATTTTCAATTATTTTGCTTTAACTATTTTTCTATAACATTATATAGAACTCTCCTGCACATATCTTTGTGTTCTTGAGTAATTATCTTACCAGAAGGAACACATTAAAGTGAGAATTCTAGGGGTGGCACCTGGGTGGCTCAGCTGCTTAAGTGGCTGACTCTTGATTTCAGCTCAGGTCATGATCTCGAGGTTCGTGGGTTCAAACCCCACACTGGGCTCTGTGCTCACAGCACAGAGCCTGCTTTTGGATCCTGTCTTCCTCTCTCTCTCTCCAACCCTCTCTGACTCGTGTTCATGCACTCTCTCAAAAATAAATAAATGTTAAAAAAATTTTTTTTTAAGTGGGAAATTCTAGGTTATTATGTGTTCTTTCAAATTCGAAACTTCTAACCTGCTGTGGTCTGAGAAACCAGTTAACCAGGCTTGTTGGAGTTAGGAGTCAGAGAATTCACAGATCAATGTAAAAAGTGGTTATGCACTTGAACTTGAATCCCAGCTCTGACAAAACCAGCCGTGTTAACTATGGGTGATGATGTAACCTGTCCAAGACAGTTTCCTCATCTGTTAAATGGGGACTATAACAGTATATACCTCACAGGATTGCCATGACGATTAAGTTAGTTAAAACAGATAAAGCACTTAAAACATTGTGTTATTTATATGTTTGCAATTAAGAGGAAAACTAGCAAATAAAGAGGCTCTAAGTGCACCTGATATACCATTTTAGGGTCTGAATTTTCAAATATCAGCCAAATGTAGCATATAAAAAGCCTCTTTCCTCTCATCCCTGATCCTTGGATCTGTTCTAAGTAGACGAGATTGACAGAGAAAAGTGTATTACATTTAAGAAATGCTCCTTCCCTTTCTTTATTACATCATTATTGGTTTTAGAAGGAATGTGGATATATGCATCTTCTGCTAAGGCCAGGTGCAATACTTAATCTTGATTGCCTAGATGCAGGAGGTCAAGAACCATGATGCATAGGCAATGGTCACACTACCTATACAATCAAGTCGGCACTACTGTTTATCTCTCCTCCTAGGAGAATTCCTGGCTCAGGGCAAGGCAGGAATCTCAATACAGGACATAATCCAAATTGTAGGTTTTGAGTCAGAGCAGAAGTTTTGTCTGGGTAAGGTCAATACAGTAACGAGGAAGAAGTCACATCTAAAGGACAGAGATAGGTAAAATGGGAAAGGAGGCAGCAAAGTCAGAAACCCAGAGAAGACAGAGAAACAAAATGCGATTCAAGGTGAAAGCATGTGAAGGAGTTCAGGCTTTCCTGGTCACAACAGGGTATTCATCATAGCGCTGATTTCATACTGGTCTGCCGAGCACATGCTGGGTGGGACAGGCCCTGGTGCTGCCAGAAGCACTGTCACGCTGGAGGCAACTTTTAGATGTGCCATCCTATTATTTAGGTCCTAGCTACCAGAAGCAATCAAACATGAAGCACTTTAGTATCCAGAGACTCTGAAAATTACTCTTTCTTATGTCATTAATTCCAAGTTCCAAGGTTCAAGGGTTATAAAGAAACTGGAATTTGCATGAATAGCATTATTCAGGTCTAACTAAAAGCACTTATAACAAAGCTCTCTATTACTTAAATCATATTTTTGTCTAAGAGAAGGTAAGGGAATGGCTATATCCCTCTCAATGAAACATTCACACACGATCACTAATTCTCAGAGTTTCTGAGGTAAGGGAAAGAATGAGGTGACTTTTCCATTTCTAGCAAACTCTGATCAAAGGCTATTAAAAAAAAAAGCTATTTCCAAGTATCATGCTCTTTACTTCTGCGACTCAGTGAACTTTTGTTTAATAACTAAAATCTATCGGGGAATTTGTTGTGTTTATTGTTTACTTTAGACCAAAAACTAATAAAAAATAAATTTTAAATTATTACTCAAAGTAATTTCCTTAGATGGAGACCTGGCCAATCCGAGTGGAATCAACCTTGATAGTAGTTCCTCTTTTTCTTAAATATTGGAAACTTCATTAGAAGTGCTTACCCTTTATTGGTAAAAGCTTCCAATATAAACGCAGGCAGAGGAATCTGAGGAATACTCTGAGAGTAAGTGTTCTGAAAAAAATAAAAGATTCTAAAAACACATATACTCTCAGAGTTGGGAAGATCTACAAATCAATTCTCATCTCCATTTTCCCTCCACAACTTGTAGAGTCTCAGTCTGATCAGCCTCAACTTGTACACTGCCAGTGCTGGAGAACTCACTGTCCAGTGGAGCAGCTCAGTGTTACTTTTAAGCAAGTGTACTTGTTGCCAACTTATGCAATATAGCATTCATTACACTAAGCAGAAATCTCTCTGTAACTTCTCCCATTGCTTCTAGCCAGGTCTTTCCATAGCTCTAAAGCTCTAGTTCCTCTTCTACTCGAAAGGAATTCCAAATACAGAAACTTGGAATAATAAAGCTGCAAAACTTCTAGTGTAACCTCACTTACTATGTGCGCTGTAATTTTGTTTTCTCTAGATCTCCCTCCACTGGTATCAGGCTAGAGGCTGAACCGGTTGAGATGAGGGTGTAGGGCAGGGAGTAACAAGGATTTAGTGGAGTCCAATGAACTTGGAGAACTTAAGGAACTGCAAAAAGGCAATTTACTAGAGCAAAGTGAGCTAGGCAGAGAATGGTAGGAGATACAGTCAGCCGGCAGAACACACAGGGCCTGGTAGAACATGGTGAGACTTGGGGTTTCATCCTGAGTGTGATGGGTAGTCAACCAAGGGTTCTGAACAGAGAAACAGACAGGGACTGTTGAACATTTTTAAAAACCACTTATTGGGTGCCTGGGTGGCTCAGTCGGTTAAGCATCCGACTTTGGGTCAGGTCAGGACCTCACAGTCTGTGGCTTCGAGCCCAGTGTCAGGCTCTGTGCTGACAGCTCAGAGCCTAGAGCCTGCTTCGGATTCTGTGTCTCCCTCTCTTTCTGTTCCTCCCCTGCTTGCGTTCTGTCTCTGTCTCTGTCTCTCTCAAAAATAAATAAACATTAAAAAGAAAACCCCACCTTTGCTCTTATATGGAGAACTGACCAGAGTGGTACAAGGAGGAGATAAGGAAGACCAGTTAGAAGACTGTTGCTATCATCCAGGTAACTTGGGATGATGACAGGTTGTATTATATTAGGGTAGTAGTAGGGGGGTGGTGGCAATACAGGGGTATTTGGGATATATGTAGAAGACAGGACGTATAAACCTTACTGATGGGCTGGACATGGGTTAAGAAGGAAAGAGAAAACTCAAGATGGCTTCTGGTTTTTGGCCTGAGCAACTGTGTGTACCATTTACTGAGATAAAGAAGGAGGAGACAGGAACAGGTTTGGGGAGGAGAATTCAAGAGTTCTACTTCACACATGTTAGGTTGGAAATGTTTATTAGACTTTCAAATAGATGTTGAAGAGGCAGGCATAGAAATGAGCCTAGAGCTCACAGGAGAGATCAAGGTAAAAAAATAAAGCTGGGAGAACAGAAAGCATTTAAAACAAGGGGTCACATGAGACTGCACAGAGAATAAATGTAGAAGGCAGCCGAGGACTAAGCCCTAGAGAATGCCAACTTTTGGAGACCATACAGAAGAGAAGATAACAAAAGAGACTTTGTAATTTTGTGTGTATTTTATGCTTTCCAGTGTAAGACTGGAGACTTAGAACTACAGAAAGACATAGCTAAAACTGATGGGGGGAAGTTATAGAGAGATAGATTTCTGCACAGTGTAATGGGCACTACGATGAATAAGTTGTTAAGTAACTCTTATTCTTCTTCATAAAGCAGCTGGAATTACAGTTAACCCTTGAATAACACGGGTTTGAACTGTGGGGGTCCACTTACATGTGGATTTTTTTTCCATACAGTATCATACTGTAAATGTATTTTCCTTACAATTCTCTTAATAACATTTTCTTTTCTCCAGCTTGCTTTATTGTAAGAACACAATATATCACACATATAACATACAAAATATGTGTATGTGTTAATCGACTATTTAGTTACTGGCATGTCTGCCTGTCAACAAGAGGCTATTAGTAGTTAAGTTTTGAGGGAGTCAAAAGCTGTATGTGGATTTTTGACTTTGGGGTGGGGCAGGACCCCCAAAGCCCACATTGTTCGAGGGCTGACTGTATTTTATATCCACCAAGTCCACACCTAGTCATCATTATCTTCAAAAACCACCTTTCAAAGTCACATGCCTACTCTTTTTCTGAGTCCCGACCTATTGACTGAACCTGGATAGCTGCATTTCAACATGTCAGCTGCTCAATTACCCCATCTCTGGCCTCTGGCATTTGTCCTAGCTTCTGGATCCAAATTTTCACCCCCAACTAACAACTTCTAGTTGCCCAGCACTGACCAGGAGGCAGGTTGAGATCATGTTTCCCAGAGCTGCCAGAAGTTCTTGGCTTATGATCAATGAAGCACACAATGAGTGAGTGTTCAGCAGTTAATCAAGTGACAGAGAACAACTGACATGTTAGGGAACTGTAGAACGAGCCAGATCAAGGCTGGAACAGGGACCGAGAGATTGTACTCCAGGCTAGTCACCCCAGGGGAATCTGCTCTAGGTCACCCAGTGTGATCAGACATCGTTTAACCCAGAAGAGTTGAGCACTCTAAAGTTTACCATGTATCCATGGACTAAGAGTTTCCTGGAAGCCGATAACATTATGAACCAAACAGGAGGTACTTTACACCACACTTCAGCGCCCCTTCGTTCTGCACCAAACTCTCAGGTGCAGCCTAGAGATATTGTTACTTTCCCCACCACATCTAGAAAAGGAATTTCAAACTATTTTTGTGTTTGGGAAGATTAAATGAGATCATAAATAAAGTGTCTGGTACATAGAAAGTGCTCAATACATAATAGCTACTCACATTTATACTTTAGATGACCACAAAATAACAGTCAGGCAGCTGAATGGTAAAGTAGGTCTCTAAAAACTACTTTTAATGCTCTTCTTTAGCACAAAAGAATAATAAAAGGGTTTTTTTGTTTGTTTTTTATGTATGAACTATCATATGACCAATGGAATTTAAACTTGTCCCAAAAAAGCTCTCTTCCATTTTTCTGAACTTCCTAGCCAAGATTTAGCAAAAGGATGTTACACAAAAAACAAGTAAAGATGTCATTCTAATAATACAAGATTGATAACACCAATTCTAAATAAATACCATCAAGCAAAACAGAAATCTTCAAGCCTAATAATTATTCTGCAATGATCACTCAGGCCTGGGTTTGTTGTTTTAAATGTCTACATCCTTCAAGTATAATATATTTCTATTTCCCTTTATTAAATTTAAGTTTAACTAAAATCATTAAAGTTGGCAACAGAAGCAGGAAACCATTTATAAGACCAGCATGGCTATTTTATCTTTATTAATGAAAAGTTATGTAATAGTTTCAGCAAACTACAGAGTTCCATTCTTGTAGTCTTTTAATATTTATAGAAATCTAAAAGAGCTATACTGCTAGAGTTCATTTTTGAAACTGAGAATTTCTATTATCTGACAGCAATCAATTATTTTAGCTCAATTACAGAAATGGCTATTTAAGAGTTCTGTTCATCTTTATTCATATTCCTTAACAATAGGTCAACTGTGTCTAGTACTTGACCTAGAAGCTTACATAGATGTAACTGAAGGGTCTCAACTCCAAACTGAGTCCCATCACTGGTCTTTTTGCCTCCAATAGTACATTAAAGAAAAGAGAAGAAAAAGAAAAGACAGTGCACTGGGAACCATTTGCAGGTCTTACCTCTGTTAATACAAAGTGCTATACTAAACTACCAAAGACCACAGAAGCACCTTAAAAGAATCAAAGAGCAAGTGTGTAATCAGGTATAAGGAAGTCACAAACACCATGCCAATATCCAAAAACTGAAATCCCACACCTCCTATAAACTGAAAAGTGAAACCGATGGTCACATATTTCCTTATATCTCTATTCACAGAATCTGGATTTTTAAAAGATAACTAATAATTTTGATTCCTCAAACTATTGCAGAGAAAAGTTACTTCTAAACTATAATTTTCAAATAAATAAACCTTGATTTTTTTCTGCTTTAAATGAATTTTTATTTTGGAATAATTTTAGATTTACAGGAAAGTTACAAAGATACAACAGATTTCCTGTATCTCCCTCACTCAATTTCCCCTAAAGCTGACATCTTACATAACCACGGTTTTGTCAAGACTAAGGAATTAGTGTGGATATATTGCTATTAATTAAGCTATAGGTTTTATTTGGATTTCACCTGTTTTTTCACTAATACCTTTTTTTTCCAGTTCTAAGATCTAATCTAATAATAATTATTATATTTTTATATATTACATATCTTATTTTATTATATAATATATATTTTATTTATCTCTATTATACTTCTATATATTTATATTTATATATTATATTATTTATATAGTAAATATTTTATAGTTACATATATATTTATATTATATATTTATATATTTTATATTTATATTTATGTTTATATGTATCATATATATTTTATTATATATTTATTTTATTTTATAATATTTATATTTTCAGCGCTTTAAGTATTTTCTAGTGCTTTAAGGTGCCAAGCTTATGTGTCTTATTAAATGTCTTCACTATAAATACTACAGAAAATAAACGTACAGGCTCCCTGGAAAATATGACTTATTGGGTATAAGAGAAATGTTATACTATGATTCATGTAAACATAATATTTCTACTAACATTTTACTGAGGAGAAAAAGAGATAAATCACTTTGTCAGGAACCTATGAGATCAAATTATTTAATGTTTCATAAATATCTTTTCAAAAAATGCTTGTCTCTTACCTATCTCCTAAGGCTCCAGTAAAGAGTCATAAGATATACAGTAAATCCTTTTAATTAATCCTGTAATAGAATATAAAGTATTATTATAAGCATATTCAAATAATCCATTTTTATCAAACATATGTAGAAACTGCCTTCCTTTCATTCTCAAATTTAATTTTTAATTACTGTATATTTTTATTAAGATATCACAATAACTAACTTAAGGGAGAATATAATTCACTAAATTTATTACACCTCTTTAGTTTAAAAATGAAAGCATGCAAAATTTAATAAAAGTTTTAAGACAAACAGAAAATGTACCAGAAAAAAAAAAAGAAATGCCAAATGAATAAAACTGACTAGGAAGAATGCTTCGCATTCTTTTCCATGTACATAATGCCGTGCAAATTACTAAACAGTCACAAACAAGTGAATCATATCGAGGACACAGACTTTTGATGGGAAAATGGTAATCCAGAGTTTGGAGTTAGGAGGTTTCTGAAAAAATACATGTCTGGTAAAGTGTCCGTGTGTGTCAGTTTGCCTGAGATGGTCCCAATTTATGCCTGTTGTTCACAGTGTCCCACTCAATGTATTATTTATCTTAGATTTTTTTAGTGCTTTTTTTTTTTTTAATGGTAGCAGTATAATAAGCCTGGGTTTTCACTTTTAGGTTCTGCCATTATCTTGTGGAGCAGTATGAGATGCATGTGCAGAGAACCCAGCTGCCAATTAACATGTGGTTAAATCTGAAAGACTTTAAGCATAAAGGCATTTCTGGATGGGCTATAACTCATACCTCATTCTCAAAAACAATACCTAAGCCAGTTTCAGGGGGAAAAAAAAAAAAAGCACACTCAGGCAGGAATAGCTCGAGACAACTCCTTCAGCCTTGAATGGAGGTGGAAGAAATATTCAATACTGCTGCCCCTGCTTATGACTAGTTCGAAGACCATATTAAGAAAAGCAGATGGAGATGTTTTACATATTACTCTATAAAGAATGACTTTTCATTTAGATCAAACGAATGCTCTTTAAACTTCTCCCTCTCAATTCTAATTACAATTTATCTTCTTTACACAAAGTTAAGTGACAGCTGTTATTTTGATGGCTCTATTAGCAGAAGAAATTCACACTTAAATGATGTCAGCTTTCTATCAGTGTCAGGAGATACATCAAATAGAAAACTCAGTTAATTCCCCCTTTTTTTTCTTACTGATTTAGAGAGTAATTCAATAAAACAATATGCATACAAATGTACTGTTAGGCTAATAACATACAGAAATTTTATATATTTGCAATAACAGCATAAAGGAAGCAAGTGAGAAGAAAGTTGTATTAGAGTAAGGATATAACACCAGATGGGAACTCAAATCCACAGAAATATAAGAGAATGAAAAATAGGCTGATATAGCTAACTCTATAAATACATATTTGTTCTCCTTTCTTCTCTCAGCTTCTTTAAAAGAGACATAGGATTATATAAAGTAAAAATTACAACAATATATTGTTGGGTTTCTATAGTATATACATAGAAGATGTATAATAATAGTAGGAAAAAGTGGAGAGAGAGAAAAATGGAGCTATACAGGAGAAATGTTTATTTTACTGAGTATAAGTAAAAATGAGAAGTAGATTCTTCTAAGTTGAAATGTATATTGTAAAACCTAGAGCAAACACTAAGAGAATAACTCCAGATGTATAATTTAAAAATGATTAAAAGACTCAAAATACCACACTGGAAGATATTCACTTATTTCAAAAGAATTCACTTAATTTGAAAGAATTCAAGAGAACAAAGGCATGAGACCTACAGAAAACAAAAAGCAAAATAGCAGATGTAAATCCAACCATATCAATAATATTAATTGTGAATGGATTAAACAACCTAGTCAAAAAGCAGAAATTATCAGATTGTATTTTTAAACATCCAATGACAGTTGACCCTTGAACAACATGGTTTGAACTGAACAAGTCCACTTAACATGTGGATTTTTTTTCAATAAATACACTATAGTACTGTAAAAATCTTCCTTATGATTTTCTTAACAACCAACATTTTCTTTTCTCTAGCTTACTTTATTGGAATATATACCAAATAATACACAACATATACAAAATATGTCTGTTATGTTACTGGTAAAGCTTTTTGGTCAACAATAGGTTAAGTTCTTCGGAGTCAAAAGTTTTATGTGCTGGATGCCTGGGTGGCTCAGTTGGTTACAGGTCCGACTCTTGATTTTAGCTCAGGTCATGGCCTCACCGTCCACAGGATCGAGTCCCGCATAGGGCTCTGTGCTGACAGCATGGAGTCTGCCTGGGTTTCTCTCTCTCTCTCTCTCTCTCTCTCTCTCTCTCTCTCAAAATAAATAATAAAAAATTATTTTAAAAAGTTTTATGTGAATTATCAACTGTGCAGAGAGTCAGCACCACAACCCCTGTGTCATTCAAGGGTAAAACTGCATATACAATATGCTGTCTACAGGAGACACATTTTATGTTCAATGATACAAATAGGTTGAAAGTAAATGGAAGAAAAAAGACACACTATGCAAAGAAGAACCATGAGAATCAGAAAAAATAAACTTTAAAACAACAACAAAAGAACTGAAGGAATAAACAATTCAAAAATGAAATTGGAAGATGTCATATCCCCTTTCAATATTAGATGGAACAACCAAGAAGAAAATACACAAGGAAATAAAAGATTTGAAAAAAAACTATAGGTCAACTAGACCTAAAAGACATCTATATGATACTCCACCCAAGAATACAATACACATTTTCCTCAAGTGCACATGAAACATTCTCTAAGGTAGACTGTATTCAAGGCCATGTACCAGCCTCAATAATTTAAAGTGATTAAAATAATGCAGACTGTTCCATGACCACAATAGTATGCAATTAGAAATCAGTAACAGAAGGAAATTCTAGACAAATACGTGGAAATAAAACAATACACTGCTAAATAACCAGTAAGTCAAAAAAATCATAAAGGAATTAGAAAACTCCCTGACATGAATGAAAACAAAACACAACATGCCAAAACCTATGGGATACAGCTAAAGAAAGCAGTGCTTAAAGTAAAATTTATCATTGTAAATACTTATGTTAAAAAAGAAGATCTCAAATGAATAACCTAAATTTCCATCTTAAGAACTGAGAAAAAGAAGAGTACACAGAAAAGCAAGCAGAAGTAAGGGAATAATAAAGATTCAAGTGCAAAAAAAAAAAAATGCAATAAAGAATAGAAAAACAAAAAAGAAAATCAATGCAAACAAAAGTTGTTTCTTTGAAAAGATCAACAAAATTGACAAACCTTTAGCTAGAGTGACTGAGAAAAAATAAAGGTACACACAAATTACCAGAATCAGGAATGAACAAAAGAACATTACTATTGCCTTCCAGAAATAAAAGTTATTATAAAGGAATATTATGAACAACTGTACATCAACCAATTGAGTACTTGGATGAAAAGAACAAATTCTTTTTTTTTTTTTTTTTTTAATGTTTATTTTTGACAGACAGGAGAGACAGAGCATGAGCAGGGGAGGGGCAGAGAGAGAGACAGAGACACAGAATCTGAAGCAGGTTCCAGGCTCTGAGGTGTCAGCACCTCTCTCAGCACAGAGCCCGACGCGGGGCTTGAACTCATGAGCCGTGAGATCATGACCTGAGCAGAAGTTGGACGCCTAACCGACTGAGCCACCCAGGTGCCCCAAAAAGAACAAATTCTTAAAAAAACAACTACAACTGACAGAGAAAACATACAAACTCTGAATAGGCCTGTAACAAATACAGATTGAGTTAGTAATTAAAATACTTCCAACAAATGTAAGTACAGAACCAGAGGGCTTCACTGGTAATTCTACCAAACCTTTAAATGAGAATACCAATCTTTAAAGAAGTCTTCCAAAGCAAACCAACCAAACATACATGAAGAGAGAACACTTCCACAAGGCCAGTATTACTTGATACCAAAACTAGACAAAGACATAAGAAAACTATAGACCAACATTCTTTATGAATATAGATGCAAAATCCTCAACAAAATACTAGCAAAGCAAATCCAGCAATATGTAAAAATGATTAAAACCACAATCAAGTAAGATTTACCCTAGGAATGCTAGGTTGGTTCAATACCCACTGACCAAGAAACCCAATCAATAATATATTAACTAAATTAACTAATACTACATTAATGAATTTTTTAAAAAATACATGATAATATCAATAAATACAAAAAGAGTATTTGCTAAAATCCAACACTCTCTTATCACAAAAAGCATTCAACAACCAGGAATAGAAAGGAACTTCCTCAACCAGACAAAAGACATCTACAAAAACTCACAGCCAACATCATACTTAATAATGAAAGACTGAATGTGTCCCTCCTAAAATTAGAAACAAGAGAATTGTGTCCTATTTCTTACCATTTCTACCTAACAGGTCACTGCAAGTTCTAACCAATACGATTAAGCAAGAAAAAAACAAAAACAAACAAACAAAAAAAGATCCAGATTGGAAAGAAGTATAACTATCTCTATTCGTAGATGACAGAGTTTTGTGTGAAGAAAATCCTAAGGAATCTACTTTAAAAAAAGTTTTTAGAATAACCATGCTCAGCAAGGTTGCAGGATATAAGAATATACCAAAAAATTCTTTTTTTTCTATACAACCACAATAACCAATCCAAAATTGAAATGATAAACTTAAGAAAGCAATTCCATTGAGAAGGAAGATTAAAATAGAGAAAATTTTAATTGAGAAGATTAAAACACTTTAGAATGTATTTAATGAAAATAGTATACGACTTGCACAGTGGAAACTACAAAATACTGTTAAAAGAAATTAAAGACAACTTAAATGGAAAAACATGCCATGTTGATGAACTGTTAAGACTCAATATTGTTAGGATGTCAATACTCCCATATTGGTCTACATATTTGGCATAATTCCCATTACAATCCAAGATGTCTTTTCTCCAAAAATTGACAAACTTTTACTAAAACTCATATGGATATGCAAGGGACCTAGAAGAGCCAAACAATCTTAAAAAAGAAAAAGAAAGTTGGAAGACTCACATAACCCGATTTCAAAACTTACTATATAGTTACAGTAATCAACACAGCATGGTACTGGCATAGACATTTCTCCCAAGAAGATTTACAAACATCTAATAAACATATGAGAAGATGCTCAACATCATTAACCACTGGGGAAATGCAAGTGAAAATCACAATACATTTTTAATCAATTTGATATTCAATGAGACACGACTTCATGCCTATAATCAACAATAGAAATAACAAGTACTGATGAAGATGTGGAGAAATTAGAATCCTCTCCATTGCTGGTGGAAATGAAAAATGGTACAGTCAATTAGGAAAACATTTTGGCAGTTCCTCAAAAGTCTAAAAGATAGAGTACCATTTGACCCTGCAATTCCCACTACTAAGTAAGTACTCAAGGGAAATGAAAATGTACACCCACACAAAAACTTGAACATAAATATCATAGCAGCATTAATCATAATAGCCAACAAGTGGAAACAACCCAAATGTCTATCAACTGATGAATGGCTAAACAAAATGTGGCATATCCATTCAATGGAATAGTATCCAACAATAAAAATTAAATTATTAATAATAATTTAATATTAATTAAAATATTAATATATGTTACATCATGAATGAACCTCAACACACTATACTAAGTGAAAGACCACATACAGTAAGATTCAACTTACATGAAAAACCAGAATAAGCAAATGTATAGACTGAAAGTAGATTATGGTTGTCAGGCTGGGTTGATTAGAAGAATAGGGATAGGCAGTGACTGCCAACAGGTATAGTCTTCTTTTAGGGGGTGATGGAAATGCCTTAAACCTAGATTGTAGCAATGGTTGTACAATACTGTGACTACACTAAAACCACCTAATTGTATACTTTAAATGGGTTAATTTAATGACATGGAAATTGTATCGCAATTAAAATGTTCTTATTTTAGTTGAAACCAAACTATAGTGTCTAAGGAAGCTAATTAACTCCACAAATAATTTTTTAAAAACTTAAGTGATTATTATGAATATTCAGATAATGATCACTTAAGAGAGAAGAGAGGATTGTGATTGACACAGGACACATGGAAGAGTTTTAAGGATGATGGACAAAGTTCTATTTCCTGACCTGGGTGTTATCAGCATTGCAATAATTCAGTAAACCATGTATTTTATAATATGTTTCTTATAGCATATATTTTATTTTATAATAAAAACACATTTTTAAGGGTCATATTTGGATTTTTTAAAATATAATTTATTGTCAAATTGGCTTCCATACAACACCCACTGCTCATCCCAACAAGTGCCCACCTCAATGCCCATCACCCATTTCCCCCTCTTCCCTACCCCCCATCAACCCAGTTTGTTCTCTGTATTTAAGAGTCTTTTATGGTTTGCCTCCCTCCCTTTCTGTTTGTAACTATTTTTTCCCCCTTCCCTCCCCCATGGCCTTAAGTTTCTCAAGATCCACATATGAGTGAAAACATATGATATCTGTCTTTCTCTGACTTGTTTCACTTAGCATAATACTTTCCAGTTCCATCCACATTGCTGCAGGATTTCATTTTTTTCTCATTGCGGATTTTTAAAAAATAGGAATTTGAGATTATATCCTAATCATCTGACTAAACTATTTGCTAAGACAATAATGAAAATATCCTCTATCTGTATACATTTATTGAGCATTTGAAATGTGGCTAGCATGACTGAGGAACTGAATTAAAAAAAAAGTTTTTATTGAAGTATAATTGACATACATGTTATATTAGTTTCAGGCATACAATAGTGATTGTCAAATGTATGCATTATACAGTGTTCCCCATGCCTAAGTGTAGTTATCATCTGTCACTGTACATTATTACAATGTTAGTGACTACATTCTCTATGCTGTGCTTTTCATCTTTACGACATTTATTTTATAAATGTAATTTTATACTTTTTAATCCCTTTAGCCTATTTTATCCATTCCCCTCTGGCAACCACCAGTTTTGTTCCCTGTATTTACGAGTCTGTTTCTGGGTTTCTGCTTGTCTGTTTTGTTTTTTAGATTCCACATGTAAGTGAAATGATAGGGTATTGGTCTTTGACTTATTTCACTTAACATAGTACTACCTCTAAGTCTATCCATATTGTTACAAGTGGCAAGATCTATCATTCATTTTTATGGATCAGTAATATTCCATTGTGTATACACTACCTCTTCTTTAACCATTCATATACTGGTTTTCCATATCTTGGCTATTATAAATAATGTTGCAATAAACATAGGGGTGCACATATCTTTTCAAATTAGTGTTTTCGTTGTCTTTGGGTAAATACCTAGTAGTGGAATTACTGGATAGTATTTCTATTTTTAGTTTTTTTAGGAACCTCCATAATGTTTTCCACAGTGGTTGTACCAATCTACATTCCCACCAAAAGTGCACAAGAGCTCCCCTTTCTCCACATCCTCGCCAACTCTTATTATTTCTTGTCTTTTTGATACTAGCCATTCTGACGGGTGTGAGGCGATACTTCATTGTGGTTCTGATTTGCATTTTCCTAATGATTACTGATGCTGAACATCTTTTCATGTGTCTGTTGACCATCTGTATGTCTTCTCTGGGAAAATGTCTATTCAGGTCCTCTGCCCATTTTTAATCAGATTATTTGGGTGATTTCTGCATTGAATTATCTAAGTTCTTTATATATTTTGGATATTAACCTCTTAGAAATATCGTTTGCAAATATCTTCTCCCATTCAGTAGGCTGCCTTTTCATTTTCTTGATAGTTTTCTTTGCTGTACAAAAGCTTTTTTGGTGTAATCTCATTTAGTCTTTTTTTTTTTTTTTTTGCTTTTGTTTCCCTTGCCTCAGGCAACACACCCATAAATATGTTGTGAAGGCCATGAAGTCCAAGAGATTACTGCCTATGCTTCCTATGCTTTCCTTTAGGACTTTTATGGTTTCAGTTCTCACATTTAAATCATTAATCATTTTGAGTTTATCTTTGTGTATTGTTTAAGAGTGGTCCTGTTTCATTCTTTTACATGTAGCTATCCAGTTTTACCAATACCATTTGTTGAAGAGATTGTTTTTTCCCCATTGCATATTCTTGCCTCTTTTGTCATAGATTAATTGACCATATAAGCTTGGTTTCTTTCTAGGCTTTCTATCCTGTTCCATTGTGTGTGTGTGTGTGTGTGTGTGAGTGAGAGAGATACTGTTTTGGTTACTACAGCTTTGTAGTATATCTTGAAATCTAGGATCTTGGTATCTCTAGCTTTGTGCTTTCTCAAGATTTTTTTTGGCTATTTAAGGTCTTTTGCAGTTCTATACAAATTTTGGGATTTTTTTTTTTGGTAATTATATAGTTTATTGATGTGTTCACTGTCTTACCTCATCCATTATGGTATAATTTCCCTGAAGGCAAGAAGTAAATCTGTTTTAATCACTATTATATACCCCCACCACCACACTAATGTATTCCTTAGCACTTACAAAATCTCAAAGAATCATTAAAAATATCAGTAGTACATAACTAAGAAAAAAATTGTAATTATATGAGCTGGAAATTTTATAATTGTTCTAGTTCTGTGAAAAATATAGTTGGTATTTTGAAAGGAAGTGCATTGAGTCTGTAGATTGTTTTGGGTACTATGGACATTTTAACAATATCAATTCTACCCATGAGTATGGTATATCTTTCCATTTGTTTGAGTCATCTTCAATTTCTTTTTTCAACATCTTATAGTTTTCAGAATATAGGTCTTTCACCTCTTATGTTAAATTTATTCCTACGTATTTTTTTGGCACAACTGTAAATGGGATTTTCTTAATATCTTTTTCTGCTAGTTTGGTATTAGTGTATAGAAATGCAACAGATTTCTATATATTAATTTGTATCATGCAACTTTACTGAATTCATTTATCAGTTCTAATAGTTTTTTGGGGTTTTCTATATATGAGTATCATGTCACTCTTACGTAGTGAAGTTTTATTTCTTCCTTACCAATCTGGATGCCTTTTATTTTTTTTTCTTGTCTGACTGCTGCAGCTACGACTTCCAGTATATGTTGAATAAAAGTGGTAACAGAAGACATCCTTGTCTTATTCCTGATCTTACAGGAAAAGCTTTTAGTTTTTGCAACTGAGATAATGTTAGCTGTGGGTGCGGGTTTGTCATATATGATCTTTATCATGGTGAAGTATGTTTCCTCTAAACCCACTTTGTGAAGACTTTTATCATGAATGGATGTTGAATGTTGTCAAATGCTTTTTCTATATCTATTGAGATGGTCATGTGGTTTTTACCCTTCCTCTTGTTAATGTGATGAACCATGTTGACTGACTTGCAGATAATGAACTCTCCTTGTACCCCTAGAATAAATTCCATGTGATCGCTGTGAATGATTCTTTTAATATATTGTTGAACTTAGTTTGCTAATATTTTGTTGAGGATTTTTGCAACTATGTTCATCAGGTATTACTGGCCTATAGTTTTCTTTTTTTGTAGAATCTTTGTCTGGTTTTGGTACCAGGGTAATGCTGTCCTCATAAAATTAATTTGGAAGTTTTCCTTCTTCTATTCTTGAAATAGCTTGGGAAGAATCAGTATTAACTCTTGTTAAATGTTTGGTAGAACTCAACTGTGAATCTACCTGGTCCTGGACTCTTGTTTGTTGGTAGATTTTTTACTACCAATTCAATTTAATAACTAGTAATCAGTCTGTTCAATTTTTCTATTTTTTTCCTGATTCAGTTTTGGAAGATCATATGCTTCTAGGAAGTCACCCGTTTCTTCTGTTATCCAACTTGTTGGCATAAAATTCTTCATAGTAGTCTATTATAATCCTTTATATTCCATGATGTCATGACCTTCATACAGTGTCAGTTGTTATTTTTCCTCCTGCATTTCTTATTTGAGTCCTCTCTTTTTTTCTTGACAAGTTTGGCTAAAGGTTTATCAATTTTATTTATCTTTTCAAAGAACCACTCTTGGTTTCATGGGTCTTTTCTATTTTTTTAGCCTCTATTTCATTTATTTCTGTTCTGATCCTTATTATCGCCCTCTTCTACTAACTTTGGGTTTGTTTGTTCTTTTTTCAAAGCCCTTAGGTGTAAGGTTAGATTGCTTATTTGAGATTTTTCTTATTTCTTGATCTATAACTGTATCACTACAAACTTTCCTCTCAGAACTGCTTTTAGTGCATCCCAAAGATTTTGAACTGCTATGCTTCCATCTTCATTTGTCCATATGTATTATTTCATTTTGTCTTTGATTCTTCGTTGACCCACTGTTGTGTAGTAGCATGCTGTTTAGCCTCCATGTGTTTGTGTGATTTTCCAGTTTCCTTCTTGTAATCAATTTCTAGTTCTACACTGCTGTGATTGAAAAAAATATGCTTGATATGCTTTCAGTCTTCTTAAACTTGAGACTTATTCTGTGGCCTAACAAATGATCTATCCCGGAGAATGTTCCGTGTACACTTGAATGTGTATCCTGGCATTTTGGGATGGGATGTTCTGGATATATATGTTAAGTTCATCTGGTCTAATATGCCACTCAAAGTCACTGTTTCTATGCTATGTCTATACTGTCCAATTATTGAGCACCTGAAATGTGGCTAGCATGATTAAGGAATTGAATTGTTAATTTAATTCTAACTAGTTTAAATTCAAATATAAATAATCATATGTGGCTGATGGCTACCACATGGACAATGCAAGCTTAGAGCATACAACTACTATGAAATTTCTGGCAGATATATATTTTCAAAAATAGTGGATAAATAAGCTAACCTTTAAAACATTGAAAATAAAATCTATATATAACAGAGATGGCAGCTTTATAATAACCATCACTTTTTAAAATCTGCATAGAATTCTAAACAAGCAATGAAATAGGGAGTATATATATATATATATATATATATATATATATACACACACACACACACACACCCTCCTTCACACATACACACATATATAATATATATATATCACATATATACACATGCATATATGTGTAGATATATATATCAGAAAATTTTGCAATCAGTTGTGCTTATCCTACTTGGCAGAGTTCTTAATAAGCCCAAAAACTTAACAGCAGTCCTATTTCCAGATTTCACCCTAACTCTCCAGGAAATAAAAAAGGTAACCTAATTTGAACATCACTCATGTGGTGTCTACAACCTATCACCAACCCCTATAAATTCTCTAAGAACCATAAATTCCACCCAGCATCCTGAACAAATCCAACTATATATAAAGTCTAAGGTGTTTCTGTCACCCTCCTGTTTGTTTCTGAGTCCTAAGTTTTTCAGATTTGATTTTATGACCAGTTTCTATCAGTAAAAATGATCCTTAATATTCATTTGACAAACATTTCTTATTATGTTAGGTGCTATATTAGGAAACAGATGAAAAGTACAATCTTTGTCCTCATAGAAATTATAGCCTAGAGGGAGCAAGTACCCAATAAACCTGCAGAACTGAATAGTGTTTCAGTACTAAATGAGTACCATTTATATACCTCTATGGTTGTACAGAAAGGAACGCCTAATCTCCAGGAATAGAAAAGGAAAGGGACCAGGGAAGTGAGGCAATAGCAGAGGCATCCTTGGGCTAAGTCTTGGAAGATAAGCAAGACCTACCAAAGCAGCGAAGGGGGAAGGAGAAATGTTTCAGGCAAAGAGAAAACATGCAAAGGCTCAAAAGCCCAAGAGAAGAATTAAGTCAAGCTCAATACTGAAGTACAGTAAAGAAGAGGGGAGAAAAAGCAAACACTAGACAGGTGGGCAGACATAATCCTGAAGCTCTTTGCTTGCATGGTGCGGAGTCTGGATTTTATCTGGAAGGTTTAACAGCCCAAAGAATTCTGAGCTCAGGAATAATATGATCAGACTTGCATTAAAAAAAAAAAAAAACCACTCTGCAACAGTATGAAGTATAAATAAGAGAAAATATGCGATTGGATATATGACAAGCACTTTAGAGATCATTCCAGTGGCATAAGTGAAAAGAAATGAGTGTTCAAACTAATGCAGAGACAACAGGGATGGAGACAAAAATGATGTACTTGAAGGACATTTAGAGTAGGACACATGAATTGACTATATATGGGGGTAAGGAAGAATAAAAAACCAGGATGAGTTCCAGATTTCTTACTTGACAAAAAAAGACGCTGGTATTCATCAATAAAACAGAGAATACAGGAAGAACAAGAAGGGCAGGTTTGAGAGGTAATTTTGAGTTTTGAAACTCGGGAAAAAGGTAGTAGTTAGTAAAATCAATAATATCAAAAGTAAGCTCAAATGTACAAGCCCCAGCTCAGACTTACTGAATTAGAAACTCTAGAGATGGAGCCCAGTCAACTATGTTTTTAATCACCCTCTACATGATTCTGGTGTGTGCTAACCCTACAGAACCAATGGTCTTGCCAAACACTACCGGTAATACGGGTGAAGAATCAGGCAATCAGGTGGGCACTGATGATGACAGAAGGGAAAGGAAAGGTTAAGCAGAATCCAGTTACAGTAAATTTAAGGACTACACTGTAGGAAGAGAAATGGAGACAGCACATGTAGATTCTTTCAATATAGCTTTAAAAGAATGAGAAGAGACACAGGTGATTTAAAAAAGGATGAACAGTAGGGTGCCTGGGTGGCTCAATCAGTTAAGCCACCAACTTCGACTTCGGCCCAGGTCATGATCTCACGGTCTGTGGGTTTGAGCCCACATCGGGCTCTGTGCTGACATCGTGGAACCTGGAGCCTGCTTCTGATTCCGTGTATCCCTCTCTCTCGGCCCCTCCCCTGCTTGTGCGTGCTCTCTCTCTCAAAAATAAATAAATGTTAAAAAAAAAAAAAAAAAAAGGATTAACAGAATAAAGTCCTCTAAAAGGTAGAAAAAGATTCAGAGCCCAGGCAGAGGAACTGGCCTTGGAAGGTATGGCAGGCACCAGTGGGTGTCTTCCAGGTCCATTCTCCTTCCTGGACAACAGAATCTTAATTTAGTTCTTCTCTGGGAAGTCAGGAGGGCCACGAATCCTGACTGGTCTAAGCCAATCACAGGACTTCTATATCTCTTGCCACGTACCAGTTTAGAAATGGGCTATATGATGTAAATTCAACTAGTGAAGTCTGCTGAGAGGTTTCTGGAAAAGTGTTTTTTCACTCTTAAAAAAGACATAAAAAAGATGCTATGGCATGAATTTTTGTGCCTCCCTCCACCCTGACAAAATTCACAGATTAAAGCCCTAATCCCCACTGTGATGGTATTTGGGAGGTAATCAGGGTTACATCAGGTTATGAGGGTGGAGCCCTCATATGAGGATGTTCTTAGTTTATAAGAACACTAATGGTATTATAGTGTTCTTATAAAATGAGAAAGAGACTAGAGAGCACTCTCCCTCTGCCATGTGAGGAAACAGCATAAAGGTGGTGGTCTTCAAGCCAGAAAGGGGCCCTCACCAAGAATGTTCAGGCAACTTGATCTTGGACTTCCCAGACTCCAGAACAAAGCAAAATAAATGTTTGTGGTTTGAGCCACCCAGTCTTTGGTATTTTCTACAACAGCCTAAACTAAGACAAGAGACACCTTCCTTTCTTACAATCTTGGGTTCTTTTATACGAGGGCATAAAGCTTGGAACTAAAGCTGCCTGTCATCTTCAGACCAGAAGGGGACAAGCCTGAGGACAAAGGCTAACTCATCTAAGATGTTAGAAAGGAAAGACAGAAAGATCCTGAGAGCCTCATGACAGCAGTTAGCTGCTACATGAACCAACTATAACACCATCTTTCTTCCAAATTTCTAGTTATATGAGATCATAAAATTAACTTAATATTTTCAGTTTCAATTGGGTCTTCTGTCACTTGCCAGCTGAAAGCATTCTGATACTGAAAGACATTTTCACTCAGATGGATGTGAATAAAATTAACTTTGCCTATTGGAGACATGGGAATTTGAGGGACTTCCAGACTGAAGTTTCATTTATTAAACAAAATGAAGCTCATATAGATCTATTTTATAAAGGGACAGGCCTTAACAGCTCTATTCTGCTTTAAAATATCTAGTATTTCTCACAATAACAATAGTTAGCCACGAAGAAGATGATGGTGATAACCTCATGATTATTAACGTATTTTTAAAAGCTAGGTATTTAAGCCTTGTTTTGTTTACCTTCTGCATTCCCTTTGACTTCAGCAGTGAAATCATACCAATGTCTTTTACTTTCTGTTTGTAACAATTTTCCAACTTTCTTGGTATATAACATCATACCACAATATAGTTTACAGAGGAAACCTTTAACTTGAAAGAACAAACACTTTGAAAAGCAAACAGTGTATTAAAAGGTTTCTATTTTTATTTCCATACCTTTTCTAAATCTGTTCAAGAAAAGAAAACATTTCAACTACATCTGTGGAAAATCAACACTGTGGCCATGTAGATAAACACTAAAGAAAGTGCAATTTGAACACAAATAACAAAAAGCCCTAGAACTGTATGTGTATCCAAGCAGTCCCCAAATGGTGAAAAATAAAATTGAAAGTTAAATTGTAAGACAGTTTTTGAAGCCCAAAACATTTTTCCTATAGAAACAATGTTACTATGAGTCATTCCGGTCCTGGGCCAGTCCATAAAACCCTTATAAAACCATACGCATAAGACTATTGTTTGAACTACACCCAGGCAGAATAATACTTTTTCCTTTAGAAAATACATCATTTTCTCCCTCCACCCTCTACCTAGTCCCAGGAGAAAGGGCCTAGCCATGGACTCTGTTCACCTCTCCAACCTCATCTTTCACTACTCTCCACACCACATGCTCTGTGGGTCGGCCCCACTGCCCTTCTTCAACCTGCAGGGCCTTTTCCCTTCCCAGCCTTTGCTGTCATGCCCTCCCCCACATTTTCTAGGTCATCTGGCTCAGGCTTCTCTTCTCAGCTTAAATGATACTTCCTCAAGAGATAGTTCTTCATCCCCACACTGAATCACAGGTGTCCTTGCTGTACTCCCCCACCTCAGTATCTCTCACACTCTACTGTAATCACTTTGCTTATCTCCCCCGTAATCCGACATTTGGGTGACACATCCTATCTGCTACTATTTTAGCCCTAGAGCATAGATAAGTAGCTGGCATTTTGAAGCTGTTTAATACCTATTTGTTTGTATAAATGAATTTACCTAACAGAAGGTACTTCAATTCATTTTTAACCTGACCAGGGAATATTTAACCTTTCCAAAGACTTCTCCACTCCTGAAATTTGTACGTACACACTGTTCATAGAAAGGAGGCCGTCTATCCAATTTCTTCCCCATTGCTAGTTTATAAAGTAACTTAAATGGAGCATTAAAATTCTGGCAAACGGGAGTAAGTATATACTCTAGTATTACCCTTACCTCTTTCTTGTAGGTAATGTCATTCATTCTTACAGCTTTTACTACAATCGATGAAATCCTGATTCCCAAATTTGTATCTCTAGGGCTGATTTCTCTCTTGAGTTAAAAATACAAATTTCCAGGTGCCTACAATTTTATACCTAATGTCCCAAAAGGACTCCACTCCAACCTTTCTTTTCTCCTGTGTTCCCCATTTCAGATAATGACATTACCAGCTGGAAACTAGAGCCTGACACTCAAGTTCTCTCACCGTTGTTATTTAAAGGTTGGTCCATGGACCAACAGTGCTTGTTGTTCATGACCTGGAATCTTTTTAGAAACATAAGACTGCCCCACCCCAGACATGCTGAATTAGGATCTACCTTTTAACAAAATCCCCAGGCAATTCAAGTGCACATTAAAATCTGAGAAACACTGATCTGTAATTCCTTTTTCTCCCTACCCCCACACTTCAAGTCCACCAAGTCTATACAGGAAAACGTCTCATATATATTCCCTCCCATCCATTTCTGTCACTGCCCTGATTTAAGCCATCACCTCTTGTCTGGAACATTGCAGTGGCCTCTTAGTTGATCTCATTCCTCTAATCCACTGGTTCTCATCCAGAATTTCCTAAGAGACACTCTGTTATACAGCTATTAATTTGAGAAAGGCCATATGGTTGGCTGGCCAGAACTGTGCATAATATATAACTTGTCTTATCTATGTTGCAATCGAAATCTAGGGATGATTACAAAAACATCATATGGGAAAGCATGCAAAAATCAAAGTGAAGAAGACTGAGAACCACTCTTCACGTGTCTCCTCGAAACAATCATTCTGCATATGGACCTCAGTTTTCTTTCCAAAATACAAAAACAATCATGTCATCTCCCTCTCTAAAGCTTTTCAGTGGCTTGTGAACACATCATATACTTCCACACCTCCACCTTTCTGTTTATACTTTCCTTTTTCCGCCTTTTGGCAAAAATCTAGTTCATCTTCTGAAGTCCTGCTCAAGAGTCATCTTACTGGGAAAAAAGTCATCTTATCTTGCCGATTTTCTTGGTAAATAACTGCTTCTCCCTCCTCCTGCACCCCACCATATGTTCATCACGTGATCATGGCTGCCCATCTTTCCTGCCAGACAAGGACTCCCCTGAAGGCATTCTGTATCTCAGTCACCGACAGATGGTAGATACTCGAAAAATGTAAAAGAAGTCAATTACCATTTATATCTGACATCATCGAAAGCTGTATAACGTTATCATTGATAATGTGAATGCATTTATAAACTCCAAAATACTAAGCACCATATACCTAGGAGATGGAATCATTTGGGAAAAAAAACACGAAAAAGGAAAATACTTCTCAACCTATATACATTCAATCATAGTAAAAGTTCAAGTATGCTTGGAGACTTAATTCATTCACATAAATGCAGCTACCCCTGTGAGCCCACAGTCTGGGGAGGTCTACCCTGTTTCCTGATAGTTAAACCAGATAACTCAACAAGACAAAGAGTGTAGCCTTTGATGAGGAGAGGGTGAGAGAAGTCTGCCCGCTGACTTTAAAAATTATACATTTTAGCATGAAGATTACAAAGTTATCTTTACGTAATAAAGAAAATTATTTATTACCTATAATTTAAAATCTTTAAAATTTCATGTTTTACATATTACTTTTCAAATGTGGTTAAATTACAGTAAACATACCTTAGTATTGTTATAAAATTCTGCCATAGAATACACTCATAATTACACTTTCAGTGACCACATCACCTTGACATACTTGTAGTTCATTAAAACATCCATCACATTTCAGTAATTTAGTTCAACATTTACTGAACAACCACTGTGTGCCAGTCCCGGAGACAACTGACCACCCCCTAATCACAAGAACCCCCACTCAAGAGGCAAGGGTTGACACATATACCCAGGAATACAGTGCAGTGCTGAAGGCAGCAAATCAAGGCTGGCTCACCAGCAGTGTTAAGTGGGGTGGGATGCCTCTCCCATCTGACTGCTGCTCTCAAAAGATGAGGAGTCAATAGGAGGTCAGGAGGAAGAAGGGGAAATGCAATATAGACAAGGCATAAGAATCTGAAATCACACATGTTCAGGGAACGGCAGTGGCCGAGAGTATCTATAAGAAACAAGTAAGCGTGAATGGCCCCACTTCATTAAAAGCTCACCAGAATTGGGCATTATTTAATTTCTAGTACTTTCAAGAGAATAGAAGGGGTGACTCAAGGCAGATTTAAAATGCATTTCTTTGATTACCTGTGATGATGAACATATTCCTACATTTTTACAACAGTATTACTCATCTGTTAGAATTCTCTGTCCACTTATGTACTAAGTCTTGATATTTTTTTCCTCATTAAGTTTAAGAGAACTCTTCAGGTATTACAGATATTAACCCTTCTAACTCATAGTCTCTTCTCAACAATGATCTGCACTAAGTGAGATCCTATCATTTCCTAGCCCCACACCCTCTGATAGTTCCCAAGTCCACTTAGAATAAAAGTCAAAGTATCTCCAATGGCCTGTAAGGCCATAAATGAAATGAGGAAAGCTGGGGGAAGAGTATATCGGGGGAAATAACAAGAGTCCATTTTGATCATGTTAAGTAGGAGATGCCTAGGAGACGTTCAAAAGGAGCTGCCAATATTGTGTTATCCTTAGATCCTCAAGACAACTTTAGTCTAGCCAAATGGTTCTCAACTGGGGGTGATTCTACCCCCCGGGAGACACTCTGCAATGTGTGACACATTTTTAGTTGTCACTTCTGGGATAGAGGCGGTTCTACTGGCATCTAGTGGGTAGAGGCCAGAGATGTTGCTAAACATGCTGCAGTGCATAAGACAGCCCCCTAACAAAAATTTACCCCACCTTAAATGTCACTAGTGCTGAGGCTGATAAAACCTGGGCCTGAGAAATAAATATGGGAGACATATAAATCATTTTTAAAACCAAAAGTGCAAAGTGAGGAAAAAAAAAAAAGAACCTTGAGGAACTTCTTTTTCAGTGGTCAGGTAAAAGTGAAAGAACCAACACAGAAGACTAAAAAGGGTTAGCCAGAACGGGAAAAGGAAACCCAGGAAAAGGTGGTGTGACAAAGGCCAAAAGAAGAGTGTTCCTAAAAGGACCGATGCTCAACAGCAGTCCACTCCATGGAAAACAGCTAAGATGGCAAGTGGCACTGGGAGGGGGTAGGCTGTTTGAAAGAATGGAGGAGGTATGCTGTGGGAGTAAGATAACAGAGCCACGTGGGAAGACTGCTCAGCAGTTTTGAGACTGCTGAGTATATCCCTGACGTGAAATCAACAAGCAGGTAGTTGGGCTCATCCAGTCCTAAGGCTTTGCCAGATAGGAGAGATCAAAGAGATGCAAAGGAATTGAGGGAATCTTCCGGAGTGTAGCTTGAATTGGGGCCGCTAGGCTAGATAAGGAAAAACTTGATGACAGAAGGGAACTAATGAATAGAGAAAAATGGGGGAGGGTGTTAATGAACTGAAAAGCCTTGATGAGTCATACACATTTCCATATCAATAAATATACTCCTCTACCATGCTTGTAACTGTTCCATAATAATATAGCCTATACCTTGATACTATTAAAGTAAAATCACATTTACTTTAATAAGAAAGAGGTATTTACTATTTGGACACCGCTCACCATCCAATTTACTTTGTCAGGTCAAACAGCATTTGTGGAAAAGACCATGCAGTCATAAAAAATATGCTAAGTAACAGTCACAGTTTATAAAATACCGGCTTTTTCATTTGCTAATGTTGCAACTTTGAATGACTTAACCTCTCTGATCTAATACCTCTTAACAAACTGTGGTAGGCACAGTAGGCATACCATGCCCCTTCAAGGATATCTGCCATCCTAATCCCTGGAATGTGTGGATACGTTATGTTACATGGAAACGGGAATTAAGGCTGCTAAGCAACTGACCTTAAAATAAGGAGAGCATCCTGGAATATCTAAGTGGACCCACAGTAACCACAAGGGTGTTAAAGGGAAAAGAGAGAAGCCAAAGAGTCAGAACCAGAAAGACTGCATGTGAGACTTGACCCACCACCGCTGGCATTGTACACGGAAAGAGACCACAAGCCACGGTATGTGGGCAGCCTCTAGAAGCTGGAAAAGACAAGAAAACTGATGCCCCCTAAAATCTCCAGAAAGGAATGCCACCCTGCTGACAGTAACACCCACTCTGGGCTTCCATAGGGTAATAAATTTGCATTGTTTTAAGCCATTAAGTTTTTGTTAATTTGTTACAGAACAACAGGAAACTAATACACAGGTAAAATGAATCCACTTCATAAACTGTGTAACCAAGAAAATATACATAAAGTACCTAACAGAATGCCTAGGATATAGAAGTATTCAAATAGCTGCTAAAGATATTAATAGTGCTACTACTATTACAGCACCAAAAACAATGGTAGTCCAGCGAAAGAGCACTGACTCGGTTCTAGAACTTACTCTCTGACCTAAGACATCTTAGTTAACTTTAGACTCATTTCTCTCACTTGCAAAGCAAAATGAGGGGGCCTAGAATACATGACTTCTAAAGTTTCTTCCAGCTCTAAAATTTTATGGTTCAAAACCTAATTCCTTAATGACATTCTACTTATTGCTAATTAACAGATTCAGAAAATCCTATTAAATAAAAATAGTAAGCCAAGCAGTTTTCATTTAATGTTTCAACATTTTCAATATTTCATATTGCTGAGTTACAGCCTTATAAAGTTGAGTCATGGCATAAAAATCACAGACCTGCAAGCAAGGAAAAATATCTAAGTCATCCTGCTACTATTTAAAGGCCTTACAGTCAAACTACAATAATATCTTCTCAAGTAGCTCAAAGTATATTCCCACACATTACCTCACTTATTCGTTTTTTAATAGCTAAAGAGATATAATTCACATACCATGCAATTAACCCTTTCACAGTAGACGATTCATTGGTTTGGTATATTCAGAGTTGTAAAACTATCACCACAAACAATTTTTTAGACCATTTTCCTCATTCTAAAAAGAAACTCTCTAGGCATTACCAGTCACTCTCCAACTCCCTTCCCCAACCCTCCCCGGCCACTAACTGACTTTCTGTCCCCATGCCTCTTCTCGGCATTTCATATAAATGGAATCATACAATATAGAGCATTTTTGTGTCTGGCTTCTTTCACGTGGCATGTTTTGAGATTCATCCATGTCGTAGCATGGTCAGTACTTCATTCCTTTTTCATGCTGAATGATATTCCACTGGATCGTGTGAATGATACACCACATTCTGCTTATCCGTTCAGCAGCTGATGGACATTTATTTGGCTTGTTTCTACTTTTTAACTATCAGGAATAATGCAGTTATGAACACTAGTGTATAAATGTTTATGCGGATGTGTGTTTTCATTTCTCCTGGGTAGAGACCAGGAATGGAATTGCTGGGTAACATATGGTAACTCTGTTTTTACCTTTTACATTTTTTTTAATGTTTATTTATTTTTGAGAGAGAGAGAGAGACAGAGAGAGAGAGAGAGAGAGAGAGAGAGAGAGACAGAGCATGAGCGGGGGAGGGGCAGAGAGGGATGGAGACACAGAATCCGAAGCAGGCTCCAGGCTCCAAGCTTCCAGCACAGAGCCTGATGCAGAGCTCGAACTCACAAACTGCAAGATCATGACCTGAGCCGAAGTCTGACGCTTAACCCACTGAGCCACCCAGGCCCCGATGTTTTTACCTTATAAAGAACTGCCAAGCCATTTACCAAAGTGGCTGCCTCTTTTTCTCCCACCAGCACTGTATGCATGTTCACTCCAATCTTACCAACACTTGTTATTATCTGTCTTTGATTATAAGCAAATAGTTGGTACAAAGTGCTTTCTTTTGTAGTTTTGATGTGTATAAGCCTACGACTAATGATGCTGAGCATCTTTTCATGTGCTTATTTACAATTTATAAGTCCTCTCTGGAGAGATGTCTATTCAGGTCCTCTGACCATTTTTTCACTGTGGTGTCCTTTTTACCACTGAGTTGTAAGAGTTCTTTATAAATTCTGGATATAAGTCCATTGTCAGATATCTCATCTGCCTGTATGTATTTTGTCCCACTCTATGTACCTCATCTAATCTTAATGCAGCTACTCGCACTCAATAAACCAATTCTGTGCTACCACCCCTATTTTACTGAGAGAATTCGTATTTTATATGATTAAATAGACTTGACAACTGGCAGACTCAAAAAACATAAATAAATAAAAACAACTTACAGCTATGTCCTATTTTCATTAATTTGAAGGAGCCATAGCAACATTGTGACAGCACATCAAGGAAGGAGACTTCATCCAACTGTGATGCTGTCCCATATCAATAACCAGACAATATTATTTCCACAGGTATCTCAAAGATGATTCATTCATTCATTAAAAAAATAGTTACTGTTACATGGCAGGTGCTATGCTCAGGATGCATCAGCGAACATGACCAAGTCCTTCATTAACCTTACAAATTGGCAGTGTTAGACAAAATCCCTAGTGCTAAATCAATGTCCTAATGGCAAACAGTCCAAACAAAGAAATTTATCTTATTGCTTAAAAATCCCCCTCAACTCAAGAAACATTACAGATTTTAATGCAAGGGATACCCTATTTTTTTTTTTTTAATCCAAAGTGTCAAACTTATTTTGTGGCCCAGGATGACCTTTTTATAATGCAGCAGTGCTTACTTTAATGACATCTGTCAAAATGAAACCTGAGTAAAGGAAGAAAATACTCATATTTTTACCTTTAACAAGAAAAGCCTAAAGATTCAGAGTCTATACCATAGCCAGTTCCTAACTCGTGCTGAAAAAAAATGTTATATAGCTCCATTAAACATAAAAACAGTAATATAGAATTACAAATCCAACCAGCTAAAAAGGTAGTTCTAACCTTGCCTATCAAAGTATCCTCAATGCAAAGCAGAGGGACCAAATAGCCCTCAAGAGGCTGAAGGCATGGCACTAAATGGCCCACACGAACTTTACACTTCTTGGCTTTGTGTTTTGCCCCTTAAAGAGTTCACACAGATGTTACACTCTAAACTATAATATATCTATTTTATTTTTTCCATTTTTATTTTAGAGAAAGAGAGAGAGCGAGTGGGGCAAAGGGGCAGAAGGAGAGACAGACAGACAGACAGAATCCCAAGCAGGTTCCAACTCAGCACAGAACCCAATGTAGGGCTCAATCCCACAACCCTGAGATGGTGACCTGAGCTGAAATCAAGAGTCAGATGCTCAGCCGACTGAGCCACCCAGGTGCCCCAATACGTCTATTTTCTTATTTTACAAAGTTACCATTCTTTTTTTTTCTTTTAATTCTTTATTTTTATTTATTTATTTTTTATATGAAATTTATTGTCAAATTGGTTTCCATACAACACCCAGTGCTCATCCCAAAAGATCCCCTCCTCGGTACCCATCACCAACCCTCCCCACCCTCCCACCCCCCTTCAACCCTCAGTTTGTCCTCAGTACCAGTCTTTTTCTTTAATGTTTATTTATTTTTTAAAAAGAGAGAGAGAGAGAGAGAGAGAGAGCAAGCAGGGGTGGGGAGGGCACAGAGAGGGAGACGCAGAATCTGCAGCAGGCTCCAAGCTCAGTGCAGAGGCCGACATGGGGCTCGAACCCAAGAACGCTGAGATCCTGACCTAAGCCAAAGTCGGATACTTAACTGACTGAGCCACTCAGGTGCCCCAAAAAGTTTACATTCTTAATTAGAGTCAATAAAAGAATTTGTTGAGAAAGATAGTTTATGATTAGAACTACATTAATTTTTGCTGTGCAAATTTAGTAAATTAAATAACCGCAAGTAAAACTAATACTCGGGACGATGTACCATGCCTACCTCATAGTTTTGAGAGTCCTCAACACGCCACTTTAAATGGAGGGCATGCATACTGTCGTTTGGTTAGCTAGGTGCCTAAAGATTCAGAAGGCACAGGCTGAGCCTGGAGAGTATGACTGGAGGTGATCCCAGAGATGGCCTGCTGCAAGACAGGCAAAAGCACAGATCAAGGCAGGGCTCTTTCCATGTGAACTGAGAGGCTGGGGTTTCCTGGAGGTGGCTCAGTGTTGCTTCAGGGAGTCAGAGAATAGCTGCTAAGTGGACAGAACACAACACCGCCAACTTCCGTTTCCACTGCTTTCACCTGTCTTACACAGCAGGCTTCCAGGTAAGTTCTCTGAAGACTAAAATCAGACTCCAAAAAAAAGGTCTGAGAACCTAAATGTAGAGGAAGTCTTGGCTAGGCAGACAACATAACACTGTGCATCACATCTGAAAGACAAGTGAGGACCCAACGGAAGAATGAATAATGAAGCTGGTGAGGGGCAGAGTCAAAAACAGGAAAGGGTGCGGCATAAGCCAAGGGTCGGGGTCAGACCTGTATCCACTGAAAATAATGCCTATTGTGGAGTGGGTGTGTCTGCTTATAAGAGCGGCAAGGGGATCCTTCACCCAGAAGCATTCGACTGCTGACATCTTAAACTCCAATATGCTACTTATAGGCTACAGTCGCTTGCCCGTCCAGCTCTCTAGATTCTTTACCCGCCATTGCCAATCAATCCTCCACAAAGCAGCCAATATGAGCCTTCAGGAAAGTAAAATAGATCACGTCACTTCTCTGATTCCAACTTTCTAATGGGTTTCCCATGACACTTGAATAAAATCCCAAATCGTACCGCAGCCCTAAAGTATCATGGCCCTCAGTAATTATAACTCCTCCTCACTCACGCTCCCCAGTTACCTGGCCACTCCTCAGGCAAGCTCTGGGCCAGGGCTCTGTCTGCCATACTATTTGCATACCCTGGGATGCTCTTCACATTGCTGTATCCTAACTACATTCCAGTCTCTGCTCAGAGATCATCTCTTCCAAGAGCCTTTTCTTGTTCACATCATCTAAAATAGCATCTAAATCACTCTCTACCCCCTTACCCTTCCTCATTTTTCTTTTTAACATTTTCATATATTCATGTGTATTATCTATCTCCCCTGTAGAAGTAAGCTCTAGTAGGGCAGGCGCTTCGTTTTGATCACTGCTTTGATCTTAGTAGCCATGCCACAGAGAACAGTGTCTGGAAGATAAATACTCAATATTTATTGAATCAATGAATAAATAAATCTCACTTGATCTTAATATGTTGAAGATTCCAGTTTTTCCTCATGCCCTATTTTTTTCCCCGATCCATTAGCCATGCTCCAGGCTTCACTTCGTATCCACCATAAATCTAGGATCTGATCATCCAGCTTTGCCCACTCCCTTGCCTAAACTTAACTTTCTTGCTGGCTTGTCCTTCTCCTAAACCAATCTAAGAACCTACTTCTTCCCTCCCACAACCACACTGGAGATTGCTGCTATAAAAGTCCCACCCAAGTGGACCAGAGATGCTGCAAATGCAGTCTCCCATCTCAGCAGGTCCTTGCTTGCTGCTGCCCATCAAACAGTAATAAAAGTATAGGATGGTGAAACCAAATGTTATGTAATAATAACTTTGCAAGTGTAAGAACTCTACAGCAACGAAGAAAATTGGTATCATGTGAAAATGTCAGGATTTTTACATGAATATGTAAATACACCTCTGAAATATAAAGGAAATCACAATGTTCAAAGGAGTTTATTTCTAAACTCGTTGTTAGACAGTTTGAAAGATAAACTTCCACAGAAAGAATATATAAATGAAAAGCCTCACCTGAAAAAAAATCACTAAAAATGATTCTAATTTTCCTGTTTCCTGTTTCCATCACTGCCATCTGTATTAACCAAGATATAGGCTACACTACTACAATAAAACCAAGAATGTAGTGGCTCAAGCCAGAGTTTACTTCTGTCTTGTGCAGTAGGCCTGAGACAGACAAGTGGTCCCAGCAAGGTGGGCAGGTTCCTCCCTGAGGGTTCCTCCTAAGGGTCCTTCTCTTCTGTCCTGTCACTCCTCTGGGGCACTGCCCTTGTCTGTATGATGGAAGCTGGCTCACCTACACCTCACCCATGGGGACAGGGGAAAAAAGACTACGACATACAGCAGATGTTTAATATAAATGTGGTTTAGAAGTTGCACACATCACTTCCACTCCCATCCACTGGCCCAAACTTAGATACGTGGTCTCATCTGGCTACAAGAAGCCTAAGGAATACAGTTTCTGTGTAGGAACTATGTGCCAGCAAAATACTGCTGGTCGGAGTGCATCCTTCTTCCCACTCTGAAACATTCCTCTCCTTTTCTAAAGGGATAACCTGAAGTCCCAACCAGTTACTGGATTCAGCTCAAAGCCTAAGACCTCTGGGTGATACGCAACCTCTTCAACAGATATCAATGTGTCTCTGTCCCAATCCAGTGACCCACAAACTAATAGAGAAATAACTTTGTTCTCTACCACCACCATCACACCCAATATACAATGGAATACAAGTAAGATTAATGCAATTAAGTCATTTTGAAAAGAATGGCAAATAGGTATTCTTACCAATGACAAAACACTACTGGACAGGAATGGCAACGAATCTCCCGACTCTACCAGGGAACCAAGTTCCTTGGTTTAACTCAGGTTCTGTGTGCCTGGTGGGGAGAGAGACTCATTTGTTCATTTGTCTGTTGAAGCCTGGCTTTGTCTCTGGAAGATATCTTTTTCCATTATCCCTTCTGGCAATCTGTGAAGTGAACACAGGAGAGTATGTGCTCCAAAGAGGCAGGAAAGAGCTAATAGCCTATTTCCCAGGGGGTACATATTTGGGGGTCAAAGATGGCTTTAGTTGTCAAACAATGTGAAACCATCACAAGTTTTGGCAAGCTAAACTTGTGGCAACATAATCGTCTCAAAATCCCCCATGTCTTCTTGTCTTCAGTCAGTGCCACGTGAAAGTAAGGACAAGTAAAGATTTAATCTGGTGGTAGATGCTAAGTTTGTCAATTCTGCCTTTTTGATTAGCTGATCTCTGAGGCAGATCCATCCCTCTGTCCCTCAATTTAAGGTTAGCTAATTTGAGGTCATCTGATCCACAGGACAGGATGATTACACCACCACACCCCATTCACATCAGTGCAAGCCATGTGACTTAAAATGTTCTTCCTGCCTGACTGATTTCAGGCTCAGCCACCCGATTAGCTTTGGCCAATAAAATATGAACAAAAGAAACACCTGTTACTTCCAAGCAGCGGTTTTGCAAGTCTCCTCTCCCTCGGAAACAGAACAGCAATGTCCCCAAAAACCTATTCCTTTGGCTTGGAGTGACAGAGGATGGTGGAACAGAGCCACAGACATGTTATGAGTAAGAAATAAACTTTTGTTGCTCTAGGGAACTGAAACTCTGTATTTGTAACTGGAGCTTTACCTAGCTTGATTGACTGGTTCAGGTGGGAAGATAAATCCTTTATTTGATCCTTGCCTAGACTGGCTTCCACCTTTCTCTGGCCAAGAAAATCTAATGAAGTCTCCTAAGAACAAATCTAACCTCTTGCTGTTTGGGAAGAAGAAACCATCTTTCCAACCCTGCAACCCCCATATTACTGTCCTTTCAGTTAATTCAAAGCATAGGCCATGGGCATTCAGAACTTCCTTTAGTGAAATCATACCCCCTCCCAGCTCTAATTGCAAACTAGCTAATTGTTCTCTTACTTGACACCCTCTTGCAGTTCCTTGCTAAAGCAGCTGGTCAACCTATGTTAGCAGCCTCACATTAGGAGTCTTTCCAATCACTTCCCTGGGGGTACAAAATGGTAGACACACTGACTGCCTTCCAAGTTATCAGAGGTGACAGTTTCACCAAGCTTTTGCCATTGCGTAACAAGGGTCACCAGTTTTCCAGCCTAGGACATGGTGCCTAACCATCTGCTGACCAACCACTCAGCCAGTGCCATGTACTTTAGCTATTTATTATGGCAACACCTCGCTTCAGGTACCAATTTTGGCATTAAATTGGGTATGAAGAAAGCTGTTGTGATAAAATGACAACAAATACAGTAACTGAAACAAGAAAGTTTATTCTCTTCCTGGAAACAGTAAAGAGATAGGCAAGTGCTTAGGGGAGGATGAGTAGTAGTTGGTTCTGTTCCACAAGGTCATCTGGGGACCTAGGCTGATGAGGGATGGCTCTGCCATCCTCATCACAGGCTGCCTGTCTCTGGGTTCAAGGTGGTTGTTACCATTCTAGTTGATGCAGCTTTCCAGTCAACAGGAAGGTGGAGGCGGCGTAGGGAGATGAACAGGACAAGCACCTCACCTTGAAGAAGTTGCACATACCACTTTTGCTCACATTTAACTGGCCCCAACCTAAACACACAGATATCTCCTATAGTCAGAAGAAGTAGGAAGATACAGTCTCTAAGACGGGTTCCAATACTAACAGAGAAAAGGCTATCCTAGATACTGAGGAAGAATCAATAGTCTCTGCCATACCTCATACAATGTAATCTCAATTGTCATCAGAGAATTTTTGTTGAAGCGTATTTCAGATTTCAGAGAGTGGCACCCTCTGTTCAAAACCTCCACTGGCTTCCTATTTCACTGAGTATAAAAACCAAAGTCCTCACAATGGCCTACCATCCTTATGCAATCTGCTCCTTCCACTACCTCTCTCACTTCATCTCCTGATACTCTTCCCTTAAAATAAACACCAAATGTATTAAAGATCTAAATATGAAAGGTAAAACTAGGAAGCTGTTGAAATGAAAAGTAGGGTAATACATTTGTGACCTTGGAGTGATGAAAGATTTCTTAAGATCTCAAAAATATAAACAATATGGGAAAATTCAGATGGAACTGACAGAATTGACTCCATCAAAATGAAGGACTTGTTATTCAACAAAAAAAACACTACAAAACTAACAGGCAAAAGTATGGGAGAATATGTTTGCAACTTCTAACAAAAAAAAAAAAACAACAACAAGGGATTAATATCCAGTGTATGCCAAGAACTCTTGAAGATAACAACAAAGACAGGAAATGCAATTAAGAATTTTGTAAGAGACAGAAACAGACAATTTTGAGAAGTAAAGTTGTCAGATAAAATACAGAATGCCCCATCATATTTGAATTAAAGATAAGCAATAAAAAAATTGGTATAGGTATATCCCCACTAATGCAAGGGTATATACTTACACTAAAAATGTATTTGTTGTTAATCTAATACTCAAATCTAACAGGGTTTCCTGTATTTTTATTTGCTAAATCTGAAAACTGTAGGTGAAATTTATATGGCTAACAAGTAAATGAAGAGAAGCTCAGCCTCAGCAGTAATCAAAGAAATGCAAATTAAAACTACGAAATACCATTTTATATCCATTTATATTATCAGTTTTTTCCATTTTACTATCACCTACCTAGGACTCTATTTTTGATCATATCACTAGGCAATATAAGCCCACCTATTCCCAGAGGTGGGCTTATATGCACAGAGAAAAACCACATTTCAAATCCATTATTTCATACATATAAACAAAAGTGTAACCATGCTTAGGCATCAAAGACACCTTTTTTCCTAGGAAATTTAACTACCTATTTAGTATAGATTTAGAAAATTTAAATGCTGAGGCTAAAAATGTTTGAGTATCATTTACCAATTAAACAATAGCTCTTCATAAACAACATGATGTTAAGTTTAATAATGGGTTGAGATTAAGCTCTTAAGGTTAACTATCATAGCAAGTCAGAAACTTGCGCTATCGGTAAAAACAAGAATCAGGCTTCACATTTTCAAAGAGCTTTCACACAAAAATGCTTTATCTAAATCATAAATGTAGCTTTATCACTGGATAATACTCATCTGGAAGGCAGTGAGGTATGATACAGCTGCAGGTTAAGAAAGGAAATAAGGGCTGCATATAAACGTGGCAGTACCCATTCTTTTTTTTAAAATATGACGTTTTTCCATGTAAATACAGTACACAGGCTCTTTTAAATAAAACTTCAACACAAAATAGAAAGTATATCAAAAACTCCTTTTGCTTTTTCTAACTTCTAGGATAAAGAATGCCCTCTGAGTTTATTTTAGAACCTCAAAGGAAAACATTTTTAAAGCTAAAATACTACTGTGAAACATCAGTTTAGAAAAATATCACAGTTCCAGCCAATTGTCATAAACAGCTCTTTATTTCATTCCAAAAATTAAAATATTCTAAATAAAAATTAAACCGAAATACTTCATAAAAATGATACTATGATATAATTGT
Organism: Panthera onca; assembly: GCF_046562875.1. NCBI lineage: Eukaryota > Metazoa > Chordata > Mammalia > Carnivora > Felidae > Panthera > Panthera onca. The sequence continues at coordinate 27,928,732 of NC_138345.1, forward strand.
GGTAAAATGATTCACAGACACTAAAATCATTCAGCCTACCTTATATAAGACACATGATATAACCATTAAATCTCCTAAATGTTGATAAGAATTTGCCAGTTAACTTTCAAAAAGTAATCACATCTACATGTATCTCTAACAACAGCAAAACAACAAACTTGTAGATCTATAATTCAGCGTCCATCAAGACTACTGTGGCAGGCATATGATACGACACATTCCCACAAGAGAGAAAAACAGACATAAAAGTAACAGCTATCACCACAGTATTTAAAATAGTCAAGTATTTCCATAAATAACATATTACCTTTTTAACTATATATCAAAATAATCCTTGAAGCAGCCTGGGTCCCAAATAACATATAATCCTGAGACTGGTAGATAGGAAACAAATTACATTCACTGCACTCATTTCTTTTTTTACAAGTTTCAGAAGGAAAGCAAAATCAAAGTGTATATTAGCGCGATTGCTAACAAATGTTTGACACAAATGTGGAAAATAAAAAGTACCTATTCTCCAGCTTCGAGAAAGGAAAAGATTATTCTTTGGCTCTTGTCCCAAGCTGGGAACAAGTAATCACAGAACCGGTTGTAAATATGCCCCAATGTATCAACCCTTCAACTCTACTCAACATTTCCACTTAAGTACTCAGCTGAGGAAGTCAGCCGAGCGGCAACTGCCTTGCTTCAGGACACTTGCTCCTCAGCACCAGCCAGACCCTAAACCCCAAGTTTCAAGTTGGCCAATCCTTAAACTGTCTCACTGAAAATATGCCAATCCTACAACTCCATGCTTCCTCAAAACCCTATCTAAGTACATCTCTGCCTGTTTGGAGGATTATATTCTGCACATAGAGCTCTCCCTTGCTTAGCAAGTATGGAATCCAGCCCGGCTTCAGTTACACGTCAGTGGTGGTCTCTCCCCTCAGTAATACAATATTATGTCCACTTGGATATGGCATTTTTCTTCATGGAGATAAGTAAAATATTTTGTCAGGATAATTCAGTTTTATGGAAAATTGAAAATCTTCACCTTTTCAATATAATTATAGTCCTTGTTGCCCAATACACAATTGCACGGACGAAGGTCTTTTTCCTTTCCTTCTTAATCCAAGACCCACAATTTCACACTATGAATTGTCCACATTCAGCCAGTGGATGTATTATACGAAACATTAAAATTTCCAATTATAGACACATAAATACAGAGAACAAACTGGTGGTTGCCAGAAGGATGGGAGATTGGGGGAAAGGAATGGGAGGTACAGGCTTCTGGTTATAGAATGAGTAAGTCCCATGGATAAAAGGTACAGCATGAGGAATATAGTCAAGGTATTGTAGTAGCTTTGTATAGTGACAACTGTGGTAAGCACAGCACGATGTATAGGGTTGAGGAAGCACTATGCTGTTACACCTGAAGCTAATTAAACACTGTGTGCCAACTGCCCTTCATTAACACAATCTGATTTTAAAAATGGGCAGAGTAACTGAACAAACATTTTTCCACAGAAGACATACAGATACATGAAAAGGTGCTCAGTCTCACTAATTGTTAGAGAAATGCAAAGCAAAACCACAATGAGATATCACCTCACACCTGTTAGAATGGCTATCATCAAAAAGACAAGAGATAATAAATATTGGCAAAGCTGTGAAGAAAAGGGAACTCTTGTGCATTGTTGCTGGGACTGTAAATTTGTGCAGCCACTATAGAAAACAGTATGGAGATTCCTCAAGAAAACATAAAAATAAAACTACCGTATGCCCCACCAATTCCACTTCTGAATATTAAAAAAAAATTTTTTCTGATTACTGAAACTTACATCAAGAATTGAATATCATCAAATAATCTTCAAACATGAAAACTCATCAAATATTTGAGTATATAGTCTTTTTGAAAAAGTTAAGAGAAACAGCCTCAAATGTGACATAGAAGATGGCACTGGCTGAAGAGAATAATAGGTTTCTAATTTAAAAATCAGAACCAATGGAGGTACTATCCCAAATATACATCCCTCATCAGAAAGGCAAAATGAATCATGCCAAGTAGGTTGCCTCACCCAAATATACTCAAATACAGCTGAGAGCCATCCCTTCAGTCTGCTTTTGGACTTAGACTGCTCGAACAATAAATTCTAAATAGCAAGTAGCACTACCTTATGGTTTATCAAAATTCAGCGAAGTTTCCACTCAGGTCCAATCACAGGATTACAAACACTGAATTACCTATTCATTCAAGTGACAACATGAACATCTGACAGGTGTTGCAGGACACCAGAATGCCCCCCCCCCATACGCCATTTTGATATTCTGATTATTTTGAATCAAAGATATTTAAGAAACAGCAGGTGCAAGGACGTTATGACTCTCCGTTTTTCCCTCCTGAAAGCAAAAGATAAAACTCCCATGTGAAAAGTATTCTTATCAGCAGAGATGGTGGTGGGAGGGTTGGGGGAGAACTAGAGGTGGAGAAACCTATACAAAGAAATCCTATTAAACTAATCCTTATCTTCCTAGTTACTTCTTCACCATTTACTACCCCTGGCCCAAACTCCTCTGGTCTTGTCAATTCTTCACAAATTTATTGTTTCTTTGTCTAAAATGTATAAAAGCTTCCTGTTCCGGCTACTACTGTAGGTCTTCATCTAAGGTTCCCATGTACAAGTAAGTTTAATAAAGTTTGTATGTTTTTCGACTATCAATCTGTCATATCAGTTTAATACTTAGGCCCAGAATGAGAACCAAAGAGGATGGAGAAATTTTCCTCCCTTATAGTGTGAAGAAACCTAGTTAGGTTAAGCATGGATTTGGTGAATTTATCCAGAAACTGTCAAATATACTTATTAGAGAATACCTGGAGAAGCAGCATAGGTCACTGGAAATAGTCAAAACTACATTATGAGTTGGGTGACCTTAAGTAAGTTACCAGTTTTCAAAGGACAGCCAGGAAAATCAAATGAGACAACAACAACTAGTAACTTTAAAAATGTCCTAAGCATCAAAACCTCTGAGAGTCCTAAATTTGCTTTCATCCCTAACTTGCTGTAATGTATACAGCAAATCATTTGATCTGTTTCCTCATCTGGCAAATAGTAAGCGTAATGCATGCTCTGCACATTTCATGGGGTGTTCATGAAAATCACGAATCAAAATGAATGTGAAAGGATTTTTGAAGTGAATAAACAACCATGTAACTGAGATAGTTAATTCAAAATATGAAGGAGATTCATACTAGCAAATCTGATACAACCCAGGATTATATAATGCCAAAATTAATTTTATCAAGAAAAAAATCATGGCTGAAAACAAACCAAAAACATTAGACATACTAGCAATCAAAAAAAAAAAAAAAATTCAAAGCCATCAGCTACAAAAATTCTTTTTCTTGCAATAAATGAACCAAATTAGCTCAGTTCTCCAACAAACTAAAAGCAGTTGAACACAATCTTTTGTTCAAGTAAGGTGCTTGCCACTTGCAATTACCTCAATCTCTAAAACACCAAAAAAAAAAAAAAAAAAAAAAAAAAAAGAAAGAAAGAAAAAAGTTCTATCTTGCAGGATTTCTCAGCAGCAGTATTGACATTTTGAAATGGATAATTCTTTACTGTTGGGGTTGTCCTGTGCCTTGTAGGATATTTAAGAGCATCCCTGGCCTCCATTACTATATGACAGGTGCCATGCCCTCACACACAGTTGTGACAACCAAAAATGTCTCTAGACATTGCCAAATGTCCCAAGAGTGAGGTTGGGGGAAGGAACAAAATCATCCCCAGTTGAGATCCACTGAGCTAAATTCATAGTTGCATATATTCCAGTATTTATCTCACTATAGATTGGTGGCCAAGAATGCAGCTTAAAACTAACACTTTTGCAATATAGAACCAAATAAAAAAATGCTATCTATAGGATAGTAACATCTTAAGAATTCTAGGTATGGCAGGTTGTTATGGTTAAATTATCCCTTCCACTAACATTCTGTGTTTGCTTAATCCCCTCTAAAATTTTCTCCTTGCATGTTCTTTTGCAAAAGCAATTTGGTTAACCCATCACTAAAGCTTAGTCTCCACCAAGACTTACTAATAATAATTATTGTTTATGTGAAAAAAATCAAGCCTCAATTAATCTGTAAGTAACCACGTGTCAAATGAATCAAAATTAAGTGACACTTGGGGTGCCTGGGTGACTGAGTCGGTCGAGCCTCTGACTCTTGATTTTGGCTCAGGTCATGATCCCAAAATTGTGGAATCAAGCCCTGCAGCAGCATGGAGCACACTTGGGATTCTCTCTCTGTCTCTCTGTCTCTGTCTCTCTCTCTCTATCTCTCTCTCTCTGTCCCTCTCCCCTGCTCTCTAAAATAAAAAATTTTAAACAATAAAACTAAAATTAAAAAAATTAAGTGACAATTATTTATATTATTTAAATATATTCAATCATTTACAATGCTAAGTAAAAGGCCACAACTAATATTCAGCTTTTACTGCAAATACAGAAAATATAAATATATACACATATGTACATACGTATATAAGTTGAAGGTAATATGCAAGAATAAAAGAAACTACAAGAAGTAGAATTTTAGAAATTATATTTAATGGCCACTACATTAACATCACTGGGCTAGACATAATTTTCTACAAGAAACAATTTCCATATATTTAAATGTGTACTCTTAACATAAAGTAGTAGTTTCTAAATTTGCTCATGTAAATATAGTTTGTTTTTTTTTAAGAATCTGGATTGTATAAGTTATCTAGGATGGTCAGATTTAGAAAGAGGGGCTTCTGTCTGCAAACAGGAAGACTTACCACAATCTAGCACAATTAAATAACCATCAACCTGCCCTCGCTAAGTCTAAACTTAAAAAGTGACTAAGGCTGAACAATCAGCAGGCCCTTCAAAATACTTTGTACCATTATGCATATCTGATATTCCTGGGGAAGCCAGCTGTGATTGTGGTATAAAGGAATACTAATCATTTCAACTCCATTAAATTTAGGGAAGCAACAATAGCAGATTTAAAATTTGCAAAACAAGATGGCACATCTGTATTTGTGGAGGGTTCCTGTTTAGATGTTTAGAGTGAAGGGGCGCCTGGGTAGCCCAGGCAGTTGAGCGTCCGACTTCGGCTCATGGTCCACGAGTTTGAGCCCTGCGTCGGGCTCTGTGCTGACAGCTCGGAGCCTGGAGACTGCTTTGGATTCTGTGTCTTCCTCTCTCTCTCTCTCTCTGCCCCTAACACACTCACATTCCGTCTCTGTCTCTCTCAAAAATAAATATTAAAAAAAAAAAAATTAGATGTTTAGAGTGATGGTGAACCGGGTTATCCAGATCAACTCTCCCATGGAAAGCTAAAAAAGCTAAACAAGATATAATTTTATATACTGTAAGAAAAAAACTCTGAAATGAATCCAAAATCTACCATGGTGCAATTTTATATAATCTTGTAATGGTTCAAATTTCAAAAACTCCTGATAGGAAGTAATAAAATTGTGACAAATGTATTGAAGTTATAGTATACCCTTACAGAGATCTACAGAAGACACTTATTTTTGTGCATATTGTTCTAGTTTCTAGGTTCTACCACATTCCAGATATGAGATGTAATCTATAATTCCACCTATGACATACACCACCAGATCCCCTTTCTATGACAAAAAAATATATATATATGTATGTATGTGTATATATGTACATATCTCAGTGTTAAAGAGATCATCAGCAGAGAAACTGAAACTTACTCCAATATGTGGAACTTTGGCGTGATACACTGAAACCAGTGGAAACCTGCCTAAATACCTCACACAGCCCCTGCATCACCCTCTATTATGCAAGCTGCAACATCTCAAGCCAACTCCCTTATTTCACTAGTGAGTCCTGTCAACACTGAGGTAATAGAACTGGAAAAACTCATCACTCCACAATGATACTAAAATATCAGAATTTATTTCATTTGGTAAAAATTACACCGTTGCCAAATGAAACTAATGCAAATATAGTAAAATATGCAAGATTATGAGTAATTCTTTTGTGGAAGAGGAGCCTCAAATTCACCATGCAATTGCTAAGGCATTCTTTTGCTCCTTTGACCCTCTTCATGCCCCATCCCTCAAGTATATGGGGTGGGGGATGGGGGGGCTGCAGAAGGCCAGAATGAAATAATCAACATGTATTTATGCATTTAGTCTACTCTGGTTTTATTCCCACAGGTTTTTCCTCACACTCTGCTCCTCCAAGGAGAGTGCTATGATTTATTCATCTCTGAACTCCCAAAACTTAATCAAATGTCTTACATATAAAGTCATCCCTAACAGCTACTACATGGCAGGCACTGGATTAGGAACCAGAGACAGAGAAGTAAAAAACATACAGACCTCACCCTCATAGAACCTCATGGAAAGGGGATCCTGGATATTGGCCGTGTGAACCGAGCAAAGTAACGAGAGTCTAGTCAGCATGGCCCAACTGCCTGCGTTCTTTACTCCATCGCCAACCAAGGCTTAGATGAGGCACAAAAGCAGGCTTTCTTTTCAGAAATGTAAATGCTGAGTATCCAGCTCTGACCATTCCTCTAAGTTCCAAATGCGTAAATCAAATGTACAGTTAATGTCTGTAACTACCTACTCAACCAGTCAACTTACAGGTGGTTACAGACGTTAATTGTGTGGATCCGAAGCCAGAGACTGCTTGGTTTTGAATCCTGGCTCCGTCACTTGCAGGCTGGGTGATTTTAGGCCAGCCACTTTTAACTAACCTGTGCCTCTGTCCTCTCGCTTGTAAAACGGGGATCATAATGATCTCTAGCACATATAACTGTTACAAGGATGAAATTGATTAATACACGTGAAGTGCTTAAAACCCTGCCCAGTACAGTTGACGGCTACATAGTGCTTCCTGTTACTACTAGCTCTGGTACTACTAGGTCTACGAGGCATCTAAAAGTTGTCCAAGACCGAATTCATGACCTTCGCGGCCAAGCCCTTTCTCCCTGCTCCGTCAACAGCACCACTGTTCTCCCAGCCTAAAACCGAGGAGGTCATGACTTCGCCCTTTTCCTCACACTCCAGATGTAAGCCCACACCAGCAGCTCTACCCTCAAAAGCATACCATGAATTCGACCACGTACTATCGTCTCCACAACCACTTTCCCAGGCCAAGACACCAGCATCTCTCCTCCAGCACAGAACGATAGCCTCCTACCTCCCCATGGTCAAGTGGCCCCACTCCATGACCTTACGGCTAGTCCTCCAGCCAAGAAAACTAACATCAGATGCTACTTCCTTGATACAAACCTCCCAGTGGTTTCCTACCACACCTAGAGTAACACCACCATAGCCTACAAGGGCCCCCAAAATCCAGCCTGGTCCTCCAACACCGCCTGCCACCACTTTCCCCCTTTCCTTGCTGTGATCTGTACGCTCATCTTGCCACGCCTTGGCCACCTCAGGCTAGCGTCCACCTCCCAGCATCGTTCCTCCGCTGCCCCTGCTGTGAGGCACGACAGGACTGCCACGTGGAGCATGGACTCCGCGTCAAACTGCCCAAATTCAGTATGTTTAAGCTGTACGACCTCAAGCACGCCTTTCTGGGTGTCAGTTTCTTCATCCACAAAAATGGGAGATAATAGTACCTACCTCGTTAAGTTCGCTGTAAAAATTTAGTGTTTACAAGACTACCTCAAATACACTGAGTCCATGTGTTTACTGCTCGTATGATCCCTGCCTGAAATGTTCTTACCTCTTCCGCTCGGTTTCATGGATTCGACGGTCACCTCTTTCGGAAGCCTTTCCCTGACAGACCCTATCTACACCTGCTCTGTTCCCCCACTGCCATTCTCTTATCTTCCTTCACCTCACTCTACTTAATCACTGTCTGACATAATACTGTGTTCTTATTCTTTGTAGCCCATTCCCCCACTGGAAAATGAGCTCCACCAGCTCGCAGGATAGTTGCTTGCTGCTATATTTCTAGTTCTGACTCAGAACCTGACTTCTCAACGAACACACCTCTTACCCAGGCTAGGGGACCTACAGAGGTTTCTTAATAACAATAACCACACTTAGGAACCCTGTCATCCTTACACTTACCCTCTCATTGGTTCCTTGAGAAAGCAACAGTAAATACACCATCATCTCCCATTTGAGACAGGAAAAGAAAATCCCAAGTTTGGGTGAGCTGTCTGTCCTTGGACACAAAGTTATTAAGTGGTAGAACAAAGACTAAAACCCCTGCTCTCTAATTCTAAGGCTTCTCAAAGGAGGTTAAACTGAATTTACAGAAATGTGATCTCTCCATCTCTGGAATAAATACACCCTGTGATGTGTACAATAGTATTCCCTTCAAAGGTCCTAACAAATACTTACCCCTGAATTTGAGAAGTATTACAGTACTAACTCATCAGTAACGCGCTAACCCTTGGCAAGCCAAAACTTTCAAATTCAAATACGACCATCAGATATTCCAAGTGGACACAAAAACTCTAAAACTGAGTATACCTGTGTCGACTATAATGCACTAGTTCAAGCAAGCTGAAAGCTTTCTCTGAAAAACCCAGACAAGGGGATCTCATTTGTTCATTGTCAAGAACATTGTGATAAGGCTACCAGTCATTTCTTGATCCCTGTTCCACTAAGTTCAGTGACAACAGTTCAGATCGCCCATCAGACTCAAGTGTTGCCCATGATCAGTGGGCACCAGGGGGTTAAGGAGGCAAAACTGTGAAAGATCCCTACCTACCAGACCTTTGTTAAATGGCCATTGGCCACCACGTTCTCAGAATAAGGACTGCCTTTCTAAGCTTTCACCTACCAAGTTTACATGCTTGTGTTACCTCACGTGCTCTCACAACGTCCCCGGTTCTGTACGAATGCCAATTAGGCCAGGGGCTGCTTTACCTCCATTTTACACAAAAAGGAAACTGAGGCAGCAGGTGGTTATCTTTATAACCGGTCCTCAGCGATTTGGTCACTTGCAGAATCCCCAAAGAAGCCCAGATGTGGAGTCTCTGAAGAAACCCTCCATACCATACTTCACATGTCAAACTCCAGGGCTGAGGGGAATCTAAGTCCCTTCATCAGAGAAGGAAAAGAAGGGGGTCGCTACCATGTGGACCCTCCTCCTTCCCTGTCCTCGGTCGCAGGCTCCTTGAGCCCTCTCGGCCCCAGGGGAGAAGTGAGGGCCTGTCCTGCGGGGCGCGGCCTCGCCTCCCCGCACTCTCGGTCCCGCCCGTCGCAGAAGGTGCACTCCCGCTCTGGGCGGGCACCTGTCCCTTCGCCACGTTCGGCGGCTCCCCGATCGCCCAATGATCAAACGCCCACAGCCACCACCGACACCGGGAATGCGAGCAACAGAGCGAGCCCCGCAGGCCCAGGGAGCTGCAGGAATCCTTAGAAACTTACAGTTTTCCTACAGCGTGCGCGTCACGGCGAGGTGACGTCACGGGACCCGGCGTTCGGGAAGGTCAGGTCTCTGGGCGCCCGGCCGCACCGCCCCCACGGCTCCGCCCTGCGCGCGACGGCGGGAGAGACGCCCCTTTCCTCGGCGGCTCCGCCCCCGCGGTGTGGCGCCCGGAGCAGGCGCAGGCGCAAGTGGCCTGTGTGGCCGCCTCCTGGGGCGGGGACTGCTTGAGAAAGCTTCTCAGAAAACCTGTGGCCGAGGGCCGGGGACACTAATGGAAAGGGGCGTAGACCACCCCACCCCCACCCCAGGAACACATCGAACTAGCTGTCGCCCTGGGGGTTGGAGTCGGACGCCAGAGTTGTGAGGTAGACTTTCCGCAGACATTGCCTCCTTCCCTCACGTGTTCATTAAAAGTTCTCCACGTGTGGAAACAGCCGTTAGCTCCTCACCAGGTGCCTGCGACTCCTCGAGAGGGAGGAGTCAGCTCTCCCGCCGTGCCCTGCTCCCACCCGGCTCCGCCCCCGGGCCCGCCCCCGGCTCCGCCCCAACCGGACCTGCCTTGGGTAGGCCCCGCCCGCGATGGCTAGACCCGCCCCTCCAAGTCCACCCTTCCGGCGCCGGCCCCGGCTCCCGGTTCCAGCGCGCGCGCGCGCGCCTACCCCGCCTTGTCCCGGCGCGGTCTTAGAGGTTTTAGTCTGTCTTTCTTACTGAATAACCCGTTTGGCCTCTGTGTAACTACTTACGGATTACCGTTCACCGTTATTAAATGTAACAAACGGTGGTTCCGTGTAAACAAATATGTACACTTCTTGGCGGGTGTAAACTTTCCACAGCCTCCCACTCATGTGACCATACCTTCCAGCGCCCCGGGTCAATGCTTTTATTTCTGCTCTTAGAAAGGACTAGTTATGCTTAAAAGAGGACTCAGTAGAAGGAAAACTAAATGCCCGAGGAACTAACAACAGTGTATTAACAGATTATCTCTGGCTTGTAGGATTCTTGCATTGCTCTCATAAGCGGGAAAAACAATAAACGTTATGGTTAAAAGTGGCTCAGACACATTTGTCCTGGGAGAAAAATAAAGGATGGGAAAAACAGGCCTTGGAAGTAAACCCAAAGGTGGAAATATTGTAGATAGCAAGGATCTCTTAAATACTTACTTGGAATCAAGACAAATGGCTAGATCAGGCATGGGATTTTGCCAGGCAGCTCCAGTGTAAATAAAACTTGAAACAATGGTTTGTTTACACTCTCATTGAAAATACTGTAGTATTTTCACAGAAAGGAGAGATTACAGGAGAATATTATTAGCCTTTAACTCTTGATATCTGAGCTGGTTAAAAAAAATGTGTATTCAGGAGAAATCGAAATTTTTGAAAAGTTTCTGATGTGGATAATATTTGTACCTCTTACTATATTTTTATGCAGGGTTTTAAGTATTATCAAATAACGTAAGAAGTTTGTAAAGTCTGTACATGATCATTACAACACTAAATTCCGCCCCCACCCCCCCCCCCCAGGGAGCAGAGTTATAGAAAAATAAGCAGTTTTGAAAAATGCTACATATTTTCAAAATAATTATACTGATATTTTTCTTTGCAAAACAACAATTTTAAGAAATTGTAAATTTCATTGTTAACATACTTATAAAATGTTTTATGTATATCATGCCAAAAGCTGGAATTCTCTTTTGAGATTCCAGATGTACCCATGGGAGTGTTTCACAAGTAAATGTCATCTCTCATTTTTTGGAGTGGAAATGGATAAGAAGTGTACATCAAATTCATTCCGTGTTTTTAACATAGAATACTTTTGCTTCTGTAAGATGGTTTAACAGGATGCATTCTTTTTTTTCCCCATCTTATTCGTTTTTGTTTTTGTTTTTTCTCTTGCTACCTCAAGATTTAAAGCAAAAGCAAACACAAAAACTTCCGATATTTCTAGATGCAGGAAAGAAGTAATGTGGCTAAGAAAAGACTGACAAGCAGAAAGGGCACCCAAACAAAGAGGAACCTCAGGGAACATCAAGTAAAAATTTGTGAGGAAATACACATCCAGATTTAGTCAAGTTTCTGTGACAAACTGGAATCTGACCTAAATAAGAAGCCAGGAGCTAGGGTCAAAAGTGTGTTGATATTAGAGAGAGGAACTGTAAGAAGAACTTATTTCTTCAAGAAAATAAAGCCCTGGACATTCAAGGGTTAGCACCAGAGGGACTAAGGGCCTCTGCTCTGGCCCTTGGGGTTTCAATTTCCCCTGATGGCTCTTTCTCTTTGATATCTGCTGCTCCTAGCAAGCTAGCTCCCAGAACACTCTACTTCATAACACTTCCCTTGGTCCTACACTACAGACTGAGAAAAGCTGGACTTTAATACTAGGGGAAAATAAAAGGTCGAAATATAATAGCTACTATTTGAGTGTTTATATATACCCGGCACTGCATTATCTCACTTAATCCTTACAAATGGATAAGATAAATGCTGTTATTATTCCCATTTTACACACAAGGCAAACAGGGTACAGGATACTATGTCAAATATCTTACATCACACAGCCCCTAAGTAGCAAAGTCAAGATTTGAATCCATTCGCCAGAATCCACAGCCATAACCATTGATCCGTATGAAGTTTCATGTAACAATACAAGAAACAGAAACTCAGGGGGTGGTGCCTGGGTGGCTCAGTTGGTTGAGCATCCGACTTGGGCTCATCCATGGTTCATGGTTTCAAGCCCCATGTCAGGCTTTACGTTGACAGCTTGGAGCCTGGAGCCTGCTTCAGATTCTGTATCTTCTTCTCTCTCTCTGCCCCTCTCCAGCTTGCACTCTCTCTCTCAAAAATAAATAAATGAACTTAAAAAAAAAAAAAAAAAAGGGAACAGAGACTCACAAAGTCCAAAAATGTAAATTCTAGCTCCTAAAGACTGATTCCATAGGTATCTTCTTCATTATTCCCCAGCCTGTCTTTGCATGGATGCTTCTATTTCATTGTTTAAGGTGCCCATCATAACCCAGTAAGTTGATTTTATAACCATTAATAGATTGCCACCCTGCAAAACCCTAATCAGAATCCAAAATATAAAATATCAGATTGTATCACACATAATGAGGGTAATTTTTCCCGAAGCATAAACTTTGGGAAACTCTTGTTTCAGTAATGCGTGTGTATCCTGAGTTGCTGTGCCAATGTATTTCCTACTATGGGTCTCAATCAAAAGAAGTTTGAAAAACACTATTACAAGCCACCTCTTGCCTGACTTCCATGCATATTTCATCCTTCAGAATTAAGATCAAGAGACACCAAATCTCATTCTGCCACCCCCTTGCATCTGTCTCAGCTCCAAGATCTGGTCTGAGATGTCTCTTTCCAGGCAGCCAAGATAATAATCAGGTCACTCTTGTATCCAGAAATGCTCCTGTCTCCAGTGCAAGCCCAAAAGGGTCCTAATAACTTAACAATAGAATAAACATCCACAAACCAAGAGTTACACAGAATAAAAGAGAGATTGTTCAGAGCAAGGAGCAGAGATAAGGAGCTTAGTGGAATGGAGACCTGAGACAAAGATTGGAGAGCTATGGAGGAGCGTGTGATTAATAACCACACAGTCTTTCACACGTCTGCTGTCACACAGTTTGCAAAGTATTTCGTGTCTCATTTTATCAGCTGTCTTCCCCCATCCCTTTATTTAGCTAATTCCCCCCACCTTTTGGTCTCTTCTTCTCAGGAACTCCCCCTGAGAGGCTTTCCCTAAGCTGTCTCTGCTCTTGGCCTTGAAAATGATTTTAATTTTCCTTCTCTGCTAGACTGTAAGCTCTGTGAGAGGAGGGACAATGTTGGTCTTGTTCAACCTCAAATCCTCTAAACTTGTAGCTGAACACCCTAAGTAGGCACTCAAGAACTATGTGAGGAAGGAGGAATGAATGCATTGATGAACTCAAATTTAAAGACTGGCTGGTTTTCTTATTCAAGATGCTAGTTGTTTTCTTAAAAGGGGGGACTGTGTCAGAGTGCCTGGGTGGCTCAGTCAGTTAAGTGTCCGACTTCAGCTCAGGTCATGATCTCACAGTTCGTGAGTTCAAGCCCCACGTCAGGCTCTGTGCTAATAGCTCAGAACCTGGAGCCTGGTTCAGATTCTGTGTCTCCCTCTCTCTGCCCCACCCCCGCTCACGCTCTTTCTCAAAAAAAAATAAATAATAAATAATAAATAAATAAATAAATATTGAAAAGGGGACACTGTGTTAATAGAAATAATACTGAGAAGAAAAATCCTTTAAAAGGAAAAACATTTTGAACAACGATGCAGCGTATCACAGCAGAACACTGAACAGGAGCAACTCTGTTATTAACTGAGTACTTTTGTTCAAGTCCAGTAACTTCTTAAGAGACTTCAGTGGGCTCAATAAATGTTATTTGTGGGGGGGGGGGGGGGAAATAAATAAATAAATGTTATTTGTAGTGAAGGTCCTAATAGAGTGTTGCCCCAGGGGAACTCTGGGAAATCAGGGCAGGCCACCTGGAGCCTTATTTGCATAAAGTTCCCTAAAAGAAACTGACAGGCACTGGGAGCTGGCAATTAATCCTTTTAAACAAAAGATGTTGGACAAAGGCTTCCCCCAACCACAAGAGGGTGGGATGGGGGAGTATGGAGGGAAATGGAAGACAAGTAACTAGTGTCATTGCTCCCAGGAGCCAAGTTCATGATTGAGTACAGGGCCAGGTGCATGCTTTTGAGTATGAAGTTGAAAGAAGCAAACTGCCTTTTTTTTGTGAGTGTGTTGGGATCGGAGGGCAAGGGTGAAAGATGCAGGAGAAAGGAGAGGGTGTCAAAAATATTTACAATTCCTCAAGGGAAAAAAAAACCTCACCTACTACAGCACAACAGGCAGAATATTCCAGAAACAGACCTCTGGGTCTTTGTATATACTGTTCTTCCTCCCTGGAATCTATTTTCTCCCTTATCTCTTAGAAAAGACCTACTCTTTCTTCAAATTCAAGTTCTACCATTAACTATCTCTGCTAGTAATAATAGCCAACCTTCACTGAGCACTTGCTTAGATCTAAGGCTCAGCACTCTCTGTAAAACCTTTAATCTTTACAACAATTCATTTTTTTCTTAGAGGTGCAAAAGCTAATGGTGCCTCCTGTAATTGATGGCATCTTCAATTTAATAACAAATAGTGTGTTGTATTAAAACTCTTTATGCTTCTTTCTCCCCCACAAAGCTGTGAATTCTTTGAAGACAGAGCATGATTTACTCCACTTTGTGTCCTTAGCGCCCCATGCAGTTCCTGGCACAATAAAAAAACATTTGACAGACTTCTTGAACTCAGTTGGAGAAGGTATTTCGTCTCCAGGGCAGAGTGACAGGTAGGAGCAACCTAGGAGACAAAAGTCATCACTGTTGACACCAAAATTTGTGGTTATCCCCAAGACCTCATTGGCCTGGGAAAACAAAGCCACCACCATCTCTGAGTTTTATCCTGGTTAAGTCCTATCTGGCTGTAAGGTACGTGATAGTGCCCCTGGGCAATTAACTCAACATGTCTCTTCTCCACTTGACAAATTGTCATTTATTATTTGCCCTTTATGTTGGGGTCACGCAGTTTTTAACCAATTAAAGCAATTATACTAAGGCCAAATCAGAGTAATATTTTAAAATCTGATTTTGAAAACTCAGATCCAATTAAACTGGAGATGGTACTCAGCTCACAGAGGTGTTTGATTTGTGTTTTTACATTTTTGAGTGGACTATCAGAAAGAAGATAACACATTTTATTTTTTAAAAAAATTTTTTTAACGTTCATTTATTTTTGAGAGAGACAGAGTGTGAGTGGGGGAGGGGCAGAGAGAGAGAGAGACACGGAATCCAAGGCAGGCTCCAGGTTCTGAGCTGTCAACACAGAGCTGGACACGGGACTCGAACTCACGACCTGGGAGATCATGACCTGAGGCAAAGTCGGACGCTCAACCGACTGAGCCACCCAGGCACCCCAGGAGATAACATATTTTAAAAGCAGGCATTTGACTTCTTCCAAAAAGTCAGAAGCTCCGATGATGTCGGCTGCCCACTACCCCAGGGCATTCATCACTGGAGTGAAGCTGCCTGGTTCAGAGGTGCAGATGTTCCCCATTTTCCCATAACCCCACCTTGGGGACTATTTAACCTACCCCTGAAGGCACTTGAGTTTATGACGAACCTTGAAAGTGAAGGGCTTGATCATTTAAGTCTCTAGCTTAAGAAAGATCATAAAACCTGCAAAATGAACAGCTTTGCCCAGAAATTCAGTAATGCTCTAAATGATTGTCAATAGTCACATTTTCCTTTAGAAATAGATTTTTCACAATGTTTATATATGTCTTCTAGAGAAGAAGTATTTTTGTGCATTAGGGATATTGCTTTTTGGTATTTTGTGCATTAGGATACTGCTTTTTGGTATTTAAACAAAAGAGAAAAATACTTAAGAGAAATAGAGGGCAAATAGACAATAGAGTTCACAGTACGGCCAGGCATATGCGACTGTTGTACTGACTGATTCGCAGAACACGCACTTAGCCTGCAACTTGCTTTCCTTGGCTTCTCAGTTCTCTTGTGACACATGGGAGGAGGGAAGTGAGTGTTAATTATCAGGTTCGTGTGTTGTTCTATACCACAAATGGTAGTCAGGGTCACTTTTACGTTACACTTTAAAGTAAACTCTGAGGCTATATAGAATGTGAGCATTTCATTAGTCTGTTATTTTGGTGAGATTCTCTTGTCTAGACATGTGGTGGGTACTGCTATTGACATTGGTTGCAAATCACAAAACAAAAAACAAAAAAAAAAAAAAACCCACAAAATAACAGGCTTGAACTAGATTGGTTTATTTCTCTCCTGTATAAAAATGTCTGGACATAGGTGATTCAGGTCCAGTTTGCCCATGTCACCTATCAGGGACTCAGGCTCTTTCCATCTTGTTGCTCAGTCATACATGACCTACATTCCCAAAGTCATCTCACAGTCCAAGATGGCACCCTAGCTCCAGTAATCCCCCAGCATGCAAGAAGGAGAAGCTCCAGAATATTCTGCAGCCTGTACTTCTCAAATCCCACTTTTTCCAAGAAGCTTTTCTCAGCTAATTAAGAGACCGAAGTGTTGATTTCTAAATTCACTTAAAACCGACTTTTCCTAGATTTCAATCATTTAAATACTTAAGATGTATTTATATTATGCATAGTCTCAATATCTCTGTCATTGCCATTGTTCTTAAATGTAGAACAATGATTCTCAACCTTGGCTGCACATTAGAGTGGCCTGACAAACTTTGAAATGAAAAAGCAGTGCTCAGGTGCTGCTGCTGGTCCAGGATCCATACTTGGAGAACAACTGCAAAGGTGAGAGAAGACTGTCAGCTGGGGGCCGGGGAAGGGGGCTGTTGAGAGGGGGTTCACACCAGTTGTAGGTTCTGTCCGAGGCTCACGTGTACACAGGGCCCTAGGGAGTATGTGTGCCAGGGAAACTAGATGCCAGCCTAGGATTCTATACAGATGGTCCTGAGGCCGAATGTGATCCAGAGGCACGAGGCTTCATATCTGTGAATGGATGACGAAAACCCTTGGGCCAGGATGACCAGGACTGGAAGTTACCAGGCACTGAAGGGCTGAGGCTCTTCCCCATTATTTCTGGGTTTATGTACAACCCTAAGAGAAGGAATAGGAGCCAGGAAAGATAGATAGATGATAGATAGATAGATAGATAGATAGATAGATAGATAGATAGCATTTTTGACCTCTCTAGTGTGGAAACTAAGGTTGGATTTAATTTAGAAAAATTAAAGAAATGTGATAGCTCTTTTGACTCAGATATCAGGGAACAAAATTGTGGATTGACAAAAGCTGATATATGTGCAGGAAAATACCTTATATTTAAACAATAGTTTATTGTCATATGTAAGTTCTCGTGCTCTAATTATTATCTGATTAGAACTACAAAGCTATGCTTTAGAGTGAATACAAAGCAGAGAGGTGATGTCAGGAGAAACAGGATGGGGGCACCTGGCGGTTCAGTCAGTTAAGTGTCTGACTCTGGATTTTGACTCAGTTCATGACCTTGCAGTTTGTGGGTTCGAACCCTGAATTGGACTCCACACTGCTGACAGTGCAGAGCTTCTTGAGATTCTCTCTCTCTCTCTCTCTCTCTCTCTCTCTCTCTCTCTCTGCCCCTCCCCCACTTGTATGTGCGCACACATACTCTCTCTCAAAATAAAAATAAATAAATAAACTTAAAAAATTTCACAAATAACAAATACATAATTCAATGAATTTTAACCAATAAATAAAGCCATGTTCCCACCAAACAATTTTAAAATACATATATTATGGAATATTCTCATCACCCAGAAAGTTCCCTTTTGCTACTTTGTGGTCAGTCCCTTCCCCTCCTCTGGTCCCTAGTACCAGTGTTTCTTTTGCCTTTATATAAATAGATTCATATAAATAGAATAATATAGTGTTTTGTGTCTGGCATCTTTTACCTAGCGAAATGTCTATGAGATTTACCCACATTGTTGTATCAGTAGTTCAAACCCTTTTTTATTGCTGTATAGTATACAATATTCCGGATATATTATAATCTATGTTATCCATTCACCCATTGACACACATTTGAGTTGTTTCCAGTTTTGTCTATTATAGATTAAACACCTATAAGCTTTGGAATACAACTCTTATGTTTTCTTCTGTCTTGGACAAATACCTTGTAGTGGGACTGGATTTTGTGGTTAGTATGTCCTTAACTTGGCAAGAAAATCTTAAACTGCTGTGCAAGGTGGCTGTACAAATTTACATTCTCATCAGTAATGTATGAAAGTTCTAGTTCCTTCACATTCTCACCAACATTTGGCATTGTCAATCTTTCAGTTCCTTTGTTGTTTATTTTCTAGTGTTCTATCTAAGAAAGGTTGGACTCACCCAAGGTCACAAAGAATTTCTCTTTTGATTTCTTCCACAAGTTTTGTAGCTTAGCTTTCACATTTAAGAATATGATCCATTTAGAATTAGATTGTTGTATAGTGTGAAGCAAGAGTTGAGTTTCTTTTTCTTTTCCCATATAAATAGCCAGTTGTTCAAGCACCATTTATGTTACAATTATCTTTCCCCAACTGAATTACCGTAGTACCTTTGGCATCATCTTTGTCATCTTTTTTTTTTTTTTTTCCCCACAAAATCCCATCTGATCTCTTTCTAACTAATCTTTCCTCACTTGAGATCATCCTTCTCAGTATGGTCAGATTTAGGCTAAAAAAATAAACCTCCACCACCACCACCACCACCAACAAAAACGTAAAACCTCTGCAGTGGCTTCTGTGACACATTGCTCAGATCCCTCCTCCTCTTCAGATCCCTGGATGGAGACATTTGTTCCAGCTTCTGGACGTGTTGGTTGGTGATAGTTCACAGCTGTGTCCCTCTCCAGGCATTCTCCCATCTGCGGGCATCAGCCATGCCCAAGGCTACCCCTTATCTCTGGAGACAGCCCACATCCAGTCATTCTCAGTGTGGGTAAGAGGCCTAGTGGCCTGGCTTCAAGGTAGGACAACTCTGAACAGCCATTGTGGCTCAAGAGCTACAAGGGATCGGCTACAGCCTCTGATGCATCTGCTTTAAGGCCCAACTTCCCCTCTTCCCAGTCCTCCTTCTCCTTACTCTCTTAGAAGTACTGTTCCCAAAACTATTCCCTATATGAGTTGCTGCATGCAAATCTCAGGGCTTCTGTGACTATTTCTCAGGGAGTCTGACTTCTGATAATCTTAGAGCTGATTATGTCATTTCTCTGCTTACAGTCCTTTGCCTACAATCTAAAGTAGTATCTCCTCAGTGAGGCATACAAAGGCTTTCATAGGTTGGCTCTAATTCATTTCTCTCTCCCCAACTTCCTCTGTCACCATGGACTCTGTCCTTCAGATAACTTTATTCATTTATATCCCCTCATTCCCCATTACCCACTTCTTTGCATATGGAGCTTCTCTCTGCCAAGGATAAATTTCCCACCTTCTGCTTATCCTTCTGTTCTGCCCTGGGTCAGATGTCACCTCCTCTGGGAAGTCTTCATGTTTCTCCCCACAGTACCATATAACTGTTTATATAAGAATTTGCCATCTAATACTGAAACTTGTTTGTTTACCTATTTGACTCTCTTACTAAATTATGAACTTCTCTAGGCAGGGACTGAATCCTGGGCCCTGTGCCATCATGGATTATAGATTTGCAATACATTTTTGGTGAATACATGAATAATATATACCAAGATCAGATGGGCACTGTAAAAAGTATTCAACATTTGGAAACTTTTGCTGTATTTGGTTCATGGTTTCGTATATCTAGAGTGTCATGTATCTCCTTTAACATAGTCTATATATTTTTTTAATCTTTTTAAGATTCTGGACTACCATGTTGACTGGCAACAAATCCAGGCAAATACTTTAAGATGAAATGAAATCCAAACCTCAGATCTTTAAAGTTAGTTCTGTGTATATATATATATATATATATATATAGAGAGAGAGAGAGAGAGAGAGAGAGAGAGAGGGAGAGGACGGAGAGACTAGGGGTAGAAATATCAATTATTTCAGGGGAAAAAAAAGACAGAGAAAGAAAGAGGTGGGGAGAGAGACCTGATTAAATTGGATTGGTTAGTTAGAGACTGGAAATTTTCCTCCCTTTCCCAAGAGGCTTATTTTTTATCTTTCTTTTTCACACTGCAAAGTGTCAAATTAAATTGCAAAGTTAATTCTCATCACTAAGGAAGGGATTCTAAATGTATTAATTAAGGATTACTGGGCATTTTAATTTTATTCATGAGAATGAAAACTTTTTAATAATTAACTATGTGTTCTCTTTTACATATTTACATTGTTATAGCATATTACAATTTAACATCAATGCACTAGACTCTAGTTTCCAGAGACTTGGATGACTATTTTAAAAGAAGAGCTGTGCTTATTGATATATTTGATTTTATGAATTATGATACTGGAGTTCCCTTGAGAAATCATGTTCTCTTTTCTTTACAGATGAAGTCCTTACCAGGACGAGATCTTATCTTGCAGGAAGCCATGAATCCACTGTGGAGAAGAATGATTTGGATTTCACTCTG
The DNA here is from genome assembly GCF_046562875.1 of Panthera onca. Classification (NCBI taxonomy): domain Eukaryota; kingdom Metazoa; phylum Chordata; class Mammalia; order Carnivora; family Felidae; genus Panthera; species Panthera onca. Next base: position 27,949,258 of record NC_138345.1, read on the forward strand.
GTAGAACATGAAGTACCTTTTGAATTCTTTACTGTCTCTTTCAGTGATTTATATTATGCATGAAAATAAGCTTTAGCATTTTTCAAAACAGATGAATCTATGTTTATGGAAATTGAAGTTGTGCTGCAGGAAAAATCTAAGAGAAAAACACAAAAGTATTTCTTTTTTGGTAAGGTAACAATGTAAAAGCAAGTAAAAAAAATGAACAAGGAAAAGCAGTGTTATCTTTGAAAATCCAGGTATTTATGATTATGTCAAAATTCATATTTTAAACAGTGAAGCATTCATTGGAAACGTTGGAACTGTCTTCTGTGCAAAATAAATGTTGAGAAGAGTGTAAATTCTAAATGATGAAATGTATTCTGAAAATAAAATTATAAATTTATAAATTTAAAATTAAAAATATGTCCCTTTTTCCAAATTTGCTTTACCTTTTAACATTTAGCTTGGACCCTTCTGCTATTTTTGCTCAGTAAATCAGCTATTCTAGTTCACAGAGAATATTAAAAAAAATATAACTGTAGAGAAAGGAAACAGCAATTGAATGATGCAGTGTTTTAAGCAAACTAAATTATAGTGCTTCCAATGGCAGCAACAGTCAGAGGTTTCTTTTTTAATTAAATCATGAGTTTTTATTAACAAAATAAAAGCCTTAGCTTTTTATATACGTACAAAGAAATTATGTGCGTAGACGCACATTGTGCCCTTGTCACCTTGACGGACAGAGATTATTATTAACAATAGTGTAATACAGGCGTACAGAGAATGTGGAATTCTGTCTGTCTCTGTTAAGATTTAGATCCTGCCAGTGGGTAGCAGCTGTTTTAAATTTAAGAGGACAGGAATGGGTTAGCGACATTTTGTAAGAAATAAATGAGCCCTCAGCACACACCAATTGCTGGTAAATTCAGAAAATGATCAACATTCTTCCTTGAGCAGGAAAATAAGATAGGAAATGCACCTGCAAAGACTTATTTTCAAAACAGAAAAGATGTTGCTGTGGAACAAAGACATTTGCCAAAGTTTCTCCTTTCTACTCTTTACGCTTTTTCCCCCATCTTTTGTCTTTTCACATTCAAGACCATCTCCTGATTTCAATTATTTTCCTAAAATCTTAGAGATTTTGAATTAACTAATACACACCCCCCCAAAAAAATCTTGACAACTCAGAGGTGTCAACTTCAATTTTAAAACCAAGAAAGTAATTTTCCATTAACATTTGCTCAACATCAGTTTCTTCCTTTGGTCTATGCTTTTTTTTTTTTTTTTCTCTATGAAAATAGCATCAACATTTTTTAAAGAACCAAACAACAAAAATCAATTAAAAAAACAAAAACATCAGAAAAACATAATAACTGTATAATAAGCAAGATAATAAAGGGGCTGCTACACCATATTAAAAATAGCTAGTATATTTTATGCTTTATCGTCTGGTTGGCGTTCCAGACAGTTGGTGAAAAACTTTGAACAAACCTCTGAGTCAGTAGTGTGAAATTTTAAACTATAAGCTTTCTAATATTTTTAAATATCACGTAATTGATGTGAATGAGACAATTTATATATCTTAATAAACCTAATTTAAAAGAAAAACTAATTCCCCCAAGTTGCCATTTTAATTTCCTGAAGTAGATTCCTATGTCTGTCACTTAACACCCTATAAACTATATGTATTTCTTATTTCCTTGTCTTTAAATCATAATCCCAGAAAACCTTTGAAAAGAAGGATCTCATATTTAGAAGTAAATGAAAAGCTGAGATAAAAATATAGGATAGTAATGTAGACTATACTTAATATGATCAAACTATAGTTCTCTGCCATAATTTACTTTTAAAATTAGATGATTTTAACTATTAAAAATAGTTCCCTGTATCTGTGGTTTTCAAAACTGTGTGTAGGTTTTTGCCATCATCAGGGATATGATCCACATAAACACATACACACACACATACCAAAGAAGCTGAGGTAAACAATTAAACTGAATTGAACAAATTAAACTGAATTAAACTGACAAGAAGTATTTGAGGCCATTTTCAGGCTACATAACACATTAAAATAGAGTATTTTCTCAAATAAGTCCAGCTCAAGCTTTAGAAAACTGCATTTTAATAAAAGGATACATAATAATCATTCCTTATAATCAAAATTAGAACGCAAAATTTAGAATAGTAGGGAAGGTAGAAAAAGGAAATAGTAGTAGCAGAAATTCTGATTACAATCATTTACATTACTGCTCCCAAACATGACATGACAACGTGAGAAAAAGATCCTTTATGACTGTGATTATAAATCCCCAATCATTACCTACCAAATCACATAAAATTAGAACCTAGAATTAAAACAAAAACAGATAGGGAAAAGACTCTCAGAGTGCCACCTCAGCAACATGCTTGTCTAATTTTGATGTTTTTTTTCCTATTGCTATTGGGATTGAAAAACGTTTGCCCTACACTATTATTTGAATATAAAATTTGAGCCAGCATTTGGTCACTCCCTTAAATTTCAAGATCCTTGGTGGTACAGAATACATTTTTACTTATCTATCTCCCAGTATTGTGTTGTGCACATAGAAGATCCTTAAAATGTAATTTAAAAAAGGCACAAATTGGGGTACCTGGGTGGCTCAGTTGGTTAAGCATCTGACTTCAGCCTAGGTCATGATCTCGTTGTTCCCGAGTTCAGGCCCCACATGGGGCTCTGTGCTGACAGTTCAGAGCGTGGTACCTGTTTCAGATTCTATGTCTCCCTCTCTCTCTCTGCTCCTCCCCCACTCATGCTCTCTCTCTCTCAAAAATAAACATTAAAAAAAATTTTAATGTAAAAAAAAAGACACAAATAAAAAATAGCATGGCTCGGGGCGCCTGGGTGGCTCAGTCGGTTAAGCAGCCGACTTCGGCTCAGGTCATGATCTCGCGGTCCGTGAGTTCGAGCCCCGTGTCAGGCTCTGTGCTGACAGCTCGGAGCCTGGAGCCTGTTTCAGATTCTGTGTCTCCCTCTCTCTGACCCACCCCTGTTCATGCTCTGTCTCTCCCTGTCTCAAAAATAAATAAAACGTTAAAAAAAATTAAAAAAAAAATAGCATGGCTTGTCTTTTAACTTAATCACAAAGACATATTAACAGATGCTTTGAAGGAAAAAAATCAAGTAAAGCTAAATCATAGAAAATAGTTGCCAAATCCTTTAGCTAGTACCTTAAAAGGGCAACATGATAAACTTTGATGACTAGTTCAAGTCTTCAATGGGAGCAAAGTGGGAGAAGCCCTGAAGCCTCAAACCATGGAAATCCAATTTTAACCTAAACAAAAAGTATTTTGTTGAAAATGGTTTCATACAAGGGCGCCTGGGTGGCTCAGTCGGTTAAGTGTCCGACTTCAGCCCGGGTCACGATCTCGCGGTCCATGAGTTCGAGCCCCGCGTCAGGCTCTGGGCTGATGGCTCAGAGCCTGGAGCCTGCTTCCGATTCTGTGTCTCCCTCTCTCTCTGACCCTCCCCCGTTCATGCTCTGTCTCTCTCTGTCTCAAAAATAAATAAACGTTAAAAAAAAAAAAAAAAAGAAAATGGTTTCATACTTTAAGAATCCTTGATGCATATATTTTACTAATTTGTCTTTAATCTTCTGAGAAAAGAAATAATGCTGAGACAATCTACCTTACAAAACATAACACAGTACCCCAAAAATATGCAAAAGTAATTATTGCTACTAATTAAGTGTTGGAAAATTTAAAAACTCTATGAAAGCATGTTTAAGGAGAGAGCATCAGCAACAATTCACAAAATTTCAGGGTTCTGAAATGAACACATAGGCCCTGAGAGATCTAGTTGAAATAATATTAAATGTATCTATTGTTATATATTTTAATTTCTTATATTGAAGATGTAAAATTAAAACTTATTACAGAATAAATGCTAATTTTTCAAAAAGTAGACTTACTTTAAGATCTATTACATTTTTCTTAATGTTTATTTATTTTTGTGAGAGAGAAAGACAGAGTGTGAATGGGGAAGGAGCAGAGAGAGAGGGAGACACAGAATCCAAAGCTGACTCCAGGCTTTGAGCTGCCAGAACAGAACCCAAAGTGGGACCCAAACCCACAAACCATGAGATCACAACCTGACCTGAAGTTGGACGCTTGACTGAGCAAACCAGGTGCCCATATCTTATGTCAATAATTATCAATCATATGGTCTTACAAGGTACTGTGATATTGACTGAGTAGGAGAAAAATATTGGTAAAGCACTGATATTCAAGGATCTTTCAGTTTAATAGAGACAATAAGATAGTAGGAAACAAGTAAAGCAATACATGATATAAAATTCTATTACTCAATTTCAGCTATGAATATAAGTTCTAAATAAACATTTGGCAATCAGATTTGGCAATGTCATTATAAGCCATAATCAAGTAGGTTTATTAAGTGAATTAATATATATGAAGTTCTTAGAGCATATGTAGTGCTACAAAAGTGTTAACTATTAGCTATTTATTCCATAAATGTAAAGGTGATTCAACATTATGAAAAATGCCTAGCTTAGTACATCAACAAAGAAAAAATGTATTTGTCAATATATAATAAACACATTTGACAAACTTCAACAGCAGTTAACCAAAACCCAGCAACCACATACTAAAAAGTGAATGGTTAAAGTTATCATCATTAAAATCAGAAAATAAATAGGAATACCTACCTACTTAACAATCAGGGGTCAATCAGAAGGAAGAAATCACACCAGTTATTCTAGCAGAGAGAATTTAACATAAGGAATTATTCCCTAAGTGGCAAATTATTCACAAAGTAAAACAAGTTTAAAAAAAGAGAGAGAACTTGGAATCACAGAGGTAGTAATTGCAGAAAGTAGCCACCATCCTATGATTGTGTGGGATCAAGAAGAGAGATTGGATTTATTAAAACTTAGAAGTTTAGAGAAGGGCCCTTGTGAAAATGAAACTCAGACCCCTGGCATCTCTGAGTAAGGGAAGGGGAGTGCAATGGGATGGCTTCTGTACATATTGGAAAACCATTTATGGAATTCTCCTACTGCTATTTGATGGAAATGCTGCTGCCAAGATGAAGAGGCATTGGTGAGATGACACTCATAAGAACTGGGAACAAATAAGAATCCCCCAGAAAAAAAAATGGGAAAGAACAAGTCTTCCTTCTGCAGCCTGGGATCTCCCAGCAGTATCCCTGTCAGCAATTTACCATGGAGCACCATGAGAAGCAAAAACATGGTTTGCAGAGTTCTGGTTCTGGCATCAGAAGTGAAATATCAAAGGGTAGGTCTGGAACTAAGAGACAATATCTTAATAAATGGCATATTTACTATTATTGTTATTCAAAACTATTTTGGAGATTTAGGGTAATATGGAAGGTAAGAAAACAAAATAATCAATAATAATCAGTATAAACACCGGATGAAAAAAGGGAGAAATCACTTTACTTGCAGAAGATATTATACCTAGAAAATCCAAGAAACTTTAGTAAATTATTTTTTAAGTAAGAGAATTAGGTAAGGTGGCAGGATATAAGACAAATATACAAACATCAGTGCCTTGTCTCTGTACTTTTTGTGTTGGTTAACTTTGCTGTGTAACAAAACAACCCTAATATGGCAGTTTTATTTCTCAATTTCATTTATGTCTCAATAGCAAACATTTATTTCTCAATTTCATTACCTGGGGGCTGAGGGTTGGTGTTGGTAGACACTGCTTCATGAGTCTCATGTTTCTACATGTCCTGTTGGGTCTGCTAAGCCTTTAAGACCCTAATCATTTTTTTACCCAGCCATTTCTCAGGTGTGTTTGCAATGAGCAACCTTGAGGGAGAACATAATTTCTACCTCTAGGACAAAGAGCAAGCTTGATCACTGCTTGCTATGAAACGATGGGGTTTCAAGTTCCATGTTCCTCTCCTGTAATGCAACCTACTCTTTGTTCAGGTATCCATCTGAGCCCCTTCACATCACCAGTGTGGGAACAGAAACTCAGGAAAGCCACACAATCATGTTGACATTCTGGATGCTGCTTTTGTTGTGATACTTTTTGTCTGTGACCCAGGAGTAAGTTCTTCCTTCAGTATCCATGAAACTGGCAAGTTAAGTCCTTAGCTTCAAAGTGGGGTAAAATATGAGACCTTTCAAGTTCTTGACAGTTGGCTGCTATTCTTCTCTAAGCTATGGGTTGGTTGCAGGTCTGCTTCACAAGTATTCTCATTCCAGGAGCTAGGCTGAAGGAGCAGCTCCTACCTGCTCATTTTTATGTCAAAAAGCAGAAACTCAAAAGGCTAAGTGAAATCTCACAATTGAATTTAGAGCTCCTGTTTGGGTGTGTTTATGTCATATTCACTCATATTCATTGGCCAAAGGAAGTCATATGGCCAGCCCAATTGGGAAAGGAAGTATGCTTCCTCTCTAAGAAGGTATTGCAAATTATATTCAACAAGCATGGATGTATAATCCTCTTACCATAGAGGGAGTAGATAATGATCATTAATACAATTCACCATACTAGTGATAACCAGTTAAATACAAATGAAAAATAAAACCCACCTTTTCACGATAGCAAAAACAAAAACAAAAATGAAGTTAACAAATATCATAATGAAAATTATAAAAATTGTAACTATATGAAGAACTTTTTCTCTTGAAAGACATAAAATCTCAATAAATGAAAACTTATGCCATGTTACTAAATAAAAACATAATATAATTAAAAATTCTTTCTCCACTTTAATACATCTTGATGCAAATCAAATCAGAATCTGTTTTCGGTGTTCCTTAAAATGAATTATATGTCTGTGGCTGGACCAGCCATTAAGTGATAAAGTAAGTTGCAAGAAAATGTGCAAAGAATACTATTATAAAATAAAAACCCTACATGTTTGTGTGTTAATATAAATATGAATATATATGTTTGTGGGAGCATGAAGAATAGGGTGGATATATAGCTTGATTTACATCAGAGAGATGGGTTTGTAAGGACACTATGGGAATGACTCTTCTCTTTATGTATCTCTGTATTGTTTGACAATGGAGTTTATTCCAACAGCAAAGAAGAAATCAGAGAATCATGAAAATATTTTATTTTATTTTATTTAAAAAAATTTTTTTTAACATTTATTTATTTTTGAGACAGAGCATGAACGGGGGAGGGGCAGAGAGAGAAGGAGACACAGAATCGGAAGCAGGCTCCAGGCTCTGAGCCATCAGCCCAGAGCCTGACGCGGGGCTCGAACTCACGGGGCGCGAGATCGTGACCTGAGCCAAAGTCGGACGCTTAACCGACTGAGCCACCCAGGTGCCCTGAAAATATTTTAAATCTTACCTCAGTCTCCATTAAAAGATGGCATGTTTTAGGTCGTTGACATAAATGTATGCACAGAATGAACAAATATTTTGTTTATTGGGCTCAGGTATGAAGGGAGACTAGGCAGTCATCTTCTGCTATCAGCAACACTTTACTTTTCTGAATCAGTTTGGCAGTCTTGAAAACACTCTTCATTAAAAAAAAATTTTTTCTATAAGGGAGCTGAAGATGTCCACCAAAACACAGATCTGATGAGGCTCACTTATATATCAAGGCTAAATCTAGGTTTATTGCAAATAAACGTGTAACTTCCTCAGTGTGTTTTATGTCTAACAACACAACTCAAAGGAACCATATTGCACCTGTCTCAGCTTTAATGACATTTAAATCAAATTCATACAAACCGTATTTCTATATGGGTGCCTTTTTTTTTTTTTTAGAGCGCAATTCTCTGCAGCATGTAATATTAAGTAATACTAGAACATTTTAAGAACAAATTGTAATAACCATGAAGACTTTATATAAATTAGCCCTTTTATTAAAAAAAAATATTTATTTATTTATTTTGAGAACGAGAAAGATAGCATGAGCAGGGGAGGGGCAGAAAGAGAGAGAGAGGGAGAGAGAGAATCCCAAGCAGGCTCCACACTGTCAGCACAGAGCCCAACACAGGACTCAATCTCACAAACCATGAGATCATGACCTGAGCTAAAATCAAGAGTCAGACACTTAACCAACTAAGCCATGCAGTGTCCCTAAATCACCCCTTTTAATCACTCAAGGACCAAACTACACAATGCTGGAGAAATTCTCTGAGAATTATGCCTTCTGAATGCTGCCAAATGTTTATCTGAGAGGATATTTTGAAACTTTTCCAGAATGTTCCTTTCTATAGTCAGGCCTTAGAATGTCTTTCCTGATAATATCACACATTGAACTTTGCCAAAGATCAAATCATTGCCTTTTCTTACCATTAGTTCATGGATCTTATGACTGCCCCTAAGAACTTTGGGCTGTACCATGTGTGGATGCATGACTTATGGTTCAAGGTGGTATGGAAGAAAAAACTGTTTCTCAAACCTTTTGGGATACAACTAAACCTAATAATATCTTTGAAGACCTGTCAAAATTCTTCTGAACAAGTGAGCTTTAAAAAAATTGATAGGAATGCGCATTGATCTTACTCCAGTAACGCAGGACTCACAGTGAGGAATTCCTTAGGGGGGAAAAATCAGAATTACTCACTGCTAAGCACCTAAAACTATGCCCAGCAATCTATGAGAATTATTCATATCGCTATCAAGGTGGTCAACCCCATGAAAAGTACTAGAGTGTATGTTTTACTTTATGATTATTTGAATGCTCATGGCAAAGTTCTTATGTTCCATCCTGAAGTTTATTAGTTATCAAAAGGAAATATATTTGGCTGAAGGATGTAGGGGCCTTATTTTTAGAACATCAAGGAAACTACCAATTACTTAAAACATTCAAAAGTAATAACTTTCATTGGTGCTTGGCATATTTGGCAGATATATTTGGAATTTTGTATATAGAACCTGACATTTTAAGAGGTAAACACCAATATTAATGTGTTTTAAGTATACTTTAGGCAGTTATAACCAAAATCCAGCTATAGGGAGAGTAAATTGTCAAAAGAATGTTCTCCTCTTTTCTGACTTAATTCTTCAAAGTGATTTCAAAGAAAAAAATGTAAAATGTCATTTAGTCTGCCTACAAGATAAATTCAGGTAATATTTTCCTGATATTGTGGCAGAAAATTCCATTTGGAAGTTTAAAAGGAAATTTTTACTCACTAACATATTGTCTTTGCCAAACGATCCCCAGGAGGAGATTTGGGGAATCAAATTTGATCTAGCTCTAACTTCCAGAAAATAATTTGGAAAACTTTTAGATAAAATATTCTTATTTTACCCAAAATAAGTGAGCAGGCCTTGCATGCTTACCCAATTTTCATTGATTCTATTTGTGAAACATATTTCTTTAATTTTTATATTTCTGGCTATGAAAACAAAGTAGCATGATAGCCTTGATGTTAAAAATGGCCTATGTTGCGTTCTTGCTTCCAAACTCTTGTTTCCAAAGAAAGCTCAAGTGCAGGCCCGATATGCACATAAAATCACACAACTAAGAATAAAAATGTAGGCCTCAAGTTAAAATTAACATTTTCTCCTAAAATACAGCTGCTTTTATTTATTTTAGTTGTGATATTTAATTAATTCTACCATTTAAAATGGAGTGAAGGGGCACCTGGGTGGCTCAGTCGGTTAAGCCTCTGACTTCGGCTCAGGTCATGATCTCACTGTCCGTGGGTTCGAGCCCCCCATCGGGCTCTGTGCTGACTGCTCAGAGCCTGGAGCCTGTTTCAGATTCTGTGTCTCCCTCTCTCTCTGACCCTCCCCCGTTCATGCTCTGTCTCTCTCTGTCTCAAAAATAAATAAATGTTAAAAAAAATTTTTTTTAAATGGAGTGAAAGGAAACTGTGGCTCAAATAAAGGGAGTAGGTTAAAACGATTCTTGCCTCATATTTTGCTACGTCAGGGAATGCACTTTTTTTTTTTTTTATCTCTGGCAATAGAAAGCTGGTTGCAATTCCCTGTCTACACTGTGTATTTTATGCTTCTGTGTCTTCTCAGATTATGCCTTCCTTTCCTAAAATTCACTTTTCCTCAACTTATTAGCTAAGCTAATTCCTCCTTGTCCTTCAAATGTCAGATCAAGTAAGCCACTTACTTACTCTAGAAAGCTTGCTTCAAAATGGAGTAGCCTTGCCTCTATTCTGTACAATACCCTGCTCAATGCTTTACCCAAGCAGTTTCTGCAAACTGCACTCCATGCTTCCCGGGATGGGAATATATATATATATATATATATTTTATTTTATTGTATACATGCAGCCCCTCGCAGAGTGTCTGTTGCATGCTGGTTTCTCAATATGACTTGCTTGCCCTGTATTTATAGATAAATACATTTGGGTTTTTACATGTCACAGAATAAATGGACAGGAGCTAATGATTAACTAGGTAGTGGTGCTAGTGGACAGTCAGGAAAAGGTATACAGAAGAGGTGACATCAAATAGAGTTCTAAAACCGAATAGGATGTGCCACACAGAGGAGTAAGTTGATAGGTGCATGTGCAGAGAGAATCTCGGGCGAGGAAAGAGCATATATAGAAGTGGAGGGAGGGAGAAAAGGGTATCAAGAAAAGAGGCAAAGAAATAAGAAGAGGTTTAAGGCAATGGGGTGCCAAGGGGACTGTGGTAAACTGGAAGTCCATGCTTCATTTAGAGCGGGGGAGTCATGGGATGCCTGGGTGGCTCAGTCGGTTGTGCATCCGACTTCAGCTCAGGTCATGATCTCACAGATCATGGGTCCAAGCCCCACATTGGGCTCTGTGCTGACAGCTCAGAGCCTGGAGCCTGCTTCGGATTCTGTGTCTCCCTCTTTCTCTGCCCCTTCCCCACTCATGCGCGCGCTCTCTCTCTCTCTCTCTCAAATAAATAAACATAAAAAAAAATTTTAAAGCGGGGGAACCATTACCAGGCTTTTATAGACTCTTCTCATGTAGGAATTTTGAGCCAATATTGTTATATCTGGTTTATTTTTTTCAAGTTAGTTAACATACAGTGTAGTCTTGGCTTCAGAAGCAGAACCCAGTGAGTCATCTCTTACATGTAACACCCAAGGCTCATCCCGAAAAGTGCCCTCCATAATGCCCGTCACCCGTTTAACCCACCCCCCATCAACCCTCATTTGTTCTCTGTATTTAAGAGTCTCTTATGATTCACCTCCCTCTCTGTTTTTATCTTATTTTTCCTTCCCTTCCTCTATGTTCATCTGTTGAATTTCTCAAATTCAACATATGAGTGAAATCATATGATATCTGTCTTTCTCTGACTGACTGATTTTGCTTAGCATAATACTCTCCATTTCCATCCACGTTGTTGCAAATGGCAAGATTTCATTCTTTTTCATCCCCGAGTAATATTCCATTGTGTGTGTGTGTATATATATATATATATATATATATATATATATACACCACATCTTCTTTATTCATTCATCAGTCAACGGACATTTGGGCTCTTTCCATAATTTGGCTATTGATGATAGTGCTCCTATAAACATTGGGGTACATGTGCCCCTTCGAATCAGCCTTTTTAAAAAGATATGCTAGAAATTGGATATAAAATGTCCCAAGTTTTAGATATTGGTAAGTAGTAATTTACAGTTCTGACACAGGCTAGAAACATACAGTCTTGGGCTTAATTTGTCCAACAACTTTCATCTTATGCCCATAACAAGCATGGGACCCATACAGAACAAGCTGTCTTTACGCACCAGGTCAGTGGTCAGGTGGTGGTGTGGGAATTGTGTAGAAACATTCATTTCATCTCTGTGGCATTTCCTAGCGAGCAGCACTTTCTGATGAGAGTGTGTCCTTATTGTGAGGTTATCTGTCTGTGTGGGAGCACTGCTGAATTTGTGGGGAACCCTCAGGCATTTCACACTCATGAGTGGCATGGAAAGGTCTGGAAAAAATCACCTCAGGTAGTTTAGTTTCGCACTGTAAATAAACCGCCAAGGGAAAATGTAAAGCGGGGACAACAAAAGTCCCCAAAACAGAAATGTGTGGGAACACCCACATTCAGGGCACTGGAAAAGAAGAAAAGGGGTGACACAGGACAAGGAAAACAAGGAGGTTTGCCATGGAAGCTTAGAGAGTAAGGCCAACGAGGTCATTCACTATAATTATGCTTATGCTATTAGGTATGTTTGTTTTATTAATAAAATAACATGAAAGGTAATTTTAATGACGATCAAATTATTTCTCCAGTATTCTTTTGTGTGTAGTTTCAAGAGTTAACATCCCTGACAAATAATACCGCATGAGAAAAAGGATTTGAGGCCAGTTTCACATCTGCTTTACTTTAACCTTTCTACACAGGAAAAACAGTCCTGATGATTTTGCCCAGTTTCTAAACTTGGAATTGTCTTACACGGAACTGAAAAGCCCTCACACACAATGACATTAATCTCGTAGCGTCAAAACTTGTGGAAAGCTGGCATGGAATTTTCTTCTTAGATTCGAAATTCCCCTAAGGAAGATCAACCATTAGTAAACAAATACGGGGAGATATTCAACCCCATTGGCAATCTGAGATACACAAATAACAGCAGCAGTAAGATAACCTTTATAGTTTGAAATAATCCTGGTTTCCAGGGCTGGCTGCTTTTGTTGTTAATTCCACTCTGAAACATTGCTGGAGGTAGTACAATTGGGACAAACCTCATCAAAAATAATTTGGCAATGCGTTTCAAGAGCCACAAAATATACTGGCTCTGCACTTTTTTTTTTTGAATTGAATTCTATAAAACAAGAAAAAACTACCCATATAAGGGTTTTTGTATCACCTTTACTTACAAGATATTCAGTGTACCTAGAACTACTATTAATTAGTTTAGTAGATTGAGGTTTTGTGTCCCTTAGAAACAGAGACTGAGATGGGGACAGTTGTGCAGTGATTTAGTGACAACTCCTGCAGGAGACACATGGCCTACAAGGTGGGAAGGGACCCACGCCGACGCTGAGGAAGAAGCAAGGTGAATCCATGGGTTCAACTGAAGTCTAGTCTCAACTTGAACCCATGGGCAGCATTGCCACACAGCATTGTCCCACCTAGAACAAGGCTCTAGCCTTTTGCGTACTGCCAGTCACTGGCTGAACATCATCTCTGGGGTAAGGGCTTATCTTCCCCTGCACTTGGGCATGAGGCAGTTCCTGTCAACTCTGGAGAAGGGTTCAGCTCACAGTGCCCGGAGAAGGATGTACTGGCCCGGGAACAGGGGCCTGGACACTGGCCCAGGTCGGAGAATATAATTAATGTGTAGAACCCAGCTCAGTTTATAAAGTCTAGTACTCATCTAAGGTACGTCTCCCGGACTCCAGTAAGGTTTTAGCAGCCTAACCCTATTCCCTTTTCTTCTCAGAAAACCAGGCCCCTTTATCTGAAAATGGCTTCTTCCAGTGGGAGCTGAAACTGTATCTCCAATACGTCCTGCCCCTTGGTCCCTTCTCTCCACCCCACCTTTTACCACCACTCTGGTCATAGATGAACAGCCGAAAAAATTGATGAAAATAAAAAGGAGACACTGGTAGGTGGAAGGCAGAAGTGTGGCTTTTCCCAGTTCAAAATTTGGAGAGTGTGTCTGTTTTGCTTGCTAATGCCAAGCTGGTGTATCACAACAACAGAATGGTGAGCCAGAAGCTTGTCCAGTCTCCTTGGGGAACATCTGTCCTATTCTGGCTCTGGCTGTGGGGCGTGTGACTTTCTATCCAAAAATGTGCTCCTCAATACAACCCTTGGAGTGGTAGTGGAGAATCAGGCTTGTCTTTTGCATATGGTCTTCTTAGACTTAGTTCCCACTTCTAATCTTCATGTTTATCTTTGAGGGAATTCTAAAGAGAAATTGGGAGGAATCTCAACGCTATCAGGTTCGTGCAGTCTTCTGCCAAGTTAATTCAGAAGGCTTTTTAAAGGGGAAAAAAAAGTTATTTGCACATTTGAGAACTTTTTGGAGAGTTCTTTTGAATTGATGCCTTTTTGCTAAAGACTTCCTGTTTAAACCAGATATTCTTATTTCTGCCTACATTTTAGAAATAAATGGTATATATGCAAATTCGAAAGTCATAAATGAAAGGCACTGAGGCCTTTCCACCTGAAGTCTCAAAAATATTCAAGAGATAAGGGATCTAATGCAGTATTGGAGTCTGAGATAACAGAGAAGCATGGGAATTAAGGAAGGACTGAAGTGGCCAAGTACTTATGTGTTTAGTTCAAATCTCTGTTCTACCACTGAACATCTGTGACTTTGGATGGGGTATTTTGTCCCTCCAAGCATTGGTTTCTTTGACTGTATAATGGGGATGATAGTTCTTTCCTTGCTGGGACAGGATCGTGGTGGTGAGGGCCAGGCACACTTATCCTGCAGGCTCTTGGGTCTCATTGCCTAGCTTTCAATGTTGGCTTCACCACGTAACCGCCTCACAATGACCTTCATTCACCACATACCACTTCACATTGGCCTTTCTGTGCCTCAGTTTCTTTTCCTGCAGAATAAGCATGATAAAGGTATTCATTTTTAAGGGGGTGAATTGAGGGTCGAACGAGTTAATATCACTGAAATGCTTAGAAGAATACTTGGCACGTAGCATTAAACCAACACTGGCTACTCATTTGTTCAATATTATCATGATCTTTAAATTAATGTGTATAAAGAAAATAAGTGTTCAGTAAATGTGATAGAAGGGATTTAATCTGAATATGTTTTGTAGCAAGAGGTATATTCTACATGAACACCAGCTAAACTTTTCTGATTTGATATCATCATTAAGGGCAAATGACTCACATCACATGACAAGGTAACTAAGGCCTTATATGTGAAATATTGACAGACAGATGTCCATCTAAGTTCATATCATTTCTTTTTCAAGGAATATAAAATAACCCCTTAGCATGATGGATCACACTGACAACACCAAAAACAAAATAGTCACTAAGAAACAGGCTTTAGTAAAGTGAGCCCTCCTCTCCAAGAACAACAAGGAAAGAAAGGAGAGAGAGAGAAAGAATGACAGCGAACAAATAGGACATAAAAATAAAATAAAAACAATTTCATAAAAATATGATCACTATGTAGCTCAGACACTGAAGTCTAGATGGTATGCCAATTGAACTTAGAAACGAGTCAACATAGAATCAGTGCTGCCTCGGATAAAAGGTATTTTAGAACACCATCTCATTTCCAGGCAAATGACCATCTAAGTTTTCCTTTTGATAATTTCAAGAAATAAAGTAAGAACTTGCAATCCATTTACAAAGATAATATAGACACATTGAAAGTCAGTGTTGAAATGTGTCTTCAAGGTAATGATAACAATACAGTGGTTTCTGCTCTAATGTGTTATGTGTTTCCTTACAAAACTATGCTGTGCAAAATGGTGTACTGAAGTAACTGAGTTCCTGAAGAAATCAGGCTGGAGCAGGCCACTCCAAACTATGCAATTTTGTAACCAGAGCAGAATAAAAACAAAAATTGGTACTTGGAACAATAGCCCCTGGAGCCCAGTTGGGCAGCTCTGGGGGAGTCTAGAAAATGCCACATGGAGCAAGAGAGCCAGTGCTGGGAACATTTCCATTAGAACAGAGCTGGCTGGGCAGCCACAGAGCAGGTGGGCGGGGTTGTGGGCCGCCAAAAGGGGTATGCAAGGCACTTCTACCTCCCCCAAAGTGATAGCCACACGGGTGGGTCTTCACTTCTCTGGGAAGGGTGCCCCGGAGACCAGCCATGTTTATCTTCCTAAAAATACAGTTTACAGGTTCCTAGTGCTGGTGTGGCAATCAAGCTGTTTTGTTTTTCCTCTTCTGGTGAAGGTTATCATTCTGTTGCTGCCGTTGTCTGGGCAGTACCCCTTGCCCAGACAAAGATCATGAACCAACGCAATTTCCTGGTCCTGCTATTTCCTATTGGTCAGTTGCACGGAAGTCAATTTGCGTGGTAGCTTATCCAATGTGACCAAAATGGTGTTAAGAAATCTTACGCGGGGCACCTGGGTGGCTCAGACGGTTAAGCGTCCAACTTCAGCTCAGGTCATGATCTTGCCGTAGTCCGTGGGTTCGAGCCCCGCATCAGGCTCTGTGCTGACAGCTCGGAGCCTGGAGCCTGCTTTGGATTCTGTGTCTCCCTCTGTCTCTACCCCTACCCTGCTTGCACTCTGTCTCTCTCTCTCTCTCTCTCCCTCTCTCTCCCTCCCCAAAATAAATAAACTTAAAAAAAATAAAAAATACTTTAAAAAGCATGGAGGGCAGGGCGCCTGGGTGGCTCAGTCGGTTGACCGTCCGGCTTCGGCTCAGGTCATGATCTTGCAGTCTGTGAGTTCGAGCCCCGCGTGGGGCTCTGTGCTGACAGCTCAGAGCCTGGAGCCTGCTTCGGATTTGTGTCCCCCTCTCACTCTGCCCCTCCCCCACTCACACTCTCTGTCTCTCTCCCTCTCTCTCTCTCAAAAATAAACATTAAAAAAAAAAAAAAGAAAGAAGGAAATTTTATGCATTTCCAGACTCCTGGGTGGCTCAGTTGGTTAAACGCCTGACTCTTGATTTCGGCTCAGGACATGAACCCACATTTCCATGAGTTTGAGCCCCACATCAGGCTCTGTGCTCACAGTGCAGAACCTGCTTGGGATTCTCTCTCTCTCTTTCTCTCTCTCTCTCTCTCCCTCTCCTTCTGCCTCTCTGTCTTTGTCTCTCCCTCAAAATAAATAAATAAACTTAAGTAAAAAAAGAAATTGTATTCAGTTTTAGAAAAATTACAAAGCAATTACTAAGAAATATGTTGCTTTTGACCATCTGAAAGAGCCTGGGGATGAGTTTGAATTCAAGTGTTGGGGATCCTTTGGAGGACTGAGACATAAGCACAGCAGCGAGGTAGATAGTGGCAAAATGATAATAGTAAGGCTTTCTGCTTAGACAATGTCTAACATATTCTGGCATGTGCTAAACGCTTTTTGTGGATTAAGCCACCTAATCCACAGTTTTTACTACCTCACTTCTACAGATGAGGAAACCAAGGCACAGAAACGTTAAAATACCTGCCTACCGTCACGTAAGTGGTAAATTGGGATTTGAACCCAGGCCTTCCCCTCTGGAACCTGCACAGCCTTTCCAAAGGCTGCCCTTGCTTCTGCTATGGCTACCTCTGGAGCTGGGGCTTCTGCCTGAGGGCTTGTGGTGAACCCTGAATCAGGCAGGCCGAACTCTCTCAGGCGTGGGCACGAATCTAGCAGGAGCAGCTGTGAGGAAGTTTTTGTTACGTGAAGTATGAAGGAAGGAGGAGCACGCTGGACAAACACCAAAGCTTCCCAGCCCCCTACACTCAAACGCTGTCATTCCGGCCACTTCTTGCCCCTTACAGATGCCAGCCCCAAAACTCCTGTGTTTTTCCTGCTTTCATACCAGCCTTGGCTCCTGAGAGGAAGAGAGTATAGCCTTATTATTATTATTATTTTATTTTTATTTTTTTAGTAGATCCTGGAAGAACAGTCTGACAGTTTTTCTAAAACATGAAGGATCTTTCTGAGGTTCTTTGGGAATCCTGAAATCTATCATAGGCATTGTCCCAATGTCCTTCTCTCCTGGAGAGGTGGGACAGGGGCGGGGCATGAAATGAATAAATAAAGTGGAATAGGAAGAGGGACCGTTGAACAGAGAGACCAGCAGTGCTGAGGACCATCAGCCCTGGGACTGGAGCCGAAGGGGGTGGGGAGGGCCTCCCTCCCCCAGTGAACGAGGAACGTGCAGGTTAACATCAGGGCCTCAGCTCCAGTGACGTGCCGAGAAGCCTGATGGAGAAAAGTGCCCTGGGACGCTTTGGACTTAATATCCGTGGGTCTCTGTTTGCCCTTTTTACCCTCAGCCTGTTTCCAGCTGTTTCCAACTTCAAAAGGATTAAAGGATTGTGGCTTACTTCAGGAGTTGGAGAGTAGGAGGGTATTTATGGCTGATCCCAAGGCTTAGGAGCCAGAGGAGGAAGGAAACCTTGATCCCAAGAAACAGGTGGGTACAGTGGAAATCAAAGCCATAGGACAAACCCAAGAATTCTTGGGGAAAAAAGAATTAATTGACCCAAGGCAAAGAAACAGCCCAGGGAATAGCCATCTGGAAGCTGAGCCCCTACAAGCAACCCCATTCCCATCCCTGGGAAGTCCCTTCTCCTAGAACCACTCACTAGGTACTAGGAGTGAGAGATCCCTGTCCCCATCATGTAGGAAGTGGGGGAAGACTAAAGGAGCCCCTAGAGCCTTTGCTCAGAGCTGAAGGGCACTTTCCTGAAGAAATATTAGGGTGTAAAAACACAAATAATGTAACAAAGTAGGAACATGGAGGTTGCCAATTTCGGCTCAATACAGTTAAATGATGAGGCAAATGAAAAAGACAAAGGATGTAACAGGAAAGACTGGGACTCAGATTTATTGGAGGTGATTCTTGAGTCACCAGGGATGATGTTTGGCTGTGACCCAGGATTGGTGCCCAGAAAGTCTGAGCTTCTGGTGGTGAGGCCCAGGAATCTGCATTTTAGCAAACACTATAAAACTTTAATATTCTTCTGCATGTCAATATTGGAGAACTACTGGTTTAGGTTTTATTATCTAGAAATTCAGGCACCCGGATGGTAAATGAGAACAAGGATCCAATTGTTTTCCAGAACTATGAAGTCTGAGCCTCCATGAACAGGCCATAGTGTTGTAATTGAAAAAAACAAAACAACAAAAAAAAAACCCTCACATGCAATGTCCCTAACATACATAATCATTACTTTACTGCAGGATGATTAGGCATAAATGTGAAACTGTTTACCATGTTACTTTAAAACATTTCAACTCAGGAGTGCCTGGGTGGCTCAGTCAGTGAAGCATCTAACTATTGATTTCAGCTCAGGTCATGATCTCACCATTCATGGGACAGAGCCTCATGTCAGGCTTCGTGCTGAGCATGGAGCCTGCTTGGGATCCTCTCTCTCCCTCTCTGACCCTCTCCCACTTGCGGTCTCTTTCTCTAAAAATAAAAAATAAAAAAATAAAAATTTAAAAACATTTCAGCGCAGCATTTCTGCAGTCAGTGGGAGACAGGCATGAGCTGGAAGGGTGCTACACAGCAGAAGAACACCAACTCCTACTAGAATGGGATCTGGGTGGTTAGGTGGGCTCTTTCCTACAGTTGAGGTACCAGAGAAATGAGAAGTCATAACTAATCTCTTCCTTTCCTGGATAGAAGGCAGCACAGGTCACAATCTTGACTTTCCTGTTCCATGTGAATGTCCCCTTAACGTCCCTGCTCCCTGATTCCTTCCCAGAGGCTCAGAACACCCGTCACTGAACTTCCCAGGGCCCTGATTTTTCCTTTCCGTGGCTTGTCTGGACTGGGAAAGGTAGTGGGGCAGCCATCACGGGGAGTACATGAGAGAAGATATGGGCAGGAACTAGCAAATGTTCTTATGCACCGTGGCCAAGGGGAGCAAAATTAAATTCCAACATTGCCTGTGGTAACTTTGAAAGGCTGAGGTAATGTAGCTTGGAAGTGAAGCAGGTTTCTGGGGACAGACGTGACAACACTCAATCCAGCCCAGTTCAATTTCTTTGCGCTGAGGTAATTGGCAAGGCCTGGGAACTTCCTGGGACATTAGACTCCACCCCTGCCCATAAAGACCGTGTTTTTCAGAGAAGTCTGTAGGCCGTAGGGGAGCATCCTCAAATCTCTCAAAATCTTTATACTTAAGAAGAGCCATGCCCCCTAAACGCCTGGTGGAGAAGTTTGGAGAAAAAAAATAATCTAAGTCCTTGTTACTTCTCCACCCAGTTGTCAAGGAGCATAGGAGACCAGGAGGGCATATGCTTTCAAAAGGCACACCTGTTTCTCTGTAGGTGGCCTTTGTTTTAGTGGGACTAAGTGGACGTGAAGATGTCATTTGAAGCAGGTCCTTTGCAGGAGTTTACGCACAGCCTGAAAAACTCCCAGAGACATCACATGAGTATGCTTAGCTCCTGTCGAGTGATACTCTATTGCTCTACAGGGGAAAAGAAAGGCCTTCAAGTACCCGTGGTTTCTAGCCAAGTACGAGCAATTTGGCAAGTTTACCGGGGCAGGCTGCTAGATAATTCTTCTGAAAGTTGTCCTGGAATGGTGACAGCTTTGACTCTAATGGCCTTATCCAAGAAATCCCCAGAAGTCCCACACCATTGTGAACTCCACATTCCTCTTTTTGGAGCAGATAAATGATCCTGTCAAGAATCGACCCCATGGCTGCAAGGAGAAGAGAACAAAATTTTTAGTAGAAATTCAGTCATCACTTCACTCCTCTGCAAGAATGAAGGGGGGAAAAGGTGTTAGTGGCAAATAACCAAATATAATAGCTTCAGCTAGGTGAAACTCTTTATACATCTTGGAATTTTTGAAGCTAAGCTGTCTATGCCAAGATACACTTGGGCAATACAACCTGAGAAAACAAAGTTTTAAATAAAGCGTTCTGACATCTTTTTCTAATGACACATGCAATTTTGTAATATACCAAGCTTACGTCTTTCCTTCCAGCTTGGGAGAGTGCAACACCATATGTGTCTGGCCCTAAACCAGGAAGAAAGTTGGGCTTGGCCTCACCCTTAGATTCCCTGTAGCAGCTGATCCAGGAGGGCTAGATGCAGAGAGTTAATACATCACCCTCTTAAGCTGAGAGGTTTGAGGGACCGGTTCCCATTCCCTCGGTCTCTAAATTAGATACGACTTAGGCTGGAAATGGGCAATGCTGTTGCAAAGTCATTCTGGACTCGAATGAAGGTGGGATGAGTGATCCTTCATGCTTCAGAAGTTACTCAGGAAACCCAAAGTCACCTTTCGGTAGGGCGATCACAGCAAAATCTCCATTTTCTAGCTATGAGAGCCAAACTCAAAAGTTAATATGATTTTCTACAGTTTAAAACATTCTAATTAAATACCTGAATTTCTTTTTTGGCAAAAAGAAAGCAGAACATTTATTTCAGTCATAGAAATAACCGTATCTTTGGCTCGTATTAAAGACTGTTGGTCTCCCAAGCTCTGTTTGAAATTCACAACATGGGAATTTACAGAATTTTCATAAAAGCAATCGAAATTACAGCGTCTCCATGAACTCCCAGGGTGTACTTCTATTAACAAAAGATGTTTTGCTTTACTCACACCTGCTCAGTTCTCCGTGGGGGCTCAAGCGATACACATTCCAATTGAGCAGCGTCAATAAAATCAAATAAAAATTAAGTTCCAAGGAATGGAATGGAGATATGCGATATTACCACACAAAGTGCATTTGAAAAGAAGCTGAGCTATTGGAACTGGCTTTTTAAGTAGAAAATTGTTACAGGAAAATAGATTTTTCAACCATAAATCTTACAATTTTGACTGCGTTAAATTCTCTGACAACTTTAACACACCTTTCCTCTGTTTCTGCATGTGCGTGTATATGGGGGGGGGGCAGGGAAGGAGGACACAGGGGCAGGGGAGGCTGGGAAGAGGTCAGAGAAAAGGATAAAAGAGCTAACAAAATAGGAATTTTGTATTCCTCTTTGCATGTGACTGGACAGAATTGGGGAACTTTGACAAAGCCTGCCTAAATTAATGTGTTTATACTCATTAGATTAAGGTCTTACGAAAAGGAAACTCATGTTCTCTTTACACTAAGTCCATAACACCCCACTTCTCTTAAGAGGCCTTCTGTGTACTGGAAAATAAGGTAGGAACTTAATTCCCTCTAATTGCCAACACGCTCATGTTTTTACACAGTATCAATATCCCTAAGGTGGCGGTGGTGGTGTTCTGAGAGCCACAAAGCTCTCATGAAAGAACCCTCCATGTGCAGAGTATGACAGTAATCGTCACCCTCCCCTAACACCCTCCCCCCATGGACCACTAGAATTACAAGTAAAAGGCACTGTCCCTTGCCTGTAAAGAGATTACTCCTCTGGGGGAACAGAAACATGACAAATACACAACAGGAAAATGTTAGTTGTTGCGCGGGGAGTGTTTTGTCCTTTACAATTTTCTGGCTGCTTTTGAAAGATGGAGGCCCCTTCGAGGGGGCCCTTTGCAGAACGAAGTGTTGGGTGTGGGGGTGGAGGAGCAGGAAAGAGCTGTGTTGGATGGTGGGGAGAAGAGGGGAATAGAGGGGACTCCTAGAAGCAGGAAAGGCTGGCTCCAATCTTTGAAGGGGAAGAAAGGAGAGCAGGCTGAGGTCCCCTGTGGCTGAAGAGAAGAGCTGGGAGGGGAACAGAGACGTGCAATGGGAACTTCAGTGATTTTTCATTCATCAGTGAATTCACTTGTTCCAACATCTTTCCCGAGCACTTGCTGTGGGCCAGGCTTTATGCTACATGGTGGAGATGAAGCAGACCCGACCCTCGGGAAGCTTCAGTGAAGTATCTCACTTTTCACTGATCCCTTATGGAGAGAACTTTTCCCCTGGGGGAGGTAGGGAAGTGCTTTGAGACGTCGCCAAGACTGGCTCAGCATAAGACCATGGGAAGCTGCTAGCGAGGACTGCCACACCAGCCTTACTCATATTTTTGGGGGGTGGAGGAAGGGTGTCCAAAAAGGAAAAAGCCAATGAGTTCTCTCTTACTTGTCATAACCGCCTTGGGAACCAAGAATTGTAAGCATCTAAGTGTAGGAGGAACACGCACAGCTATTCAGGAACGTGGAGGGAAGGGATAATTTGCCTTGGATTGGGTTATAGTCACGTTGCAATGTGTTAAGGTGGTTCGCTTGTTCTTTCACCTTGGTCTGGAGCAGACTTTGGAGTTTAAACCTCCACAGCAGCTGTTCTCAATGGAGGTGCCCCGACAGCCTGGTATGTTGGAATGAGTTGTGAGAGGTGCAATAATTTCTTACTACTAATAAAGTTCCAAAAGTATGCAAAGGAAGCCACGAGAATTTTTTAAGTGAATATTATGAAAACTTGCATACTTAAAAACAGCCCCACCCCACCAAAACTCTCAATCTTCTCCATTGCTGTGACACATGTGACAGTTTATGTTTGTTTTTACAGGCATGACCTATGCGTGTGCCCCACTTGGTAGCTGGACTCTACTCCTTTCTTTCCCATTCAAGAAGGAAATACAAGGAAAGGAGAGAGATATTATTATAGGCATTATTGTTTCTTTTTTAAAAAAATATTCTGAAAGAGAGAGAGAGAGAGAGAGGGTGGGGAGGGGCAGAGAGAGAGAGACAGAGAGAATCCCAAGCAGGCTCCGCACTGTCAGCACAGAGCCGACCTTGGGGCTTGATCCCATGAACCATGAGATCATGACCTGAGCAGAGATCAAGAGGTGAAAGTTTAACCAACCGAGCCACCCAGGTGCCCCCTAGGCATTATTATTTCTTAAGGCTAATTCTGGGCTCAGTGGAAAGAGTACTGTGACTGACTGATGTTGTCAGCTGTGGATCTGGGAAAAGGGTGCAGCAGGACATTGGCAGGGAATTGCCATTTCTGAGTGAGAATATTTCTCTGAACCCCATGGTGTTGCAATTGATTAATTTGCCTTATGTTGTGGTCACCTATGTTGTCATCATGTCTACGGTTACATCTTACATAGTTTTGATTCACTCATATCATCCAGCTCAGCCAGGTCTTACACTACTGGGGACTCAAGATGCTGTTAGAATTCAGTTGACCTTATACACCATTTAGCTGAGTGCCCCTAACCTGTGTTATTAAGCAGCTTCACAAAGGTGACACACATGCACCTGTGTCCGTATAACCCTCAATATAAAGTACACAGAATATTTTTCTCTTCAATTGTATTGATAAAATAAAATAAATTGTGGCCAATACTAAAGATTGTATTCAACCAGAAATTCAGGGAACACATTATCAACTCTTTTTCAGAACCAATGCTTTTTCAGAACCATCAAGCCTTCATGTCTGCTTTATTGACTTGGTAAACATGGTCCAAAGGACCATGGAAATGGAAGCTGGGGCAGCATCTCATGGTCCTCATGCTAAAGATCATTTGGATGGAGGAGACTGGGGCCAAATTATATAAACTCAAGGCAGCCACTAGAAGTTGCTCTAAAAATAAATAAGGAAACAAACAAACAAGTAAACAGCCTGCTCAGAGTATTTTGTTGATAGTGACGTCTTTGTGAAAAGACCAGGTAAAGAAAAAAAAATCCAGTAATTGAAGGTTCTGGTAAGCCAGGGACAGATAATTCTAGGTTTTTCTATATCTAGCTGCCCAAACATGGGTAAGAGGTTAGAACTCTGAACCATCAAATATTTGGCATAATGTCCTTAGCTTGCAGATACTCAGCCTGCCTTAATTCACTCCCTTGCATTTCTGGCTCCTTAATGTTTCATTCTTCTAGCATTTGAAAACAGTCAGTCACCGCTTTGAATAAGGCAGCACCACCTGTCCAGCAAACTCACACCCACCTTGTAGAATCACATAAAGCAAGCAAATCAATAAAAATAATTACTATTACAAAATGTTTGAATGAAAAATTTTTTTTGAGAGGTAACATAATGTAGGGGTTGGAAGCATGAAATCTGGAGCCAGATTATCTAGGTTCAAATTCCAACTCCAACATTTACAAACCATGACCTTGGGCAAGCATTGAACCTCTGTGCTTCACCATTCTCATCTGTAAAAGCGGACAGGTTCAGAAAAGACCACATATGCTGGGATGTGGACAGGGTGTCTGGAAAGTAATTACAAGGCCTGGCTGGAACACCATGTCACCTGATAGAAAGTCATTAAAATCATCTTTATGTTGCCCTTTTCTAATCAATCAATTACAATTATTTTCTTTCTGAATATTGGGTTGACTCCCGTACATGCAAAGCTCTACTATGTATTGCTGTTCTCTAATTACACGAGTGAGGTCTGGTGCTCACCATGTGCACACCTAGAGAAAATCAATTCTCAAGCACACGTGGCCTTTCTAGCTACATGATGCACATTTAGCTTTTCAGTGATGACCAAATTCTAAAGTCTTCATGTCAGCCCGTTCTTTCAAGTGGCTCAAAACTAATTTCTCACAGGATAAGAGGAGATGTGGGTCTGGGGTCTGTTGCTGAAGGCAGAGTGACCCTGGGGGCCAGGCACTCTGGCATGAGAGCACCTACCAGAGAGAGGGTGAAGCCCGGCTCAGAGCAGCCGTGAAGCCCTGTGAGAAAGGGACAAAAGAAAAATGGATCGAAGGAAGGAAGCCAGGGGTCAGCCTGATGGAAACAGTATGGGACCACAGGTCAAAGGAGCAGGAAACAGGTCTAGGGCCGTGACCTGGGACAATCAGGACCATCTGGGGAGGGGAAGTGGCCAGCAAGATGGACTGAGGCAGAACCTTTAGGATGCAGTCCGGGAGCACATAGGAGATGCCGGGTGCCTTGGGAATCGGTGCCAACCTGTGATGTGGGAATGGGCCTGCTAGCTTAAAAGTTTGCAAATGACTTGAAGGTCCTCTGAGGTGCAGTATTTACGCCATGAATAGTCTAAAATTCCATTTCTTCAGAAACCTCACAGACCTTTTGAAGTTTGAGACTGAAGTGAGCAGGCCCAGGAGTTAAACTCTGACACCTTACCTTCTCCAGGCCTCATGCCTTAGTTGAGGATGCCTCTGGGGCAAAACTCTTTTAAAGTGAAATTATGTTCGGAGCACCTGGGTGGCTCATTTGGTTAAGTGTCCAACTCGGTTTCGGCTCAGGTCACGGCATCACGGTCTGTGGGTTCGAGCCCTGCGTCAGGCTCTGCACTGACAGCTTGGAGCCTGGTTGGGGTTCTCTCCTTCTCTCCACCCCTCCACCCCTCTCAACATAAATAAATAAACTTAAAAAAAATAAATGAAATGAAATTATGTTCAGGAGATACATGAGCAACATCGGTGGGCATCACAGAGCTGAATGACCAAAGTTGAGTTTATATCCAAGAATGCAGTTGTACAAAGCTGAAGTTGCACAGGCCAACCTCATGCCAATCCAGGGCCTTTATTCCTTTCCTTCCCCCTTTCCCCTTCTTGTGGCCAGCGCCATCCTGCCTTCCAAACCACTCACCGTATGAATAATAATAGCAACAGCTGCACCTATGTATGTATGGAATTGTAGCCTGTGCTGGCTCCTTTACACATAATAGATGATTTAATCCTTGCAGCAATCCCAAGAGTAAGTGTTATTGTTGTCCCCATCTTATGGATGAGGAAACTGAGACTCATGAAGATTAAGCAACATGCACAAGGTCACTTAACAGGCAATTGGCAGTTATGGGAATTAAATCCAAGTCTGTTTTTTTTTTTAAGTTTATTTGTATATTTTGAGAGAGAGAGAGAGAAAATGAGGTGAGGGTAGAGAGAGAAAGAGAGAGAGAATCCCAAGCAGGCTCCACACTGTCCGTGCGGAGCCCACTCTCGGGCTCCATCTCATGAACTGTGAGATCATGACCTGAGCCAAAATCAAGGGTCGGCTGCTTAACCAACTGAGCCACCCAGGCACTCCTGCAAGTCTGACACCAAAGCCCAAGCTTTTTACCACTCTTCTCAGGTTCCAATAAGAATGGATTACAGCTAAGGGCACCTGGGTGATTCAGTCAATTGACTGTCCAACTTTGGCTCAGTTCATGATTTCATGGTTTGTGAATTTGAGCCCCATGTTGGGGAGCCTGCTTTGAATCCTCTGTCCCCCTCTCTGTGCCTCTCCTCTGCTTGTGCTCTCTCTGTCTCTCAAAAATAAATAAACATTAAAAAAAAAAAAAAAGGAATGGATTACAGCTACTGATGGATTCATTACACCCAGTGAACATAAGTTTCAGGCAAGATGCTACTACTCTCAGGATTCACATGTGAAGATGTTTTATCTTCAACTGTAGAACAAAAGTTTGTGTCCCAAGTTAAAAGGAGGGAGGCGGCAGGAAGGAGGGGCTGGGTGATAGAATGGATGGAACTGTAGAAGGCCAGTTGAATCGATTATCTTTTTAGCATTGACTGGAGTAGGTGATCTGAAAAGATCCGTAGGCTCTGACCCACTTCTTCCAGAGATCCGGGCAGAGGACCAGCTCAGGGCTGCCCGGGCCCACTGCCAAAACTATTTTCAGAACTTGCACATATTTGGCCAACTTTCTTATCAACTTACCCTGTGGCCTGGAACCCCATGAGACCTAAGACAGATGCGTACTTGGACGCTTTTCCTCCCGCTGTCCATCCTCTGTCCTCCCTCTGAACCCTTCCCCTTCCTCCGGCCTTTTCCTCAACTGGCCCATGTGACGCTGCTGCTAACAATAACAGCAAACACTTCCATTACATTTACTATCCAAACACTCAACACATCTCAACTCCTTCGATTCTATTTTCCTAAGCGTTGTAGATTTTTTTTTCCCTTAATAATCCTCTCTTTGCTGTCATCCCAAAGTGCATTCTTAGGTTCCTTATGTCATTTCTTACTTCTGATGACAATGTTTTTGACAACAAAGCATGTCACTAGAATGAGTCCTTTGTCAACAGAGGAACGGTGTTAACCTCTCTCCCAAGTTCTTCTGTCACCCCTGCTTTGCCCCTCCGCCCTCCCACTCACCTCTCAGGCACCCTGCTTTTACATGTGTCACATTTTCCAGGGCTTTCCAGGTGCTTGCCTGTGAATTAGCTTCTATTTTCCCCCACTACCTGTTTTTCCTCTCAACCACGTATTTGCAGTATTGGGACCGTCCTTCAAAATTAGCTCCAAATGTGGCTCCTCCTATTTATTTATCTTTAAGGGATAAGGTCAGCAGCCCTGAAACCTGATGCTGGCCACAAACATGGTCTCCTCTCCCCACTCTCTGGCTCTGCTGTTGTCTAACATGTAAATTGGGAAGAACCATAAAGCAGTCACAGTTGTACCCCACACCCTGCAACACCTCACACGGAGGAAGGTCCACGGACCACATTGAGGCTGCAGCCTGTCTTCTCCACTTCCCTTCCACACCTTTGAGAGAAAAGAAAAGCACCCAACAGACTTCCACGGACCTTGCAGGGCCAAGGGATGAAACAAAGAAAATACCTTTACCGCACACCGTAAGTCACTGTGAGATACGTGCCATCATTTTCCTGGTTTTGATAAGTAGGAGGTGCGCTGAAATTAGGGGTCATAAATTTGGGCGCTGAAAGGAGATGACTTAGATTTAATAGCACAAACTGCTACATGAAATCTGTCTTATTAAAGTTAATTAAAGGAAGTGGAAATGGTCATCTATTACCAGAATCTAGCTCTCTGAGGAAGAGCTTGTGAATACAAATTTACAAATGAATGTACAGATTTGGTTGTAGGTACACTACAATATGTGTGTAGATATACAGCGTGTGTCTGTATTTACATTTGTATATAAATGTTTTGGGTCTTCTGATTCAAAACAATGAGACCCAAAAACATTTTTTTTTGACTTGTTAATTTATTCCAAGAATATTATAAAGGTATAGAATCAAACAACACATCATTGTGTGGTCAATGTATACTATTATTGTAAAGACTCAAAATGCTTTGGAAAAGGTAAAGTGGCTTTTGCGTATAGTCTGTCATGAGTTTTGTATTTGCATCAAGCTCTTTATTTTTTATCTTCAGGACTCACCAACTGAATGGATCCCGGCTTTCACTGCTTACTCCCACGGCTTTCAGAGAGATGGGGCCAAGACGTGGGTAGGACTCCTCCTAATAGTTTCTGCTCTTATAGAGGGCTAAGCTCTTGGGGTGCAGGAGCTCAAAAAAACAATTAAAGGTGAAGAGAGAAGGAAGAAAGGAGCTTCTTCAACCGAGTTGCCTAAACCAAAAACGTAGCCTTTGAGCCATACCGAAAAGTTTGCATATCAAATCACTATATATTCTAGCTTAGAATGTTAGCAAAAGGGTTAACATGGATCTTAATTGCTATAAGCTACACGAGAAAGCATTTGTTTATTTGTTCATAAAATCAGGAGCGAAGGCAATGTCTTGAATGGAATGAGGGCACCGTCTGTGGATGTGGTAGGCGATAGCCATTTGTACCGCTAGTTGTATTTTTACGTTCTGGACGTAGCAGCACAAACTGAGACGACGAGCTTGAAAAGCATTTTGCCAATGTGCCTTAGAGTCATAACGCTTTTATCCTATTCTTTGACACAGAGAGTATTAGTCTTTTGAGAACTTATCCTAAGAGAAAGGAAAACCAAATGCACGATTTCCATTGCATCTTTACTTTCGAAAGCAAAATCTTGGCCATAAACTGGAATGTTCAGGAATAAGGAAATGATTAAGTAAATGAGGTACAACCACCGTGTGAAAGACGGTGCAACCATTTAAGATATAGGCTGTGTAGTCACATCCAAAATAAAGCTTTGAAGGTATGGGTTCCTTACTAAGCTACTGTCCCCCATCTGGGAACCCACTTTGCTCCGTGGTGCTGGGAGACGGAACTTTGCAAACTCATTTCTGCTATGCCTGCTGGCTCCCTATTGGATCCCAATAGGGTGCCCTGGAGGGAGCATGAAGGCAAGAGTGGGGAGAAGGGCAGGAGGCTTCCCTAGTGCTTCCTGTCTCATCAGTTACCCCGCCAGTGGCCCTGAACTCTGGACAGTGGCAGTTGATTTCACCAGTAGTTGGCTCTAGTTTCTGTTTGCCCACGCCCCATCACCCCTCCTTTCAGAACTATGAGTGGAGCCCTGGTGGGGTGCCATCCCTGAGGTTTGTGTCCCAATTTTGCTGCCCCTCCCCCAAGCTTCTAGGTTCTGATTACCTTGACCGTTTCTCTTTGTTCCTCCAGCCCTAGGGGTAGTAGCTGCTTCCTGCACTGACCATGTCTGTTTTATTTCAGAGTCTCCTTTATGTGTCTTCAGTGCTCCAATACCTGTTTACCTAGTTTCTTATATTAATCCTTTGGGCTAAGTCATTAGTGTTGTTTCGACTTTCCTGACCGGTTAGAAAAGTCATGAAATATAGTTGTATGTATACTGAATGAAACCATATGAAATTATGTAAAAACAAACATATAGGGAACATTATTGGAAATTTACCAAAATCCTAACGGTGGTTGTATTAGAGAGTTAGTCTTAGGAGTGATTTTCTTTTTCTCCCTTCATCCCTGTTTTCTGGATTTCTTGGTAATGTAGTTACATTACTTTCATAGTAAAAGTATACATTTATATGTAAAAGAGGATTTGATTCCCAGTGAAAGAGTACGTAGCCTGAAGAGAGCTTGGCCTATAAAACCAGATGAATTATAATCTGAGTAATGGAAAGTGATTGCAAATGTGACCCCGATTCCACTGGGGTATCTTTTGAAAAAGAGGAGCAGTACAGGAAGACTAGAGTGAAGTCAGTGATATCACAGCTGTCTGAGAAGGGACAATGGTATATAATTCCTAAATAACAAAACGAGAAGGTTGATGTGACTCTCTAGCAAATTCTACAGCAGCCTACTACACAGAGGACTCAACACTGGGAGGAAGCCTGGATTTATAGAGATCAGATGATGCCAAATTCACTTCATTCCCTTCTTTGTTGATCCTATATTTATTTATTTAGCTATTCATTCATTTGTAAACATTTATTACATACCTACTATGTTCTAGGAACTGTCTTGGCAATGAAGAGAGAACGATTACCTGCTAGAGAGACAGACAGGTATGTGACATTTAAATGCTGTTGACATATAGCCTAGGAAACAAATCAGTCTAATTTAAGCTTTTAATTTTGTCCAATAATATGCAAAACAGACATCTGTACTTCATACCTGAGCCTCACGCAGCCCTTTCCCCCACCCCCACTTCTGCAGGGGGGATTAGGTTACAGGGACTGGGGATGACTAGGGAGAGCGGTTGGGATACGGCAGAGATTGGCATGGGTGGGAGTAAGGGAAGGTTCAGGGGTGGGGTAGGGTTAGGCACCATCTGGCAGGCAAAACACATAAAACCAGGCAGCATATGTTTTTCACACTTGCTCATCACAGCAGGGGCCATCAATCATTCTAAATAAGATGTCTGCTCATTCTCTTGATTTCACATGAATCTTGAGTGGTCCACATATCAGATTCTCTTAATTCTCCCTTAAAGTTGCAGTGGTCAAATGCATTTACTCTCCAATAATTAACAGATTTTGCTG
This sequence comes from Panthera onca, assembly GCF_046562875.1. NCBI lineage: Eukaryota > Metazoa > Chordata > Mammalia > Carnivora > Felidae > Panthera > Panthera onca. Next base: position 27,980,251 of record NC_138345.1, read on the forward strand.
TTTAGTAATGGGACTCACTCCACTTTCAATAAGGACATTCTTGCCTTTTTGGTTTTCTTTCTGATTTGGTTGTCCTTGTTGATTTAGTGTACATAGAACATCAGAGTAGGGGGATATTTTGTCCATACTATGATCCTCTATTCTCAGCTCTAGACTAAAAAATTACTAGCTTTTTTTTTTTGTACTCTCTGTTGTATGCATACATCTTAGCTAATACTCAAAAACTCCATTATAATGATGGTTGAGAGGGAAAAGCTAAAACTTCTTAGAGGATAACCCATATACAGAATTTCATCTCTCTTTATTATTTTTCCCTCCAATGATAAAGAAATCATACCCATAAAAATTACAAGCCATATGGAAATGAATGAAGTGGATGGTGAAGTTTTCCCACCATTAGCAGTAGAGGGTGTGGGAGAGGGAATAAGGGAGAAGGTTTGGCTGAGCATGACACTTGGTAACTCATAGTGATTTTATTTTTTTGCAATGGCTAAATTGATAGGGCTACATCAAAATACTCTTCTCTAAGGCAGGCAAGATTCCCAAGCAAATATTGGTAATAAAATGTGGTAGACTCCAGTGGAAGATCAAGAAGAAAGCGGTGAGCATCAGGGCAGAGTGACAGAAGAGAGTGGGGTGGGTGTAAAGCTGAAGGTTGAGGCTAAATCATGGCTCCATGTTACCAGCCTTAGCATTAAACAACAAAACAACAACTAATTCACTTATACCCACACTGTATTTCAAAACATATAATGTGATCTATTAAAATGTGTGCAGTACAAGAAGAGAATGTAAAAATGAGTAAGTTGTGAACATGGGACAAAAGGATTAGGGTAGGTAGGAAAAATAAGATTAACCCATGAGTAACGTTGATCCAAAATCAATATGTATTCAAGTAATATACATAAATATTTATAGGCGTTCCTATGCATTTGCCAAAAAATAGACTACAAGTCCAGTTCCAAGTTTCAGGCACACATTTACAAAAACAGAGAACTCAGATCACATTGTCAATTACTTAATTACTTAATTAATTTTCTTAATTATTTAATTAGTTAAATACACAAACCAATTGCCCAAGTAAAGCACAACTCCTCCCGGGATTGATACTTGAGGGAATTTTTTTCCCCATGGGTCTTCAAAAAGAAGGCCCTGAGTAATATGTGATAAGTCTCCCACTGCCTTTGAAAGTGAAAAAGGCAATGAGTGTTGTGAAGATGTTTCCTCTATCAGCTGTCAAGAGGGCTGCATCCACCCTTCTGGTCCCACAACCACGTTCACACCAAGACTGTCATCCCTTGAGCTGCTACCAATGCCAGTCAGTGACTGAGCACAGCAGAGAGGGGAGTTACTGTGATAGCCAGGGATCCTGCTCGCATGGAGTTTCCATTCTAGTGGCAAAAGGCAGTCTATAAACAAGAGGACAAACATGTAACTGAAGTGGTTTTCCTATGGTAATTAATACTCTGAAGGAAACAAAACAGAGCGAGGTGATGAAAAAGAATGAGGGAAGACTACTTTAGATCAAGCAGTCAGGGGTGGCCTCATTTATTAAGCATGTAGCTAAATGTTGGAGGCCTGTGTGACGGAGTCATGGGGGACAAGGGGTTGGGTGTTCAAGGACTGAACGGGTTCGTGTGTGCCTACTGGAGAGAGCTCAGAACAGTTGGAAAGGCTCACATCAGCACTGTAGGCAGGGGTGAGGCAGGGGTTTCTGGGAAGGAGCTCAGATTTTATGCTAAGTGTGACAGGTAAATTAAAGGACTATTTCTAATTTTAGGGGCCTTACAGACCTCCTAAAACATATACATAGGATATAAAATCAAATTTTAAATGGAAATGCCTATGTGTTAGGCAATTTTCCATAAATATCATCTCTCTTTTTAACAAATAAAGTTTACCACTTTTGAAAACATGCTACATCTTTACTGTAAATAAAAGTGTTAAATATACAGAAAAATACAAAGAAGGTAAAATCATCTTAAATTGCACTACATAGAAGTGACTATTGATAATATTGGATAAACATCCTCATGTTATTATTTAACATCCCTCAAGTTAATTTCATATTAATATAAATACATGTACGTGTATACTTGTATATATACTACATACATTTATCACTAGACATTTTGTCACTCCTCAACATGTTTTGGACATATAAGATATTTAATTGATTCTAAAACGCCTTATTTTTATTAATTCTTTTTAATGTTTATTTATTTTTGAGAGACAGAGAGAGAGACAGAGTGCAAGTGGGAGAAGGGTAGAGAGAGAGGGAGACATAGAATCTGAAGCAGGCTCCAGGTTCTGAGCTGTCAGCACACAGCCCAACAAGGGGCTCAACTTCACAAACTGTGAGATCATGACCTGAGCCGAAGTCAGACACTTAACCAACTGAGCCACCCAGGCACCCCTCTTAAACGCTCTTTTTAAAAAACAATTTGCACCCCTGGAATGAGGCTGCATCTGAACAAATCGTGATGCCTGACCAGGCAGCCGTTGTAGACACATTCACAAAACCGTCAAAACATTCAGAATGGGTGTTAATGGATTAGGAGAAAATTCATGAGCAAGAGGTGAGTTTTCTTTTAACTGTTGGGAGCAACATCATTGAGGGAGGAGTGTGGGAGTTTTGTTGGAGGTAAATATGAAGTGGTTTATCAATATTCCTCAAGCACAAGTCCAAAATTGGCCAATTCTACGTAACTGCAAAGCCAACTGAGGACCCCAATGCCTTTCTCTCTTTTGTGCATTCTTAAGAAACTCAGCATCCAGACACTCTTGATGGCTTCAAAAAATACCTGGACATTGACACGTCTGAGTTAATAAGCATTCAGAAGAGTTGGACTCTAAATACGAAGATGTTCCAGAAACATATTAATTTATCATGCTTATATATTTTTTTCAGGAATGCATTAAGAGTAATGTATAAAAATATGCCAAAATGTAAAGGAGCTAATAAGTATAAAGTAAAAATTCTAGATAACAGGAGAGCACTGTCTTTTAATTGACAGCACTTATTTTTCTTAGTATCATAAAATAATGATGCGTTTTGAAAATGATGGTATCTCAGATTTGATGAAATACAGTAGACTCTCCTTCTTCCATTTTAAGCTTGTTTCCTATTCCGCTGGGTGTTATATTCCATAATTGATGGGACCAGCCCTCTATTAATGGACATTTGGGTCACTCCAATTTTTCACCGTGATAAACAATGCTGCAGCAAATATTCTTGTGCATACATCTTTTACACTTGCATGATTTTCTCTTTAGGGCAATAAACCAAAATTTTGATAAGCGTCAAGTAGCAGGGATATTAAAATGATACACCCTGACTGGTTGTGCCTGAGGTGCCAGGGAAGAGCAGACCCAGAACCTGAAGAGTCAGCGAGCTGTGGCAGGGGGCGGTTATCGCTTGTGGAAACCCAGAATGTGGACCAGGGCTTGCCCTGCCTGGAAGCCAGTCCGCTTCTTTTTGGAGCAGACTAGAGGGGGAAACTGCAGGCAGGAAAAAACTGCCTGGCCATTCATTCATTGCTACTCTGTGCCAGCTATTGTGACAAATGCTAAGTGACGAGACAGAAATGGTCCCTGCCCTGTGAGAGATGACTATACTGTGTAAGCCATGCTAAGAACTTTGAATTTGATCCTCCAAAGTATTTTGTTTGTTCATTTGTTTTGAATCCCCAAATCCTTAAAAGACTTGAGGAAGAGAAATGTCACAATCAGATTGATTTAGTTTCTCTGAATCAAAATGCTTGACATTTGATATAGTTGAACAGGTGGCAGGAACGGGAGCCCACCATTGGGACCCATCTGTCTGAAGGCAGGGAATCTTCCTGGAGCTTTTGAACCAACTGTACTATATGGGGAAATGTTGCTGAGAACTTCAGAAAACAGAGGTGGGAGGTGAGGAGCTCCTTCTCTTTCACAATCCATCACGTTTGAGTGCAGCTGATCTGGATTTGGAAAGCTCGAAAAAGAAGACTTCCAGATGGCACGCAGGACTGAGCCGCCATGGCACTCCTTATATGTACTCCTTGGTTAACTTGGCCCTACCACCTCTTGTCCCTGCCTCTGTCTACACTGTTCTTCTTACTTGGGCAACGCTTCTTCCTCTTGGTCTGGCTAACTCAGGCTGATCTTGAAGTCTCAGGTATAACGCCATTTACTCCAAGAAACAACCTCCTAGGCTAGGCCAGGGGCTGGTACTATGTCTCCCTTGGCACAGTATGACCTCTATCACTGTTTACATAGCACACTTTAGAAAACTCGCCTCGAGGGCTGCCACCTCTGTAGTTGGACAGGTCATGCCTTGCAGTGGGGCACCCTTTATACTGTACTCTATGTGACAAATGTCCCCTGAAGTTGTCCAGTGCACACTCTGTGTGGCTGTACGTGTCTGCCCTGATTGCTTATTTTACTATAAGTCTTCCCCATTAGATTGTCAACTCCGGAAAGTCCTGGACCATGTCTTCTTGCTCGTGATTTTATTCCCTGCCCCCCCACCCCCAGCTAGTAACTATTAGTACTTAAAGTTTTCTTTTTTTTTTTTCTTTTTTCTTTCTTTCTTTATTTTGAGGGGGGAGAGAAGAGGGGAAGAGAGAAAGAGGAAGAGAGAGAAACCCAAGCAGGCTCCACACTGTCAGCGCACATCTTGATGAAGGGCTTGATCCCATGAACTGTGAGATCATGACCTGAGCCGAAATCAAGAGTCACATGCTTAACCAACTGAGCCACTCAGGAGCCCTTATTTATTTATTTATTTGAGAGAGAGAGAGAGAGAGAGAGAGAGAGAGAGAAGGAGAGGGAGAATCTTAAGCAGGCTCCACGCTCAGCACAAAGCCAGATACAGTTCAATCCCACGACCGTGGGATCATGACCTGAGCCAAAACCAAGAGTCTGATGCTCAACTGACTGAGCCACCCACGTGCCCCAGTACTTAATGTTTTCTAATTAAAATAACAAATCTATCCTTGTTAATGCATATAACCTTCCCATTTGGATTTATCATACCTAATTTTTTCCAAGGCATTGTGTTTGTAATTAGACCTAAATTGGTAAGATCCTCACCGGTGTCTTTCCATTTTTGTTTTATATCCTGCTTGCATTAACATGATCAGAATGTTTCCTTCTCTATTACTTAATAACTTTTATCAAAATACTCACTGGAAGGGCAAGCCTCACAATTGCACAAACATGAGCTAAGACCAGTTTTAAGGACTCAGCAATCCACTGAGAGAGGATGAAAGGAGAAACTTCTCCCATAAGGGAGCTGACAGCCAGTCTAATGGAAAAAGTTCCACCCAACAACATAGGCCTCCCCCTCAGTGGCCCCCTGCCCTCCCCATCTACAAGAGAGTCTGGCAAATGAAATCTTTCTTTGGGCACGTTGCTGGTAATAAGCAAGAATAGACACTGAACAGGCAACCAGTGCTCATGACACAAACTCTAAAAGAAGTTTCTGTCAAATGCTGAAATTAAGGCAATTAAACACTTTCTACTCATCCAGCTCAGAATACCTACCTATAAAATAAAAGCTATCCTGAGGGCTGGGTATCTATTGTGCTGGCCACTAGGGTTGAATAAAAGCAAATCATGCCTACACCTATTTTCCCAGAGGTCCGGCATATACATAATTTTGGAGAAAATTTCCATCTTGCTGAACACAACTATCTTGGAAACAGTGACCCCAAAGGAGAAACTCCCCACTTCCCTCATTGCTTCAGGAAGGACCCAGTTCCAGCTTTAGCAGTTATTCCCCAGAGATCCTTAAAGGCAAATGATATATGGGAACAGAAAAGATAATGTCCCCCGTTAAAAGGACAAGGTAAGAATTCAGAAAAATCGTGTCCTGCTTCCTCCTGTAACTCAAGCAAGCTACTTTCATAGTTAAAGCAAACTCCACTGTCACTCTCTCCCCCACTAAAAAAGTCCTGTATATAGAACACCCAGGAAGAAAAGGAGAAGAAGATGTGTTAAAAGAAACTTCCAAACATTGGTTTGGAGAAAGTGGCAAGATGCTCAATGGGTTAGATGGCACCTGGAAATATGGAACTATGATTTGCTGACTGAAAATGGATTTGTTGGCTAACAGCCAGAGGAGGAGGAGTACGGAAACACAACAAATTCTTGGAGGGTTTCTTTCATGACTGGTCACCTTCCTGGCTATATAAAATAAACAGAATCAAACCCTTTGTAGTCAACCCATGTCTTCAAGAACTCAATCAATGAATAATGAAAAATGTCTATACATTTGAAAGGTAAGAGGAATAATATGCAACTAAGAAACACACAATGAAAATGATCTGAACTGATAAATCTTTGGCATAAAACATGCTAAAGAAGTGTGTAAATACGTCATTATTTGCAGTATAATTGAGGAATGTTTTCTTCCATCTGAAATTAAATTTTGCAATTTAAAACGATCTGATGAAAAGGCCATTTATTCAATAAGAAAGCTATTTCTTTACAACATTAATCATCTTAAACTCATGGTCTCTCCAGGGGGATAACCCCACTTTGCTTTTCCATTGATATTATCTTTAACAGGAAATAAATGACTATGCTAGAGTTGTATCCTCACTGATACTGTTAGATGGAACTTAGGAATATGACGGACTTTATGACTTCCCTATGGGCGTCATAATCACCAAACAATGGCATTTTCTTTGAGTGCGATGAAAACTACATTAATGAAAACAATCAGGCTGCAGTGTACTTCAGTGCTGATGGAATTCAAGGAAAAAGACTCATTTGTGAGTTGCTTACATAATTGGAAGATTTTGACTGATATTCACTACCGTAATGATGACAGACTTAATTTCCAGAATTTCACATAACAATTGTAACATGTTGAGAAAAATGAATAATCCTTACTCTTTTAGACACCCAGATATGCATTAAGTATTTTTAATAATACTCTGAAATCTAACACTATTTGAAGTTATCGATTGAGTCTTTGCTCTGGCAAAAACTGTGTCATCAGAGGAATTCTTTATGCATCTTTGTGCATAGTGAAATACACATTTGCTACATATTTTAGTATTTTCCCTTTCCTCCCACGGCAGAGATGACACACAGATGGCACCAGGACCTTGTCCTTCCATGGCAGACATCACTAATCCATCTCGCACACACGTTTGCTGAGCCCAGACCAGCTTTCTCAGCATGCCACTTCTGTGAACTGCCCAGTTCGTGCTCGGATGAAACCCATTTGTGATTCCTATCCCAGAAAGTAGCTCTACCTTCCTGGTTTAAAAAACTAGCTAAGTTCCGTATATGCAACTGTATATGAAATGCTTTTTTATTACTATCAAAAATAGGTTTCTCCACAGGCTATTGTGAAATCAGATGTGATGTAGACATAACTAAAACACCATCAATCTTTTAGGTTCACACATGTAGAAGATAAAAGATGATTAAAGCAACGGTCAGTCTACTAATTTATAAAAGTCTGGGTGATACTTTTTATAAATATATTTTTATATGACAGGGCAAACCTGTAAGTACAATAAGTTATTGATCGGTAAAATATTATTATCTGGGAGACTGATTACACTTCAACACTGCCCTTTTGCCACAGTGGTAGCTACCACAGCATCCAACACCTTCAAAGATTACCTAGGAAGTTTTGTTTATGTTCACATAAAACGTGAAATGATTTTGTTAATAAGGTAAGTCGAGTCAGCAAAAACATAGCTTCTGGTGCCATGCTTTGTAACGCCTTTGTCCTCAAGTCCATTCTCAAGCAGTCTTCCCCTGAAAGGGTAAGGTCCAGCTCTTAACATCCATCAGCCACAGTTGCCGTGATCGTTATTTCTTTCCATCAAAATAGTTGAATCGAAAGACCAAGGTTACTGAAAGCTTACTCAGGCGGCAGGGAAATAAACCCAAATATGACAGGAAGATTTCTCAGCTGCTTCTTCCATCCTTCACCTGGGGGCCATTTGCTTCTCGTGATGTGAAAGAAGCTGGCAGGCAGGAGCCCTGCACAGCTGCCTGCTCCACCCGGCCTGCCAGGGGCAACCTGCCGTCTACCGACCCACTGTGTCTTTTTCTCCTCACGATCTCTTCTCTCTTGAATCCCAGAGAGCAACGACATGGACAAGGGAGACATGTGTTAGCTTCAGAAAAGGACTTGTGTAAAACGGAAAGGCAAAAATCTATCATATCTATTGTACATGCTGGATGTAAGCCGACTCTTTAAGGTGAGAATAAAACACAAGACACCTGGGTAGCTCAGTCGGTTAAGCTTCCGACTCTTGATCTCGGCTCGGGTCTTGATCTCACGGTTCTTGAGTTGGAGTCTTTCATGGGGCTCTGCGCTGACAGTGTGGAGCCTGCTTGGGAGTCAGTCTCTCTCTCTCTCTCTCTCTCTCTCTCTCTCTCTCTCTCTCCTTCTCTCTCTGCCCCTCTCTTGTTCACTCTCTCGGTCTCTCAAAATAAATAAGTGAACTAAAGAAAAAACATTTAATTTAAAAAAAGGTGAAAACAAAACACAAAGCTTCTTTCCAATTGCAGTCAAGTTGGGAGCTAATTCAAGTCGCTGAATTCTCTGCCTTTTCTACTACAGGAGCATAAAGTCAACTAAGGGCAGAGGACCCTCCCTGCCCGCTGTCCCAGGTGTGCCACAAAACCAGCTGTCAGGCCAAGCTGATGGGATTGCTAAGGGGGAAGGGGCACGAAATGGGGGTCAGCCTACCCACTCGCACTGGTGGGGGATTTAGCAGGATGTGGCATGCTTTCATACCTGTGAGATGGAGTGACGGTGCTCTCACTGCTGGCCTCAAAGCACTAAGAGAGAGAAGAGGGAAAAGAAATGACCTAATGGATGTGTAAGTGCTGTGTCATTCTGAAGAGTCCCCAAGGAGCTTCAGCAGCATTGATATTTTTTATTATTGTCATCCTCATCATCTTGTGTTTGGTAGACGTCAGAAAAGGCAGTTCTCTGGATTCAAACAATATGAAAGAGACTTAGATAAGGTGCAATATTGTCAAATTCACCTTTTAGTTAATTTCCAACTACCGCCTACCCCTGGTTTTCAATATTGGCTCAGCATTCAGAATCAATTGTAGGCTTGGGTGTGTTAAAAACATACATTAAAACAAACAAACAAACAAAAAAAAACCAAAAATGATGTCATGCGCGAGCTTTATCCCAGGACTGGATAGGACCCAGTTGTTTTCTATTTTTAAAAATTCTCCCAGTAATTCTGATGCCTAGCCAAATGTGACAACCACATGCACATGCACATGGTGATCCAGGGCGACTGTAGCCCCTCACATTCCCCTGAGGCCCCAAATTTCTTCCAAGCAAGTCTGGGTAGAATGGGCAGTGATGCCATAAGATTCCATTGGCAGAGAATTTTCTTCTTCTTTTTTTATTTTTATTTTTTTTAACGTATTTACTTTTGAGAGAGAGAGACAGATTCAGAGACAGAGTGCAAACAGGGGCGGGGCAGAGAGAGAGAGAGAGAGAGAGAGAGAGAGAGAGACAGAATCCAAAGCAGGCTCCAGGCTCTGAGCTGTCAGCACAGAGCCTGATGCAGGGCGTGAACTCACGATGGTGAGATCATGACCTGAGCTGAAGTCGGATGCTAAACTGACTGAGCCACCCAGGCGCCCCTCTTCTTCTTCTTTTTTAAAGTTTTTATTTATTTTGAGAGAGAGCGGGAGAGAGAGACTCACAAGCAGGCTCTGCACTGCCAGCATGGAGCCCCATGTAGGGCTCGAACTCATGAACCGCAAGATCATGACCTGAGTGGAAATTAAGAGTCAGACACTTAACCGACTGAGCCACCCAGGCATCCCAACAGAGACTTTCCTTCTGCCTTGGCCTCTCTCTCCTTCCATTCCTCACCTTCCCAGGAAAAAACGGTGACCTGACTAATCCAAACGTTTCTCCTGCTCCCCATCCCACCTCCTCTTTCTTTAATTAATTCTGATGATGAGTTGGAACAGGAGCCACCTGAAGTGAGATGTTGGCTCCATTTCTCAGCATCTAATATCTGACATAATCACAATGTATAGTGTAATGGCTAATGAAACCCCGAACAAAATTTATTATACTAAAAGATAGAAGCGTGCATTTAAAATAAGTGCCCGAGATTACATTTTGCTGAATTCCAATTTTAAACTCAGCATTGAATTTATGTGGGTTTTTTTTTCCCCCAGGTAATGACTGCATTAGCAAAGGACGGATACTTTGATTCCTACTAATCCATTTCTCTTGGGTTAAAATACTTTATTATTTTAAATTGTTTCTCTCAAACTTACCCAGTCGTTGGCGGGTGTAATTGTGACAGGGTTAATTCTAATCAGCTCAATTCTAGACAAAGATTTTTGTGACTCTGTAAACACTTGCTTTTTTTTTTTTTTTTTTATCTAAGAACTCAGTTTAAATTAAATTAATCTTTACAAACTTTTGCTATTAAAATCCTCTCAGGTTGGTACAGGTAAGACCATCAAACTGATTGCTGACATCTAGAATGTTGTTGTTCTTTTCATTTCCCTTAAGTTTTTCAGCACGTTCATACAGTAATATTTCCCAGCTGGTAAGGGACCCAGCTTCTGGAAGAGGAAAAAGCAAGAAACACAGCCTAGCTCCCCAGCTGCATGTGATTACGTTATTCCCAATTCACAGGAAATGAACAATCATTTAGTCTTGACAGGTACATCCAGAAACTCCTGTCTTCCTTTTCAACCTGAAAAAAATAAATAAATAAATAAAAATCAGGGTCTACAGAAGTTAAGCATTAGCCTTTAAAGTATGCTTCATATTTTTTGCCAATGTTATGAGGATATCTTGTGAAAGCTTTTGAAAACACTCTGGGAAAATGCTGCCAACAGCCTTAGAAACCTGGGAGGAAGAAAATAATCATCCAAAATACTTTCTGTTCATGAAGATATGTAACTTAGCGGTCCCTTGTGAGCTGGTGAAGTTTAGACATATGTGATGGTAATTGGGGTGCGACCCAAATGGCCTTTTTAGTAGACTATTAGACTTAACACAAAAGCAAAGATGTCAGCGGTAAATGGCCCTCTGAATCAGTTCTAGGATGAACTAAAAGCAATTACAAATATGTTAGGAAGGGTTTTTTCCCCCTTTATCCTGATGGATTTGTCCCTCGATTGAAAATATTTCCATTTTCTGAACACAGTTTTCCAATGGAGAAATGCAATCAACACGGCATAATACTCCCATTCGTCTTGCAGCTTAAAATTCACCAAGCACTTCCAGGGCCATTACTTACTCCTCGCCGCTGTCGCGTAATGGAGGCCGGCCTCCATTTTACAGATGACCAAGCAGAGACACCAGGGAGGCTCCGCAGGCTGCCTGGAGTCGCGTTTCCCCGGTGGGAGCCTCGGGACAGACAGCTGGGTCTTTTGGCTCCTAGGCCAATACTGTTTAGTCTATCTAGCTGAGGATTTTAAAACATTTACTTCAGCTTAACTCACTTTGCCCCCTATTATGGTCCATTTGTGTATGTCAGTCTTTATCTCTGGACCTGAGTCAAACTTCACCCCTTCTCCCACCTCCTCTTGTTTCAGAAGGAAAAAAAAGAAAAAATCAAAGCCTAAATATGGAACACATGTGCTTCTCATCTGGGCTGTTTAGAGGGATTGGGGAAATGAGAACTGTCGTTGGCTCTTTGTCCTGATGTTTTGGCATGCCCTCACACCTGGGTCCCCCTGGCACCGCTACTGGCCCCAGTCTGAGCTGACCGCGCTCGGGATCAACGTCCACGGTGTGCCTTTACTCAACTCTCAACATTTTGGCTTCTCTGTGTTTTGGAGGCTCGCTCTCCTGGTCCGTGAAAAACCTACTCTGGTCTCTATTCATGGTAGATTTGGAGATGCGCGGTGCAAGGATAGCAGACGCCTTTCGCGTAAAGACCTGGAATCCGCCGCCACCTCTCTGACCGGACTGCAGTGGGCAGCCATGACTCATGGTGAGGTCATGCATTCCCAGGCAAAGTTTATAGTAACCAGGAGGCTTAGCTATTTGCAGGTGCCCTACATACTGAGCATACTAATTCTAACTCACCTCCATGTTGCACTGGCATCTTTTGAAGTAGAACTTCATGGGGTGAACAGGAAGACTACAACATTTTTATTATAGTTGGCTTCCTTTGCTGAATTAGCGTTTATATTTTCCCAGTAGAAATCCCCAAATTGAAAATATAGAGGTGTCAGCTAACACCACTTTAGTTAAGGTTGTGTCAACATTTCCTATAAACCTTGTTTTTCTAGGGTTTATAACTAGACCATAAAAATTTGCTCAGCTCTGAAACTTGGCATAGAGAGTAAACCTGGGAGTGAATTTTGCAGAATCTGAAGAAGGAAAAATAAGTTCAGCTGTTTGGAACATGTGCCTGTTCTAAAATGGAACTGATTTTTAGATGCATTTTCTTTTTTGTGTGACTCAAATGGAACTTCGGTTAGAAAAAAAAAAAAGAACTCAAGATTATTTCATTAATATGGGCTAATTGCACTTGTTAATTTTGAGAGAAAAAGTTAATGATTGAATTAAATAAACTCAAACCCACTGACTGCATCTGCAGGTACAAGTTTTTGCAAAGCAGTTAGCTGTGCATAATAATGTGATGTGGCAAATCGTCTGCACACCTTTTAGTGCAGGAAATGACCAACACGCTTCGAAGGAAAGAATCCTTCTGATAAGAGGTTAATGGGCCATTTCAAAATGCTTACTCACTCAGGAGAGCATCCCTTTATTCGTCTTTACTTAGTCTGTAGTTCATGTTTATCGGATGCCCCCAAAAAGCAGTTCATGTACCATTTGCATCAGGGAAAGAAACATCCAATCCCTCTGAACACCTAGTTTTTCCTGAAAGCGGAGCTGATACTCTGCATCCCTAGCAGCTCACTGCCCTTTTGCTGCCAGGGTATCGGTAATTGGAGGCCATTAGTCAACGTGTTGCTATTTGCTTGTGATGCCCTGGGCTGCATTTGTCTGTCTGTCTCAGGCCATGAGCTCTGGAAAGATGGCCGCCACCACCCGTGACAGAAGCATCGTGGAGGAAAGGACAAAAGCGTTAGACTCAAAGCTAGCAGAACTGAGTTCTCGTGCCCCCTCTGGGCCCTTACTGACTCTGTGGACTCAGACTAGTCAGTCTGCCTGTCTGCCGATAACAACACCCTGCTAACCTAGTAGGCTTATTGAGAGAGTCCACTGAAAGCATTATATATAGCAAAGCAGGTTTTAGACTGTAAAGGGCCATCCAAATGTGAGGGGATGGCACCTACCTCAGCATCTGATATCCAAGGATGCCTACTTAAATGTTGTTAGTAATGCAAACTTTCAGCTGATTCATGTGGAAAGGCCCTGGGCTTCCCAGCATAAAAAGCCACAACGTGACTCAACCTCGGCTTTATTCCTTCTAATTGCTCTTTTCTTTCTTTTTCTTCTTTTTTTAATTTTTCAATGTTTATTTTTGAGAGAGAGAGAGAGAGAGCATGCGTATGCACAAGTTGGGGAGGGACAGAGAGCGAGGGGACAGAGGATCTGAAGCAGATTCTGTGCCGACAGCAGAAAGCTCAACACGGGGCTCGAACCCACGTGCCGTGAGATCATGACCTGAGCTGAAGTCAGGCGCTTAACCCACTGAGCCACTCAGGTGCCCCGTTCTTTTTTTTACCTACCTGTCACTGATCACTGACCACTTTTCTGAATGGAGAATGTTCCAGAGTCTTGGCTAGTCATTTCACATGGACATCGACCCAGTCTGGCCCAACACCACCTTTGATGTCACCTCATTCTGCCACTGCTCATCCCACCCCCACCCTGCAAACGCAACGGCGGATCCTTTCGTTAGTGGCGCAGAAACAATTTTTGGTACCTTCATCCACTCCCCCCGAGGGCTCTTTCCTCAAGGAGAAACATGCTACACGTCTCAGACACAAGTGATTTACGTTTGTTGTGGAGTTTTCTGGCAGGAGGATCCATGAAATGTCATTAGCATTGTCAGTCCTCAGAAGGGCCCACTTGGTTTAATGCTCTGTGGCCAGCATCTTAAAATTCTTAATCCATTTTATTTTTTTTAATTATTTTTATTTTTGCTAATCAAAACCTTTGTAGAAAATATCAGGAGGCTATCTTCTGAAGGTTCTTGGGCCTCAGAACTTAGGAAGCAGGGCCCCTACGCCCATGATCCGTTAAGAAAGGACTACAGCAAAGTTCCACGGCCAGGTCATCCTCTGCTTCTTGGATGCTATGCCGAGTTGCAGGTCCTGTGCTCATGTTTCTAGGTTGAGGCCTGGCCTGTGGACTCACAGGCAAGGTCTGCAGGCCCCAAGCTTGGCCTTCAGAGGTGGCCTCGTGGGGCAAGTCTATTTTTTTTTTTTTTAATGTTTATTTATTTTTGAGAGAGACAAAGCATGAATGGGAGAAGGCAGAGAGAGAGGGAGACACAGAATCCGAAGCAGGCTTCAGATGTGGGGCTCGAACTCATGAACCGTGAGCTCATGACCTGAGCCAAAGTCAGATGCCTAGCTCACTGAGCCACCCAGGCGCCCCAGAGCAAGTCTATTTTTGAGGGCAGAGTCCGCCAGTTGATGTCCTTCTTGGAGAGTACCACTTGGGGCAGATTCACATGGCAGTGGGCTGTGACTTCTACCAAGTAGATGAAGACATCACTAAGTTCCCCTTGAGAGGCTGCCTGTTCTCTGGGGGGCCCGGCTTGGGGGCCAGCCTCCTCATCGGGCTTCCACTGGAAGAGCTCTGCCTGCTCCCCTCCTTCCCCTCCCCCCAAGGCCAATGGGAGGTTCTGAGCCTGGTGAAACTGGCACCAGTCTCATTGAGCAGCAAACTCAGCACAGAGGCAGCAGTGTCCTCAAGTGTGGGCTCTGGGCTGAAGCTGAAGGGGTCAGGAGAAGTACTGCCATCTCCCCCTGTGTCCTCACACGTGTCCCCATTTGCCCGAGACATGCCTTGAACTTCGTAATGCATTAAAAAAAATTTTTGTAATGTTTTATTTATTTTTGAGAGAGAGAGACAGACAGACAGAGCATGAGTGGGGGAGGGGCAGAGAGAGAGAGGGAGACACAGAGTTTGAAACAGGCTCCAGGCTCTGAGCCGGCAGCACAGAGCCTGACGCGGGGCTCAAACTCAGGAACGATGAGATCATGACCTAGGATGAAGTGGGATGCTTAACCAACTGAGCTACCCAGGTGCCCCTAACTTTGTAATGCATTTTAAACAAGTGTCCCCACATCTTCATTTTGGACTTGTCCCTATAAATTCTGTAACAGGTTCTGGTCCTGACCATTTCCTATCTAGCCCTACAAGCCTCAACCTGGAACAAGCCTAGGGCTGAAAGTTTTGAGGTCACCTTTTCCAGGCAGTGGAGGGGTTCAGAGTGAGTCTTGCTGTCCCCAACCGAGGCTGGAGGTTGGCTGTCTCCTGCCCTAGAGCCCCCCACCACATCCCATGCCTACAGCCTGTAGGACTAGGTTTCTTCTGCAGGTCTTGGCTGAAACGAGAACCCTCTCAGCTGTCTTGGCAGGAGCCAGACTCCCTGCCTAGCATTTACAGCTCCTCTTCCAGAAGCCTGGATGCTGATGTGGGCATTTGTAGTTTCCAGCACGAAAGGGGTGCTGGGTACCTTGGAGCAGCCACAGTATGTAACCGAAGATGATCACTTCTGCATCCGTTTACCCAACCAAGCATAACCAGGCACTACGTGGGCACTGGGGACATGTCAGTAAGATAAAGATGTTCCTGCCCCCAGGGACGTTCACATTCTAGCGGGAGAAGTCAGACAGTGAACATAATCAATGATTATATTTGTGGGTTGAAAAATGAATGGTGCTCTGGAAAAGTAGGCAGCAGGGTCCGTTAAGGAAATGGGGGGTGGGGGTGGGGAGGACAGTTTGCATTAGGAAGGGAAAGTCTGCTGCAAGATTTGAAGAGGTGGTGGATGTTAATTTCTGGGGGACAAGCATGCTGGGCACAGGGTGCAGCTAGTGCAAAAGGGGGGTGAGCATGGCTGAAGAGGGGGAGGTAGGAGGCCTTGTGGCTGGAGCCCTTGAGACGAGAGAGGTAGGAGGTGAGGCCAGGAGGGGGGGCAGTGCCGAGGGCTGGGGTGTTGTCAAACCAGCTGGGAGCAGCAGAGTGACCAGATCTGTTCCAAAGGAATCTCCCTGGCTGCTGTTCCAGGCCAGACCATGGAAGGGCGAGTGTGGAAGCATTAAGACCTGTGCTCCTTCGAACATTGTAATTTGGGCTTGATACCAACCCCCCTCCTTCCCGCTCAGGGGGCCTTAGGGCTGGTTCTGCCCTGGCTCCGCAGGGCTGCAGCCTCATCCCTTCCAGCTTCTTCCACACAGTCTGGTGGGGTGGAGCCCTCAGCTGCATCTGTAGGGAAACCCACCCAAAAAAGAGGAGACCCAGGGCCTGGCAGGGCATCCCCTCTGACTACAGATTTTAAAAAAAGAAAAGGTTAGCTCTTCTCCCGGGGACTGCCTACCTCCACCGCCATGGAGGCGTGCACGCTTCGTGCCACTGTGGACCCTGCAGGCCTGCAGTGCCTTCCCAGCCCTGTCTCCAGCAGCCCCACCCCTACTCTTGGGCTCACCCAGAAGCTTGCTTTCAAGTGAGTCTCCGTGGACATTAAGTCAGTAAAACACTTTTGCAGCCAGTACTCGAGGCACCCTCTGAGGTCAGAAAGCTCGCCTGGCAACACAGGGAAGTGGATGGTGCCTAATGGGCGGAGGGAGCAGCACCCACGGGGCACACCTGGCCGGCAGGTCACTGGTAAGCGGGGACGGAGGTGGTGTAAAGAAGTCCTGCCTGTCTCCTTTTGGTTCATCTCCCATCATCTTGGATTTTTTTCCCTCAGTATGTTACTGTACATGTTAACGAAGATGAAACCTTTCACACAGATCCCAGACTGGGTCTGGAATCAAGTAAGCAAAGCGTCGACGTGAAAGCACTCTCCAAAAATCAGGTAGCATCATTATGGGGGAAAAGCAGACTCCAGCGGTCTCCCTTAGTGTTGGGAAATGTGCTGACTACCTTCCAAACAATTAAATCCCACCAAGCTGTTCAACTTATCCTGATCTAATAATCTGCCCAGACTCTCAAAGCACCACCTCGCGGGGGCTGCTAGGACTCGGGCTCAGCTACACGTAACACTTTCTCCAGGGAGACGGGGCTGGGTGGTGGAGCAGGCTGGACACTGGGCCAAAAGTCCGAGCACTCGCTGTGTTCTGTAACCGGGGACGAGTCACTTAACCTCTCACAGGCTCAGTTTCCTTCCCTGTAAAATGTCCTACCTACCTCACAGGGTTTGGGTAGAGTCGTATGAAATAATGTAT
This sequence comes from Panthera onca, assembly GCF_046562875.1. NCBI lineage: Eukaryota > Metazoa > Chordata > Mammalia > Carnivora > Felidae > Panthera > Panthera onca. The sequence goes on from NC_138345.1 coordinate 27,997,594, forward strand.
CCAAAAGTCCTGTATAGATGGGACAGTACAAGGCCATGCCAGTCAGACCCTTTAAAGACTAACCCACCTGCACGTGGAACCATAACTTTATGCTCATCAGCATCTTGTTCCCCCCAGTTCCAAGATTCAAAGGCAGATTGAGTATCGATATTTTAGGGACTTCCCTGCCTTACCTCTTTTTGTTTTGTTCTGTTTTTCGGGTGGTTTGTACGGTTAGAAAACAAAGAGGCCAGGTTGCTGTGTCATAGTGTGCATCGAGGCCTTTGAGTAATTTTAAATGTGAAACACCACGTCACAGGTCACTGCAGACCCACGCAGTAATGAACAGAGGCTACTGTGTCCCATAGATCAGCAGCAAGTGAGGAAAAGGAGAAAAAAACTCCAAGTTAAAACCTGAATCAATGGTGTTAGACAAGGGCTGCTCTGGGAGGTGATATGGGGTTCAATCATATAATAAGGGCTAGCCCACTAATTAGGGTTCAAAAACATTTTGCAGAGTAGCTTGTCCCCCACCCCCACCAGTTATGAGGTGTTTTCAGGGGCTGGGGGTGTGGAGAATTGACACATGGTAGCATCTTGGGATAGTTCTTCCTCGTCGGCGATTGCCTTATCTACAAGCCCACCAGTATGGCATCACAGAACCGCTGGAGGTGGGAGTCTCTCAGGGGGGTGCTGGCCACCTCGCTGGCTGAGGGGAGCACCCTGTAAAAACACCGCACTCTGAAGGGCTCAACTCTTGCGAGCAGGTTAGGAGGACTTCAACGCTCTCAGAATACGCAGATGAGGAACAGAGAGGTATATTAGAAAGCATTCGCCGTGGAGCCCCATTGCCCTGGCTCCAGCCCTGGTTCCAGCACATACTATAAAATTCTCGTGTTGAGGCACCTGGGTGGCTCAGTGGGTTAAGCGTTCAGCTTCAGCTCAGGTCATGATCTCACGGTTTGTGAGTTCAAGCCCCATGTCAGGCTCTGTGCTGACAGCTCAGAGCCTGGAGCCTGCTTTGGATTCTGTGTCTCCAGCTCTCTCTGCCCCTCCCCTGCTCTTGCTGTCTCTCTCTCTCTCTCTCTCTCTCTCTCTCTCTCTCTCAAGTTAAATAAACATTAGAAAAGAAAAAAAAATTCCTGTGTGATTGCTCAGGTTCCCTGATTCCTCACCTGTGAATAGGGCCTCAGCAGTGGGGTCCGGTGAGCTTTAGAGAGGACATCGGGTGCAGGAGCTTCTGGCATAGGCACAGCCAACGTATCTTGAGTGCTTCCCTTGTGCCAAGTACCGTGCTAATCACCTTCACATGGGTTTATTCCTTTCTCCAATCACTCTGGGAGCTAGGTGCCAATCCTACCTTCATTCGTCAGAAGAACCTACTTTTAGAGTAGCCTAAATTGTCCCCGCTCTACATCTTTGGTCTACCAAAGTCCTGTTTTGGTTAATAAAAATCTTTCCTTTCAGTTAAGAATGCCCAAATGGAAATGTCTCTGTCTTCCTCGGCGTCCACATGGCCATAAAAGGATATCCCCTGGATACAGAATTCAGGAGGGATTCCTCTCTTGGGTGTGTGGTGTTATGTTCTGGCTCTGGAAACGAAGGAATGTTCACTTAGCTAGTAAGTAACATAAGGTAAGTGCTTTACAGGTATTATACATAGATCATCAAAAACAACTTTCAAGACAGGCTGTTACCCACCATCTCCAATTACAGACGAGGAGACCAGGGCGCTGGAAGGTTAAAGTGATATGCCCAAAGTCACACAGCCGATTAATGGCAGAAATGGGGCTCAGGCCCAGGCAGCTCTTCCTCACTGCCATTATCTGCCACCCTGGAGGGCACTCAACAGAGCATTTGCACTCCTTCCATCCCACCTACCTTCCTAAGTGCCTGGGCCCCTGGCTACACTGGTACTAAAAGGCCCCAGAAAACGTGTCACGTACATGCATCAGAACTGCAGGCCAGATCCAAAATGCATGGGGCCTACATTATGGGGAACAGAGCAAAGAAAATTGAAAAAGGTGATCTTCCTACTTGTGACTTTTAACACAGGAGCAAAACCTGATTTGAAAATATTTTATTTTCCTAATACTTTGCTAGAAGTAGCCTATCTCTGAAGGCGGGGTTATATATATTATATATATATATATACACATATGTATATATATATTATATATTATATATTATATATTATATATTTACAAGTATAATATATACTTGTATAATATATATACAAGTAACATATACACACACACACACACACACACATATATATATATATATATATATATATATATATATATATATATTACTTTGGGTTATAATAAAGAATATCTTGACTACAAATTTGGTCTTGAGACATCATTTAAAATGAATGTCTGCTCAGATATCCAGAATCAAGACTTTAGTTTCTGGTAGAAAACTGGACACTCAGCTTCCCCTACTAAATTGACATCCTTTGTGCCAGCCTTTTAACACTCTCTGAGGGTCTAGTGGCCTAATAAAATCATCGCTGTGATGATGTACTACATACTAATGGAAATCAAGGTGATTTTATTAAGAGACATTTTGCTTTATACAAGGAGTTAGATGGTACAAGTAATTTAAGATAACAAAGGTCTTCATTTTGTTACAGAATTGGCTCGCACTGCTGATTCAGCTTTGGAACGGGTACATGTTGAACATGGAAGGCAGGCAGAGGGCATTTGAACGTCACCTAGAGCCCAGGTCCCTCTGAAGTCAATGGGAGTCCTGTCTGCCCCATCATTATGGTGTTAATGGCATTTCTTTGGCCATTAGCTTGTGCTGCCCGTCACTGCAAAATGCTAATAACTGCAGCTCTCTGGGGTTCCCCTGAGTAAGGGGTCTGGGAAAATTTATCTCCAGTTTCCAAATCAGACTGTCCCAGGCCCCCTGTAGCAACTGTGTTTTTCCCGATGTTCTCTTACATGTCACAAGGTTCTCAGAAAAAGCATTGATTCCCAGGGAACTGAAGCAAAGGGAGGGTTTGCCTTCTGGAAAGATCCTGCTTGCTTGTGGAAAAGTCATCCTCAGGCTATGACCAAGCCAGGGCTCGAGACTGTGTCAAACCAGAAGCCACGGGGAGTGTGGGGATGTGGGACGGGGATACCAGGCCTGGGAGAAGCAGCCAAGAGAACGAGGTTCACAGTTTACTGAGGTCTGATCCAGAAAGGGTCAGGCAGATGTGGAGGGAGCAGCGGCCAGTTTTCAGAGAGCTGGCCAGCAGTGGGTCATAGATCAGGGACTCACTGATGGCCACAGGATTTTATAGAGGGAGTCTGCTCACTGATCCTGCTGTTCACCCTTTTGTTATGTATCCTGCTTGGGGAGGGGAGCAGGGGAAGCTGCCTTCTCCCAGGTACCACAGGGCTTTTGATATGACCCCTCCTCTTGGGGGTGGGTCCTTACTCAGGGAGGCACTGATCACTGTGGCCTTTAGAAAACCACCCTTCACAGCTCTTATAGCCCTGGCACGGCTCTGCTCGGCCAGAGGATCCCAGGCCTGGAAAGAATCTGGAGGGAAGATGGACACTTCCCTCTTCCTCTCGAGGTAAGAGCTAACCTTAGGACAGAACAGTCTTGAGAGGCCAGACAGGTAGATAAGTCAGGCCTGTCAGGAAGACAGCCCTCCTTTCCCAAACGTTACACATCAAGGGCTCCCAAGGCTCTGGGTTTTCAAGCTCAGGCCCTTGTCCCTCCTGTCCCTTCTGACCAGGTTCAAGAGGAACCCCAGAACCTAGTAAGTGGGTCTAGAGTTGGTTTTGCTGCCATAGCCAAGTAGTGTGAGCCGTCCTTGGCTTCCATGGACTTAGTCAAAATGGATTTCCATGCCTTGAACGTTCTGTGTAGCATTCCAAGTCACAGCCTCGGATCTGCCTTCTGGTTCAGTGACGTGCGCCTCAGCCACGTAGCAAATATTGTTTTACAAGACCGTAATTAACGGCTGTCATTCTCATTTCTGTAGTTCCTGTGTGGTGCTTTTACAAACCTTTGCAACTGCTGTTTTTAATGTATTCTTTTTTAATGGTTTCTACATCCTATCCTGTATTTTTAAAATGTTTATTTTATAGTCTCTTCCAAGTGTTCGATCTGTGTAGTTTTTGTTTCTCCCATACTGATCTGGCTCTGCGTGCAGGTGAGATTTTCTGGTACAAGCTCATCTTCAGTAGAGGGCATCGTTCTGTGGGGGCCAGCCAATGTGCCACGGGCTGTGAAGTGTCTGCCCTAGTTCTGTGCAGGCATCCATGGGACATCAAGCACTCTTCAGTTTGGAGCATTTTGTTCCTCGGTCAGGGAGTCCCAATCCATGTGTATAACGTGAATTCAGATCCTACCCCAGAGCATGAAGTAAAAGGTTGGCTTTTAATTTTTTTCTTTTAATGTTTATTCATTCTTGAGAGATAGAGTGTGAGGGGGGAGGGGCAGAGAGACAGAGAGAGAGAGAGACAGACACACAGACAGAATCTAAAGCAGGCTCCAGGCCCCGAGCCGCCAGCACAGAGCCCGACGCAGGGCTCAAACTCATGAATTGTGAGACCATGACCTAAGCCAAAGTCGGACGCCCAACCGACTGAGCCACTCAGGCACCCCAAAGGGTGGCTTTTAATTTTATTCACTGTAGACATTTTCTCCAGCCTGGAGCCCTAGGTCTGGCAGGAACCTTCCCTAATACCCATCTGGGCCATGGGATGGAGTTTTCTTGATCCTGTTTCACAAACCAACAGCTCTTCAAGAGTTCTGGCTTTAGGCTAAAACCTCTCTTCTCACTCCTCTCCTTGATCAGACTCGAGGCCACGCTTCTTATCCATGCATGGGAATGAAAAGTCTAGCCTTTCACCTCCTGGGTCACTGTCGGTTCGGCTGAAGCTGGCCATTCTGATTTTAGTTCACTCGTTGCTTCGGTCATGCGAGAGTTTCCATTTCTTTCTTCTGAATTCAACTTGCATTAAAAAATGACAACGACACAGTTTTGTTTGTTTGTTTTTTCCATTCTATTAACTCTAGGATCACTCTGTGTCTCTAGCAGAAGGGCTGGCTGAGTTAACTCAGTCCAGCGTGTTGCCAGAAGTGAAGCCTCTGGGAGTTGAATTTCATCTCAGGTACCCAGTCGCTGAGTCTTGCTCTGAGCCGGCTAACACCCCGAAACTGCATTGATGCTGCCCATCCACATCGAGCATCACTGCCTCTCACCCTCTGATGCTGAAATTGTCTCACAGATTAGATCTGTATCTCTCTTTGTAACCAAACCATGCCTACTTTTCCCTTCCCCTATGGACCCTTCTGGTGGCCAGCTAACTACCCTCTGGAGTGCCAGCCCCAGAGGATACATGTGAGGAAGGGACTTACTTGGTTGGCCAAAAGTTCTTCATTCCCTCTTCAGACAGACTGTTCGAGCAGCCTGACTAGACAAGAATCTCCCATCATGTGAAATCCTGTAACTTTGCAGGGCTCACAAAATCCTTCTAGGGATCTGAAGAAAACTGTGTATCTTGGGGCACCTGGGTGGTTCGATCAGTTGAGCGTCCAGCTCTTGATCTCGGCTCAGGTCATGATCTCACGGGTTCGTGAGCTCAAGTCTCACCTTTGGGCTCTGTGCTGACAGAGGGGATCCTTCCTTGGGATTCTGTCTTTCCCTCTCTCTGCTCCCTCCCCTCTTGCACACTCTCTCTCTCTCTCAAAATAAATAAATAAGCTTAAAAAAAGGAAAGAAAGAAGAAAGAAAGAAAGAAAGAAAGAAAGAAAGAGAAAGACAGAGAAAGAAAGAAAGAAAGAAAGAAAGAAAGAAAGAAAGAAAAAGAAAGAAAAGAAAGAAAAAAAAATGTTTATCTTGTCCCGAGGGACAAAAGTGCATCCACAGAAACTTCTGTATGAATTTCAGGGAGTCCTTAATCCCCCGATTCATGGTCAGAACTTCTGCTCTGGGGGCTGATTGTTCTTTGGCAAATTGGAAACCCTAGTTTGCTAGTTTTATTCAAATCAACTCTAGTGAAAAACATTGTTAAAACGAGACCCTATGACATAACAACAATCTTTCAATTTGTCACTCCTCTGATGCCATCTTTAAACAAAACACCGGCACTGAGAGTAATGTCAATAATTAGTGACAATCTCCTATAAAATCACTTCCTCAAAGTGCTTTTTATTAAATAACTGAATTGTTACTGGAGCATAATTTCCTCAAACGCTGCTGACTCAAACCTCTGTCATCTGCAGGGCAGAAGCGGCTTCTTGAAATGAGACAGAACTAATGTGTCATGGTAGAAATAAAGCCGGAATCTAGATTTAATTTCCAGGTTTGGGGTCTGGCTTTGCCACTAACCATCAAGTGACTCTGGAGAATTCCCAGTCTTCTCAGCTTCCTTTTCCCTTATCTGTAAAGTGAGCAAGTTGGACTAGATCAGGGGCTGACAAGCTAAAACCCACCAGTCGAATCTTGCCTGTTGCCTGTTTTTGTAAATCAAAAGCTGTGTTAGAACAGACACACTCTTACTTCTGTATCATCTACAGCTGCTTTCATGCCACAGCGGCAGTTGAATAGTCATGACAGAGGCCACATGGCCCACAAAGCCTGAAATAGTTACTATCTGGCCCTTTACAGAAAAGTTTGCCCTTGGCCTAGATGATCTCTCTATTCCTCTCCACCTCAGGATGATCAGTGATTCTTGGAGCTAAAGAGAGTATCACCCAGGGCGATCTAAGGTTACACGTAGAATAAATCGCTTCTATTATTTTGTTGAAGCAGCTCCCTCAACAACTGTTACTTAGGGAAGCCTATTGGTCAAGTGGAACCACTTAAAACAATCAAACTTCACGTGTGCTTCTAACAGTTTCATAATCCAGACATTCAGTGATTCAGAAAGACTTTTCTCCAATGTATGCAAATCAGTGAGACTGTTAAAAATTACTCCCTCTGATAATATCCATTAATAAACACGATGAAGTTGGGGAAATACCCGACAATGATAGCATCTCTAGTCCCTTTTACCCAATTCAAAGCCTGTTTTGAAATGAGTGAGAGCATCAAAAACCAACTGAGAAACGTGCCCCTTCCACAAGTACGGTGCTAACCTGAGCATAAACTTGCCAGGCTGGACATTCAGGAGAGTGATATATTTTTGTGATCTGTGTTGTCCAAACCACCCTTTCCAAACATCACGGACCTGAGAAGTTATGGTGCCACAAGGACATGGCTGGTGTGGCAGCAGACTTCCCAGAGGTGAGGGTTTTCCACCAAGTCAGACTTCCAACAATCTCATTAGATTGGAATGAATCTATATTTTACATTGACTGTTTTATTCCTCTTCACTTAATTCATCCAGGAAAAGATTATTTGAACTAAGTAGCAAGAAATGTTTTTTCTGAAATTAACATATTTGAAAGTGTTAAGCCTCTATATTAAGGGCTGAAAAATGATACTGGAGCCAAAATTCCAGGTCTAGAGAAGCAAGGAAAGTCTCCTACCATTGATGTAACTTAATTTATGCTTTCAATCTACTCCAACCATTAGACTGCGAGTTCTCTTCCTAAAGCATCTTTGCACACAACCACTTTTTTGTTTGGGCGCAGTGAAAATAACATAGTGTGGGCTTTTTTGTAACTGACTTGGAAACGCACTTTCCAAACAGCTTTGAAAAACATCATCTGCCATTTTGTTCCAGTGGTGGCAATTGGAACAAATTGCCCCAAATGACAGGACACTTGTGATGACAAAAACCACGGTGTTTGAATCCCTCTCTACCTTCTCAAAAGCACAGAGGTTTGGTCCCCAACCCAGCTGGTGTGGTTCCTTGGAGTCACAGCTACAGTTGGACATGTAAACACAAGATTCTCCAGAGGTGCCCAGACTGGATTGTGAGAACAGAAAGTCAAATTATTCCTGAGGAGCTTGACAAGCACTGGAGACTTCCCTGCACCTTGGGTATTAGGTGAACCAGGCACAAACTCCCACTTTTGGCAGTCTGGAGAGTTCTTGGTCAGCCCCATGATTGCTGATCTTGCTTGGGAACTTACCTTCTGCTTCTTGCTTGGTACCACAAGACATTTGATCTCACCACATACATTTTTCATTTGTGGTGTTTTTTTATTGTGTTTTTTTTTTTTTTTCTGGAAGATTCCAAGCATCATTTCATGCATCTTACACAGCATTCCTCTGCCTTCCTCCTGGCCCACTACTTTAATTCCTTTTCCCAGGAATCATAGTTCCCTCTCTCTCTCTCTTTTTCTTTTCCAAAAAGATCCTTAACCCTGACAATCTCTTAAACTGATTCCTGTTCTTCCTCATGGGTCATGGCTCCATCTTTGCTCCCCTCCCCACATCCCACCTCACCCTTGTTCTCACTGAAAAAAAAAAATCTCTCTCTTGCTATTTGGGAGCAAAAACAATTGGGGAATTGTCTAGAATGAGAGCTTTTGCTGCTCACAGATTTTTGGGGGGTGAGGCAAGCAGCTAGGCTGTGGGTCACAGAAGTGGAGTGGGATGGACACGTGATTTTGTGATAGCTTAGACTGTTCAGGACTTATTAGCTTTTAGAGTCAATCCAGGCAGGGACAAAAGAACAGAAAATGTGAGCAATCAGCATCAGGGTCCCGTTGCTTTGCCGCTTTTAAATTTCTTTACTTTCTCTAGTAAAGAAATTTTTGCATTGCCTTGTTTGGCGCTGGAACATCGGTCTTGCTCATAGCTCTGCTATGAAGTTCTTAGTTCCAACGTCTATCTCTGTTCAAATCTTGGTTCTATATTTTGCTTTACTGTTTATGTTTTCGTATTCAACTTCCTGGTCTAAACTCCGTCAAGTTCACCTTCTGCCTAATACAGTTGTAATACTTTCTAAATTAAGTGCTGGCAGTTCTCAAAATACAAACACCAAATTTATGAATGTCCCTTACATAAAAAAGCCTGCTCCCTCTTCCTTCTGTGTGGTATCATCCGAACTGTTGAAGGGAATTCTCCCTTCTCTGTGAAGTTCTGGCAGCAGGATGAGAGTTTCTCACATCCAGCTTTTTGAGTGGGGACTGATTTCCCCCAGGCACCATTGCACATGGTGGTCTACCTCCTAGATCAGCCCACAAAAGCCCCTTTAATCCATCATATAGCGGAGGAAGACGGAGAAAGACAACTGCTACAAAATGTGTTTTGCTGATGTGTAACATTTCACTGTCATTAGGGGTTAAATTTTCATAGCCACATGTATTACAATGTTTTTATGGGAAATGTTTGTTCCAGGTTCCCAAAACTGATTTACAAACAAACTCTTGGAAGAAAAATCCGATCTAAATTTAGCGCTCCCTAGATTAGTTTTCAGCACATATTCTTCCTTTTGTTTGCACAAGTCACCTGGGGACAGGTTTACTGAAGCCACCTCTGCAGGCAAACCAAAGCCGTGAGGTTGGCACCTGTCTAGTGTAAGCCACCCAGGTGTACAGGGGCCAAGGGAAAGGAGCCTCTGTAGCCAGAGAAAAGAGTTTTGGTTTCAACTTGGACTGAATTTTCTGGTCTACTATTACATCACTCTGCCTGTGTAGAACAAACACCAGACAGATTTTGTAAGTAAATTCTCCCCTCACACCTTCTCAACTGTTGGATTCATTGTCAATGAGTCTTCCTTAAAAAAAAAAAAAAATGGTATAGGGGCGCCTGGGTGGCTCAGTCTGTTGAGTGTCCAACTTCGGCTCAGGTCATGTTCTCACAGTTCGTGAGTTTACGCCCTGCACTGCACTCGCTGCTGTCAGTGTAGAGCCCGCTTGGGACCCTCTGTCCCTCCTCTCTCTCTCTCTGCCCCTCCCCGGCTCACGCTCTCCCTCTCAAACATGAATAAACATTAAAAACAAAACCCAAATAGTATAAAACCTAAACTTCCAAAATGGTACATCAGAGGGTTGTCCTTCACAATATGATGGACTTAACGCACGCTGGACTTACCCAGAACCCTTTGCTCCGGCACTATTCCTACAGCAGCCGTTTGACCGCATGAGAACATGGGCTTGGGGCCTTCCTTCTGGTGTGTTCACCTGAAGGACGGAGCTGTTTCTTGCGTCTAATTAACCATAACTGAAAAGGCTTCCTTGTGAATGCTGTTCTCGGGACACAAGCCTGGCTTCTGGGCCAGGTGCTCTGGGGTCCTTGCACTCATTGCCAAATCACCACAATAGTCAAGGTATGCCTTAAACAGACACTGTAGCTCTTTTGTTCACAAGGCTTGTAAGTGGCATTTTATTTAAGCAATAATGACTGGTAGAGAGGGCATTTCCTGATACTTAATGACCAACTGCAGGAATCGTGGGCCTGAGGCAATGCATATAATATGCTATTAAACTCTAAAATTTAAAAATGTAAAGAAAAAATAATTACCTTCTTATGCACGTTACCATGGATACTGAGTGTTGTTTATAGTTTTAGTCTTTTCCTAGAGGTTAGAGTCCAGTTGAGCAACCAATAAGAGAGGAGAACTTCAGTCTCAATTTCCACTCACTTTATAATGTTTGACATTACCTAGTTAGCACATGTTTCTTTAAGAAGGTGCACTCCACCCCTGAAATAGGATATGTAACATGTGATATGGATTGCCGTAATAAGTATTCATATTTTATTGAACAGTTTGGCAATCGGTATTTAAAATCAGCTAATGTTGTAGATAATCACGTTCTGTTTCCCTAGAGTGGCAGTAACTTTCAGACCATTCTTCATCCACCCCCAAAGAATGTGCCATTTTTCAGCCTTCAAACTGCATGCACATATTTTATGCATTAGTGCCAGAAACACTTTTTCAGTTGGATCTATTATTACAGCGCATAACTCAGAGATTAACATTTAATCATGAAGGAGAAAATACTCAGAGAAGCACCTAATACTCCATAATTTACATGGTAACTATTTGTTCTATGATTTTTTCCACTCTTAGAATACTTTTCTAACTCTTAGGGAAAGACAGGACTTAATTAAATCAATTTCCCGACTCTGCAGAAATACTGCTGCAAATGAATGCAACTAACTCATCAGTATCTATTCTAGGAATAAAAGAACTCTTAGGAAAATTTAGAGACTTAATTTCATCTACAACTCCAAACCTTCTCCCTCAAATAAGTTTTCCACAGTTATTAGATTTATCTGCTTTTAGTTTTCTTTATTCTATCACAATCGAAGGGTAATATAACAAGCCTTTATCACATACTTAATATGGAAATAACAGTCATTTATATATTTATCCGTTCATTCATTTACTTACTTATCTATGAGGTATTTTTAGTGTACTGACCTTTATCATGAGCCAGATCATAGAAGCATGCGATTGAAAAAGCTAAGCTCCCCGCTCTTTTTTATTTTTTTTAGTTTATTTATTTTGAGAGAGAGGGCACGTGAGAGAGAGTGGGGAAGGTGCAGAGAGAGAGAGAGAGAGAGAGAATCCCAGGCAAGCTCCACGCTGTCAGCACAGAGCCTGATGTGGGGCTTGATCCCACGAACCATGAGATCATGACCTGAGCTGAAACCAACAGTCAGACGATTAGCCGACCGAGCCACACAGGCACCCCTAAGCTCCCCACTCTCGATAAAATCTATCTGTTAAGGAGTCAGGCACGTAACATAAGTCACGGTGCTTGGCCAAGGGTGCCACACTTAGAGGTTTGACAAGAGGTGTTGGAGCACAAAGAGAGGTGAGGGCAACTGTCATGGATATTTAGGATGGCTTCTCAGATGAAGTGACATTTACTTTAGATGTGAACTGTAAAGCTCTATGCACAATTATAAAGTTATTATTATAATTTTATTTCCTTAACTACTCTCCTATAGGAATACAAAGATGGAAAATTCCTAAAGAATCTATAACTCAGCTGGGAGTCGAATATAAAAATTTGATAGTGGGGAGCCTGGGTGGCTCAGTCAGTTAAGAGTCCGACTTTGGCTCAGGTCATGATCCCACAGCTTGTGAGTTCAAGCCCCGCATCGGGCTCTGTGCTGACAGCTCGGAGCCTGGAGCCTGCTTTGGATTCTGTGTCTCCCTCTCTCTCTCTGCCCCTCCCCTGCTCACACTGTCTCTCTCTCTCAAAAAATAAATAAACATTAAAAAGTTTTTTAAAAATTTGATAGTGGTTATAAAGCCCATTTTAACACATTTCTTCTCCAGATTTCTCCCCAAATATCCCTATCTATAAACAGTGCTAGATTTACATAGAGAACTATGTTTTGACAGTAGAGGACCAGGAGTTTCTGGGCAACGGAGGTGGGTACCTTCTGCTGTGCTGACTTCCACACAGAAATGCAATGCACCGGGTGCTGCATTTCCTGCTTTGATAAAAGGATGAGGAAAATCCTGACACTGTTCTTTGGGTGATTTTTATCTACAGACGTCCAAATCATGCTCAGTGCCAGTGTGGTTTATCTGCATTCTTAGAATCAGACTGTACAAGCTAAAAGCTTAAGCTGTGAATAAGAGGGAAATAAAGGAATCAGAAGAGAATTCATTAGGGAAGGCTGCCCTAGACCCCTTGGGTTTGAGCAGGACCTTTCAGGATGTAATGAACATACATTCACAGAGAAAGGCTAGCATGGACGAAAGGGGCCAGACAGCATCCAGCCAGTCCTTGGGGGTTACAGAAAGCAGATTAGTTCCCTGGAACAGAAGGGCTGGCAGCCTGGGGAGTAAAGAGAACTTAGATTAAAAAGATAAGGGCAGGAAGGGGAGCAGATGGTAAATGGTCCCGTCGTTAGCTTAAGGAGTATAGGTGGACTGGTAAATTCCTACTGTCCTCAGGACTCTGCACAGACCTCATCTCTGTTTAAACATCAGTTTCTTCGCTTTCTCCACATCCCCAGCTCTTGCCTGTGAGGCAAGAGGCACTCGTCCTGTCTACTGCGTGCTCAGAGCCTAGCACGGTGCCTGTCGGTGAGTGCTGGCCACGCCTGAGGCAGGACTCGCTTAGCCAGCAAAGACTGAGGGTAGGCCCTGAACCCACACTGTTCTAGCAGTCAAGGAAACGGTGGTGATAAAGAAAGACCGTGTCCCTGATCATGTGGCGCTTACACACAGTAAGCATCATTCTACACACACATTCTACACACAGTAGGATCCATTCTAGATTCTTACTGCCGAGCATACCTGAAGAAACTGAGGAAGATTCTTTTGGATTGAGTATGGGGAGGAGCCTGCAGTTCCAGTCAGAAACTTCATCAGGGGGATGCCACCTTATTGCACGTGTGAACGTATGAGGAGCTAGATCTGGCATGATGAGAGGAAGAAGCCCTGGGGAAAGATGGCCCCTCAGACGACCCACCAGGGCCGAACACGTTGCCAATACTAGAAAATTTACCATTATTTTCAACAGCAGCTTTTTCAGTGGAAAAGTCAGGGGAAAGTGCAAATGTGTTCGAAAGGAAGAGGAAAAGTACTGCTCCAAGTGTTTTGAGATCAAAATGCACATTGATGAGGCAAACAGGAGGGCTAGGCTCAGTATTCTCATAAGCCAGCTCCCCTGGTGCTGGCTAAATCAATTGGGAAGTCCACGGGAGGGAGACGACCTAACCTAATTGAGAAAGCACGCAGACCCAAAAGATGTGAGCTCTGAATCACTCGCCCCAACTGCCCTGCTCCCCTTGTCCCCCCACTGCTCCCGCCCTCAGCAGTCCCCTGGACCCCGTGGGCCCTAGCCTCAAAGCTGGGAAGCATGAGGAGACTTGTGCTTACACTCCTTTTAACCAGGGACTTTTAGAGCTGATGGGATCATCCAGACCATGAAGGGAAGAGCTGGGGATGGCAGGAAGGAGGCAGGAAAGGGGGATACAGGACCCACCGCATGCAATGACCTCACATGATGAATTAGCCTGTATGAGAAGCATGACAGCAAATAGGAAAGCTAGTTCACTTGCCTCCTAAGAATCATACAAAAAGGGGAAAACATTGTCAGCTCTTTACTTAAGTCAAAAGAAGAGGCACATGTGTCCAACTTCCACTGCGTTGTTTATTGGAAAAATCTGCTTGTGAACATGTCCATTCAGGCTCATTATTACATGAGGAGTGTCAGCAAATGATCGTGTGTGTATTTTCTTTTCTTTTCTTTTTTTTCAAAGTTTTTTTTTTTGTTTTTTTTTTTTAGTTTATTTATTTTGAGCATGCACGTGAGCAGGGGAGGGGCAGCGAGAGAGAGGGAGAGAGAATCCTAAGCAGTCTCCACGCTGTCAGTGCAGAACCCGATGTGGGGGCTTGAACTCAAGAATTGTGAGATCACGACCTGAGCCGAAATCAAGAGTCGGACGCTTAACTGACTGAGCCGCCCGGGGGCCCCACATGCATTTTCTTTATACCTGTCCCCTTCCTGACACTCAATACATAGACTGTACAGAAGTTTCCGGGGAAGAGGGTATGTGGGCTTATCCTACTTGGCACAGTTAGAGTTCTAAGTTGGGTAAACTTGTTGAAGAGGCTTTCTGAACTACTTCCTCAGGTCAATAACTCTTGGTCATGAAAACACTCAGAGGAAGCACCTTGCTCTTTTCCCCGAGTTTAGCAAGATGTGACAAGACCTGCACTTAAAGTGGCAAAGAAGATAATAAACTCACTTCGATCACTTGTCCAGGCGTTAAATGAACACGGGCGCAAACAGGCAGGAGCTGGAGACACACTGCAAAACCTCCACAGGGTGTAGAGAGCTGCTATTGGGTGAATCTAAAGTCCTAATTCAGGAAAAGACTCACAGAGTTTCGTAAAAATGAATCATGTTTTTAAGTTTCTACAGTTGCCCCTGGAATGCGTACCTCAGCAGATATCTGAATTATTAAACGTTTGCTTTATCAGTGTGGTTTAGTTGCAAGAGCTGATTAGGCTGAAAAACAAACCATGCGTGCAAAGGAGGCACAGAACCTTAGGAGTCTAGAAATGAATCTATGAATCCACAAGTTCTCCTGAAATTTCTGACCATGTATCAAAACTCTGAGGAATGTCTGCAACTACTTACTTTGTGGAAATGCATTCTCTCTTACAAAATGGCTAAAATCCCAACAGAGAACTGAAATCAGAGTTGGAAATCTGGCCTCTGAAGTGAGATATGCCCAGATTGAGTGTACTTAGGAATTCTCACAAAAAGAGTTCAGTTTGCTACATATATGTGTATTTGATTCAAATCAATTGGCAACCAGCAAAAGAGACTCATAATTATAGTCTGGCATTAATAAAATCAACTAGTTCGTATAACCAAAGTGTTTTCTCACCAGCCTTTGAATACAAATTATTTCATCTGGTAATAACCCAGGTTTTAATGGCTGTTATAGGTCGTGTTCCCAGGAAGCAGTTTATTGAGTGCTCTTGGGATCACCTGGGAAGTGGGAGGGGCAAAGTCAGATTCACAGAGGGAGAAGTTGAGACGTAACGCAGTCTTGGTGAAAGCATCAGCCAACCCACGTGAGGTAGCCTTTGAGAGCTGACCCAAGTTAGGGCAAGAGGTCATTCGGTGAAGGTTGTCCCTGGAAGACAGTGTGACCTTCAGATGACCAGAAAGTCTTCTTTACATGAGGCAAAACCCACAGGCTAACAGGTAAGGACCACCTTCTCAAACAACTCCCCGCAGCTGGAGAATAAGACCTTCATTCCTGAATAGGAATCTGTACAGTGCATCAAAGCACCACTACAGTCCACCTTTTACAGCACTTGGATCTTCTTCTTCGTATAGGTTCCAAGAAAAGCTCCTCTAAGATACCAGTGGGCTTCTGTTCCTAAGGGGACCTTAATGGAGGAAGGTTAGTGGAATAAATTCTAGATTTGGTGCTATAGCTGATTTCAGGGTGCCTACTAATACTCATCTTCTCCCACCTGTTATCCACTAAAGATGTTCCTCACTGTCAAACAGGCATGTCTGCTGATCTTGGGGCCTTACCTAGTGGTGAGACCAATCCCTCATTCCTGAAGGGTCTGAGCTCCTAACCATTATGCCTATCTCAGGCTGTGGTAGATTTTCTTCCAAAGTTGGAGTAGGGAAACCATGAGGTACCTAAGCAGATCACCTAGGTTCTACATTATTCTTCCCTTCCCTGCACATAACAATATCTCCTTATCTCTTCCTTGTGACCAGGTTCAATGATCCCTTCCAAGACAGTGACTTCTCATATTTCCTGTTGGTTCCTTGGTGCAAGAAGCTAGAATTGCCCATGGATCAGCCATACTTAAAGTTCAAAGAGGCAACCACTGTGTCTCCTGTCAGAAGTATCCCCCCTTTAGGAACCAGGATCTCAAAATTCACAGGGCTCCATTTTGTGAGGACAAAAAAGGCAAAATTCTTCAAGTAGGACACTGGGAGTGATGGTCAGAAGGACTGCTTCCACTTCGAATCCTTGCTTCCTGGACTCATGCGTTCTACCCATTGCGAACACAGTGCCATTTAAAGGTCTTTGATTTAAGGTCTACTCTGAATCCTAAAGAATGGTACTCCATCCTAAGAAGTATCACCTTTGAGCTGGCACATCAGTTAAGCTTTCAACAGGTCTGTCTATGCTATGCTGTCACTGGCTGGCAGCTTCTAGATGTATAGCATGAGATAGAACCAGTGGAGTCATGCTAAAAAATGTGTTCTTCGGTCTGATGTGATATTATATCAGATTCCATGACAGTAGATTTAACACTGTTTAAGCCTTGGATAGTGGTACTAGCTGAGGCCCTGAGATCAGGAAAATATAAACCCATATCCAGTATATGTGTCCATTCATGTTCGAATGAATTGCCATTTCTTCCAGGTTGGAAGATGTCCCATGTAGGCAGTCTGCCAGAGTGTCAGGTTGGTCCCCTTAAGGGACGGGGGGCTATATTGGGAGCTCAGCATCACTCCCTGCTACTGGAATGTTAGCCATCTGGCAGCGGCATTAGCTGGAAAAACTTTGGTAATCGGGAGTCCAGGCTAGTGGGCCCAGGCATAGCCTCCACCCCTGCCACCATGGCTCTTCTGTTCATGTGTTTATGGTGCCAATACTAGAAGTGGCTGATGACAGAGGCTGGGTGCCATTAACCGGTCAGTCATTTCATCTTCTTGCAGGCTTAGTGCCTCCCCCTTGGAGTTCCAACATTCAGTACAAAGATTCTCCCACAGTATGCCCTCTCAGGTCCGTCCACATGTCTGCTCCAGACGTCCTGGTTGCCAGTCTGCCCATTTTCTCCTTCTAGGCCCTTGTCCATCTGGTCAAGCTATTTGCTATAGCCCATGAGTCTAACCTCAGGCCACTTGTCTTTCGACACAAAGCAAATGACCAGGGACACCACCTGAAGCTCTCCATCACCACTGTTGTTCAAGACTACCCTTGACTGGGGCTAGAGTGCAGTCACTGTCTTCAGCTTGCACCCACAGACAGAGCTGGTCCACCCATGCAGCAAGCTTAAGCTCCTTCCTCTTCAGTCTACTGATCCTAAAGGATCCTCCATATGGCCATAGGTGTGAACTGATGGGAAGGTGCTGGTCCAGTAACAGTGGGTGACATGAAACCCTCATGTCAGCTTGGCTGTGTGCCCTGGTCCTGCTTGTGCTTAATTCCAGAGGTACCAGTCCGGCCTTACACTGGATTGTTCCTTGGCCTATCCCATGACATGATGTGGTCGTTCTGACAGAGCCCAGTTGTGATGGGCTCATTTGGCCATATGGTCAGGGTGTGTCCCATGGCTAGGAGCTCTGTCTCTACTGGGTCCCCACAGCATGTAAGAACTATTGTGAGAAAGTATAGAATTCCCTGCTGCCAACCGTACAGCCATCCTCCAGAAGCCTGGAGGTCTGCATTGTGATTTTCCCATTGGGGCTTGCCAATAACTCCACGTGGCATTTCTTCCCAGCACTGATGCCTCTAACACCAGAAGCCCGAGTGGGAGGACTGCTTGCACCACAACCCAGACCCAGTGCAGAACTCTTTCCTTTTCTGGTCCTTCCTCAAAGCTGTTAACCTCTGGATGGTATTCTGGTTGGAGCAGTTTTCCCAAGGGTGGAAAATGCTGCTTCCAGAACTCGAATGCACACTTCAGGTTTTACACTTCCATCTTATGGTGGAGAAGCAAGATGGAAAACCTGGTGTCTTACTTCGGATGTGATGTCCTGGCATGCCCCTGACCGCTGCACCCATAAAAGCTGTACCACTATGGCAGGTGCCCAGCAGGATGCAGACGTGAATCCAGAGGCTTATTATTAGTGATAAAACAAATTCAATAAATGGTCTCCAAATGGAGACAATAAAGTTTTTCCACTGCTACTTTCAAAACCCATGATTTTCTTATCATTTTAAAAGCTTTGTCACATGGTAAGGGTATTATATGTGCCTCTGGGCCATTTGAGCCCTAGGATTTTTTTTTTTTTAAGTCCTACTCACGCTAATCTTTGCTTATTTTTACTCCTCAAATCCATAAATAGAGCAAGATAAAATGAACAAATAAAAAACTTAGGATGAAGTTAAAAATACAGATTGGAAAAATTAAACAGAGCCAGGTTAAAGTTAGCCGACGAAAGCACGGGGCCAAAGCTGCCGACCAGCTGCCAGATGCAGACGGCAAACTTCACCCTGGGTCCTGCTGTGCTGAAGTAAAGGCAGCCAGGATTCCTCACTCTCACTAAGTCCCACCGTATCCAAAGGAAGGAGAGAGGTAACCCCTTTAACCATCTCACAAAATAACTGGACAGAGACGCTCACAGTGAGAAGAGGGATGGGGTGGGATGAGAGGGCATGAAGACCAGTGTAAACACTATCACCTCCTTTGGTAAAAAAAAACAAAAAACAAAAAACATAATGTCAAAATGACTTAGCCTGGGTCTCAGACGGCAGATCCTGAGACAAAGGCTTAAGTGAAAATACTTGATTGCAGAGGGTGATCCAGAGAGTTGGAGTAAGGGACATGAAGAATGAAGCAGAAAAGGATGGAAAACCAATGCAAAGACTAGTCACAGCTCCTGGCAAACGGTTGCTGGCTCTGTGTGTCCTGTCTGAGTTGCAGGAAAGACATCTCGGGACGGTCCATCTTGGGGGAAGAAAGGAAAGCATTTATCCATTAGGGCTTCTGCTTCGTAGGTTTGCCCTGAAAACTTATGCCACTGTGTTTCGGGCTTAAGTCAGCACATTGGCCCCGAGTGGCTCAGAGCACCTCCGGGGCCAGTGGCAAATGTCCAGCAGAGGTGTGAGGCTGGTCAAGAGGCATGGCCCTGTCAGGCTGCACCTACAGGAAGCTGCTCAGAGCCTGAATCAACAGCTGGAATAAAGGGCAGGGGGTGCCCACAGGTGAGAAGTGGTACCCAAGAGGTGCACAGGGCACACTTCACATCGAAAACTAGATGTTGCTTTTAAAGCTTCTTTTTAGAGAGAATCTTTTGATGTTTAGCACATTTCTGATCTGTCAGCAGTGACCCCCTGTAAGATTTAAGTGATATCAGCATATTTGGTCCAAGTACCATTCTGGGCATGGAGATTCGATCCATGAATAGAGGCAACCTTTAAGAAGTATGTCCTGGGATGCCTGGGATGGCTCAGTTGGCCGACTCTTGATTTTGGCTCAGGTCATAATCCTGACGTTCATGAGACTGAGTCCTGAATCAGGCTCTGGGCCGACAGTGCGGAGCCTGCTTGGGATTCTCGCTTTCCCTCTCTCTCTGCCCCTCCTCTGCTCACGCTTTTGCTCTCAAAATAAATAAATATGCATTTTAAGAAGTACGTCCTTTGTTACCTGCTTCAAAGTATAAAGCTTTCATGAATGCGTCAAAGATTATATCTGAAAACAGATTCACTCCAAACATCTAGTCTAGCAAACTCTACCCAAGTCAATGTTCTACACAGAAAATAAAGACTTGGAGTAAAACTGTCGATATTATACATACAGGTAAGAAATCATTTCTACGTTTGCTTTCAGAGTACCTTTGAATTTCCAGAAGCAGCTTTCTTTTATGCAGGGAAAGCATGAAAGTGCAATGTTTAACATTATGCGCAATGTTAAAACAGTGTGAATTTTCACACTGTGGTCTAACATACAGGATCTGAAAATTTTTCCTCTCTGAGACGCCAATATCGATTTTTTTCATGGTCAAAGTAAGCTCCAACAAACAAGACAGGAACGCATTCACTCTTTCATTGTAAGCAGATTTCTATTCAAAATAATATGGACTTCTGGATCACAATCCTGTTGCTGAGGAACTTAACACTTGGCTATGAAGTCAGTCCTGGAAAATTGATAGTAGGCAAAACTTTTGAATTTTGATGTACCGCTGCTACACTCCTCTCTGAGAATACAATATAATGAAATCACAACTTAAGTTTACTTAGAGGGAGAGCTCAGCAAATGCTGTTAAAGAACTGCAATCCTTCTGGCTGGAAAAGTAATGATGAACACCCAGAATGCCTCACTTGAGCTAAGAAGGCAGCGAGCAGAGAAAAATTCCTCCCTTAGGCCATAGTCCTCTGTGATCCTGCTCCACTAACAGGAGACTTAATTAGTTAAATTAACCTAGTAAAGGTTAGATATTTAATTTTTAATTTATTAATTATTAGCAGTTAAATAAAATTTATATCCATCATGAAAAGTCTAAATGCATATGAGAGCTTTTAAAACCTTAACAACATTGTAAATTAGGTACCACTATTTCTGGTCACAAATGGAAGTGTCTGAGAGGCAAGAGACTGCCTCAAAATCACACAGCTACGATCTCATAGGGCTGCACTGTAGCTCAGACAGTCCTATGTCACCAATGCCTCTCCATCTCCACCCTTGTTCTCTCGATAAGGTCAAAACACAAGGAACAAATTTGTCCAAGGTGTAACAAAGGAACCAGGCAGAAGGAGACAGCCTTCATGCTGGCAAATCAATCTTGGTTAGCTCTCCCCACAGTAGCTCCTTCTACCTTCCCTGGCCTGGGAGAAGTTGGGGAAAATGGTGCAGCAAAGTTACCATTACCCTTCATCCACATCAGCCAGCTTCTAAACGTTACTAGACGCGCCTTGAAAACCAGCAATCTGGGTCAGTACGCTGTGCAGGAGCTCCTTAAAGGCTCTATGCAACCCTGTCTTCCCCAGACTTGCTTCATGATGGTATCTCTCTTGGGGCGGGGGGCGGGGGGGGGGGGGGCAGCAACCTCACACTGCGGGGATACCACAAAATAATAAATTCTAAAAGGTCATTCTGTTTCCATGTTGTACCCGTGGGACTCAGAGTGGAGGAGGGCCCACAGTTTGGCCTCACCTCCAAAACAGAAAATGCATGAATGCTTTGTCCTTAACTTAAAAAAGCCTGATTACTCATGGGTTCACCAAATACTTAGGGAACGTGGTGGGGGCAGGCACTGTGTTGGATATGTATGTAGACTGTACCCATGAACAGGCCAGTTTCTGCCTCAAGAAGCTCACAGTTGGAAAGAGACGATAAACTTTGTCCAGCTGTGCATGTCTTGAGAAGTGCGACATGCCACAGGATCGCTTAATAGGACAACCTCATGTTGGTTGTCCAGGCACCAAGGAAGTGACATTTCACCTGAGGCCTGAAGAATGGGCAGGAGGTAAGCAGGGTTAGGGGGAAATCCACGCAGAGGGACCTGTGTGGATAAAGGGCCCTTCTCCTAGGAAGCTTCTACTCACCCTTCCAGACTCAACTTAGACCTCCTTCTCTCTCTGGAGGCTCGATCGAGGAGTCCAACCATTGCACTTAACACCCAGAGTCCTGGTTAGCTGTTTCCTTGCACCCGGCCCCCCTCACAGAGCGGCCACATCTGAGGACCCCCGGGTCTTGTTTCTTCATATCCCCAGCCGGTTGCCTGCTATCCCGCAATACAGAGGCACAATAAGACGCTTGTCAAAGAAGGAAATGGAAGAAAAGAGGAAAGTAATTCACTAATAATAACCTAGCTGTATGCACAGGTTCATTCTCCACCAAGTCTCGTTTTTTGTCATACACAAAGAGAAACAGTTATACTCAGGGCTCACAGGTCCACCTCCATTTCACACGTTAATTTAGTCTCCAAACATTTGTGTTAGGACCTGCGGCCACAATAATGCAGAAGATGCAGTGTCTGTGTTCCAGGAGCTTATGATTTAGTGGTGGAAACTCAGAAATGCAGGGCTTTCTTTCTTTCACCCACTGTGAAGCACAAAAGGCAGGACGAGTTCCGATGTCAACTGTCCACGCAGGATCTGGGCCTTGCCCACTGAAGGCTGGCTTTAAAGGTGCCAGCCCAGAGTCCTGCCCACGGAGGGGCTGAGCTGGATTTCTCACTCTAGTTGCAGTAAACTTTCCTGCCCCTTCACGTGTTCCTCCCAGCAAGGCTGAGACGACCCAAACTCCGGCTGCCCGAGGAGAGGGACCGCGGGGCCGCCCGACCCTTCGTCACCGAGCGGGATCGCCGCCCTCCAGGCCGCCCACCTCCAATGCTCCGGGCGGCGCAGCCCGCGCCTCTGCAGACCCGGGACGAAAGCGGGCGTCGGGCGCTCAGGGGGAGCAGCGCGCGCCTATCCGCCGGCCCGCCCCCACCCCCGCACGACGTCACCCGGATCACGTGAGTGACCGCCCCCCGCCCCCCGCGCCCGCCGGCTCAGCTGCTCTGCCCGGGAGCGGGGGGAGTCGGGGACGGGCGGCGCGTCTGCTCGGCCCCTCCCCGACCCCTCCCCCGGAGCCGAGGCGAGGCGTTAAGCAGGGGGCTCCGGTGAAATTGGAACCAGTGTTCTAAATTAAGGGGAGCAGATGTCCCTGTTTTGCTCGGGAGGCCTGGGTGGCCTGCTGTTCAGACAGAAATCGTTGAGGCACTGACCTTCCGGGGCCGCTGTCAATCTCCGCGTGCAGATGGCCAGCCCGAAGCCCTGCCCGCTCCTCTGCATTGGAAATGCGGCAGCAGGGGGATCCGGGCAGCTTGAGAGAAAAGTCTGCGTGGGGAGGCGGGGGAGGAGGCCCGGGGGAGACAGAGGGCAGGAGAAAAAGGCCTGCTCCGCGCACAATGGAGCCCCCGTGGCGGCCCCTCGGAGGACAATGCGGTCCCCCGGGACCCGCGGTTGGCTGCGCCAGGCCGGCCGGCCCGCGCTCCAGCTGCCTCTTCAGAACAAGGCCGTGCAAATGTGCCCACTTGATTCTAAATCCTCTTAGGCGCTATCCATGTGAACGAGGGAAGGGGTGGCCTTAACAATCCTTTACAATCGGAGGCCTGGGAACCCCGGTGCTCGGCAAAATGTCTGCACCACGCATGCAAATGGAGTCCATCGCTTGGAGAGATCGGCAGAAAATCTCTCTGCCCGGTAGTCGGTGAACAAAACCAACCGCCTGCAGTAAACACTCATACATCTGCCCCTTCGATGTCACGCAGGGTCCTGAAAATTTTTCAGGGTGTTTCCCCCAGAAGAGACTTAAATGTTCAGAAAAGCCAGCTAAGCTGCGCAAAGTCATTAGTCACCCAGGTATTTACACTGTTTTTCCTATTTCCTTTCTCTCTTGGCCTCTGTGGTCAGTAGTATAAAATTCCTAGGAACTCCCACCTAAACACCAGCTTCCTGTTTATGCTCTCAGTGGCTTTAATGTTTAGCTGTTAAAAGCAGTTGACCAAAGCTCTATGCAAAGATCAGCAAAGGTTTGCAGGTGAATGGGGGGGGAGGGGGGAAGAAACCCCAAAGGAGTAGGTCAAAGGTCCAGGTTCATTTTTAATCACTCGTGTCAAAATCACAGGAGGAAAAAAAGATAAAATTAAAGTGTAACTTAATGCCTACGATCTTGGTTCATTTCATTTGGCGCCTGTGTCTACAGCATGAACCTATAAAATATGATACGCTAGTCTAAAGGATGAACATTTTCATTTCTAGCCGTCAAAAAAGGCTTTTTTTCAATGTGGCATGAAATTCTTTTGTTTTAGAAGGTTACAGTTCACACATAGGCACAATCTGTGTGCGCCTGTATGTGCCTTACACCTCGCCATGGCTGTTCTTGATGTTGCTGTGCAAAATGCTGCACTTAGGTAGCTATTTGAATTACAGCCTCCCTGACCTGGGAAAGAACCCTAGAGGGCACCTCACCTAGCTCTTGCCTGTGACAGAATTCCATGCACAATTCCCAGGGAGTGATTAGCTATTTTGTGATAGAATCTCTGTAGAACTCCCTTCCTTAGAAGATAGCATCTCTGGGGGGCGCCTGGGTGGCTCAGTCGGTTGGGCGTCTGACTTAGGCTCAGGTCATGATCTCACTGTTCGTGAGTTTGAGCCCGGCATCAGGCTCTGTGCCGACAGCTCGGAGCCTGGAGCCTGCTTCGGATTCTGTGTCTCCCTCTCTGTCTCCCCCCCTCCCCTTCAGCAGTTTCCCCTGTGGGTCTGAGTCTCCTGCACTGTCTGTTTCAAGTTATCTAGTGATGCTCGGGTTAATCTAAGTCCCTGTGAAGCTGAAGATAGGGCTTCAATTCGTGCTGCGATTCGGCTTAGGAGGCAGCATGGGAGGAGTATGGCTCAAAACCCAACAGGGAGAATCGGTCGGAACGTGTCCCAAGTTGTTCCAACAAAAATAAATTTTGGTTTTCCATGTTAGTCTTTTTTGACTGTGTGTCAGTAATGCCAGACTCCGTGATGAAGCCCAGGCACGAAGGAGAAAGCCGTATTGTGTGCCAGCACTGGGCCCTACACGTTCTGCATCTTACCTTCACGAAAACACTCTGAGTATGTACTACCGTCACTCCTCTTTTACAGAATCAGGGCTGAAATAATCTGCCCAAGATCACACAGCTAATAAATAGTAGAGTGAGGTCTCTGACCTGTGACTTGTAGACAAAGCTGCTGCCCTAGGGTCTTGTGGTCAAAACTGAGATCCTGCATGTTTTCTTCAGCATGCTCTTATGACATACAGCTTTAAGTCGAGGCCAGTTTGTATGCATCATCTTTATACAGCTTCAAAAAATTCTGAAATACAAGAACTTTAGGCGGGAAAAAAGTTCTTTCTGGAAGCAAATGAAACAGAAATTCCAAGGTAATGCCCAAAGTCATCCCAAACATGCTTTTATTCCAGCGGTATTACTTAACAGCAAAGTGTTATATTACCCTTGAATTTCCTGCCGTAGGCTAAGAGTAGGCCAAGCCCTTGGCGCTAAATTGTTCCCTGTATTTGGACTATAGCACAACCAATGCCATTGCCCCTTACTCACGCCTGCTCTCCAGTATGTCAGTTAGTCAAGAAAGAGGGAAGAATATGTTTCCCGTGCACACACTGTAATTTTTTTCCAGGGTGGCTCAGCCTGCCAGAACAAAAGTAAAACCACAGAGAGAAGATTTAGATCAGCCTCTTGATCGCCCTGCTGCTATTTTACAGTTTTAGGAGGGGTTGAACATCGAGCACTTGAAACTGTCATCTACACATTCCTTCTCAGAATAAAGCAGCATTAGCATGTACGCTGCCGAATTATTTTCTACCCCAAAATTTTGGAAACTCTTTCTCTCCGGGAAAATACTCTACAGAAGGCACACTGAATTAACGGAGTTATTTCTAAGGAAGGCTCTTACAGTCTGCAGTGAACTGTCATGTGCTGACATCCGGCCAGGTGGACTCTGAGCCTTAGCAGACATGTTGCTTAGGCGTTTAGATGTTTCTAATTTGTTTTTGATTATAAATAGTGCTTGAGACACCTTTTCCTTACTGCCTCATCTGAAGGACCCTCCACAATCACTGTCACATGAATATGTGTCTTTTCTTCATAGTATTTATAGCAATCTAATGCTGTTATTGCTTACATGTTTGTTACTGTTCTACCTTATCTAGATCACACTGTGCATAAGACAAGTACCTTTGTCTGTCTTGTTTATTACCAAGCATATATCTTTTTTGAATAAATACATCTTCGGGGTGCCTGGGTGGCTCCGTCCGTTAGGCATCCGACTTTGGCTCAGGTCATGATCTCGCCATTCATGAGTTCGAGCCCCGCATTGGGCTCTGGGCTGAGAGCCTGGAGCCTGCTTCAGATTTTGTTTTCTTCTCTCTCTACCCCTCCCCCACTCACCATCTGTCTGTCTCTCTCTCTCAAAAATAAGTAAACATTAAAAAATTTTTTTAGGGGCGCCTGGGTGGCTTGATCGGTTAAGCGTCCGACTTCGGCTCAGGTCATGATCTCACGGTCCGTAGTTCAAGCCCCGCATCGGGCTCTGTGCTGACAGCTCAGAGCCTGAAGCCTATTTCAGATTCTGTGTCTCCCTCTCTCTCTGCCCCTCCCCTGTTCATGCTCTGTCTCTCTCTGTCTCAAAAATAAATAAACGTTAAAAAAATGTTTTTAAAAAGTTTTTTTAAATAAATACATTGTGTGTGTGTGTGTGTGTGTGTGTGTGTGTAGTGTAGTTCTTGTACAATTCTTTTCTTAAATCCTTGGAGTAGTCAAATTCCTACCGACAGAAAGTAGATCATAGTTGCCAAGGGCAGGGGCAGGGAGAATGGAGAGTTAGTGTTTAATGGATACAGAGTTTCAATTGGGGAAGACAAAAAAATTTGCAGAGGATGTACAACAATGTGAATGTACTTAATGCCACTGAACTGTGCACTTAGAAATGGTTAAAATCATAAATATTAGAATACATATCTTTAAAAAAAATTTTTTATGTTTATTCATTTTTGAAAGAGAGAGAGCACAAGCAGGGGTAGGACAGAGAGAGACGGGGACACAGAATCTGAAGCACGCTCCAGGCTCTGAGCTGTCAATACAGAGCCCGATGCCAGGCTTGGACTCATGAACCATGAGATCATGACCTGAGCCGAAGTCAGAAACTCAACCGACTGAACCACCTAGGTGCCCCTAGAATGCATATCTTTTAACACAATAAAAATAGATTCTTTGAATTGGAAATCTTGGGCTAAGAGTGAGTATATATATTTTATAAGTTTTTAATGTTTATTTATTTTTGAGAGAGAGAGAGAGAGAGAGAGCACGAACAAGGAAGGGGCAGAGAAAGAGGGAGACACAGAATCTGAAGCAGGCTCCAGGCTCAGAGCTGTCAGCATAGAGCCCGACATTGGGCTCTAACCCACAGCTGTGAGATCATTACCTGAGCTGAAGTCGGACGCTTAACCGACTGAGCCACCCAGGCGTCACATTAGCGTATATATTTTAAACTGGGGTATGTATTACTAAACTTCTCTCCAGAAATTATGCCAATTTCCATTCCAACCACTGGTGCTTAAGAATAGTCATTTCTCAGCACATGACCAATGCTGTTTTCTTTTTATTCTTTATATTTGATGAGTAAACACACACACACACACACACACACACACACACACTTTATTATTGTTTTATTTGTGTAACCATACTTATTATTAAGGGTTTAGTATATTTTTATACATTTGGTATTTCTTCTTTTGTGAAAAGCCTATGTGTATCCTTTCTCATTTTTACTGGGCTGTTTCCTTTGATTTATAGGAGTTCCTGTACAGTAAAGATAATAACTCTTAGTCTGTTATACAGTTTGCAATTAATTTTTCCCAGTTCACTCTTTCTCTGTAAATGTTATTTGTGAATTTTTGGTACGTGAAATTTAAAATTATATGCTGAATCAATATCATCTTGGGGTGAAAAAAAACCCTTCCTCAGTCCAAGGATATAAAAATATCCATCAGTGTTTTTATGCCATACATTTGTGGCTTCGTTTTTTATACTTAGATATTTGCTGCATCCATGTGTTGATGGCAAGAGGCAAGATAAAGATCCGGAAAAAATTGTTATTTAACTCATCAGTTATTTCATCATCATTTATTACGTAATCCATGTTTTCTCTCAGTAATTTCAAATGACTTCTTTCTGTTGTAACAAATAACCGTAGTCTTAGATCTGTTTCATTGCTCTGCCTGTTCCACAGACCACGCTCTTTTATTTACAGTAAGTTACCAGTATATTTAGACGGTACCTATTGCCATGAATCCTAGATTAGGGACCAACCTCTGTGTTTGGGAATTAATCCATTACTGGAAAAATTTTAAATCATGTATAAATATGAATTGCAACGGTATAGTCTGATAGAGAATTTCCTCTGCTGGGAGTCAGCAAGGAAGAGAGAGTGTGCTCTCAGCAGACACTTAGAAGAACCAGTGATAGGAAGGAACAGGCTTGGCTGGGATGCTTGGCACAGAGCCAGGGTCTGCCCTTACATCCCACTCATGTTCCCCAGCTAGATTAACTTACTTACCCGTGTGGCAGACAGAAAGCTGGTGGGCTTTGCCCTCTTGCTATTGAGTCCTACCTCTGCCGCTTCCTAGGTCTGTGGTCTTAGAGAAATCCCCTAAATGGTTTGTTTATTCCAAAGCTAACGCTAGTTACCTAACATGATAGGTAGAAAGCTTGAGCAATACACTTAAATGCACTCTAGAAGTGATAGCATCTACGTATTTATTACCATTATTATTATTGCTGCTACTACTACTACAGGGGAGGGATGCTTTCCCTCCACGCCTTCATGCTTCTCCCTATCCACCTGAATCCTGGCCTCGCTCCTTCCTCGCGAGACATCCTTCTCATCCTCACAAGAGCTGCTAATAGAACGCGGGCCGCCATCATCTGAAGATGCGCACTCAGGCCGTCTCTCTTCCGCTTGACATCACTGCTGGCTTCATCAGTTAGGTCAGGGTGTGCTCTACAGACATTCTTAATTTGCTAGTCCCTCGATTCATTTTTTTGGTGGGGATTGGGGCAGTTAAGAGGTCTGTTTGGCCTGAAGTCTAAACCGCAGATCCTGCTTAACCAGTGAGCACTCTGCTGGGGGCAGTTGGGAGATAACCGTCAAGTGGTATTTTGATTGCCATTCTGTCATTATTCCTCGTGTGCTGTTACACACTTACCCCTCGTGTGTCATTACACACCCGCCTCGTGGGACGAGGAGAGGCTGACAGAGACCTGGGGGCATTCCTAGTTCTCCAGCGACAATACGACCTTGGTCATCAAAGCTTCACCTTTCTGACCTCTAACCCCTGACAATTACCGGTCCCTTGTATGGGTCAATCACTCCCATGAGGAGGATACTCTGCACGGTACACATAGTTAGAGCTCAGGAAACATTAGTTATTATCACTGCTATTACTGTCAGCGGTGTCTCTATGGAAGGCAGGTACATGGCATCTTCTGTGAAACAAGGTACCTCCACGTCCAGTCTCCTTCTTCATACCCTTGGCCTTTGCTCACCTCCAGACCCTCTGTGCTCTGGGCCTGGGACTCCCTACCTGGCTCTCTCTTCACTGTCGACTCTCTGGATCCAGCCTACCCTCCACCTCAGCCCCTGTCTTTCCTTCTCAGGTTTGCCTGTGCCCTTCACATTCTGTCTCCATTTCTCAGGGTGGTGTTTTACCAGGCAACCTGCCAGTGTGGACAAAAGAAAGCCTAGTGAGGCTTCAAGCGTCCTGGAGCAGAGCAGCAGGGAAGATGAGAGCTGCAAGACCAGCAAGGAGTTCTGGGAAGGACAAGCAGGCTGTCAACCATGGGCCAGGGAGCCCTGGCCACCGTACAGCCTTCTCTTGTTACAGGAAGGTGGGGGCAAGATCATCCTCCAGTGTCCATTCATTCATTTGAGGACTGTTTGTCCAATGCCTGTGCCACATACTGGGAATCAGGTGGGCAAAACGGACATGATTCTTATCCTCGAGGAACTTCCAGTCCAATGTGGGGGACAGACTATAAAACAAGTGACTAGAACCACCCAGTGTGGCAGGTGCTGTCCAGGCACAACAGGGCACTGAGATCAATGCTAAGGGCTGGTGTGGAGGTCCCTGCGGACCTGACTGACGGAAGGCCTCTCTGAATCCCTAACGCAACTTTCAGCATGAACTTATTTTCTCATCCCACAAGTATTTGGAAAGATTTCTACCAACTCTTCCATTTGCGAGTATTCTAGTGACGAAAGGAAAAAAAAAAATCACAAGGTAGTGAGCTAGGGAAACCTAAAAAGTAGGATGCCAGTGTTCCCAGTCATTTTCCCCTCTTTGTGTGCCCTTTGACACCTTTTACTTGATTGCTTTTAGGCCTGGATTAATTTTTTCTGGCCAGAGGCCCATGCTAATTTGCATGGCTATTCTATATACGGGTCAGATCCGCAAAGACAGCAGGCCAGCCTGAATTCACAAACAGAGTCACATCCATCAAGTGGCCCAGAGCTCAATATAGTCACCATAGAAGAATGGAGGGTAATGAGAAATCCTACCACAGCCTGAAATCGTGACTCACCAGGGTTGCCCTGTGGTCAAGCTCATGGGTAAACCACTCCATCATCCTTATGTTCTGCTTGTCAAACACTTGTGGGATTCCATTTTGGGCTTTAGACATGTAATTACGGTTCCCATTGTTTCCAAAGCCAGAATTAAGCCTCAGATTATATAATTAATCGTGAGTTAGGTGGAGTGCCTACTTTCATTTTAGACTCTCATCTATGATGTTAATACAAATCCTTGTTTCGTTCAGTAATACCACATATGCCTGAACCACGCTAGTCGATAAAATACACATTAGTGTTGTCATATTTAGCTGTTCTTAAGAATAGGTAACTGGAAGGCTTACTTACAACTGGAGTTAAAATCCATTATGGGAAACTCCGTTCTTTCTCTGTCTTTGTTGACAGAATCAACAATTCTTTTGGTAACCAGAAGCGTGTGTTCATTTCTTCCCATTTTCATTCATTCGATCAGTCAACACATACTATTTTAGGTCTATTATGAGGGAGGGAGCTGTGCTAAGTACAGAGTAAGAGGATAAGGTCTCTGTCCCCAAGATTGGACAACTGAGGCGGTGCCCACCTTGGGGTGAGCGGTGGCAGGTTGTATCTGAGTCTACAGTCATCTGCGCCTGCCCACCCCACCCCAGACGCATCTGAGATTCTGATTTGCTGGGTCCTGAGTGAGGTCCTGGCATGCGGAGCTTGAAAAAACTTCTAGGGTAATTCTGATTACACCCTTGGATTATGAAGCACGGCTCCAGTGATCTCCCCAGAATCCGATAGAACTCCCCTCCTTTTGTGTTCTTCACCCAAACCAGAGAGTTATCCAAAGGCGGCCAGTGCCTGACATGGACCACAAGAAAATCATGCCCGTGGCTGTGAGACTCTGCCCATTCCTGAAGGGATGTTTCCAGTCACAGGGGCAGGCCTACTCTGGCCACCAACCAACTCTGGCCATACGCCTCTCTGCTGTACTTGATCCTGGGCTGTTTTGGGCCCCCTGTGCTGAATTTTCCTGGGCACCCGACCTCTATACTTGGCTGTAAAATCCTGTCTTCTGGTGCTGACTTTGCAATTACACCTCTCATGCCTGTCCAATTGCCCTCATTAGTCAAATGGAGACCCAGGGCACCCAGGCCACGGAGGGCAGACTCTTGGGCACCTGGACTGAGCAATTGCTTTCCTGGGGGCTGAGGTGTATGGAGCTGACCAAGCAGTCAGAAAAGAAGCCCTCAGGAAAGTGTTAAATCCCAAAGGGGCAGTTGGGCAGGAGGACTCAGCCACACAGAGGCTAGACAGGGAGGAAGAACTCAGCATGACACCCCCCAAGAAAAAGCGGGCTCTGGCAACAGGGACAGCTCGAATGTGGGTGGGGTGGGAGGAGACACGTTCTTTTTATCAAGTGCCCGCAGGTGTGGGAGGGGTGTGAGAGGACAGATAGAGGCCTGACCGGAAAGCAGGCCTCAGAAAGGACACAGCCCCACCTGCCACTGCCTCTCCGGCTTCCTCTCCTCCCTGGCTGTCTTCTTCCCCCTGCTCCCAGCCCAGGCACCTCCCGCTCTGCCTACCCAGGACTAAGCAGGACTAAGCTCTGGTGACCCATAGACAGCCACAGACATCGCAAAAGTATCGTCTTTGAGTGACCGGCAATAGCGTTTATCAGGCAAAGGCCATTGCCAGCTGGTGAATTCTGGTTTGTCTTAATCTCTGTTGTCATGTCTGATCTGATATGGATAGGATATTCTGCCTGGTGGGGCTGACATTGGGGACAAGTCGGAGACAGTATATTCCACGCACTGTAATTACGTTTAAATTTTGCACATGGAACATTTGGCCCAACCCACCCTGGTTCAGGCGCCCTAAATCTCTTGAAGTGATAAATAGAGTCAATTCATAACGCCTCACTTAAACTAATGAGCTTTATAAGTACCGACAAAACCAAGAACATGAATTAGCTAGTTTTATTTTTCCCAGTTGTGGCTCTTTACTGTATCTTGACTTTAACTTTTTGTCGTGTGTCATGTGTTTGTTCATTCAGCTTTTAGCAAAGCCCTGTTAATGTGGGACCACCTGGCCCCAAACTACACCTCCTGTTCCATCTCCCATGCATCCCTGTCATGTCCTCCACCCCACCGCTCACACCCGCCGTCTTGCACACTCGACGTGTAAGCAAACAGACACAGTCTCTGTCCATGGCGTTGCTCAGTCAGGTGAGGGTGACAGCTATGCATCAATTGTCCCAAGGTGATGAAGGCTTTAGTGGCATTTGGCCAGGGATCTTGAAGGACACAGAGCAGGTCATCAAGGACAGTTCTGCAGTGGCAACAGGCGCCAAGGGACCGGGGAGTGGTGTAGTCTGGAGAGGGCGTGCCCCCACAACAGGGAGTACGCGGTAAGAGGGCAGCCAGAGAGGAGTGCTTTGGGCTGGTCCTGATCAGGACATTCTTGCCATTCTGCCTGCCAGATTAATGGGACCACATTTCCAGTTCACATGTGTCCAGCCACCCTCATGGCTTACTGCTAAAATAGAAAACTCCGACCGTTGTTCTTGGGAGACAGGGAGGGAGTTGGTTTAGGGTGTTTATTTCTCTTCCTTTTGACGTTAAAGCAAACCACATTTAACTGCTGCCCGGGTCCCTGTTCAGGTGCGCGGCAGTCCTGGCAGCACCTGGGTCCCATCCCTGGCATGGCCCGGCCGCGACAGAGACTGATGGCGGAGGCCTCAGGAAGCTCTGCAGCCCAGGGCTAAAAATAGGTGAGCAAAGAAGCACAGACTCAGGGATAAATGCTCTTACCAGGCCCCAGGAAAGCCAGCTGTATCAAGTTCAGGCTTCCTCCTGGCCAAGCCACAGGGTCGTGAGAGACTTCCCATCTTGGCTTCTGGAGCTGGGAAAGGGGAGGAGGAAGTGGAGAGGCAGGATGTGGTGGTGGGGCTGTGCTGCCTGGAGAGCCAGAGCTCAGAGCAGAAATCCTCCTAAGGACTCTCTGAATGGTGCTAGTCAGTTTAAACACACACACACACACACACACACACACAAGCACAAATGCACAAAGCCCCCCCCACCCAAAATCTCTTTGCTTTAGTCCCTTGTGGAAACTGGGATTTGGGATAGTTCTTATATGGGTGGCCAGCTCGTGGTTTTCAAGGTCTTCTGAGTATGTGTAGCCACCAGCAAAACCATGAAAAACATGATATTTGTCCTGATAAGGCCAGATGTGCCTCACGTTTATGGTCATGAATGAGGGACAAAACTCTGAGCAACAACTTATCAGGGGTGATTCGCAAAGAACCCGGCTGAATCAGGATGTGTGACTATAGCATGAGTCCCTTTTCTGACCCTTCATGCCAACCTGTCTGCTGAAGGTTGGGACAGTTTCCTTTCAGGGGACTTGGGTCCGAGGGGTTGGGAATGTGATAGGTTTCAATCCCGATTCAACATGTTCTAGGACAGAAAAAATACTTCCTCTTTGTTTTTGATGTCGTTCCAGAAGAAAATAGAAAAAAAAAAAAAACACGCCCAGGAAGATGTAACATCACAGTCACCAGTAGATCCCCAGGGAACCACTTTAGTTGGCTTCCATTAGCAGGTGGATGCACTGTTTTCCATGTGTATTAAACACGAGAAGCTTTGAGCACATTTCTGGTGAGTCACACTGAGGGGGATGACTAGTTTTTTTAGACTCTGACAAAGATCGTGACCAAAATATCTAATGCAGCTATCATCAACATTTTGGGACTGGCACATTTAGAAATATTGAAAGGCTCTACCCTTTACCTTTTTATTTTTATTTTTTAAATTTACCTTAAGCAACGCACTTTATTTTCTTTTTTCTCCTAGCTTTTTTGAGATGTAATTGACAAACTTCTACCCATTTAAATCCTCCTGCAATTTAGGGAAAAAAAAAAAAAAAGATCTTCTCAAAGAGGCTGCTCCCTAACTCTTTCCTGACTCTCAGAAGAGTCTTTCTTGAAAATATATTTTCCCGGAGTGCCTGGGCGGCTCAGTCAGTTAAGTGTCTGACTCTCGATTTCCTCTCAGGTCATGATCTCATGGTTTGTGAGTTTGATCCCTGCGTTGCGCTCTGCATCGGCAGTGTGGAGCCTGCTTGAGATTCCCTCTCTCTCTCTCTCTCTCTCTCTCCCTTCCCCTGCTCTCTCTCTCTCTAAAAATAAATAAGTAAACATTTAAAAAAAAGAAAATATATCCTCCTTTATGTCTGTAAGATAGGATTGACACAAGAAAGGATGTGTGAGGGCATTAGTATTTCCTGAGTGACTACTGGATTCCAGGTCAATGAATGGCCAGTGAATCAGAATTCTAAATGGGCAGGGCTCCTCCATCAGACTAGCACAGGAAGCCTGGAGGCAGGGTAGCATATGGTTAAGACTGTCACCTGAAGCCACACTGCCCAGGTTCACATTCTAGTTCTGCCTCCTCCAGGCAATGTGACTCTGGGCAGTTGTCTAAGTTCTTTGCAACTCAGTTTCTTCTTCTCTAACATGGAGGAAGTGAGTTTCTACTCCATGAGTTTGTGTGGATTTAATGAGCTGACGTACAAGCACTTGGCACAGTGTCTGGCATACAGTAAGTGCGCAATACATGCTCCTTCTCCTCCAGTGATTATCATTTGCCACCGATAGATCTGAAAACACCTTTTATTAGCTGAACAGTGACTCATTTGGAAAGATTAGCCTGGCACAGGATGGTAACTGCTGCACAAGAACTATGACTTCTTTCAACACACACACACACACACACACACACACACACACACACACATACATTTGTTGTTGTTGTTGTTGTTGTCAAGGCACAAAATACCCAACAGAACTAGTAGCTTGCCTTTTGGTATCATAGAAACGTGTTTCTCCCGGCACTGTTGCATTCGCAGAGCTAAAGCCTCCCAAGTAGGAAAAAACCTCCACTCCCAGAGGGTAGTTAACTCACCGTTTGGGTCAGGCCATTACCTGATCCTTCTCCCTTTTATTTCGAAGACACTTTTTGCAGTTACTCAATTTACTTCTAAAGACCTGAAGTGTTATGGAATAAATTTGCTTACGGTGATGGATGGGCATTTTGACAACCCACAGCGTTGCTTCTAAAGCGTTTTTATTACCACTTGATAGCACCAAACAGTGAAATAGCACAGGACACCAATCAACGAGGTGTATGTTCCTCCCTGCTTGCAGACAGATCAGGTGACCTGTTTAAAACGGCCCGGCAAACTGGTGACAGGCAAATTGGGATGCCACGGAGCCACACTCTTTTACACGGAGTTAAAATGAGGGAGCTGGTCATCTTCTGCCCATATGTCTTTAATTAGAAACAAAGGAAGTCAGGACTTTTTATCCACTTGAGAAAAACAGTGAAACTTTACAGCTAAATCAAAAATCCCTGTCAGCAAAAGTCTGTGCGATTGAGCTGCTGGAGGGTCCACACAGGGGTAAACATTTGCAACCTGGCTGTCCTGTCCAGTAAGGAGTAACAGTCACCAGAGAACCATGAAGAGCAGGGTAAGGAGTAACAACATGGCCCTGAAGCACTCGGGACAGTCATTGTCCTTTGGCTCTGCTCTCCTGAGGAGAAAATGACACCGCATGTTTTTTCCAATCCGGATGCAAAACCAAAACCTTGAGCGCAAATGTTCCCAGTCAAATGAAAACGTTCTGAGACCTCAGAAATGCTCACTCACCAAAGACCATTTTCCTGACTCGTAATTTGGTCAGTGACCACTGGTTTTAGAAAGGTTCCGGGTGGTCCAGTTTCCTCTGGGAACTCTGTAGGTTTCATGGTTTCAGTTTCCGGAGCTTTCTGCTTGCCTTGGAGTTCCACGGAAACCGACCTTGCTGAGGAAGTGAGTGCCAGCAATTCAGCTACAGAAGGTGGTTCAATGCTGAGGAAAAGAAAACCTAATTACGATTCCTCCCCCTTTCTTGATACCCTTGGCTGGCCTGAGCATGGCCTGCGTGGTGCAGATGGAGACTTTAAAGTTTTGACCCCTAGTACACTTGCAGAAGGAAGATGCTCAGCTTAAAATTTCAGAACATTTTATAATGAGCTATACATTTTTACAAGTGCCTGTAGATCTCCCTCCACTTCTTTGGGGTGTCAGAACCGCTAAGCCTCAAGCGTGGCCCTCCCTAAGGGCCGGAGGCCGTTGTGACTGGGGCTGTGTGAGTCTCTGATTCCCGTGTACTTTCATGCAGACCTCTAATTTGAAGTATGCAAACTAGGTTTTCCCCTTTCGGAACCATCCCATACAATTTAGTTGAGGAGTGTGCACGTTTCACAGCAGGAGGAATAGGGGCCGTCCAAAAGGGATGGAAATCGCTCAGATGAACAACTTGCATTTACTCTCCTCCTGGGGGAAAGTCAATGAAGAAACATCTGTTGTGAAAGTTCGAGCACCATCCAACTTTCTTAGTCCTCCTCCAACTTTTTTAGTCCTTGTTTTGTATAGCAAAGCACTAACTGAAGGCAAGGTGGGGTTGTTGTTTGTTGTTGTTGTTGCTGTTGTGGTTGTTGTTTAATGAACATCCAGGAGAGTCTAATATACAAAAAAAAAAAAAAAAAAAAAAGGCCCAGGGCACTGTTGTGGAGACAGAATATGAAAAGCAGGCCATTCAGCTTGTAGAAAGAGTCAGACGAGGGTCCCTCTGACAGCAGACTTGGTTGGGGCTGGTCCACAAGCTCTGCCCACTGAGAGCTTACTCTGTAAGAACAAACAGAAAGCAATGGCCAGTTCTTTAAAGAGGCAGGACACTTCCCACACTTACCCACCTCTGTCAGATATCTCTCCTTCCAAAGGTGGGAAGATCATGTGTTTCTCGAAGCTAATCAAGAAGGGGACGGTTTGAGATGCCAAGTGGAGAGTCACCTCTCTAAGGTTCAGTCTTCACCGTCTGTCTGGCAGGGGGAGCCCACATGGATATCAGATGGGAATTTCTCCCTCCCCACTGCACGGCTATTGTGGGAAGATCAGGCAAGGCCAGATCCAGAGCTCTGTATCCAATTAGGGCAGGTAGTTCATCAAATGCCAAACTACAAGTTGGTTTTCTTCTTTCCCTTCAGAGCTGCTTTTTCTAAATTCATTATGTCCCTAAGTTTGACATCAAGACCAATTAGAAGAGAATAAAGATAATTCCCTGGAGTGTGTGGGGCTAAACAGATAAAAACTGTCGCACATAGATCACAGTAGAACTCTCTGGCCCAGGCAAGTCTCCTCCATCAGAACTACTTGGAGCTTATCTGTAGGATGCTTTGGCCTTCCAGCACAGCTGAAAGAGCCTGCTGCAGTCTGTTTTGCAAAGGTTCCCAAAGTTTTTCACCTTGACTTGTCTCTTCTTGTCTCTTTAACCAGGCTGCTCCCAGAGTGTAGTTTGGTTCCATGGGCCAAAGATGTTAGAAGCCCAGGCTGCTCAGTCTGTCACTCAGTCCTGCCTCCTTGCTTCTCAGGATGGAGGAATTCTATACAAAGGGCTTATCTCTGCTGATCTTGGCACACTCTGATATCCTGTATGTGTGGGCCCCAGATGAGCCCCAACCGTGGCCAGCTGGATGGATGTCACCAGGGAAACTTCTCATCACAGCAGGTCGTTTCCTTTCTCAGGCCACAGTCACAAGAGCTATGTCGATTGAGGCTAGGGCTTTCCTTAGGCTAAACCCGAACTGGCTAGAGAGGGAAATCGGCAGTTTATTGGAGATGTCTGTGATCCTCAATGAGATAGATACCTCATATCTGTTGAGGGTGACCTTGGAATTATCTCTGCCTGTCTTCTGTTTCTGAAGGTCATGTACTGTGGTCCAAACCATGTGATTTACCCAAATTAGCACAGTTGAACTGTTCACATACAAATGTCTTTTCTAAAAATCAGCCTAATTCTCTCTCTCTCTCTCTCTCTCTCTCTCTCTCTCTCTCTCTCTGTAGGCTTCACAACCATTATGGAGCCCAATGCAGGGCGTGAACTCACAACCCTGAGATCAAGACCTGGGCTGAGATTGAGAGTCAGAGGCTTAACTGACTGAGCCACCCAGACACTCTAGAATCTGCCTATTTCTATCTTGTGCCTCTAAATATTGCCAGTTATGTGTGCCCAGGGTGTGGATACAGTGAGGCCAAACTTGAGTTTCCATCTGCATGAAGAGATGTTCCTCATATGTCCCCCTATGCCAGTTTGCTGCCTGAAATCCTTGAACAGGAAACTAAATCCTTAATTCTACCATCTGAGCTAAAGACTCTATGCCAATATGACAGCAGAAGATGCTCGCTGAAAATTTCCCACTAAGATTTCAATGACTTATACAGATTCTTACATGAGGGTCAGCTTTTTAGGCCATCAGTAGAGGGGATAGAAGGCTGGTTGGGAGCAAACGGTCCTTAGGACCCTGAAAAAGGAAGAGGGCATCTGGAGGTGCATGAGAAGGGACAAAGGAGAAAATGAAGCCAATCTCACTGATTCCACAGCCTGCCTGTCTGTCAGTTGAAGATTTCTCCTGTCATCAGCGAGCAGGCCTGTGTGCTGGGCCTTTCCAGAGGAGGAAAGCTGCCTTTCTCTTGGATGCCAAGGCCAATAGCACATGAAGATGGGCTTTGTTCAATTCACCCTGAACTACACTGACACTCCCCCCCCCCCCCACCCCCAGCAGCGTGGGAAGTGGCTGACTTGGTCTGAGGTCCAATTCTTACTCACCTGGTTGTAGCACAGGGACACAGTGCTCTGGTTTCCAAGCCTTGGCTAATGATGTGTCATCAAGGGCAGGCAGGAATCCATAGGCCCATGGCCAGTGCGGGTCTCCAAATGGGGAGAACTGATATTAAAACAGACTCAAATATTTGGGCCATTCCAGCAGGTTTTACAAAAGGCTGAACTAACCTTAACACAGTCCATCCAGGAAGAGGAACTTCTCAGGAGAAGGAGCGCCACAAGAAGACCAGTCTAACCCCCTTCCTCATCCCCTTCCCCATGATACTTACTGTCCTTGCCTGACTTAACCAGGCAAGCTCTTTCACCAGTCTGTGCTTTGACGGCACCAGGGGGAAGGACACACGGAGGACCCACGTCTAACTTTTACTTATAATCATTTCTTAACCATTTTTGCCAGAAAGTCCTGGAATCATCAGTCGTATTCAAAATGTCGCATGTATTGCAGCATGGGGAATAAAGTCAATGGCCATTATAGCATGGTGCAGGTGGCAGATGGCAGCTATGTTTGTGGTGAGCGTAGCATGACGCAGAGAGATGTTCAAATCACCGCATTGTTCCTCTGAAACTCATGCAACCGCGTGTGTCCACTCTGCTTCAATGAAAAATAAGTAATTAATTACTTAACAAATGATTGTGCATATATACTCCTATGATGAGTGCTGTCTGGTTTCACATCAGTGATTGCCTCACTGAATTGAAGCCACTTCCTCCCTTTAAAGAACTGGCAGACTTAAATCCACAATTACGATCCAAGTCCAAGAGTGTCTTCTTTTACTCTTTCATCTTTTTTTTTTTTTTTTTTTTTTTTTTTTTTTTTTTAATTTTTTTTTTTTAATTTATTTTTGGGACAGAGAGAGACATAGCATGAACGGGGGAGGGGCAGAGAGAGAGGGAGACACAGAATCGGAAACAGGCTCCAGGCTCCGAGCCATCAGCCCAGAGCCTGACGCGGGGCTCGAACTCACGGACCGCGAGATCGTGACCTGGCTGAAGTCGGACGCTTAACCGACTGCGCCACCCAGGCGCCCCTACTCTTTCATCTTTTAAGAAAAATCATACAACATATGAAAAGTAAATGGAGAGATTACTCAATTGACTGGAATCACGTTTGAAACCATTCTGAACGTGTTTCTTAACATTTCCTGATTGATTGCCTGGGAAATAAATAACCCCAAGTGGTAGCTTTGTATTTATGTTTTGAAGTCAGCATATTTCCCTCGGTTGCTCTGTTTCTAACATAAATTCCCCAGAAAGTGCATCAAATATCAAAACAGCGTTTCCAGTATCTGCCCAACAACATTTGCATCTCAGCAAGAAAGTGTGTAACTAGTGGATAAACTGCCTCTTTGTCAAACACAAATGTGGCAAATTCTAAGGTGGCTCCTTTTCAACTAAATTGTCTCAGCATGCAGAGCAGCGGGGAGAATGTTTGCTACAGGACACAGGCAAAAAAAAAAAAAAAATTCTTAATATGATTTTTCCAGGAAGGCATTATATTAAGTTCCAGGGAGAAATGATGAGATGTTGGGGGTGAAATGGCACATTTTCTTTCAGAATCACCTACTCCATTTAAATGTGCGGGACTCTTCAGGACGTGTCCCTGACTTCCACTGAGCCGCACACCGTGTCTGTCCCCCAGCCTCCTGTCCCTGCTCTTCCTGCCGAGGGCGGCAGGATGGTAATGAATTCTGCAACACGACTCGCTGACCCGGATTTCCACCAGGCCTGACCTCCCCTAGGCTTACCCGGACTCTGCGTACATGCTTTTCAAGAGGCACAATTTTGTCTTGTCTGGAGCGCAATGTAATTAGAAAGCAATTTGGCCCACACACGCAGCTTCCCTGGTCACTTGGCACGGCCTCAACCCGCCCCTGGCGGGACTGGTTTTGCTCTGCGTTGGCTGTCCTCCGAGATGTCTAGCAGCGCAGGGATCCTGGGCCTCGTTTGCTGGGAGCCCGGCTGGCCCCAGGGAGGGTGGGGTGCCGCCTGCCCCACGTGGGCTCGGGCGTGTTCCCAGGAGGCCCGGTCG
The DNA here is from genome assembly GCF_046562875.1 of Panthera onca. Lineage (NCBI taxonomy): Eukaryota > Metazoa > Chordata > Mammalia > Carnivora > Felidae > Panthera > Panthera onca. The sequence continues at coordinate 28,038,445 of NC_138345.1, forward strand.
CCTGCCTCCAGCTGCCTACCCACTCCTGTCCGTGGGCTTGTACGCGGAGGGCACAGACCACCCGGTGGTGCATTCAAACCCCAAGTCCCCCTCAGTAAGTGGCTCTAACTCCCAGTGGCGCCCGCTCCAAATCGGGGCCCACTTTTAATTGGGCTCTCTCCGTCTCTCCCGCCCACTGGGTAGCCGTGCCCTCTACGTCTGACCTTCTTTCTGCTCTCCGTACCCTAACTCCGGCCTCTGACCCCAAACGCTGGACCAGCCTCCCGGCGGTTCATGTCCACACTCTATTCCACTTCCTCCAATCCTGGCATTACCCCCCTGGCCAGATTACTTTTCCAAATGCACAGCTTTGGTGGTGTTGTAATGTTATCCTCCCGCTCACAGACCTTCAATGGCTCCTTGAGGCCCACGGCTTCCTTAGCTGGGCGTTCTGGCTCACTGCCTGTTTATGTAAATAAAGTTTTATTGGAACACAGCCATACCCATTTGTTTACATAGTGTTTATGGCTGCAGTTATGCTGCAATGGCAGAGCTGAAGCACTGTGACAGACGCCACATGGCTAGCCAAACCTAAAACACTACTTGGCCCTTTAGAGAAAATGTTTGCTGATCCCCCCCACTCTAAACTATGGGCCCAAATTTCTTTTCCAGTTTCATTTTCCTTGAGGTCCGGGCTTTCCTGCCTTAGTGCCCTGACTTATACTAGTCTACTATGCTCGGGAAAATTTACCTCATCTCAAGTGGGCCCTACTTACAGATGCTTTCCTGACTTCCGTTTCAATGTGATGTGTCCCTGCTTTGCTCTCCCCATCACACTTTGTCAGGGCACTTTACACGTCTGACTTTTGTTGTAAATATTAATGTGCACATATTCTTGCTTCCCCTCCCACCCCAGCTGAGTCTCCAAGCTCCCAAGAACAGGAACCATGTCTTAGCTAGCTGGGGTACTTAGCCTGACTCCCCGCACACATTCAGTAGATATTTGGAAAACTTACTTGACTCAAAAACCAGGAGTTTTTCCTTCTAATGGGTTACAGAATAATAATCAACACCTCCCCCATCCCCAACTGGGGAAAGACAAGGTGGGAAAATGAGGCAGGAGCAGGTACAACCTATCCTTCCCCAGGAAGGTAAGATTTGTAGAGGAGGAGGTTTTAAGAGGTTTTTTTGTTTTGTTTGTCGAAAGTGATTGAGGAAGTACCCAGCCCCTGTAGGAGAGACTCCATAGGAAAGGGATAGAGTCAAATCAGAGGAATGCACCCAAGGAAGAGAGGCTTTGCCTCCTCACCCGTTAGGGAACCATTTCAAGGATGTCTTGGCCACTGGGCTGGCCAAAGGCGTGGGTCAACGGGTACATGGACTTTCACAGAGGGCCTTCAAGTCCCTGTGGGTGAAAGAATGTGGGGAAGGAAGCAAGACGAATTGGGTGGAGGGTCTTCACGAAAGGGGGGTCTTGTGACCAGAATATTGGAACCAGAAGTGATGGGAATGGGGGAAGTTGGTTCTTTTAGAATGGAGTTTGGGTTCGGAGGTGTAGTCATTTCCTGTGGCTACTGTAACAGCTTGTCATAAACTAGGTGGCTTAGACAACACACATCTCTTCTCTCACAGCTCTGGAGGCCACAAGTCCAAAATCAGTTTCACTGGGCTCAAGCCAAGGCGTCCCTCCAGAGGCTCTATCTAGAAGAGCACATTTTCCTGCCTCTTTCACCTTCTGGTGGCTGCTGGCATTCCTTGGCTCAAGGTAGCATCGTGCCAATATCTGCCTCTGTGGTCACCTCCCCTCTCCTCTTCTGTGTGTGTCACATCTCTCTCTCCCCTCTCTTGTCAGAACACTTAAGGCCCCCCTGGGACAATCCAGGTTAACCTCCCATCCCGAGATCTTTAATTTAACCCCGTTGCAAAACCCTGCTTTGCCTCAGAAGGTCACACTCACAGTTCCAGGGATTAGGACCTAGATATCTCTGGGGCCAATATTTAGCCCAGCATAGAAGGCTGCTAAAGAAAAGTAAGCGGCAGGAACTCACAGGGGGCAGGGGTGAGGGCAGGGATGCGAGTGCAGCAGAGAGGGGAAGGGGCTTCAGAAGTAGGAAGCACTGGGCTGGTTCAATGCGGAATGAGGGGAGTAAGAAGGAATGGAGGTTACTGAATGTTTATGTGGTGCCCAGCAATGTTCTTAGGACAGGGACCCTGACATGCCTGAGAAGCACAGAAATGACACTGGCTTTGAGTGGAGGTGAGCCACTGGGAGCAAAACATGATGTCTTGTGGGGCAGAGACAGGTCCAAGTCTTGTGGGGACTGTAGCTTAGGCAATCTTGAAAAGATGATTTTCTAAGAAAAAGGAATCCCAAGTTGCAAATACCAAATTTTTTAGGACAGTGAACTCTTATTTCGAATGAGAAAGCACAAGTCCACCTCGTGAAAAAGCCTGACAAATGCCACAAGCGGTCCAGGATCCAGGCAGTAACGGATTTTTATCGGCTCTCCGGTGCCACTCTATGACACTTCCCTCCCCTCCCCCACAAAATTTTGCGGTCTGTATACTTTTCCAACACCTCTTTATAAAACAACAATTTTGTGACATTTTCTACAGAGAGGAGAGAAAGAGAATTCAGTGGTTTCTTCCAGCATCGTTGATCACAATGTGGTTTTCATAATTGATAGGTTAGAAAACTTCCTTTCATCTTCTCAACCATTACTGCTGATACAATTCCCCTTTTTTTGGATTGTCATCACACTTGGAAAAACCTCTTTCAAGTCTCTCCCACATACGAATCGTTAGAAACATATTCCCTCCCTGTGTATAGCACCATGATGGTCTCCCTGTAACTACAGGGATTTTGATCATTTCTATTTGGTGAAATTTTTGTTAAAAAGGAACAAAATGACTCGGGCTCTCAGAATTGTATATGCTGCATTATCGAGTATAAATCCTAACAGAAGAGGCCTTCATGTTGGTTCGGCATTGATGAAAAGCAAAATTTCCACTTGCAATTTTACACATTTGATGTTTGAAAGAGTTTACCACAGGGGCGCCTGGGTGGCTCAGTCGGTTAAGCGTCCGGCTTCAGCTCAGGTCCCGGATCTCACAGTTTTGTGAGTTCGAGCCCCGCGTCGGGCTCTGTGCCGGCAGCTCGGAGCCTGGACCCTGCTTTGGATTCTGTGTCTCCCTCTCTTTCTGCCTCTCCCCGCCCCTTCAAAATTAAATAAACACTTTAAAAAATTTTAAAAAAGAATGTACCACAGACTAGTCTCTGGCTCTGTACATTTCAAACCTTTTTTCTTCTGCTAGGGAGTACAGGACCCTTTCATATGTCCTCTGGGTCATCATGTTGCTGAGTTTCCACCGTGGGGGGTAGGAATATTCCCAGAAAGATTTCCATACTGGGGTGACTAGTAGTAACTTAGCTATGTGCAAAAGAAACCACAATCAACATAAATAGAACCCTCTAAACCAATATTAAACATATCCCCAACTCAACTTTCCCCTAGCCAGATCCCCAGAATGTTCATGGGCCCTCCAATGCCACCCAACACAAGGGAAGGGATGTAGAACGGAAGTCGCAGGTTTTAGTTAAAATGTCTTACTTTCACAAATTAGAAAAAATGACCATGAGGTAAGGGCCCTTCCCGGGGCCTTCCAAGGAGTTGGTGCAAGCGAGTGGCTTTGAAGCTTCGTTAGCTTTCTTAGCTTCACGGCCAATTCACCTGTGGATCTAAGAGTCATTCGAGCAGGAGTCCTTTAGCAAGACTGCTCAGGAGAAAGGTCTAGGGACTGGGAGATGTACCCTGTGTTAATGAGGTCTCCAGATCTACCCGGTCCTCCAACCACTCAGGCATTCCCATGACATAACACAAGGCTGCTTCTACATTTTTTCTTTACTCCGGGTTTTAAAAAATCTTGCGGGTTCGCTATGGAAAGCAATTTGGCAGTTTCTCGAAAAGCTAAACATAGAGTTATCATGTGACCCAGACATTCCACCCCTAGGTACATACCCAAAGGAACTGAAAGGAAAAACTCAAACAGATACTTGTGCATCACAGCATTATTCGCAAGATCTCGAAGATGGAAGGAACCCAGGGTCTGTCAGCAGATGAAGGGATAAACAAAATGTGGTGTGTGCATAGGTTATGCAGCCACGGAAAGGGGTGACGTTCTGGCACTCGCTGCAACACGGATAGACTCTGAAAACATGCTAAGTGAAATAAGCTGGACGGGAGGACAAATATCGTGCGATTCCACTTACACAATATATCTAGAATGTAGTGAGGCAGAGGACAGATTAGAGTTTACTGGGGGGAGGGGGCATGAGGAATTACTGTTTAATGCTTAATGGGGAATTAATTACTTAAATCGTCCATTTGAGATGATGAAAACATTTTGGAAATAATGACGACGGTTGCACAACATTGTGAAGGTTATTAATGTCACCGAATCGCATACTTAAAAGTTATCAAAATGGTAAAGTTGTGCTATCTATAGTTTGCCACAAAATACCAAAAAATCAAAGTAATATGTGAGCATCAGAAAGGAATTCGTTCAGATCAGGTTATCCATGCATAAAAATGGCAGAATATTTTTACATGAAAATATTTACCTAAACTGGTTGCAACCTGGAACAAGAATTCTATAGCATTCACTTCACATTAAATACATGATATAAAAAAAAATCTTGCAGGTTAATGAAAAACTGATATTCACCTGGTAGACAGTCACCAACCCTCACTACACTTGTCAACAATCAACTACGGATGAATTCAGGGGCAGCGACCATGCAGGCTGCCAGAGGTGGTGTGGGTCCCGTTACGACTATTGTCTTCTAAAAAAAGAAAAACGTACTGGGGGGCGACTGGCCTGGGCTAATTTCTTTCAGGCCCTGAAATCCCCAAGGTCTCTTTAAGCTGCCTCTTCGGCTATCTGTATAGACACTGACAGCCGGCTGGAGGTGAGAGACAACCAGACGACCTCCCGGAGCGTGAAAGCATTGATAAGGGGGGGATCATTAAGCGAACAGATGTATTACTAGCCGGGCGTGGTAAGTCACCTCTCCCAAAGCATTTACCATCCCCATCCCAGGCTCTGTTACCCACTCAGTTGTTTTATCCAGGATCTACGCAGAACCTGTATTAGGTAGCGTAAGGAAAGCTTGCTGTTGCAACAAACTCCAGAGTGGTTTGGTCCAGAAAGAGTTATATATTCTATTCGGGCGAAATCTGATGTGACTATTCCTACTTGGCAGGACAGGTGCCCCCTCCATCTCTTGGCCCCGCCATCAACTAGCGCTTTGGGGCTGTCTGCTAGGTCCTGCCCGCTTGACTAGTAAATAGGAGAGGGAAATTGTGGATCAAAGCCGAGGTGGGTTTTTGTGGGCCAAGCCCGGAAGTGAGCGCGTCACTTCCGCCCACACTCCATTGGCCAGAACTCAGTCCTATGGCCCCGCCTCACTGCAAAGCGGCCTGGGTTTGAAGAGTACAGGGCACTGTGTGTGCCACAGGGACTTTAAAAGCCACGTGATCAGATGCCTCTTCCCATCACTTCTACTATGTCATCTTCATTCTACCCTAAGACAGGAATAGTCTCACCCAAGGGGAGGGAATGGAAACACAGGAACCTTGAACTGAAGGCTCCAGCCTAGAAAAAGAAGCATTGCCTCTGGTCTGCACCCAGGAGCAGGCCCTTCCACCTTCCTAGCTGGATGCATGGGTACCTTCTCTCTTGACCTGCTCTGCGCTCCAGGGAAGACTAGGACAGCCACTTCTCAGAGGGAGCCCCACTTGGAACATCTGGGATCCAGATGCTGCTGGCTTCTTTAATGGCTCTGAGTGCAGCGGAAGGTTTTTGTCTCTGAGACATCTTTTCTCCCCTTTTGCACTCTGAGGGCTGAATTCAATGGAGCCAGCCTTCTTTGACAGCTAACAGGGAATTCTCAGCGGAGGACAGTTGATTTTGGAACAATTCCTGCTGTCAGTCCTGTAAAGCCCAGGTTTCCGGATCTATAGGGCATGATGACAAACCCATCTGTTCTTACTGTTCGTCACTTGAGGGGCTTAATTGTAAAAAGTTTGTCTAAAGCTGAGATGGTGCCACTAAAGGATGCATTTATTTGGCTGATCATCCTATTCCCTGCCCTTTTTTGTGTGACTTTGTGCACGGGCCCGAGCAATGCACATTGCCCTGCGACGTGTGATATCGTGTGATATCAAGACACAGTCAGCGAGGAATACTTTTTGCTGGCACTCTGTGCAGACCTCCAGCCGTTCATCTGTCTTGGCGTTTTCTTTCTTATGAAAGCGATAATAGCGATGAGGTTTGCCTCGACTATGTGATCTCTTAATCCATAATGAAGGGCAATATTAAGAGTTGAGTAGATTCATAAGTGGTCAGCTCATACTGGGTTTTGAGGGAAAATGAAAGTGCATTGGGTGCAACTTGAGCTTTCCAAGGTCAAGCTCAGGAACTACACACCTTTGAATTTTCTTCCCAACGTGTTCTTTAGTCACACAGAGCCCTGAGCTGGATGGAATATGTGCTGACCCTAGCAGGAGGGTTTTTTTTTCTTTTTACGTTTGTACAGAGCTCTATTACTAAATATTCTTTATAGATAATTGTGAGAAGAGTACATATTTGTTATATTAACACAGTACATAAGAACAGTGAGGCTCAAAAATACATTTGCTTTAAGATTAGGGAATATAGCTCCCATGTGCTAAGGTGAGAGGGATAAGAAGACCTGTGTTCTGTTTTTTTGTTTCACTATTTCTGAACATTTGCCTATTCAGGTTTGCTTTCTCTGTACCACAATGGAGAAGGAAGGGATGTGCTTTGGGGGAATACTTTCAGATGCAAGAATAGTATGGGTGACCAGGGTGCCTGGGTGGCTCAGTCGGTTAAGCGTCCGACTTCAGCTCAGGTCATGATCTTGCGGTCCGTGAGTTGGAGCCCTGCGTCAGGCTCTGCGCTGACAGCTCACCTGCTTTGGATTTGACAGGAACCTGCTTTGGATTCTGTGTCTCTGTCTCTCTCTGTCCCTCCTCCACTCATGCTCTGTCTCTCTCTCTCTGTCAAAAATAAACATTAAAAAAAAAATGACTTAAAAGAATAGTATAGGTGACCAAAAGTTGAGTTTACTTACTCACACAGCCAGCCAGACATCTTATAGGAAGAGTGGTGCTGAGGTTAGTTAATTTGATGGCACAAGGACATCTTTTTGCTTTGCAGTCCTCAGGTGTGCCCCCTCATAGCTACAAGATGGCTGCTGCAGCTCCAGACATCACATGCTCGCACAAGTATGGCCAAATGCTGCAATATCTTCTTTGAAGAAAGAAAGACCTTTCTTAGAATCCCCAGCAGACTTCACTTGTATCTCACTGGCCTAAAGGGAGTCAATTCTTATGCTTAATATAATCATTGGCAAAGGAGAATGGAATTACCATAATTGATTTAGTCGAGTGGTACCCAAACTTTAGCACAAATCAGAATCTCCTGGGGGCCTGGTTAAAATACAGAGTGCTGGGGGCACCTGGGTGGCTCATTTGGTTAAGGATCTGACTCGGCTCAGGTCATGATCTCACAGGTTTGTGAGTTTGAGCCCCGCATCAGGGGGCTCTGTGCTGATAGCGCAGAACCTGGAGCCTGCTTCAGATTCTGTCTCCCTCTCCCTCTGCTCCCCCCCCCCACTTGCTCTCCCTCTCTCTCTTTCTCCCAAAAATAAATAAACATTAAAAAAAATACAGATTGCTCTGTTCCACCCCTTGAGTTTCTGGTTTAATATATTGGGGATGGAGCCTAATGAACTGCATTTCTAAGTTGTCAGATGTTCTCCTGTTGCTTGTCTAAGGATCACATTTGAGGACTACTGGTTTAGATGGATATTTTTTTAAATTTTTTTAATGTTTATTTATTTTTGAGAGAAGTGGGGGGGCAGAGAGAGAGGGAGATGCAGAATGTGAAGCAGGCTCCAGGCTCTGAGCTGTCAGCACAGAGCCCAACGTGGGGCCCTAACCCACGAACTGGGAGATAATGACCTGAGCTGAAGTCAGACGCTTAACTGACTGAGTTTGGATAGATCTTAATTCACTTTCTGGGGCTGGGGAACAGTCATCTTCTCTGGAGTGGAGGTGGGGGTAAATAGGGCAAAACCTCAGGACAAAGTCCACAGGAGAAAGCGTGTTAGGTAGGCACCCAGCTCTGTCCACCGCATGTTTTCCTGTATTTACCCCTCTGTTTTCTGAGTACATACTTAGACTCTTTGGCTTTGGGGGGGTGGGTATTGCAGATTGGATGACTTTATCCAAATATTTTCATTAGTTGAATTCCCATGGCAGAATTCCCCTTTGAGACTAACATAAATTCTAAGTCCATCAGTGTGAGCTGCTTACATTATGTAGAACTGACATTATTTTTTTCAGTATCTATTACCTTTTGCCCTTCCCTGTAAAACGTTATCAGTCTTCATGTTTGTTCAGTCATCCAAGTTATTAGATCCATCGTAGGTTCCTCACAACCTTTCTTAGCTCTTACCAACCTAAACACTCAAAATCATCAGCACATTTTCCACACTGCCATTCACTTCATCCTCTAGGTCATTAACAAGTATATTGAGCTAAATCACTGGAACTATTAACTTGAACTTCAGGCATTCACAGCATCCGAAATGACTATGTACCAAGCCTTAGATCAGTACATCAGTTTGCTATGTTAGAAGAGAGAAAACCAAGGGTGCCTGGGTGGCTCAGTTGGTTAAGTGTTACAACTTCAGCTCAGGTCATGATCTCATGGTTTGTGAGTTTGAGCCCCGCATCGGGGGGCTCTGTGCTGATAGCTCAGAACCTGGAGCCTGCTTCATATTCTGTGTCTCCCTCTTTCTCTGCCCCTCACCTACTTGTGCTCACTCTCTCTCTCTCTCAAAAATAAATAAAACATTAAAAAAATGTTAAAGAAAAGAAAAAACCCACATTTTATTGCATTCTTTCCTTCCTGTACAGAGTTTGCACTAGAATTTGTACATATATATACACATATATATACACACACACATATATTTTTATAGATGTGTATATATATGCTTATATATGTAAACTTACATAACACATATAAACATATATACACATATGTGTATATAGTCTAGAGTTTTTATGTATACATATATAAATATAAAGGATAAGCTTGAAAGTCCCGTTGAAAAGTTGGTGTACATGGCTTACCATGGAAGGATTTGGAGAAACCAAATTGAGATTTGTTTTGAGAGATACCTTTCAATCTCAGGCTCAAAGAGCTAGCTATTTTGTATCAGATTCCACCATTAGAGAGCCATCCTTTGGAGTAAATAAGCATTTCTTTTAAAATGAAAATGTCTTTTGAAAAGCTAAGGGAGGGGCTCCTGGGTGGCTCAGTTGGTTAAGTGTCTGACTTTGGCTCAGATCATAATCTCACGGTTCGCGGGTTTGAGCCCCGTGTCAGGCTCTGTGCTGAGAGCTCAGAGCCTGGAACCCGCTTCGAATTCTGTGACTCCCTCTCTCTTTGTCCCTCCCCTGCTCGTGTTCTCTCTCTCTCTCTCTCTCTCTCTCTCAAATAAATAAATAAGTAAACATTAAAAGAAAGAAAAAAGAAAAGTTAAGGGAGTTAGCCTTAGTCACATATACCCACCCTGAGTGTGGATCCATTTCCAAATGCTATCTATACACTGAAGGGATGGAAACATGGAAGAAAGGAATGGGTTAACCTGGGACTTTGGGGAAGTGAACCTCACTGGAGGAAATTTCCAGCAGGCCTTGGTCAGCTAAGGGGCTGGTAGTGGGAACTGGGTGTGGGAGTTGTAAGGGAAAAGGCTTTAGAGGGTAGCACGTCTCGTGCAGTTTGAGCCAAGACAGCCCTGTTCAGTAACACAACGTACATCTTAATAAAGATTAATAACAATTCTTGGGGTGTTCCTATTATTAGGAAGGAAGGAATGTAATACCTGAACCCCAGAACAGCCTTTTACTTTCTCACCTCCTGGTCAAAACATGTTGATGGTGCCATGTCTGATTGTAAGGCCTCATCATCGTCCTTATCTCTACCACAGGGCAACCCCACAGGGAACGAATCCCAGAGGAAGAAACTAAGGTATGAAGAATTTCAGGTGACTCACCAAAGGTCATATGGTTAATGTAGCTAAGATTCTTTCTGTTTCTGTCATAGCATTCTGTTTCATCTATGGGATCAGGACAGCTGTGGATGGTTATGCAGAATGTGCACTGCACAAAGGCAGCTGGCTGAAGGGTGATAGAGCAGCATGAGCCAAGGAGGCCTTTTTTTTAAGTAGCACAAAAGCTCTTAATGTACTAGAACAGGCCTTGCTTATTATTCATTATTATTTATTATTTTCCTACGAATGAGGTATAGACCTTAATAGACCTGAATTCTTAAGTATACATTAGAGTTATTTATATACATATTCTATATATGAAATTGGTGCCTATAGGGCTGGTTCTAGGTATAAGGAGGTTGGGATTTCTCAGCATCTTCCTGAGTGGTCTTGCTGTCTCAAGTCTTGCCTCCTCTAATCCTTGATCTCATTACTGCATTGCCTCAGCAAGACCTGCCCTGTTTCTCAACAGCCCTATTGAGATATAACGAATGAACAATAGGCTCAGTGTATTTAAAGTGTTCAATTTGATAAATGCTGAAATATGTGCACACCCATGAAGCCATCACCACAAAGTGATCACCTGCAAAGCTTTCTTTCTGTCCCTTTATAATCACTCCTTCACACCTTCTCATCTCAAGGAAACACTGATCTGCTTTCTGTCACTATAGATCAGTTTACATTTTTACATTTTCTAGAGTTTTAGGTAAATCAAATCATACAGCATGTACAGGTTTTTGTTTGACTTCTTTCACCTGCATACTTATTTTGCACTTTATTCATGTTGTAGCATGTATCAATACATCATTCCTTTTTCATTGCTAGGTAGTATTCCACTGTATGGACATGCCACATTTGTTTATCCATTCGCTTCATGATGAACAGCTGGGTTGTTTTCAGTGTTGTTTTGTTTCCTCCTTCCTGCCTTCCTGCCTTCTGCTGTCTTTTTCTTTCTTTCTTTCTTTCTTTCTTTCTTTCTTTCTTTCTCTTTCTTTATTTCTCTCTTTCTTTCTCTTTCTCTCTTTCCTTCTCTCTCTTTCTCTCTCTATTTTTCTTTCTTTCTTTTCTTTCTGCCTTTCCTATCACCTTCCTTCCTTCCTTCCTTCTTCCTTCCTTCTTCCTTCCTTCCTTCCTTCCTTCCTTCCTTCCTTCCTTCTTTCCTTTCCCTCTCACTCTCTCTCTCACTAGTACAAATAAGGCTGCTGTAAATATTTGTACACAAGTCTTTGTATAGATGTAGACATTTATTTCACCTGAGTAATTATCGAGACATGGAATGGCTGGGAAATACGGTAAGTGCATGTTTAACTATTTAACTATGAAAAGTGCTAAACTGTTTCCCAAGTAATTGTACCATTTCATATTCCCACCAGCAATGTGTCAGAGTTCCATTTCTTTAATGTCCAGACCCACACTTAATATGGTCAATCTTTTTAACTTTAGACATTCTAATAGATGCACAATAATAGCTCATTGTGGTTTTACCTGCATTTCCCTAATGAACAATGCTGTTGAATGTTTTTTTAATGTGTTTATTTGCTCTCTGTATATCTTCTTTGTTCAAATCTTTGCTCACTTAAAAATGTTTGTTTTCTTATTCCTGAGTTTTGGGAGTTGGTAACATATTGTGGATACCGGTTCTTTATCAGATATGTGACGCATAAACATTTTCTCCTACTCTGTGGCTTAACTTTTCTTTTTCTTACTAGGGCCATTTAAAGAGCATTTCTGAATTTTGATGCAGCCCAATTAATTTTTTTATGGTGTGTATTATTTTGGTGTTGAATGTAAGAAATCTTTGCCTAGCCTAAGGCCACAAAGATTTTTCTCTTATGCTTTCTTCTAGAAATATCATACTTTTAGTTTTACATTTACATTTCTGATCCATTTTGACTTACTTTTTGTCCATAGTACAAAGGTTGGACCAGAATTATTTTTTTGCATAAGGCTAGCCAACACTTTCATTGCCATTAGTTCAAAACATTAGACTTTCTTCCTTGAGTTATCTTTACATCTGTGCAAAAAATTAATTAACTATATAGGTGTGAGGTTATCCTGGCCTGTCCTTCTTCTTTTTTTTTTCTATTAATTACTGAAGCTTTGTAGTAAATATCAAAGTAAAGTAATGTAAAATCTCCCTATTTTCCAAAGTTGTTTTGGTTTTCCTAGGTCCTTCAGATTTCCCTATGAATTTTACAATCAACTTGTCATTTTCTACAAAAAAAATCTACAAAATGGATTTGGACTGAGAATGCATTTTTTTTTTCTGTTGATGAATTGAGGAGAAATTTGATATATTAGCTATATTGAGTCATCTGATTCAGGACATCGGTCATCACTCCATTTATTTTGATCTCTCATTTTTCTCTGCAACGTTTTGTAGTTTGCTTTCTTTTTTTTTTTTCAGTTTATGTATTTATTCTGAGAGAGAGAGTGCGAGTTGGGAAGGGGCAGGGAGAGACAGAGAAAATCCCAAGCAGGCTCAATGCTGTCAATATGAAGCCTGACTCAGGGCTCAATCTCACAAACCGTGAGATCATGACCTGAGCCAAAATCAAGAGTCAGATGCTCAACCAACTGAGCCACCCAGGAGCTCCACATTTTGTAATTTTAAGTGTACAGATCTTATACATGTTTTGCCAGTTGTATCCCTAAATATTTTATATTTTTTATGCTTCTGTAAAAGGATTTTTTAAGAACTTCAATAGCTAATTGTTCATTGGTAGTGTATAGAAATAACTGATTTTTGTATATTGGTCTTAATATTCTTATTAACGTCTTCATATTTCTGGCATTCTTCCTTCATATAGCTCTCTCCTCTCCTGCTAAATCTAGCCACCTTGGCCTCCACAGACTCTCTCTGTGTCTCTTCAACTCAGGGAGACGGCTGGATCTGCATGGCTTACCCCTCTCCGCCCACTGCTTAGAAACTCTGCTGTCGGGGCGCCTGGGTGGCGCAGTCGGTTAAGCGGCCGACTTCAGCCAGGTCACGATCTCGCGGTCCGTGGGTTCGAGCCCCGCGTCAGGCTCTGGGCTGATGGCTCGGAGCCTGGAGCCTGTTTCCGATTCTGTGTCTCCCTCTCTCTCTGCCCCTCCCCCGTTCATGCTCTGTCTCTCTCTGTCCCAAAAATAAATAAAAAATGTTAAAAAAAAAAAAAAAAAAAAAAAAAAAAAGAAACTCTGCTGTGGGCTGGGCGATTGTAGGGCTCACCTGGTTTATTTCTCATCTCAAGGATCTCTCTCCTTTACTGCTTGAGGTCCAGTGTCTTTCAGATGCTTGTTTCATAGAGTGTTGTTCTTTTCAGTTATTTCAGACAGGTGGGTAAATTCAGTCCTTGTTTACTCCATCTCGGCTGCCCTATTTTAAAACCTTTGTCGTGAATGAAAACTTATCAGGTTCTGGCCCGGTGAGAACTTACTAGGTTCTTACCAGAAGACCTTTAGGCACTCTGCTCTGTTTTATTTAGAAATTAGTCTAAGAATGCAGCCAGAGTTTGTGACTAAGAGTGTAAGAATTGAGTTTACACAGGCTGAAGTTTGATTTTACTTCATTGTTATAGTGTCACCTTGAGCAAGTTACTTATCCCAGCCAGAGTCTCAGTTTCCTCATTTATAATTGGGAGAAATGACATTGGTGGTTAATTTTAGGTCAGCCTGGTTAGGCTGTGGTGCTCAGTTGTTTGGTCAAAATTAGCCTAGCTGTTGCTTTGAAGATATTTTGTAAATAGGATTAATATTTACAGTCCGTTGACTTTAAAGAGGGATTACCCTTGATCAGTGTGGGTGGGCCTCATCCAATCAGTTGAAACAAAAACTGAGGTTTCCAAGAGAAGAAGGAATTCTGGCTCAAGGCTCTAACATAGAAGTCCTGCCTGGGTTTCTATCCTGCCAGCCTGCCCTGTGGAGTTTGGACTTGCCAGTCTCCACAATCACATGAGCCGGTTCCTTCAATAAATCTCTCCAAGCAGGGCATTGCTATGATCAGTTCTTTTGTTCTCTTTTGGTCTCTTTCTCATACTCCCCCTACCATGCATTTATTTTGAAAATAAATGCTGCAGATAAGTTAGATGTGCGGGATTTCACTTTCTCATTTAAAGAAGGTTAACTTCCATAAGCTGGAGTATACCAGGCAATCTTGTAGACTGAAATACATCTTCTCTTTAAGTATATTAATTTATATATTAAATAAACACACATATGCAGGCTCAGCAGTGGAGGCTGAGAGGGCAAGTGACAGACCCTATTTTCCTACAAACTTCAAGTTTTTATACTTACTTGCTTTACAGAGCCACCCTGAAATTCCCCTCCACGACTTCTCCCTTCACAGAAGCAGCGCCTGGGCCAAATGAAGACTCTGGGGGTCACAGCCAGGAAACTGAAGTTGGGAGAACTCCAAGCAGTGGCAGGTTGAGGTGGACTGGTAATGAAGGAAAGATCAAACCCCAAATTTTTGTACTGAACAATCCAGGGCAATCGATATATAGCTGCCTGACTTATATTCTGCCAAGGAAGATGTAAGAGCTTCAACTCTCCACTCTGGCACCTAGAGAATCAAGAGAGTAAAGGAGGAATCTTGTAAGCTATGAGAGCATCCTTTTGCTAAAAATATTTTAGTTTTTCTTCCACTTACAGTATTATTTACACCTTCGGCATAACATTAAAAACTGGTATTTCTGGCGATGTGTTTCACTAGGAAGCATCTAAGCAGAGATTATGGAGTGGGACTTCAGGCAGAAAGTCTGTGTGAATCTTCACCCTATCAACCCATTTGCTCGAGTAGATGTATGTATTAATTCAGTTATAGAAATAGCAACTTAAATAATGCATGAGCTCTAACCACTTTTTGTAGACAAAGGGATTTAAGCAACAGGAGAGAAGGCAATAGTATTCATTCTAGTAAACATGTATAATTTATAGCAAAGGGAAATAAATGGAGAATAATGATAGGAAAATATCATATTTAATATCTCCAGTGTTCTTTTTCTTTTTTCAGTGGATTTAGAAAATTGAAAAGTGTAAGCCAAAGCGGTCGAAGTTTTAAGTTCTATGGTATTCTGACATGTGGCTATTTTAGTCACATAAAAGTTGGAATTTCTGGCTTTAGAAAAAGACAAGACAATGGGAAGAAGAAGAGAGATAAGCCAAGGATGAATTTTAAAATGGTGTTTGATGTATCCCTTTCACTGTCATGATTTGATTCATGCTATGAAACTGGCACAAACAAATACTAAATGAGCCATTTTAGAACACATTTAAGATTGAAAGCGTTGGTAGAGAGGGAACTAGACTGTATATCATTGGTAAATCTCATTTCTCTGAAACTCCTGACTTTCTTTATACTTTTATTGGCTTTTTCTTGCCAGCTTTTAGTCTCCGTAGTTGAGTCATCATGGCTGTTAGAAAGAAAGCCAACACTCATGCAAAACCATATGAGAGAAGACTAGATCAATTTTGAAATTATAAACACTCCAGGAAACAGTAAAGTTAACACACCTGGTATAAAACATACTTGGAACGCTTTCATATTTAATGAAAAATATATTCCACTGAGTATTAGCACCAAACAACATTACCTAGAAATCCATTAATAGTTTTGCAGCTTATTGGAAGATTGAGATTTTACTATTCCCACTCTAGTAGAGCATTGTATGAAAATGCCTTTAAATCTCAAAAACTAACCCTGAACTCATGCCAAATTACCACTCGCCCCTGATGAATGGAATACACCATTAAATGGAAATATGAAAATTTCAAAAATATGTACAGAGACGTTACAAGTTACTTACTTAAATCACCTAGTATAAGATGGATCTGTGACCAGAGCATTCCCTAAAGAGGAGAAAATATTTTTTGAAAGCGGTAGCGGATCATGGGACACATAGTGGTTTGTAATATGTTTGGTAAATTGCTATGTTCTCGCTTTAGGGAGTCTGAATTCTGTTATTTCCTCTAAACTGAATCTTAGTTATTCAACAAAGATACCACACTATGCTAAGAAATAACCTACTGAATAATGATAGAGACTGCGCCCCGCCCCCGTCCTCCCTGTGAAACTTCTCTGGAATTTCCTGCTTCTTTTTGATGCAAGAGATTTCTTGCTTCTGTCCTTCTTCTAAGGCTGATTGGTTTGTATCATTTTTGAACGTGTATTTTTCTTTAAAAATACCAGTTTAAAAAATTCTCAGCCTTACATTGTCTCATAAAGATTATGCTATGATTAAACCCAGACCCAGATTGTAGATCTGCTTTCATTTTTTTCTGAAACGCAAACAAGAGAAATTTCAATGAAAACATTCCTTTTTCCACCAGAAACACTGGGCGCTGGTAATCCAGGTATCACCCTATCTGCAAATATGCATCCAACATGCAGGGCCTGCATGGAAGTATTTTAAAAGCTTAACCTAAGATTTTCATATTAAGGATGGAATGTAGTATCTTTTGATTCCTTAAATCCCTGCTTTGAAGAAAGGCACCTTTTAAAAATGTTCTGGGTAATGAGCCAGGGCTCTTAACAGGTATCCTGTTAAATAAATAATGAGCTCACCTGCTTCCCTTTCTCAGTCCTTCTTAAAAGTGGGGAGATAGCACCCAAAAATGCACGAGAAAGGATGTTCACTGCAGCATTGTTTATAATAGCCACGAATTGCACACAACCCAACTGTCCATCAATAAAGGACTGATAGGGACACCTGGGTGGCTCAGTCTGTGAAGCGTCCAAGTTCGGCTCAGGTCATGATCTTGACGTTTGTGAGTTCAAGCCCCTTGTCAGGCTCTTTGCTGACAGCTCAGAGTCTGGTGCCTGCTTCGAATTCTGTGTCCTCTCTCTCTTTGTCCCTCTCCCACTGGCGTCCTGTCTCTCTCTCTCTCTCTCTCTCTCTCTCTCTCTCAAAAATAAACATAAAAAAAAGAGGGTGCTGATAAATAAGGTGGAGTATAGGAGGCAACACTAGGACAGAAGCCCTGAGACCAGCTGCCTGGTTATGGATTCCAGTACCACTGCCTACTAGTTCATGTGGCCTTGGCCAAACTACTTAAACATTAGTTTTCTTACCTGTAAAGTTATCCTTAAGGTTGAAGTATGAGATAATAGTTGCTCATATCCCTCACACCTACAACAGTGGCTGGCAAATAATAAATAAATACGTGACCTGGTAAATACGTGTTGAATAAATACAGAGGTTGCATGCAAAAGTGCCCAGCAGATAGCTGGCACTCAGACGGTAGCTATTATTATGGTATATCCATACATAGGATATTAGGCAGTAATTTTAAAACTTTATGTATCAGTATGTAAACATAAATTTAAAAAATTTTAAATAAGAAATACATTTTTCAAAGTAGAAGTTGCTACAAGTTTTATAAGAAAATGGCTAAAATATGCAGACATGTACATATGTACTTTCATGGCATTCATGCACATAAGACCATCTCTGGAAGCATCCAGAGATGTTGGTATGCGTATATTCCTTTGCATACTGCTTTGTATTCTTTGAATTTTGCCCACTCATATAGCTGTGGCAGGTTGGTTTTTCTGGAAGCAGATTCTGAGCGAAGGCTAGTTCACAGGATGTTTGCTACAAAGCGCTCTTGTAGGGGAGGAGGAGGAAGCAGAATTGGGCAGAGGCAGAAGTTGATCTGTGATTGATCCCAACAAAGACCTCAGTCAACCCTCTGAGGAACCCTGAAGCTGGGATGGCCCCTCAGAGTCTTCCAGATGGCCTTCATACCCTCAATTGATCAGTCACTGGATGCTGGCTAACCCTGGAAGAAAGTGGACCTTCAGTGAAGTGCCTTTTTTTCAACTGAAGCAAACTCCAAAGAGGGTTGACAGGGTTTTCTAGTACATTCTCAGCAGCTGGGGAAAAAAGTCCCTCCTTCTTGAAGAAGGATCAGGTAGCACATGCCTATATCCATGACATTATTTATTCTTTCAATAAATGAATGAAATAGCTATCAAGGATTTCATTTCCAGTCTCCATCATTAAACCCCTGAGCTAGCCCAACCATGAAGGATAGGCAGTCTTTGTAGTGTGACTTGATGGGTGCTATTACACCACCCTGCCAAAAGTATGTGAAGTTTTAACACTTTGCTGAGGGATGGTTAAGCGGTGCTTCCTGGAGAAACTTATTTGTGTATGCTAACTGCCTTAACAGGTTACTCAGTAATTGTTTATTACCTATCAACAAATCAGGAGTACAGGAATTGGCCAGTAGAGAACTAGACATTGAAATTATCCAGTTTCCCTAGTTTAGGCTTTATAAATATTAGTAGGAGTTTAGGGTAAATTCTCTGGACAACCAGAGGAGCATATATATAATATAGAGCAGTGTTCTACAAAATGAGGTATGTGTATTCCAGAGGGGACAAAAGACATTCACTCGCCCTATCTTTATAGCAAGGACATTTAGTATGGAAAAGAAATTTGACAGTTTTTATGCATACATGTTTTTGTCTTTATAAAAGGAAAAACAAGGAAGACTACCCAATATTTAATGAACATATGGAGATTGGGCCCTTAATCTGTGAGCCAGACTGCCTCATTTCAAGTACAGTAGAAGAGAGAACCCTAATTCAACAACACAACTGACAAGGACAAGGACACCCTCACTTCTAACATCTTGTAACATTTTGTAGTTAACTCATTATTGGTGAACTGGAATGGAAAATAATATTATTTTGTTTTAACTAAACAGATCTTCACATAATTAGTATGTGGTACTGACTATTGACAATTTTGGTAACATGGTATCCTGGATTGTATCCTGGAGCCAAAAAGGGACAATAATGGAAGAACTGGGGAAATTCTGATAAAGTCTATAGTTAATAATACTTTACTAATGCTCATTTCTTAGTGTTGATACATATGTTGTAGTTAGAAGAGGCTAACTTTAGGGGAAGCTGCATGAGCCTGTATGGGAATTCTTTGATCTATTTTAGCACTCTTTCTGTAAACCTAAAATATACTAAATATAATCTCAAATTAAAAGTATCTTTAAAAACTCTTTTTGATGTATAGCTTTTTATATTCATTATTGTTAACAGTGAATGTTGACCTAAGTGTATAGTGTTTCTCTGCAATATTAGAAGATGATAGAACAAAATTATCATGACTAGCGAGTTATCGGAAATGAATAATCCAGAATACACACACACACACACACACACACACACACACGCCCATGCCTCTGGTTTCGTTTGAAGTATAAAGTTGCGTGATTCTCAATTCAGGATTTTAATTTTATTTTATCATTATTTTTGTTAACGTTCATTTATTTCTGAGAGGGAGACACAATGAGAGCAGGGGAGGGGCAGCCTCTAGGCTCAGAGCTGTCGGCACAGAGCCTGTCACAAGGCTCGAACCCACGGACTGCAAGATCATGACCTGAGCCAAAGTTGGATGCTCAACTGACTAAGCCAGCCAGGTGCCCCTCAATTCAGGATTTTAAGAACAATTTACTAAATTTTTACACATATTTAAAAGCTGCTTTTGAAATTTCTCTTACAGCAAATATACCATTGGAAAAACTGCAGGAGAGAAATAATTTACATAAGGCAATGGTGAAACATTTCAATGCTCTCTCTAGTTAGAAAACTCTTTAGAGGACAGAAAGTGTTAGTAAAAGTGAAAAACCGCGGATGGTCGCTGAATGAATTGTCACTGAAGAATCAAAGTTGAGATGCTTCGGACACGACTCTGTCAATGGGCTGCTTGATATCATTTCAATATTGGAATACATGCAGAAATGCTTCTACAAGGTCTGCCAAAGAAAAGATGTACGAGAAAAAGACTCATGCTCAACAATGAATGGTTTCTTTAATTAAGAAGAAATGGGGGGGGGGGGTCACCCGGGTGGCTTAGTCAATTAAGCTTCCAACTTCTGCTCAGGTCATGATCTCACAATTTCTGAGTTCAAGCCCCACGTCAGGTTCTGAACTAATGGCGTGGAACATGCTTGAGATTCTCTCTCTCTCCTCCCCCCCCCCCCCCCCCCCGCCTCTCTGTCCCTTCCTGGCACTCTCTCTCTCTCTCTTTCTCTCTCTCAAAAATAAATAAATAAACTTAAAAAACTTTTTTTAAATTAAAAGAAGAGAAAACATGGGGCTAGGGTGGTATCCCTATAAGTGTACTCCTTACAGGATGGCAGTTTGGAGAAAATTTAAAAGCAAAGAAATCGAAGAAAATGCACAGACCTGTCCCTCCTATGACATTCTTGACTGCTTCAGTCACAAGGATTCCATTGCAGCAAAAACAGATGAACCAGAAATCCACAAAATGTTACAGGATGTCATCACTATGACAAACTGAAAGGAAAATAGAAATGGAACCTTAATGAGATAGGGAAATGACCACAAAAATCTTTTGGGCCCTTAGAGGGTTCTAAGTTATCTCATGACAAAGCACTTAAGAATACTATTAAACTTGAAATGGTCATTATTCTTTTACAAATACAAATGTTCCAAATATACTGGCTTTTGAGTGAGTAATAAAAGTAATAATTTTTTTTTTAAAGTATTTTTTTTTTTTTATTTATTTTTGGGACAGAGAGAGACAGAGCATGAACGGGGGAGGGGCAGAGAGAGAGGGAGACACAGAATCGGAAACAGGCTCCAGGCTCCGAGCCATCAGCCCAGAGCCTGACGCGGGGCTCGAACTCACGGACCGTGAGATCGTGACCTGGCTGAAGTCGGACGCTTAACCGACTGCGCCACCCAGGCGCCCCTAAAAGTAATAATTTTTGAAAGAAATTCATACCATGGAGAGAGTATTTTGAAAACGAATGTTTAGAAAATACTTCCAATTTATGTGGCTTTTATTGGCAGATACAAATATAAAAACTATTATCTGTACAACACAAAAATCTTAGAAACAGAATTTTCTACATGCCCCCAATTTTTCCAAGTGAAGAATTTTATCCAAATGCAGAATTTTGAATATTTGTTAGAAAATATTAAGAAATGCCACACTTTCCAGTTAATTTACAGCAACAACTATTGAACATTCAGAAAACTGGAAATATACTAGCCCATAACAAATCTTGGAATAAGTAGTGGATGGAATTTAAAAGATCAGTATCATAATTTAGTAAATGCAGTTTAAAAAAAGGTACTTCTTCCACTTGAATCTACATATCTTGGTGAAGCATATTTTCATTTATTATAACGAAGTAACAAAATGTAGTGAACTAAAAAAGCAACATCATGAATTATTTTTGACCTTGCTCTAGCACGTGTTAAACCAAGATTTCACTGATCAGATTTTTTAAAATGTTATTTCAACATTTTTCCTTTTAAAACATTCATGTTAAGTATTTTTAAATGTTTATAATATGTTAACATTAAAGTACAATATAGTATATAAGTAAATACAGATACGAATATTAAATATTTTTAAAGTATGTAGATATATTGGATGTACACGCTCAAAAGTTTTTTACTGATAGGGATGCATGATATATAGTCTTGTACAGAGGAGGGCTAATCAGAAACAGCAAAGAATATGGGTTGCTTTAGCCCTTTATAAAATCTGCCGGAGAAAACACTGTTCCCCGCAATACACGGTGTATATTGAGCGTACGTTGAACCTCTTGTGCCGAGCAAACAACATTGGAAAGCTATTTACATAAGCGTCTTTACAATTGCTCAGCAATGTCTTCCATTTGCCTTTGGTTAAAAGTAACATGGGAGGAACACAGTTCCAGAGATTCTGATTCAGCAGGAGGACAAGTGTAGGCCCATCCACAGGCACTATGGAGTGTTAAGAAGTAAGTCCTCATTTGGAAGATGAGGAAGACCGAGCGCTCGAGCGTTGAAGCGACTCGGCCAAGGGAACACAGGTAGCTCACTAACCGGGACTAGGACCTTCCCAGACTCTTTTCCCTATCCGGTGTTCCTTTGGGTATGTCCTGCTCCCGAAGTGAAAATCTGGTGCCTGCCCGGTTTGATAGGAGCAGACGGGAAAAAAGTAACGGATCCAAAGTTTCAGCTCCAATCACTCTCCACTTGCAAAATATCCTTTTGAGTTTTCTGGTGAGACTAATGGCCACGTTGCTTTATAGAGCTAAAGACAAAACGTTATTGTCGGGTTTGTTAGTGTCACTGGGTTGCTAGGAGAGAGTCTGCAATGGAATTTAGCACGCAACACTAGCTTTATTTCCGCAGGACAACCCCGCCATGTGCAAAGGACGCTGCCTGTGTGCGAGGGGAGTGAAGCGAGGCGTGCCAAGGCCGAGACCAAAACACCACGTGAAAGAGCCGATTTCCTCCCAGACTTGGTGGGAGAAGACTCCAAGACCAGCACAGCAGTCCCCAAATCAAAATAGGACTCTCCTAATTTTTAAAAATAAGCACACAAGGGAGCCTGCGTAGTTCAGTCGGTTAAGCATCCGACTTTGGCTCAGGTGATCTCATGGTTCGTGAGTTCGAGCCCCCGTTGGGCTCTGGGCTGACAGCTCAGAGCCTGGAGCCTGCTTGGGATTCCCTGTCTCCCTCTCTGCCCCTCCCTCGTTTGCACTCTGTCACTCTCTCAAAAATAAGTAAACATTAAAAAAAAATTTTTAAATAAAAAAGATCGTGCTTAAAAAATAATTTAAAAAATAGACATACATTACAATTTCAAATGTTATTCTGTTTTTGATTTTATGATACCCAACCTGCTCATTTCTCCTTGACAATAGTTATACCAAACAGCTGTAAAATGGACCCAAAATATACATGGACACATTTCTTTGGATATAGGTAGCAACCTGGCCTCAGATTTGATTTGCTGGCCTTGGGAACCATCCGCAAGCAAGTGCGGGAGCGGGACGATAGCTCAAGCACCTTGTTGATCAGATGGGTAAGTGCAGACGAGGGTAGCAGAGGTGGGTTACAGATGAACGGAACAGATGCTCGCGTGTGAGGTAGGTGACAATGTGCTAACTGTGTGTTGGAATCAAGAGCACATACCGTCTCTTCTAAGCACCAGAATTCCAAGCGCCACACACTTTCCTTACTTATTTACATCTCAGAAAATATGCCTCCAAGTGTAATGTGTGCATATATATACACATATTTTCAGAGTGAGAGAAAAACCGAAAGAATAAAGGGAGATTTGACTCACCAGCTAACATCTTTCAAATGTTTGAAAACTGCCGCTGGGAAGGCGGGATAGCTCTTGCCTAGAAAATATAACGTATTTTAATGTGAAAGTACTCCTTCACTTTTTTGAGGGGGAAGGAAACCTGTATTATAAAATCCCCCAAAGCAAACCGTGGCTGCTATTTCTGGAGTCTTCCTGCTGAGCGAAAACGTGAGGCCCTTTCCCCTGGGACCCCAGGCTAAAGGGCACAGCCAGGTGCTCCTACACCTGCTATTGAATTCTGAGCACAGGCCAGAGGAGGGGAAGGGCATTGATGTTGGTCAAGCAGACCCTATCCCCGGGTCGAAACAGAGAAAAAAAGTGGCCAGGAAGGATTGCGAGGTAGTCAGAATTAGAGGAAATCTTCCATTTCCAGTGCTGGGCGCGGGAGGTGAATGGTGGCCGCTCTCAGGACTCGGGCCCGCCCTGCTCAGTGGTGGAGCACAGCCTACCGCCCTGTGCCCAACAGCCGCCCCTCCTGTGGACCGTGCTGGGCTCCAGCTAACAAGCCGAGGAAGTGGGGAATATCTCCAGAACTTGGGTCCCCCCTCTTCAGAACCTACCCACAGAGGGGAGGCCAGCTCCCAGGGGCTGAGGTGATCAATTTATGAATACACCTGCCCACCCAGTTGGAACAGAGCCTGAGAAGCTTTGGTTCACACGGCAGCCCTATCTCTATTTGAGGGATGAGAGCCTTTGCCCCCCCATTAAAGGGGTTGGAAGGATGTGAGCAGTTTGTGAGTGGCCCTGAAGTCATGGTGCCAGGTTGTGTGGTGTGGTGTAGGGTGCCATGTTTTTTCCTGTTTTGGAAAGCGGAGGTGGTACGAGGACTAAAGAAGAAGAAGAATATAATCCTCTGGGGGTTTGGAAATCCCTGGCAGGTGCCCCAAGTTGATGAGGGCACCCCAAGTGCCAAAGAGAGGGCTACTGGAGGAACCAATGTGTGGCCTCACCTAGATCCCAGAACTTGGGCTCATGAAGAAATGGGCTAGAAGCTCCCAGGGCAAATCCCGGGCCCCTGGTGCAGACCTGCCCACGTCTCTGCTGTGGTCCTGCAGTGCTCCCCCCTCCCCCGCCACTGCGCTGTCCCCCGCCTCCTTCCAGGGAATCATGCCACAGGGGAGGGGCAGCTGGCGAGGCGCATGAGGGGATTTGTATTCGGCAATGAGAAACTGAAGGAATATTGGTGGCCAATCCCCAGAGGAAAAACACATGGAACGTATGCTATAAGAAAGGTCTCCCGTTTTCTCCAATATTGCTTGGCGAAGAGGAAGTCATTTCCCTTGCTCGCTGTAAGTAATTGCCCCCTTAACAACAACCTATCAAATTAAGAGATTTCGTTCATGTAGCTCAGAGATTCAGGGAGCATGGTTTCCATTTATGATTGTTTTAGTAATTTCAAAGTGAGGCATCTGCCAGACTAAAAGACACAACTCTACGTCTGTTGCCAGGGTTTTGTCAGTGTGAAGCATGCTTCGTTAGACAATCTTTCTCATCTGTGGTCTTGACGGAGTCTCCAGATAGGTGTAGCTGGTCATGACCAGTGTGTCGTAGCGGACAGACAACTGAACCTGGGGAGTTTTCTGATCTGGTGCCTCAGGGGCACTTTCCTTCCAGCTCAGTTCCGATGATCATCACCATCAGGTGATTTTTCTCACCTCCTACTTTGTCCTCATCTTTTCTGATACAAACTCAATTACGTCAAGATTTCATGACCCATAGGTCCACGCCAGGGTCGGGGTGCCACTGAACAGGGATGGCCAGGAAATATCCAGGCTCAGAAACTAGGTTAGCAGATCCTATAGCTCCTATGGGTCAGAGAGGCTGGCGGCAGGGGCCAGGGCCAGGGCTCTGGCATGGGAGAAGCAGAGCCCAGGAGAGTCGGCCTCCCGTGGGTAGTACAGGCCAGGAAAAGCAAGCCCCCCAGTCCAGCAAATCCGACAGCAGAGATGCAGCTGAGCAGAAAACACAGAGCTCAGAGTCATGAATAAGGAATGCCCTGGGCTGCCCTTGGATGAATGGACGAGGCCCCTGAGCCCGTCACTCTCACACACCTCCCTCGGTGGCTAAATCGAGTCCTAACTCAGAGGCTGGGCCCCTCCAGGAGCGCGGCAGCACCCACAGTCTGGAGCAGGGAGGCGGACACAGCTGAAGCCTGCGGTGGTTCAGAGGGTGCCACGCTGTTCCCCTTTGCTTTACATGCAGGGCAGCATCCCCATTTTCCCTCGACTATAGTGTTGCCTGCACCACAACGGGACACTCTACGTGGCCAGAGTGAAGACGGAGAAGAAGGGCTGTGGAGTGTAACCGGTGTGTGTGAGGAAGAAGTGTTCAGGTGGTAACAGGGAAGCTGGCAGTGGTGGGGAGCCATGAACTTTGGGGGAGACGGGAAACAGACCACGGGATTGAGAGCAGGAAAGTGGAGATGAGGCTTTCGGAAGGCGCTGGGATAAAGGTGGGCTTGCCATGGAAGGTAACCGGGGTTGGGTGTCAGCCGCCACAGAAACTGGCCCGGAGGCCCTCAGGGCTGAGTTGGGGGCTGAGGGTGCCCAACAACCCCTTTCACCTGGAACTCATTCAAGGCACGGAGGTGAGGCCCAAACTGAGAAAACTGGGAAGAAAGAGACAGAAACAAAGCGTGACACGATGGCCTTTGGATCTATCCACGAAACTCCGTGATGCCCCATGCTGCGTGCCAAGCATGACACCCAATCTGAGGACACCGACAGGTGGAAGCGTAGTCCCCACCCTCGAGGAGCTCTGAATGGTCGGGGGAAGAATGGAGACGGGTCACACTGGCTAGGACAGACAAGCCAGGCTCCACAGGGCATTAATGAGAAGGCGAGTGTGCTCTAATCTTCAAGGTCCCTGTTGTGCATTTGGTAGAGATGTCCTTTCTCCATCCTGGGGAGAACTCAGGGCGCCGGGACTTTCCTGATCACATTAGATGTTAAAAGTGCCCCAGTCAGATCTCCAAACACCACTCATTTCAGTAATTAATATGGTTCATCAAGTGTAATAATCAGAAGCTTCACACTTCATTTAATAGTACAATTTCGCCTGACTCCTGTCCCCCTGCCTTGACCTCAGGCCAATGTCTGCAGGAGCAAGGGACCCCTCGCCCCACCCACCCCTGCTGTGGATTTGACTCTCTCAGGGTTGGGAGTCGGGGAGAGGAGCAGGACGAGGAAAGTCGGGGAGCCAGGAGGTTCTTATAGGACTAGGACTACACGTGGCTGTGGATTTCCACTCTCTTGGCCCACAAGCGTTCCAGCCACTTCTTTCTTGCGTGGTGACTCCATTGCTTTTCCAAGACCTTCCAAGTCCCCATTCCCAGTTCGGCCACAATCCTATCTCCACTGCAACCCCTTGAGGCTCTGAATGCATCTCGTCTGGCTGCTCATTTTCCACTTTTCTCAGCTCCTGGGAATCTGAAGTCACCTCCCCTTAGGGGCTCCTCCCTCTCTACGTGGCATACAACCCTTTTCATACAACCCTCTGGAAACACTGAGTCCTCGGGGCCCCGACTCTGAGCACCAGCTGATCCCAAGGCAGTCACCTCTCCTTGCTTTGCCATCAGAGCAGCAGACCGGCCAGGCTCTCACCTCTAGACTCCAGCCTGACTCCAGCCACCGTGCCCCGCCCCCCAAGCTTCAGGGGAGGCTAGCCCTCCAAATGCTTCCTCAAAGCCCCTGTACGTTGGTGGGAGGGAGGGCAGTCATCCCACTCTTCTGGGTGAGATGCGCAGCTTAGCTTCCTCTCACAAAATGCTCTACTGTAAACCTCAATTCTTTTCTCGGCCTCTCTGTCATCTTTTATAGTCTGGAGGTGGGTGGTGGCGGAGAGTAGAAAACTGGTTTCCATAAGCACTTTCGCAACTCCTACAGCTCATTTTGGAATGTTTCATCTATTGCTTTGGGGCCTCGGTTGAAACTGAGACTAAAACAGTTCCCATTTAGCCTCCTGGCTGATTAACAGAGGATACCCCCCCACCCCCCACCCCAGGCACAGCACATACGGAAGACGAGAGTATTTGTGCGGTGTGGCACTCCAGCTCCACGGATGTGCTGTCCACAGCTGGCGGGCACCAGCCAGGAGGAGCTCCAGCTGCCCTAGGCCCAACCGGGACACCTGGAGGCCTAAGCGCACAAATAGGCCCACAACCTATTGGCGACGCAACACGTGCTACTAACGGGTGGGGAAGCCGCGCACTGGACGGGGCGCCAGGCCCTGAGTGGTGCAGAAGGAGCAAATGATTCGTTCGAGCTGTAGCATGAAGCCACCAACGGGTGGTGGTGTCTCAGCTGGGGTTTGAAGAGTGAAGACGAATTCTGTAGGCGGCCAAGTAGGGCAAGGGCATTCTGGGTGACTCGATCGTTTGGTGCCGCCGGAGAATTCAGGTGTGTGGCAGGTAGAGGTGATGAGGCCCTCCCTGGGCAGCGCTTTCTCTCACAGGTGTTCCCTACAGCAATGTGAATTTTACCTCAGCTTCATCTTGACTCCTCTCTCCTTCTTCCTCTTCCTCCTCCTCTTCCCCCTCTTCCTCCTTCTTCCTCTCCTCCTCCTTTTCCTCTTCCTCTTTCTCCTTCTCTCCCCCTTCTTCCTTTTCCTCCTCTTCCTCTCCTCCTTCCCCCTCATCCTCCCCTCCTCTTCCTGCCCTCCTCTCCTCTTCCTCCTCCTCCCTTCCTCCTCCTCTCCTCCTCCTCTCCTCTTCCTCCTCCTTCCTCCTCCTCCCTCCTCTTCCTCCTCCTCCTTTTCTCCTCCCCCTCCTCCTCCCTTCCTCCTCCTCTCCTCCTCCTCCTCTTCCGTCTCCTCCTTCCCTTCCTCTTCCTCCTCCCCTCCTCTTCCTCCTCCCCTCCTCTCCTCCTTCCCCCTCCTCACCTCTCCTCCTCCCCCTCCTCCTTACTTCACTTCTAATTATCAGGTTCTGCTGGTTTCACCTCTTAATTCTTCACATTATCTCCTCCCCCCTTCCCCACACTCCACCACAGTCATGTTCTTTGTCTTCTTTCTCCTAACATTGTAAAGGAGCACCCCATCTGACCTCCCTTCCCCAGCTTCCCCTCTCCCAGTCCATCTACTGCAGGCCAACCACAGTGACCTTAAAATATCCAGCCCAGCGTAACCCCCCCAACCATTTTACACCTCACTCAGTAAAACTCTCCTGCCTTGCCACAGCCCACCCTGGAGGCGCAGACTCTAGATGAGAACCCGCTGCCTGTGGGAACTGCCCTCTTCCTCTCCCCTCCATCTTCCCCACTCTGTTCCAGCCACCCAGGCCTCCTGACTTCCTCAAACAGGCCAACACTCTCCTACCCCAGGGCCTTTGCCTTTGCTCTTCCCTCTTCTTGGAAAGCTCAGTCCTCGAACATTCGCAGCTTCCTGAAGTCTCAAATATGACTTTATGAGAGACCATCTATAAGCAACAGCAACCTGCCCCCAACACTCCCTTACCCTGCTGTATCCTTCTCCAGAGCATTTACCCACCTCTTCACATGTGGCACATTTATTTGATAATTGCCCAAGTAGAATGTGCGTCGGTCCACTTTCCTGATGTGTCTCCTATGTCTGGCTGGTAGGAGGCCCTGGATGAGAGTCCTCAAGTACATGGACCAATGAAGTGATGTGGGATGAGATGGGGATGTCTGACTCACTTCATACAAGGTTTCTTCACGCTGTGACAAGTCACCTCATTCGAAAACAAGTGTCATTTATTGAAGATTGCGCGTGTGGCTCTGTGCTAGGTTACGTGACACGGATTATCTCTTTTCTGCAAGAATCTGGGAGATAGGTACTATTTCTGGCCCCTCTTTTCATATAATGTGGGTTCTTTTTTTAAATTTGTTTTATTTCTGGCCCCCCTTTTCGTATAATGTGGGTTCGTTTTTTTTAATTTGTTTTAATTTTTTACACTTATTTATTTTTGAGAGAGAGAGAGCGAGCACGAGAGGGGGAGGGGCAGAGAGAGGGAGTCACAGTATTCGAAGCAGGCTCCAGGCTCTGAGCTGTCAGCACACAGCCCGCCGTGGGGCTCGAACTCACAGACCGCGAGATCATGACCGGAGCCGAAGTCGGACGCTCAACGGACTGAGCCACCCCGGCGCCCCAATGTGGGTTCTTATAATGATACCTTAAAATATAACGAATGTATCATAATACATTAAAACATAATAATGTATACTTTAAATTGCACTTATTCCTGCAACTTGTTTCTTTCCTGACCTTTTTCTGTGTACACATAAAGGCACACATAATGGACCAGGAATTTATGTGTGTTTTTACCTGCTTGTTTCGTTTTATCCTTTACGAAAATGAGATCCTACTATACATATATTGTTACACAGTGTGATGTGCCTCAGAGATTTTCTTTTTCATGAAAGTTAATAAAATATATCTCCTTCTTTTTCTTGGCTTCGCATATACAGGGTACACCGTGTTGTGTTTAATGTGTTTCCTCCTGATTAACCGATTAACTGATTGATCTTTTTGTTTGTTTTAGTTCTACTATGTTAGAAAAAATCCTGCAATAACATCTGTGTCTTCCTGTATTGTTGATCAGGGCCTGGGTATGTTAGTGTACTGGGAGGGAGATTCCTAGATGTGAATGTGCTAGGTCAGCGATAGGCACATTTTATTTACCGGCCGTGAGCTGGTGCTCCATCTATGGTCTCCGTGACAGATGTACCTGGTGTACCCCCTCTTCCCCTCCACCTGCCATGGCCAAGCAGACGCTGCCAACTCTGTCTGGGGCTTCCTGCAGCCACCAGAGCCCGCTCTGCCTGTGAATGAGTCACGCAATGAGGGCCCCAGAGCAGACTTGAGTCAGTGACCCACAGGAGTTAGCACACACACATCTGAGCTCCTTCGCCGCTACGGGGTTAACTCCGAGGTGCGAGTTTGACACTGGATCACACAGTGTCCCATTGCCTGCAGTGGTGACTTGATTGACAACATGCCCTTGATTGACGTCCTTTCTTTTCCTGTCTCGCTTCCTCGATCCCCTACTCCTGTTTCCAAGGTTCACCTCCCACATGGACCCTCACACTCAAAGCCTTGTCTCTGGCACTGCTTCTAGAGAGTCAAAACTAAGACACTCTTATTTCTTTTAGGAAAAAAAAACACATTTATTCTCTAAAGGTGATAGATGAACATGGTACTTTTTTAGAGCATAAGAGATAGAAAATGAAAAGTAAACACCTTCTGACCTCCAGTCTCTCTACCCAAAGGTAATGCCTGATGACAGTTTCCTGTATTTCCTTCCAGAAAAAGATATGATTATACAAACATGTATAAATATACATATCCTTTATCCTGTTAAATCTCCCTGAATGGAAAAATTTTAAATACTGTGCTTGGCACCTTTTTTCTACTTAATGATCTATCCTGGAGAGCATTTATATTTGCAAAGACAGCTCTTTTACAGTTGAATGGCCTTATGTTGTGTGGCCCCACGGTAGGTTCCTAACCAGAACTCCTAACAGAGAACATTTATTGTTTCTAGTGTTTGCATTTATAACCATGCTGGGACAAACATTTTTGTACGTATATTTTGGCTCGTTTTTCAAATTTTAGGTAAATTCACAACAAAACAAAAGATAACAGATGTTTACGTGCATTTTAACTTATTTTTCTCTCTTCAAATAGGCTGCGCTGGTTTGTGCTTCTACCGACAGTTACAAATGCCTGTTCTCCCATGTCTTCCCTGACATGGGAGTTATCAAACATTTTAATATTTACTAATCGGCTAAATGACAAAAGTATTTCATCGTTTCATTGTGATTTCTTTGAGCATCTGTTCATATGTCTACCAGCAGTGATGGTTCTTCAATGCCTTACCTGTTCATACCCTTGGCCCATTTTGCAATTGGATTTTATATCCTCTTCCTTTTGTTTTTTGTAAGAGTGTTTAATAGAGTCTGGCTAAGAACCTGTTAGATACATCTCTTAAGTTTTCTTTCATTCTATGATTTTCCTGGAACTTTTTATAATGAAATATTTTCTGGATGGCTCAGTCGGTTAAGCGTCTGACTTCAGCTCAGGTCATGATCTCACAGTTTGTGAGTTCGAGCCCCGCATTGGGCTCTGTGCTGACAGCTTAGAGCCTGGAGCCTGCTTCGAATTCTGTGTCCCCCTCTCTCTCTGCTCCTCCCCCGCTCATGCTCTGTCTTTCTCTCTCTCTCCTTCAAGAATAAATAAAAACATTAAAAAAACAAAAAAATATAATGAAATATTTTCTTTTTCCTTTATTAAAAATATTTATTTATTTTTGAGAGAGAGAGAGAGAGAGAGAGAGAGAGAGAACATGAGTGGGGGAGGGGCAGTGAGAGAGGAGGACAGAGGATCTGAAGTGGCTCTGTGCTGACAGCAGAGACCCCAATATGGGGCTCAAATTCATGAACCACAAGATCATGACCTGTGCTGAAGTCTAATACTTAACTGACTGAGCCACCCAGGTGCCCTATAATGAAATATTTTCTCATGCAGAGGTCTTAAATTATTAAATCAAGTCTGTTTCTTCCCCCTGCCCCCTCTCCCCCCATGGCTTCTGGATTCTATGTCATGCTTAAGAAATCTGTCTCAAGTTTATAAAAATATCCATCCATATACCTCCTAGTTCTTTAATGGTTTTATTTTTACTCTGAGATCAGTAATCCATCTGGAGGTTATTTTTTTCAATTCTCTTTTTATTTTGAGTAGGCTCCATGCCCATCTTGGTCCTTGAACTCATGACCCTGAGATTAAAAATTGCATGCTCTACTAGCTGAGCCACCCAGGCGCCCCAGGGGGTTATTTCTGTGAATGATGTTTGTTGTTGGAAGAAACTATAGAGAAATGAGAGTGAAACAAGGAAGACAGGCCGAGTCCAGAATGCTTGGCTGGTGGTATTGGAAAGTGGCTGTTGACCAGAACTTTCTGAGGGCACTGCAGGTGGAGGGTGGTCCTCGATCCTTCCCTGGGGTTTGTGCTGGTGCTGTGCCGGAGGTAGCTTGTGTGCTGGCTCACAAGAGCCCCTTTATTATGTAAAGCCATTGTTACAAGCTAAATCCTATAACATTATAAATAAATTATATATTTTAACATACAAATGTTCAAAATTCATTGTTTCCTAATTATTTCACTATGTTTTACTATTACCCATGCTCATGAAATTATTTAGTTCTACTGAATCTATATGGTGGAAATACCACATAATGGTGATGTCATGTTGGTAGCTTGAATAAGACATTGGTGGGAGCATTTACACCATGGAAATTGGCAAATGCTACGAGTCAATTCCCTGCCCCCCACCCCCCCCCCCCTTCAGAATCCAGTAAAGCATCTAGCAGCACGACACTAACTTTGCCCATCTCCAGATATGTTTATTCGGAGAAGAGGCTGACATGTTAGAGAGGAAATTCAAGAATCACTTGGGGAGTCAGACTCGAGGACATCTCAATCTCTTCCAGTCCTGGAGTATGATGATTCTGGAACACTCATAATTACTCTCGATGGCTATATTGCTAAGGGGAATTCTGCTCAGAAAAATCTGTAAGGGATCTCATTTTGGTGTAATTCAGTCCTTCAAGGGCTCTTGCACAAGATTTTCCCTGTAATGTCTCAGATTTAGATTCCAATGTGGCAACTCAGGGCAATAGACGGCATTATTTATCATCATTCATCTGTTTTTCATTTGATATTAAGGGTTCCTCAAACACTGACTCTTTCTCTAAATGCTATCAAAGTAGCCACAATTTACTGACATTTTTGCTTACTCTTTTCCATGTGGCAGCTCATATTCTGTAGAAGGCAAGGGAAAGTTGGAGGACAGAGGGTCAGAAGATGATTTTGGGATCTCACACCAACACTTGAAACCATGGAAGCATTATTTATCCAAGTTTAAAGAAGGACCTTTAGGAGCATCTGGGTGGCTCAGTCAGTTAAGCATCTGACTTCAGCTCAGGTCACGATCTCACAGTGAGTGAGTTCGAGCCCCACGAGCCCTGCGTGGGACTCTGTGCTGACAGCTCAGAGCCTGGAGCCTGCTTCAGATTCTGTGTCTCGCTCTCTCTCTGTGTCTCCCTTTCTCTCTCTTCCTGCCCCGCTTAAACTATGTCTCTCTCTCTCTCTCTCTCTCTCTCTTTCTCTCAAAAATAAATAAAGACTAAAAAAAATCTTTTTTAAATAAATAAAGTACGGCCTTTGTTTTTTCTTCATAAATCAGTTTTTCAGAAGCCAAGAACATTTAAAAGATATATAAAAATCACAAGAAAAATGTAATATTCAGGTAGCTTTTATACAATCTTATAAGAACTTTCTCATTTAAAGTTACTTTTTCCTGCTACAATATTTTCTTTTGAAAATAGCTTTTATAAGTGTTTGGCACACATGTAGAAATCCCTAATGAATCAATTTTAATAATAGTGTTACGCATTGTTCATCCTGAAACAAATCCATTGACCACATTTATAATGTTTGGCCGGGGTTGGGGGTGGGGGTGCTCTGTTCACCACAAGTTTTCATTGTCTTTCACATATATTTCTTAGTACTCATTTTGCCCACATTTCACAGATGGTCAGACTGGTCTATTCACTGTCCCCAAGGTAATTGCCAATTTTTCTCCTCTCCCTCTTCCTAACTGGGATTCTATCTTTCCTCTTTTACATGTAATCTTCTCAATTCTTCAAGATTCTCTGTATCTTTCCACAATTATTCCCAAGATCAGTGATGTAACACTCTTCCAGATTAAAACTACTATTTCCTGTGCCACATCATTTGGCATCCAATTATACTTTCCCCTGTGACTTACGTTGTTAGTCCATTTCTACTGTGTATAGTTTTACTTTAGCATTTAGACAAGAGGTTCTTATCCTAGGATGTATGGATCCCTTGGGACTTTAGGGAAACTGGGGGTGTCATGAAATTATAAGTAAATTTTGTGTATACTTACCCATGTGCCTTTTTAAGGGCAAAAATCCAGAGCTTTTATAAGATTATCAAAAGAATTTTGACCCAAGAGTTTAGTCTCCTGGAGGAAAGAAGCTATGAGATGCTTTATTGTATGTCTCATGATATTTTCAATAACTCTGCTAAGTAATTGAATGGGCACAAGATAAAGCTAATGCTTCACTTATTTGCTGTCAACTAATCCCTTTCTTTCTAAATGATGAAAGAATAATGAAAGATAACCTTCCTGTTTCCATCTCACAGTTGAGCATACATGAAAGTAATAGATGTTTAAAAGTTTTGAAAAGTTTAAAACAAGACCTTACACTTATGATAGCTCACCTTGAGAAATGCAATAAAAGAATTCCACATTTCTGGAATTCTTGGTCATTTGATTACCTTTTATAAACCTTCTTCTGGAGAAGCAGAACTTGGAAAATGTCTTCTCCTTTGACTCCAACTTCCACTGCATCTATTTTCTTTTTTAATTTTTTTAACATTTATTTATCTTTGAGAGATGGGGACAGAGTGTGAGTGGGGGAGGTGCAGAGAGAGAAGGAGACACAGAATCCTGAAGCAGGCTCCAGGTTCTGAGCTGTCAGCATAGAGCTCAACACGAAGCTCGAACCATGAACCATGAGATCATGACCTGAGCTGAAGTCAGACACTTAACTGACTGAGTCACCCAAGTGCCCCTGCATCTATTTTCAATACCACCTCTCACCCAAAAGCTTGCCAATGAAAATTGCTTTATCCTGTAGCCATTACCATCCATTCCTTGATGATTTAAATTTTCTGATTAACTATTATTTTATTTAATACATTCCTATTATACTTCTTGTTAATTTCAATATTCTTGCAGTTATTCTTTCCACTATCCAAACATTTCCCAAACCTTCTCTTGTCCAATGATCTTGTTCTCTACCCCAGTTAAGTCATTCACTCTCACAACCAGAGCTAAACTTTGTCTTTACCAATAACAATAGTCCTTCTATGTAGGTAGAATAATAACCCCCCCCTCAAAGATGTCTACATTCGAATCCTTAGAATCCGTGGATGTGTTGCATTATGTGGCAAAGGGGAAATGAGATTGCAGATGGAATTAAGGTTACTAATCATCTGACCTTAAATACAGAGAGTGTCCTGGATTATCCAGGTGGGTCTGATGTACCAACAGAGGTCCTTCAATGTGAAAGAGGGAAGCAGAAGGGTAAATCAGAATGATACTATGTGACAAGAACTCGACCACTACTGTGGTGAAGGTGAAGGTGAAGGAAGGGGACCTCTGTGGGCTGGAAAGGGCCAAGAAACTGATACTAATACACTTTTCTTCCATTAGCAAATGAATTCACATTTGCCTCTGAGCAACCCACTCTCCTCTCTTTACAGTTTACACCCTCTAGTACCCCAACTGCAACAAATTTTTTTTGTAACCAGTAACACCTACAATCCATTGATCCAATTACAATCATACCATTTCTCAACCCACTCATGTTCTCTCTTCCTTCCTTATACAGCTCAGATCTCGTGACCTAAAATTATAATTACTTGCAACTCTCAGCTATGCACTCTGAACTCCTGTGATCCCTCTTTGTCCTGCTCCCTTGAGAACAATTTTAACTCTAGTTGAATCCAACCTTTCACCCATTCATACTTGAACCTACTAGCTAAATGTGATTAGAGACCATGCAACCAATCTGGTTTCACTTCAAATTCAAGGCAGTAACTCAAATAGGATCTTTTTGTGCTTGGAAATCCCTATTAGATTCTGTTGTCCCTCTACTCTCTTGTTCTCTAAGGAGACTATTTCACAGTTTCTCTGCTTCCTGGAGATGTTCAAATTCTCTTTCTCTATGTCCATTCTCTGCTGATTTTGTGTGTGTGATCTTACTTCTTATTCCACTGAGATTGTAGATGGTCAGAAAAGGGCTCCTTCAAATCCCGACAAACCCATCTATCAACCCATCCACCTACATTGCCTTCTCATAACTGTGAACCATCCAAGATGATACCTATCCAAACTCTGATCCTCAAATGTAACAGAAAATCCATCCCACTTAAATCTCTAGAGCTTCTGTTTCCTTTTCTTTGTATGCAATCACTTTTTCCACTCTCTACTGGATCACTCTCTACAGCATACAAACATCTTGCTATTCCTCCTATCTTAAAAAGACATTCCTAATAAAAGGTTTAAGAAGATGGCATAGGTAGATCTTGAACTTGCCATCTCCCATGGACACAGTTATGTGTGGAATAATTTCCTCTGAAAAATACCTGAAAACTGGATGAGTGGAGCCTCTACAACAAAAGATAAGAGGGCAGCATCAAAGTGGATAGGAGAGGCAGAGACATGTTCTCACTAGGAAAAACTCCACCCTGGCACAGCAGTCCACAATTCGGAAGGATCTCGAAAGTGTAGAACTTTTCCCTGAGAAGTAAATTGTACTCCACATCAGGCATCCTAACCTCTAGATTCTGCATAGGAGAGACAAGCTCCCCAAATGTCTTGCTTTGAAAACCAATGGGGATTGTGTCCAGAAGAACCATAGAACTGTAGGGAACAGAGAACCTGCTCTTAAAAGGGAACAGAGAACCTGCTTACATACAGACTAACTCACCCAGGGACCCAGTACAAAAATGCCAGTTCAAAAGTGCCTGAACTGTGTATAAAGGAGACTCATTTACTAATCTTGGGGCATCTGCAGGAAGTTCTTGGGACTATCTCTGAGGACCAGAGACACTGGCATGTGAGATTTATGTGATCTTATTCTAATCTGCTAATGCCAGCTCTGATGGATACCATTTAGGGACTTTCCCTGTTAAGGCCAGAGGATATACCCTGTGGAGGGCCCTGCCTACCCCAATGTCACAGCTATATGTCATAGCCAGGTCAGGAGAGGACTCCATTCACCCTGTGCCACAGCTGCAGCCCCACCACACTAGGTGGGTAAATGCAGCTCACACAAGAGACACTCCTTGAGTACCTGGCTCTGGTGGCCGGAGGCAATAGCACTTCTGAACCCCATGGGACATCTCCTACACAAGGCCACTTCTTCAAGACTGGGAGAAGTAGTTGATTTATCTAATACATAGAGACAAACCCAGAGAGGCAAAATGAAGAGACAGAGGAATGTGCTCCAAATGAAAGAACAAGACAAAAACCTCAGAAAAAGATTTTAATGAAACAGATAAGCACATCCCTGATAAAAAGTTCAAACTAATGGTCATAGAGATGTTCACTGAACTCAGGAGAAGAATGGATAAACATAGTGATAACTTCAACAAAGAGATGGGAAATACTTAACTGACTGAGCCACCCAGGTGCCCAAAGAGATGGGAAACATAAGAAAGTACCAACAGAGTTTACAAAGCTGAAGAATACAATAACTGGACTTAAAATACATTAGAAAGGTTCAACAGCCGACTAGATGAAGCAGAATAATGGATCAAATAAAAGACAATGAAAGACAAAACAATAGAACTCGCTCATACAAAGCATAAGAATTTTTTAAAGTGAAGATAACCTAAGGGACCTTTGGCACAATATCAAGTGAAATAACATTTGCATTATCGGGTTCTAGGAGAAGAGAGAGAAAAAGGGCCAGAAAACTTATTTGAAGAAATAATGGCTGAAAACTTCCATACTGGGGAAGGAAATAGACATCCAGGTCCAGGAAGTCCAGAGAATTCCAAATAAAATGGACCCAAAGAAATCCACGTCAAGATACATTATAATTAAAATGGCAAAACTTAATGAGAGAACCTTAAAAGCAGCAAGAGAAAAACACTTGTTATGTATAAGGGAAACTCTATAAGGATAAGAGCAGATTTTTCAGCAGAAACTTTGCAAGTCAGAAGAGAGTGGCATGACATACTCAAAGTGCTGAGAGGAAAAAAAAATCAGCCAAGAATTTTCTACCCTAAAAGAATATTATTCAGAGCTGGGAGGGAGATTAAAGGTTCTACAAATAAGCAAAAGCTAAAGGAGTCCATTACCACCAACCCAGACTTACAATAAAAAGACTTCTTTAAACTGAATAGAAAAAGCACTAATGACAAGAAAATATGAAAGGAAAATCTCATTGAAAAAGGTAAATGTATAGATAGTAAAGATAGTGGATCAATCACTTATAAAGCAAGAAGTGTGAAGGTTATAAGACAAAAGTAGAAAAATTAACTAGAACTACAATAATTAGTTAAGTGATGAATAAAATAAAAAGATATAAAATATGACACCAAAAATATAAATGTTGGGGTCAGGGCACCAGGGTGGCTTAGTTGGTTAAGCAGACAACTCTTGATTTCGGCTCAGGTCGTGGTCTCATGGTTCATGAGATTGAGCCAGGCTTTGCCCTGACAATGAGGAGCCTATTTGAGATTCTCTCTCCTACTCGATCTCTGTCCCTTCCCCACTCGTACACACACTCTATCTCAAAATAAATAAAATAAACATTTTTTAAAAAATAAGTAAAATCTGAGGTGGGCAAAAATGTAAAGCTTTGGAATATGTTCAAATTTAAGTTCTTATCAATTTAAAACTGGATGTTTTATATAAAGGATATTATATGTGAACCTCATGGTAACTACAAAGCAAAAATGTATAGTGATTATATAAAACAAAATGGAAAAGTAATCTAAAGATTACTTTAGATACTAATACCAAAACCAGATGAGGAGGCCACAAGAAAACATATCTTTGATGAACATAGGTGTACAAATTCTTAACAAAACATAGCAAACTGAATTCAACAGTACATTTAAAGGATCAAGCAGCATGACCAAGTGGGATTTATTCCAAGGATGCAAGAACGGTTCAACATCCACGAATCAATCAATGTGATAGATCACATTAACAAAATGAAGGATAAATTTCATATAATCATCTCAGTAGATACAGACAAAGCATTTGACAAAATCTGACCTCCATTTATGATGAAAATTCTCAAAAATTTGGTATAGAGGAAATGTACCTCAACATAATAAAGATCATATATGAAAACCCACAGCTAACATCATACTCAGTAAGGATAAAATGAACATTTTTCTTCTAAGATCAGGAATAAGACAAGAATGTTCACCCTTGCCACTTTTATTTAATATAGTATTGAAGTCCTAGCCATAGCAACAAGGCAAGAAAAAAGAAATAAAAGTCATCCAAATCGTAAAGGAAAAAGTAAAATTGTCACTATTTGCAGATGACATGATACTATATATAGAAAACCCTAAAGGCTCCACCAAAAAACTGTTACAACTAATAAACAAATTCAGTAAAGCTGCAGAATGCAAAATCAATCTACAAAATTTGTCGCATTTCTATAGAGGAATAACAAACTATCAGAAAGAAAAATTAAGAGAGAAATCCCGTTTAAAATTACATTAAATAGAACAAAATACCTAGGAATACATTTAACAAAGAAGTGAGATACCTGTACACTGAAAACTATAAGATACTGATGAAAGAAACTGAAGACACAAATAAATGGAATGATATTCTGTGTTCATGGGTTGGGAGAATTAATATTGTTAAAATGTGTATCATACCAAAAGCAATCTACAGATACAATGCAAACCCCACAAATATTCCAAAGGCTTTTTTTACAGAACTAGAACAAATAATTCTAAAACTTGTACAAAACCATGGAAGATCTCAAATAGCCAAAGCAATCTTGAGAAAGAACAAAGCAGTAGGTATCACACTCCCTGATTTCAAACTATACTACAAAGCCATAGTAATAAAATATATGGTATTGGCAAAAAAACAGACACACAAATCAATGGAAAAGAACTGAGAACCCCAAAATAAACACACATATACGAATAATTTGTGACAGAGGCACATGAAAAGATGTTCAACATCACTAATTATTAGGGAAATGGAAATCAAAACCACAATGGAATATCACCTCACACCCATTAGAATGGTTGTTATCAAAAAGATAAGAAATGACAAGTATTGGAGAGGATGTGGAGAAAAGGAAATGCTCTTGCACTGTTGGTAGGAATATAAATTGGGCAGCAACTATGGAAAAGAGTATGGAGATTCCTCAAAAAATTAAGAATAGATCTACCATATGATCTAGCTGTTCCTCTTCTGGATATATATCTAAATAATATGAAAACACTAATTTGAAATGATATATGCATCCCTATGTTCATTGTAGCATTATTTACAATAGCCAAGATACAGAAACAATCTAACTGTTCATCAATGGATGAATGGATAAGGAGGTTGTGGTCTATACATATAATGGAATACTACTCAGCCATAAAGAAGAATAAAATCTTACCATTTGCAACAACATGGATGGACCTTGAGGGTATTATGCTAAGTGAAATAAGTCAGACAGAGAAAGACAAATATCATATGATTTCATTCATATATGGAACCTAAAAACCAAAATGAAACAAGAAGCAAATGAACAAACAAGACAATACAAAAATAAACTCACAGATACAGAGAACAGATTGATGATTTCCAGACAGGAAAAGGAGCTGGGGGCTGAGGGAGATGGGTGAAGGTGGTCAATTGTATTGTAATGGATGGTAACTAGACTTTTGGTGGTGATCACTTTGTAGTGTATGCAGATGTCACATTATAATATTGTACAACTAAAATTTATGTAATCTTATATACAAACTTTACTTCACTAACAATTATTTCAAATAAGAGAAAAGAAAAGCACCCTCTTTTGGCCCTGTAACTCCCTTCTGTTACCACTCTATTCCTCTGCCCCTTGAAAGAGTGTCTACACTCCTCTTTTCCTATCTTCTCTTGAACTCACTCCAGTCAGGCTTTTATCCTCACCTCCCTCCTGAAACTGCTCTTGATCATGTCACCAGGGCTTTCCCACAGCTCAATCCAGCAGTCAGGTTTTGGTCGTCATCTTACCTGACCCATCAGCAGCATTTGGCATCATCTCTTGCCTGAATTATTGAAAAACGTTCCAAAATGGCCTCCCAGCTTCTACTTTCACTGCTCTTGGATCTGTTTTCTACTCAGCAGTCAAGTGTTTCTGTTTTGTTTTGTTTTTAGTAGATTGGGTCATGTCACTCTTCAGCTAACACTTCTCAGCCCCAGTGCTTCTCATCTCACTCAGGGCAAAAGCCAGAATCCTTACAAAGGCCCACACTGTGCTATATGGTCTGGCCCCATTACCTCCCTGCTCTCGTCTGCTGGCACTGTCTTTCCTGTGCCCTCTGCACCAGCTTCAGGGCCTCCTTGCTGCTCCTCAGACACACTAAACCTGTTCCTAACCTAGACATTCTGCCCCTGTAAACTCTGACCAGAACAGTCTTCCCTCAGGTCAGAATGACCCACTCCTCCCTTCCTTCAGGCCTCTGCTCAAATGCTACCTTGACACAGTGGCTGTCCCTGACCCAATCCAACATAGTATGCCCCCATCTTCTTTACCCTGCTGTCTATTGTTCCATGGAAGTTACCACTGACAATATGTGTGTGTGTAATTAAATTATATATAATAACATATACTATTACATACTATATTAATATAATGTATAATAATTATACTGTATGTTGTATAGTATATAATATATATGCATGTGTGTATATATATATATATATTTTCTTGCCCACCAAAATACAAATGCCATCAGGACAGGGACTTTGTTTTGTCCTTTTCTATAACTCTAGCACTTAGATAAGCACCTTATGCGTAGTTGGATAAGTTTGTTGAATGAATGAAAAAAATGAATGGCTACATTTAAATAAAATTGAGCACACTTTTGAACTGGAGGCAGCTTGGCTGTGGGTCTTTGTTGTTATTGTTCGGCAGTAGGGTGAGCAAGAGGAGCTTTTCCTATCTTCACGTGCCCCAGCTTTAGCTCTTATCAAATATTGATGTTTGATCCTGAGAGTTAGTCTACCTAAATAATGTCTTTTGAACCTTGAGAGGCACCTTCTCCAGGGAAGTCTTGGAGTCCAGTGACGTCACCACTAGCTAGATTTCTTTGTTGTCTTCCCTTAAATGCACCCTTCTCAGGGGATGAGAGTGAAGAGTGGACGTTAATTATTGATGTCGGTGAGTGTTTTCTTTGATTCCTGTGAAAATCATTGTCTTTTAGGGAGAAACTTACCAAGGTAAAGAAGCATGGCATTTTACATTATAGGAGAGAACACCTCAACTCTAAAACACCATTTCAAAATGACATTTACCCAATAGTCAGTGTATTGGGTTGACTCAAAGCCATTTGATTGCTTTGAGGATTGACACAAAGCCATTCTACTTGCTAATTAACATGTAGAAATATACACTCTTAGAAAAACTGAGTCAGGTAAATTTTTCCCTTTTTTTCTTTCTTATTTCTTTCTTATTTTTCCCTTTTTTTCTTTCTTATTTCTTATTTCTTGCTTATTTCACAATCTATTTCTCTGTTCTTTAAGCCTCAACAACCCAGGAGTTTATGAGGCATTTATAGCTGGGCTATTATAGCAGACTTCAGTTTTAACTACCCCTGATTTCCATTTTCTTATGAGAAAATGTTGCCATTTCATAGTTAAACAGGGCCATGAGCAGAAATAATTTGTTCCCTTTATTTTGAAGGGAAAGAAAATTTCTACAGGAAGTCGAGTGTTGAAAATATTGGACTTAGAGAATATTTTGGGGCGGAAAATGATGGCATTTTGAGCAGACCAAACACTGCGACACTTTAATCATTAACTCCAAATGAAAGAGTAGACACAGCATATGTAACAATAGGGGATGGATACTGAGGTTTGCCAGAGCTTCAATGAGTTCATGACACATGTGGGGACCTGAAGTGATGGACGAGTTTCTGTAACTCTAAAGTGCATGAATGATGCTACATGATGGTAGACCAACAGTGGTGTGTGTTAAGAATTCCATTCATTGGGTATTAATAGAATCATGATTATAGCTGCCTTACCCTCTTGCTTATTTCACAATCTATTTCTGGCCCTGCAGATTTGGAGTTTCACCAGATTTGCAATCCTGTCAGCGCTGACTTGAGTAATAGGAGCAAAGCGAGTTAACCCAAAAGATTTGACTGAGTAACAGATGAGGGGGTGGAAAAGAGTAACTAAGTCTAAGTCCATTGGAAGCCTACATGAAAGTGATTGGTGCACAGCAGAGAAAATTATCTGGGAGAGGTGTTAGGAATTGGAGAGTGGAGGTATGGCCTGATAAGGGGATTCACAGGGAAGCGTATGGTAAAATGAGTGTTAATAAAAAAAATGATTCATTCATTTATTCGTTCCCTCAACCAGCTTTAATTAGACCCCTACCTTGTGCTTGGCGTGGGTAGGGCAGCACTGTGTGGTAAAATTATCTTCTGGGCTAGAGATTTGAGAAGGCACACAAGGGTGGTAAGGATGTGGTCAAAAAGACTTAGGTTTGAATCCTGGTTTTACTTTTTAGCTGTATGACCTTGGATCAGTGGCTTAACCTCTCTGAGTCTGTATAATAGGAATAATAACTCCGATGTGAAGAATAAGTTGAAAAGATACTTCGAAAGCATCTGACATGTTCATGGCCCATTAAAGGCATTCACTAATGCAGGTTTCTCCACGCTTCCCCCAGGAAAGGAAATGGCTCCTGGCCATCACGGAGGAAGGGAAGAAGGTATCCTAAGAAGACAGGTTTGGCTCTGAAGAACTGGGGTTTCTGAATTCTGGGTAAGTACGTGTCTATAGTGGAAAAACACTCCATGTTTCCCACGAAATATGTTAAGTCACTGTTCAGGTTCAGGGCCTCTGACCTTACTGGTCTGTATTGAGACAGGACTCCTTCCCTTTGCTAGAGCTCATAACTGAAGAGAAAAAGGTTCGCATTGTGACCAATAAAAATATCAGTTGGAAACACAGCCCTTTAAAGTCACTTAGCATAACACTCTCCAGTTCCATCCACGTTGCTACAAAAGGCCATATTTCATTCTTTCTCATTGCCACGTAGTATTCCATTGTGTATATAAACCACAATTTCTTTATCCATTCATCAGTTGATGGACATTTCGGCTCTTTCCGTAATTCGGCTGTTGTTGAGAGTGCTGCTATAAACATTGGGGTACAAGTGCCCCTATGCATCAGCACTCCTGTGTCCCTTGGGTAAATTCCTAGCAGTGCTATTGCTGGGTCACAGGGTAGATCTATTTTTAATTTTTTGAGGAACCAAAAAAAGTTAGAGAGGGAGGGAGCCAAACCATAAGAGACACCTAAAAACTGAGAATAAACAGGGTTGGTGGGGGGTGGGAGGGAGGGGAAAGTGGGTGATGGGCATTGAGTAGGGCACCTGTTGGGATGAACACCGGGTGTTGCATGGAAACCAATCTGACAATAAATTTCATATTAAAAAGAAGAAGAAGAAGTGGTATATATAT
The DNA here is from genome assembly GCF_046562875.1 of Panthera onca. Taxonomy (NCBI): domain Eukaryota; kingdom Metazoa; phylum Chordata; class Mammalia; order Carnivora; family Felidae; genus Panthera; species Panthera onca. The sequence goes on from NC_138345.1 coordinate 28,082,968, forward strand.
ACAGTGGAGTATTACTCGGCAATCAAAAAGAATGACATCTTGCCATTTACAAGTATGTGGATGGAGCTGGAGGGTATTATGCTAGGTGAAACTAGTCAGAGAAAGACAAGTATCATATGACTTCACTCATATGTGGAACATAAGATACTAAACAGATGAACATAAGGGAAGGGAAGCAAAAATAATATAAAAACAAGGAGGGGGGCAAAACATAAGAGACTCTTAAATATAGAGAACAAACAGAGGGTTACTGGAGGGGTTGTGGGAGGGGGGATGGGCTAAGGGGCATTAAGGAATCTACTCCTGAAATCATTGTTGCACTATATGCTAACTAACTTGGATGTAAATTAAACAATAAATTTTTTTTTTTTTAAAAAAGGGCAGAAAAAAAATCAAATCACATGGAAGTGAGATGCTAGAGAAAGATGTGCTTCGGTCTTTTCTGAAAATCCCCGCCCCCGATTCGGCTAGCGTTTTGTGTGGGCACGGGGCGACTCCGTGTCTCAGCAGGAAGTCATTACCGGCGCTGGAGGCTTCCTAGCATCCTATCGCCCAGCACAAGATGTGCTGGTAACAGACACCCCAGGCGGATCCTGCTGCCAGGGGCGTGGGCTGCCAGCAGCGCTATTAGCAAAGCATATGTCTACACTGCCCTCTTGCCCAGTTCCAAAAGCAGAATGCTTCTTAGTGGCTTCTGAGGCTGATCAAGCAAACGCTCTTTCATGTTCCTGCCAGAGCAAAGCCTCTGCCTTAAAGAAAAATCCAGACAGTACCTTGTTTGTGATTAGGGTGTCTATTGGACGGGATCTGCCTTCGTCCTTTGATCCTAGGAGTGAAAGGTGGCCTGTTACCTACCATCTCTGCAGCAGAGCAATGAGTACAGTGCTTGCATCATGAGCTCTGGAGCCTGGTTTTCCCGTGCACTTCGACAAGCCATTCAGACTGTGTTCTCAGGCTGTCCATCTGTGAAATGGGGGAGAAATGCTTTGTATATCATTGAACCGTGGTTAATATGTGAAGGTGAAAAGAAGAGTGCTCAGCACCTAATCGTGTTTTCTAAGTGTCAGCTCTTGTCAGGCAGGACTTCCGGCCCGCTGGCTGGGCAGCTTGGAGGTTGCAGCCCGAGGACAGGTGGCTGCTGTGCAGTGTCACAGAAAAGTCCCAAGCCAAAGGGCGAGGTCAAGAGCACCCTGGTGGGTTTGCTTGCATTACCAGGTTGACCGCCATGAGCTTTGGGATCCAGGGCATGGTATTTAACGGAGCTTCAGCTTTTTTATCTGTAAATGGAGATGATTATATTATTTAAATCATAGGATTGTTTAAAGGACTAATTCGAGAGAAAAAGAAGTGCTTATAAGTCACTTAGCTTTGTGCCTGGGTGTGCACTCAATGAACGGTAGCCATTATCATCGTCATCATCCTCCTGTCCCACCTGGGAACCACTCCTTGCGTTAGAATCAACCTTGGGAAAGGAAACCTGTAGAGGGATGAGTGAGGGGGAACACCATCCCTTTTCTATGAATACGTGATAGCAGGTTTGTACTTTAAGATGGTTGTTCCCATGTCAGGCTGAGGGGAAGACTCCGGAGTCGAAAGGGAAGAGCCCTGGGATTGGAGACAAAAGCCCCAACTTTGAATCTCAGCTCTTCACTTGCCAACTGTGCACCCCTAACCAACTCACAGCCTCTCTGTGCCTCCCTGACCTTCCCATAAAACCAGCTGCCGTCTCCTGTGAGGACCAACTGATGCGATGAAACTTGTCTGAATATGAACATGAAGGCCCAAGCTGAGGCTGGCAAGGTTCTGACGTGGGGCGGTAACAAGGCCCAGGAGGCCAGCAGAGGGTGGAGAGAGGCCAGCCCAGGCTCTGTGGCACCAGGGTGGCACCAGCGTGGTTGCCTGGAGGGAGACCCAAGGCCCAAGCCTCGGCCCAGGAAGGGGCGTGGAGAGCCTGTCCTGATGCACACCTCCAAACGTCACTGCACCATTCTCTTCCAGGAATCTTGTTCTTTGTCCAGAGAGGCTGAGGGTGGAGGAGGGGCCTCCTTTCTGGGCAGCTGTGGACACAGAACCCCACAGACGGGAGGGAAATCTCTGGGCAGGGTCCACAGAGGGCCCCTGGAAGAGAGAGACTCTTCCTTACTCCTCCCCGCCTCCTAGATTAAGTCAGTGGTCCTAATGATTGACTCGGTGACTGAATTCCCAAAGAGGACCATAAAGGCTCCCTTTACACCACTTTCTTGAAAGGTTAGAGGGAGAAAAGAAACCCTATGCTAATTGCCCCAAGACAATTAAAATGTGCTGCCCGCCCCCGAGCAGCTGTTGAAATGCCTCAGCTTCCCACATCCCAGGCCTGGCTGGCTGCCCCCAAAGCCGCATTCCTGGCGGCTCCAGGGGTCAAGAAAAATCCTCCAGAACAAGACGTACCTCGGTGTTCTCCAGTTACCAGCAGGTGGAAGGTGGGGCTGCTTCTGATGGAAATGGTTTTGACAGACCTCCAGAGTTCAAGGGTGTTTTCCACTCCGCAGGCAGGGCTGCATGTCGGCAGTTCTCCGGGCTCTTCTTACGGAGACGCGCTTCCCTTTTTCATAAAGTCCTCGCTCTTTGGCCTTCAGAAGCCTTGGTCCACACCGTGTGCCTGGCACGGACAGTAGAGAGCCTCGTGTGTGCACATCCCTCTCCTCTCCTTCAGGTTGAAATGATTTCCAAAGGAAGACAGCCGTCAGAGGGATTTCCCTTCCGGCAGACAGGCCCTGTGACCTTGTTTGCATCTTCTCAAAAAAAAGTGTACCCTCAGCAGGAGGCATGTGGGTTTTGCTTTACATTTCTCCCTGGCAAGTGCGGCCTTGAACTTGAATACTAAATTTATAAGTTTATAACTTAATTGTAAAGTTTAATTAATTTTAAATTTAAATAATTACACCTACAAGGCTATTTGCCCTGGCAAGTGAATGGGGTGTGACTCCTGTTTTGTTTCTTGGCCCCACACTCAGTCACCACTGGGGAGAAGGCTTTTAGAGCACTGATGATATTGGTAGTGAATTACGGTCATTAGCAGGAAGGGCGGTTTAGTCACTAGACTACAAGGGCAGCGATTAGCAGGTTCCCATCAGCCTGCTTTACTACATGTGCAGCTTTTTCTGCGTCTTTATGAAGTATCAGGGACGGGTTCTCGTAGGAATTCTAAACTGGGCGAACCATTGATGTGGTGCAAACAGAGTTCTTACTCTCCTCCATTTAAAAACAAGTCATTCTTATGGTTTCTACAACTTAGCTTTCTATTTACCGTAAAAGCGTAAATTTCAAGCTTCTGGGCGCGCCTTTGGCCTCTGTCCGAGAGCCCGCCGCTGCCACGCAAGCCAGCAGTTCTGCCCGGATGCCTGCGGCTCTCTGTCTCGTGGCCGTCTCTTGGGCCCTGCTCAGGCCAGGCTGGAGGTGCCAGGGAGTTGGTGCCCCCCCACACCCCAGCAGCACCTGGCAAATGAGGACCGGGAGTTGAAGGGCATCATCGGAGACTTGTTCCCTTTCACTTCCTGCAGGCTCCCAGCTGGATCAGCCCGGTGCCTGCAGGGGTATCCTGCTCTCTTATGCACACAGACCAGCTTCCTTCCCTTCCCTCTCTCATTTCCTCCTGGGGTGACTCCTGGGAACATGTCACTAGCCTCAAATCCTTGTGTCAGGTGTGCTCCCAGGGGAGGGACTCTAAGCATGCTAGCCCACTGGGCAGGATAGGTTGAGGTGGGGGTTGGGGTGGAGGGAATATGAAGGACACTGACAGCCGTAAATCCCTCCACAGGCTGGCCTGACCCACATTCTGCCACCCTGCCCCTGGCTTCCCGCGGCCCCCCTCCTCCTAGCTCTGGAAGAAGCATCTTGGCAGTGTCCCCTGGTGTGGGGGTAGGGGGGATAGTTTTCCTTGCCTTTCCCCTCTGCCCACCCAAACCAGCTCCCCACAGAGTGCCGGCCACTGGGAAGACTCCTCCTGGAACCCGACTCACCTTTCTGTGCTAATGTTTGTTTCCTTCCCTCCTCCAACTCGGTTGCCAGGTTCTGGCAAGCTGGGGACCACATGTGTTTTTTGGTTTTGTTTTTGTTTTTTTCAGTTTAGTTAGTTTTTTTTTTTTTTTTAATTTTTGTTTTGTTTGCTTGATTGTTTGGTTGTTTGGGTTCTAGTTAGGGGTTATTTTTTGTGTTTTTCATTTTGTTTTGTTTGTATATCCCGTACCATGCCTAGCACAGTGCTGGTGTAGGCACGTCATCAGTGTATTTATTCACTCAACATTTCAGCACATACACATATGTATTGAGTGTCCACTATATTCCAGGTTCTGGGGATATATTTCTCTCCCAGCTTAAATACTGGTGCAGGAGACAGGAACATGAGGAAGAATTCGCAGTTACAGAGGAAATAAAGCAGGGAAGGATTGCCACATCTCTGAGCAAAGACTAAAGGTAAAGAGGGGGCAGTCTGGACAGATATCTGGGGGAAAACTCCTACTGGCAGCAAATGCTGAGACCCTGAGATAGAAACATGATTGATGCACTGAAGGGACAGCAAAGAGGGTGACGTGGAATAAGCAAGGAGGTTAGAGACACAGGGGCCAGACCCTCAGGACCTGTGGCCATCGTAAGGACGTGGGCTTTGGTTCTAAGTGAGATGAAGGCTTGAGAAGGTTTTGCTTAAAGAAGTGACATCATTTGACTCACATTTTAACAGGCTCCTCTGACTGAACAGGCAGGAAGCAGTTTCAGGAGGTAAACTGTCCCCTCTAGGTGGGAGATGATGGCAGTTTGGCTGGGTACGTTTTGACAGTAGAGCCTATCAGATTTTCTGTTGGATTGGCTGTAGGGTGACTTAATGTTGATGCCTTGGGAGAAATGGTGCCTGTCACATTTTTCCACCATAAAGTTACTACTTTCCTCTTTGTAATTGATAAGCAATTTGTGGGGAGATATTTTTAGATTTTGTAAATATCCTCTGCCTCATTCCAGTTTCACCCAGTGCTTTAAGCATTCACTGGTGATTCCGTTGCTTGAACCCATTATTGGTATGATAGTTATCAAATGGTAATTTTTCTAACCCCACGATCTAGTCGATGTTTGTGGATTGGCATGCAGGTATAATGAAGAGCTTCCGCCCCCCCTTGAATATTTACTTACATGAACGCGGACTCACTCATTCTTCTTTTACTCGTTATTAATATCATTATATATTTTGATACTCAAAATGCCCCAGGTTTAGGCAGGTGGGAGCCACTGTAGTTTGACTGTGTCCTTCTAACATACTGCCATTCCTTGAGCACTTGTTGACTTTCTGGCACAGTGAGAAGTTCCAGGCTTGTGGCTGTACCTTCCTTGCCCTATTCCTGGAGGCAATCTTTCTCCCAGGAGCCCTGACTCCCTTTTAATTGAGAATGGTATCAAAAGACCAAGATCTGGACATCCACTGTATTTCCAAATTACGGTTTTCCAGTCCTCCTTGCTACTGGTCAAATACGAATTCTCCTAACTTTAACAGTTCAGCTTTACCCAAGTCCAAAGCGAACAGAAAGAAACAGGAAATGCTAGAAGCTGTCAACCTTAAGATGTTCTTCATGAGATACAAAGTGACGACAATCATAAAATCCTAAATTAAGTGTCTCTCCACACCTGAACACATTTTGTTATGCTTAGCAGGACACAGTGGAATTAACACGCTGTACTCATCCTAGAGAAGTTCAGAATCTAGACACAACAGAGTAAGTTTAAACATTTTTCTATGAGGGGGATCAAAATGTTCTTGGTTTTATTTTCTTCATGAAAATGTTACCTTAACAAACCTTTTCTATTTCAACCAGCCTTGCAAACATGTATAATAATTGGAAGAAATGGGCCCGAATGAGGCTGCTTATGCTCACTGATGCCTTCCTTTTCATGGTGACCATGTGGCCTCCTTTGAACCCTTAGCTCTCTCTTTGTAGGTACTAAGCATAGCAGAGGAGTCATACAAATAGCATTATCCTGTGCATGAGTCACTTCCACTGCTCCCTCAGCAGACCTCACGAACCCTGCTAAACTAGGCAAGGTCACGTTCCTGTGCCCCCTTTTCCCAGAGGAGAAAGCGTCAGAGGGAGATGAAGTGACTTTTCTAGTTGTGTATATGGCAAACAGGGACCCGAGCACCCTTTCTGAGAAACATCTAGCTTGCGTTCCACAGTGGTTTCAACTGTGACTACATATTAGGATAAAAGGACTGGGGCCCAGAGATTCTGTGTCTATACGTGGGGCAGCAGGCCAGCCTTGGTAGGTTTTTATAATATCCCTGCCGTTCCGACGAGCAGCCAGGGATGAGAACCGCTGTGCCGCACCTTGTGGGACGCAGTCTCTCCGGCGGGTCAGGGGACCAGCAAGTTCGCACCTCATACACAGGATCTGCTGAACAAAGGGACTGACTCTGAAAGGGGCCAGGGCTGCGCGAGGCTCGACACCATGCTGGAGGGGTGCAAAAGGTACTCTGGGGATCGTGTCTGAGTCCCTGTGCTGGGCACTTTATCAGAGGCTTCACTCTCCTCAGACAACGCCCAGGTGTTTGTTCAGAGCATTGGTGGTGGAGAGGTGAGGGGATGAGGTGCAGGGGGCATTATATCCTAGCCCTGGAGTTCCCTTGATAAAGGAAAGATGTCGCATATGGAGGATGTTTGGGCGTGACTAGGGCAGCATAGTGGTGTCTTGCTCTGCCCTTTCCTATTTTATTTATACTTAAAAAAAATTTTTTTTTTACATTTATTTATTTTTGAGAAAAAGAGAGAGACAGAGCACTAGTGAGGGAGGGATAGAGAGAGAGGGAGACACAGAATCCAAAGCAGGCTCCGGTCTCTGAGCTGTCAGCACAGAGCCCGACGCAGGGCTCGAACTCACAAACCGTGACATCATGACCTGAGCCGAAGTCAGACACTAACTGACTGGGCCACCCAAGCACCCCTATTTATGCTTACTTTTTTAATGTTTATTTATTTCTGAGAGAGAGGGAGAGACAGAGTGTGAGCAGGGGAGGAGCAGAGAGAGAGGGAGACACAGAATCCGAAGCAAGCTCCAGACTCTGAGCCGTCAGCACAGAGCCCAGCGCAGGGCTTGAACTCGTGAACTGCAAGATCATGACCTGAGCTGAAGTCGGACGCTTAAATTGACTGAGCCATCCAGGCGCCCCATGTCCTTCCCTATTTAAGGTTTCATTCTGCCTGACAGCGTAGGATTTTATTTCTCTACGCTACGTGTGAAGAACATTCTAACTATAAAGAAGGAAGTAAAACAGAAATTGTTGCTTCTATTTCTATCCGCTTTCTCTGTCTTCTGTTACTATTCCTCAGGCCACAAGCGAGGGATCTGTCTCTCCTTTGTTCTTATTGTTCTTACAGCTGTCACTGCCTCTTCTCGCCTTTGGCATCTTCGCGGGCTCAACTCGGTTTGAACCTTTGCCCTTCTGTTCGTACTTGGCCAACTTCCTCCACTTCCACCATCTTTGCATGCCCATTGAAAGCATGAACTCATAGATGAGCTACTTCTAGAATCATGGTTTCTTCTTTAGATGTTGTCTCTCTTTTCTCCCTCTTATGTTCATTTGCGGTTGTAATGTAAACATTTGGTTTTGACTTCCCCTTTTGGGCCTTCTGGTCTTAGGATCTTGTGTCTTTGTTTTGAATCTTTCGACTTCACTTTCCCAAATCTTGGGCCCACTGGAGACTAGGACCCGTGAAGTGTGGTCCACCGGCCGAGTCTGGCCCAGATTAGACACAAGATTGGATTTGGCCAATGCCAAGTTTTGCTCAATTTGAGCTCCCTGTTTGCTCCCGTGTCTCCCTATCATCTTACACATCTGACTGCTTCCTGCATTTTAGCTCCCGGCATCTGCGGGCATTTGAGTTTGCAAGCCCTGCCTCAGGCTGTGACTGGGGTTCTTTCCTCTGTAATGATTTGCCTGATTCCCTGCCCCTGCTGCTGGCAGACTTCAGAGGCTGGAGCTCCCACCCGAAGCGGCTGCAGCCTTGGGCAGGGGAAGTTCAGGCAGCAACACACAAGGCACAAGCCCCCACCCCCAGTCAGGCCTGACTCCTCACTGCCCTGGAAACAAACTGCATCCAGGATCACAGGTGCATCGGCTCCTACCCGGCCCCTTTCTAGGAAGGTACTCGCTTTCTTGGCATCCCACATCAAGTCAGTTTATCCTGGCAGTGCCCGTTCCCTTGCCCAACTTTGCCTCGTGCCTGCATCTCAGTCCTGGAACCCATCTAAGTGTCCCTGCCTGTCTGGGACTGTGGCCAGTCTTCCTCTCTCCAGTCCTCAGGGTCGGGATGGAGCCTGGCTTGTGGATGGGCCCCACTAACATCATTTCATAAGATGCTCCCTGAGGCCCTGACTGCTCTGCTCCTTCTTCCGACAACCTCTTCCTAGGACTTCTTGGTGATCCAACCTTCCTCCAATTGTCAGCTCAGCCTCTCAGCCCCATCCCTTTTCCTGGAATGGCTTGCAAACAGCATCCTGCTCTTGTCTATTACAAAATCAAAGATGACTGACCGCTTTTCTGCAAACTTCCCAAAATGTCTCCCTCATCAAATAATTATTTTTTGATGGTCACCATTCAGCTCTGAGCAATCATCTACCTCACCGCATCGGCCCACTTCCAGAGCTAGACTCATGGGCACAAAGAGCTGCTCTCTACAACAAGCTCCTCAAATGTTTCCAGGTTTCATCAACGAATGAAACGAATGAAAGCATGGCTTTTGGCACAATTTTGCTATGTCTGGAACTCTAATTCTTTGAAAATTGGTTCTAATGGTTATGCCGAACTTATTTTCCAGAACGTTCAATTAACTAACCGATTTCTACCAACCATGCCTTAACCATTGCCTGTTGGCAAATTCCTCTGTTATCTTCGGCAAAGAGTTTACAAATGAGAGTATCCCAAAAGGAAACCTCTGGCATTGTTTCCTGGATGGAAGGTAGAGCTAACATCTGGAGCAGTATCACGTGCACACAGAACTCAGTAAACCTCGGATGATGATGCCAGCAAGCCAAGAGGGAAAGTTCTGTAGAAGGCCTGGCCAAACGCACACACTTGCTCAGCCGTGAAAGCACCTTTCTAGGGCCACGACTTCAAGTTTACATTTCGGAGAGGACCAGCGCTCTGTGCCAAGAGCAGTAAAACTGACAGAGTCCAGGGGCGCCTGGGTGGCGCAGTCGGTTAAGCGTCCGACTTCAGCCAGGTCACGATCTCGCGGTCCGTGAGTTCGAGCCCCGCGTCAGGCTCTGGGCTGATGGCTCGGAGCCTGGAGCCTGTTTCTGATTCTGTGTCTCCCTCTCTCTCTGCCCCTCCCCCGTTCATGCTCTGTCTCTCTCTGTCCCAAAAATAAATAAAAAACGTTGAAAAAAAAAAAAAAAAAAAAAACTGACAGAGTCCAAATGTGACATCTTTTAAGGTAAACCAGCCCTAAGTAGAGACCCTGCCCTCCTGGCCGCCGGCTGCTGCAGGACATCTTATTCACGGTAGAAGACGACAGTGCCTCAAAGACCAATAAAAAAAAGAGCACAAGTGGAGAGTTTTTCAGTGCCTTTAATCAAGGATATTTTCATTTCCTTCTTTGTTATTACTGGCTTGCAGTAAATCTGCTTAGTGCTAAGCCCTCGAAATGACACAGCATGTTTGAGAGCAACGGGGTGACGGTGCTTGAGGAAAATCGAACATCAGGATGCCTCCAGCTCCTGGTCAGGTGCTTATGGGTCATTACTCAGCTTCTGGGCAGGGCGGCCACGTCCACGGGAGCGCCCTGGTCGCTGTGGCACCAGTCAGGGAGGGAGGACGCACGATGAGGCGGTGAGGCCTGAACTTCTGAGCCAAGCAGCCGTTCGTCAGGCCCATCGGCCTGGTGGTGCACAAGCAAAGGGCCCAGGAAATTAGCACTACAGAAAATATCACCACCAATTGGGGCTAATGCCAAACTGATTAGTTTTTCCTTGGCCCAGTCTCTGCCTCCTGCCCTGGGGCAAGCTAGCAAGGCCCAGAACTCTTTTAGTGCCTGGTTGCAAGGACATAAAACAAAAAAGCAAAACAAAACAAGTAAATCAAAAAGCTTGGTCAGTGACACCCTACTCATCTTTTGAGGGTGGAGGAGGGTGAAGAGGGACTGGCGTCAGGGCCCTTCTCTGTCGTCAGAGTCCACTGAGTGGTCCCCTGGTATATGACAAAATTCCCGGCCTCCTGGAAGCGATGCCTTCACTTGCTTCACCAGGAGACACGCGCCAAAGCTCCCTGTCTCTACTGTTTACGGAGGCATATGTGTTGAGAAACATCCATAAGAATGTACTTAGCAGTACTGCTCAAAGTAGCAAAAAAATAATTAGAAACGGCACTAATAACCAACTGAGCTTTCCCGCCATGGACAGAAGGTGGGACAAGGGGATCCTTTCCCCCTTGAGATTCCAAACTGGACAGACTTGACCTTTCCTGCTTCAGTTTCTCCTGAAAGATGAGGAGAACAGCACTTGCGTCTCATGGTTGTGAAGATAAAAACAATGATACTTATGAACGGAGATACAGGCTCAATAAACGTTTACTAGTAGTAGTAGCTGTGGTAGAGCATAATTCTCACACCTCAGTCATTCCTACCTACCTCTGGGCTGCCGGTGAATTAAATCCAATGTGGAAAATTCACTGACACCCCTGGCTACTCAGGGATCACTACCTTTGATTCTCAAGGGCAGGTATTTAGATGGAAAAAAAGCTAGGAAGGCATTTCCCCGGCAGAATAACATTGTAATCAGTTCCAAAGAAAAGAGAAAATGTAAGATGCCTGGGTGGCAAGCCCCAGAGTGTGTCACAATTTTACCTCATTTGAATGCACATGTACACACATGTAGCAGAGGAGACACCCAAGCCCAGAGCAAGCAAACATTTCATCTGTGGATGTGCTACAATCAAGATGTTAAATGAGATTTTTCTTTTTCAATAAGAGAATTTTCCGGAGACAAGCACTGAAACAATATTCAAAGCATTAGGTTGCATTTATCTAAGAGAATTTGTTTTCTTTGAACATCACCCATGGAGCATTGCAGAGAATAGGAGCTCATTGTAGCCCAGCTCATTTTTTTTTCCCCCTTGGGTGAGCTAGAATGCAGAGCCAATCGGTCCCTTGAAATGAGGACACCACCCAGAGAAAAGTGACAGCTCCAAAGGAAAGGAGTAGGGGTGGGGGCTAGTTCTGTGCTTCTCTGTCAAAGCAGAAAGAGCCTCTGGTTTGTCTACTTAGAGTCCATCAGGAAGGCAGGGGTGAGAATCTCAGACTCCACTTTCTTTTTTTATAAACTTTTAAAAAAGGTTTATTTTGAGAGAGAGAGCGAGCACGAGTGTCAGAGGGGCAGAGAGAGAGAGACGGAGAATCCCAAGCAGGTTCTATGCTATCAGCGCAGGACCTAATGCCGATGCCAGGCTTGAACTCATGAACCGTGAGATCATGACCTGAGCCGAAATCAAGAGTCAGATGCTTAACCAACTGAGCCACCCGGGTGCCCCAAGACTCTACTTTCTAGAGAGAAAAACTGAAATAGCTTCAAAAGCTCCCACAAACTGTTGAATGGTTGGGGCAAGAATGTGCTTACTAGCAAGTCAGCTCCACAAGAAGAAGGTCTGGATGTACTGTGTTTGTAGGAACATCCCTGGTTACCTGAAGCCATAGTTAGCACAAAATGAATGTCCACTATTTGTTGAAATGAATGTTTCACATAGGGGTGGGGCTCTTTTTTTGTTTATCGAAGATTATATTTAAAAGAAGAGAGAAGGGGCGCCTGGGTGGCGCAGTCGGTTAAGCGTCCGACTTCAGCCAGGTCACGATCTCGCGGTCCGTGAGTTCGAGCCCCGCGTCAGGCTCTGGGCTGATGGCTCGGAGCCTGGAGCCTGTTTCCGATTCTGTGTCTCCCTCTCTCTCTGCCCCTCCCCCGTTCATGCTCTGTCTCTCTCTGTCCCAAAAATAAAATAAAAAAACGTTGAAAAAAAAATTTTTAAAAGAAGAGAGAAGACAAACTATATCCAAGAGACTATATTTGCCACACGTGATAAAGTTTTCTTATAAAGAACACATTAAAAATCTTCTATGAAGCACTATGAAAACAATAATAAAAAACAAACAAATCAATAGAAAACTGAGCAAAACATATGAACAGGCATTTCACAAGGAAATATACATGGCCAATCAGCACATGAAATAATGCTCAATTTTCAAGAATCAGAGAAATGCAAATCAAGACTACAAAGGACATACTGTTTTTACCCATTCAAGTGGCAACAATCATTAAGTCTAATAATACCAAATGTTGAAGACTATGCAGTTAAGGGATATCTTATACACTGAACCTTAGAACAGAAATTGGTACAACCACTTTAAACCCCATGTTGGCATTATTTTGTAAAGTTGAATATTTATACATTATACAATTCAGCGATTCCATCCACTCCTAGGTAAGAATTCCCCCAAACTCTTGCACATATATGTTGAGAAACATACCAGAATGTGCTTAGCAGCACTGCTCAAAGTAACAAAAAATAATTAGAATCAACACTAATAACCATTGACAAGAGAATAGATGAATAAACTGTGGTATTTTCAAACAATAGGATATTATACAGCAGCAACGATAAATGATATACACAACAACATAATTAGTGTTTATAACAATGTTGAGTAAAGAACAAATCTCAGAGCTACATATCCTTTTTATGAAGTTCACAACAGCTGGAACTAAACAGTATATTGTTCAGATATACAAAAGTATTTGATAAAACTACAAACTGAATTTCAAGGCAAGGAGGGGAGCCTGAGTGTCTCAGGTGGTTAAGTGTCCTACTTCTGCTGAGGCCATGAGCTCACAGTTTGTAGGTTCAAGCCCCGTGTGTGGCTCTGTGCCAAAAGCTCGGAGCCTGGAGCCTGCTACAGATTCTGTGTCTCTCTCTATCCCTGCCCCTCCCCCTGATCACACTCTGTTTCTCTCTCTCAAAAATAAGTAAACATTAAAAAAAAAGAAAACAAATTAAAAAATAAATACAATTCAAGGCAAGGATAAAAAATTCAGAATAGTGAATATAGGGAGTGGGGAAGTAAGATTTGGCAGTGAATTCAGGGGTGTCCAGAAGAACAAAAGTTTAAAAAAATATTTGAAAAGAATATCATTAACACAGGGGCACCTACCTGGATGGCTCAGTTGGTTAAGCCTCTGACTTTGTCTTAGATCATGATCTCACAGTTTGTGAGTTTGAGCCCCACATTGGATTCTCTGCTATTGGCACAGAGCCTGCTTCAGATCCTCTGTCTCCCTCTCTCTCTGTCCCTCCTCTACTCACGATCTCCCTCTCTCTCTAAAAAATAAATAAACATTAAAAAATTAAAAATAAAAGAATACTATTAACATTATGTCTTGTGCATTTCCATTTTAAAGAGCAGTATTATGAAATATTTATTTTTTCACTTTTCCTAACTGATTTCCTTCCAGACTTATAATCATAGACTAACTGTTTAGAAATAGATTCCTTGTAAAAGAGAATATTCCAATTTTGGAAAATAACTATCTAGGATGTATTGTTTTATCTTGCTTGACTTATGAATGCTGTTATTGATCTCTAAATGGAATTTCCAAACCAGTGACTTTTATAAAAATATGATATACTTTGGAAAGAAGTGGGAAATAAAGAGAAGAGGAAAGGAAAGGAAAGACAATTTACAGAACAAACTTGGACAGTAACTTTTATGGTCTTCATCCAGCCCTATAAATCAGCAAATCATTTTCCCACAGGCCAGACCGTCACAGTAGAATTTGGATTCATTCTGCTCATTTTGGAGATGGTTACAAGTGCTCGGACTGGTGCCATGTTATGCATTTGGAAGAATGATTGCATTAAAAAACCCATTCCAAGCTTCCCACTGTTCCAACAATGGAAAGAGTGAAGAATGTTTGGACTGATTTAAAATGTGAAGATGTAATTCCAATATCATTGAGGCTTTCTCCCACTCAGACATCTCCCCAACTAAGTCTCGGTCACATGCTTAATTAAGTTCTGATGTCAGGTAAGAAAGAATCATATCTTCCAACAGTAATTTGTAACACTGTTCACATAACTAAGCAGTGATCACATTAGAGCACTATTGAAACACTAGGCTTAGCACTTACCGGAAAATAATCAACCTCTGTAGAGTAGATTCTGAGGCTTTTGTTTCCAGAGGTCTGGCTGATAAGTACCCTGAATGACTCTCCTGACTAAAACTAGAATACCGGATTAAATGTTGAAACCTTCCCCAACCCCCACTAATTTAAACACATTACTGAGCAGGCACTAAATTGTTTTCATTTTAATTTCAGTGTAGTTAATATACAGTGTTAGTTTCAGTGATTCAATAATTCTATACATTACTCAATGCTCATCAAGGTAAGTGTACTCTTAATCTCCTTTATCTATTTCACCCACCAGCCTCCCCTCTGGTAACCATTTGTTTGTTCTCTATAGTTGAGTCTGTTTTTTGGTTTGTCTCTTTTTTCCCCTTTATTCATTTGTTTTGTTTCTTAAATTCCACATATGAGTAAAATCATATGGTATTTGTCTTTCTCTGACTGACTTACTTTGCTTAGCATTATACTCTTTAGCTCTATCCATGTTGTTGCAAATGGCAAGATTTCACTCTTTTCTATGGCTGAAAAGAATATATATAGGCCACGTCTTCTTTATCCATTAATCTATTTTTTGAATTTTTTTTTAACATTTATTTATTATTGAGAAATAGAGAGAGCATGAGCGTGGGAAGAGCAGAGAGAAGGGGAGACACAGAATCTGAAGCAGGCTCCAGGCTCTGAGCTGTCAGCACAGAGCCTGACGTGGGGCTCGAACTCACAGACCACGAGATCATGACCTGAGCCAAAGTTGGACGCCTAATGACTGAGCTACCCAGGCGCCCCTATCCACTAATCTATCGATGGACACTTGGTCTGTTTCCTTAGTTTGGCTATTGTAAATAATGTTTCAGTAAACATAGGGATGCATGTATCCCTTTGAGTGAGTGTTTTTATATTCTTTGGGTAGATATCCAGTAGTATGATTACTGGATTATAGGGTAGTTCTATTTTTAACTTTTTGAGGAACTTGCATACTGTCTTCCAAAGTGGCTGCACCAGTTTGTGTTAAATTAAGAGATGTGCAGAGCCCCAAAGGAAGTGAAGATGGGCATCCTGGGACAGAGGCTAATGCCCATCCGATTTATTCCCTGAGGTATGTGGCCACCCCGGAGATGCTAAGTTTCTGCCTTGATAATTGCATAGGGTTCAGAAGACAGAAGACAAAGCATAAGTCTGCCCAAGGGGAAATTTAATAGGAGAGCCCTAGTCACCTGGAATCCTCTAGTCTGCAGTCCTAAGTAAGCATGAATGGGAAGGAAACCCTGATATTCAGAAGGGGACAGAAAGGAAACTTGTCTCCACTTTGAATTGGATGTGGGGAAAAATAAACCCTCCTCTGCCCTCTGAGAATATGTAACCACTTGGACTTAAATATAAAAACAATCCCAAAGTTATTAAGTCTAGATTTCTCTTCTTTAAGAGTGAAAACTGTTAAATAGCAGAGTTTTGCAACCAAAAGGTGGATCATGCTGGCCAAAGTAGATCAAGGAAAAACATCAGAGTTTAAAAGGCAACTTTATAACTGTTAGTTGCTCCTCAAAACTCAAAATGTAATAAAAAACATGGCATGGGGAATGTAGTGAAAGGTCTTATAATAGTGTTGTATGATGACCGATGATAGCACAGCATAACCTATAGACTTGTGGAATCACTGTGTTGTCCATCTGAAACTAAATACCATTGTGTGCCAGCTAGACTTCAATTAAAAAAAAAAAAAAACCAAAAAATTCAAAATAGGGCTTAATAGTACCCGAGTTCAAAGATTATCCGAATGTTGATTTGCAAATATGAACTCCAAGTCTCATATTTCTCTCTAAAATTGCCTATTAGTAGAGGAAAAGATGGAGAGAAGGAGACAGGTAGGGAGGAAGGAAGTAGGAGAGGGAAGGAGAGAAAGAGGAAGAGGGAGAAGGAGAGGAGAGAGGGAGAAAGAGCAAGAGAGGGAGATCTACAAGTAGATGTTCTTCAAATGTTTATGACCTTTAACTTTATCATGTGTGTGGTTCCAGGTGGTTTCTAAAACAGAGAGAGGCAATGACTGCTGAAAAATACAGGGCAACTGGCCCATCTCATAATGCGGCATTAAGTTGAGAAACAAGGGAGGTAGGGTTAGGCAATTCAGGTTTTGAGCAGCCTGAAGATGAAAAAGGTGGGCAGGAATCGGGTCAGGGGAGGAGGGGCGCGGTCCCTTTTGCATCCATCTCATGCCTGGAATGCCTTCCCCAACAGGAAGCCAAACTTAGAGACACCCTGTGAATTTGAACCCCGGTTCTGCCCTTTATTAGCTAGGGGAGGCTGCTGTACCTCTCTGTGTCTCAGTTTTGCCCTATGTCAACTTCTCATATGTAAATGTGAGATAAGGTATCACCTATATCATCTGGGTTTTTGTGGATTGAGAGAATAAATGCATATAAAACACTTAACACACTGCCAGGCACATTGTAAGCGCTCAGTAAAGATTAGCTATTTTAACTCTTTATACCCATTTTAGGAAATGTTTGGCATTCCCTTTGCTATTGTCTGAATGTTTGTGTCCCCCTCAGAATTCATAAGTTGAAATCCTAACCTTCAATGTGATGGTTTTAGGAGGTAGGGCCTTTGGGAAGTAAATAAGTCATGAGGATAGAGCCCTCATGAATGGGATTAGTGCTCTTATAAGAGACTATAGAGAGCTCCCTGACTCCTCCTACCATAGAAAGACAGAGTGAGAAGCTGTCAGTCTGTAATCTGGAAGAGGTCCTCACCAGATCCCAACCATGCTGGCCCCCTGATCTTGGACTTCCAGCCACCAGGAGAGAAAAATAAATTTCTGTTGTTTGCAAGCCACCCAGTCTGTGGTATTTTGTTATAGCAGCTCAAACAGACTAAGACGCCCTTTAAAACCAACTCCATCTTTCCATAGCCTTCTGTGCTGGACTAGTACACAACCTGTTTGCAGTGATAATATTTCACGCTCCGTCAGCCTTTCCCTGCCTGTGGACCAAGTCCCTAACTATTGGGTATATGTATTGATTATTCTTTCAGATTCCCTCCCCAGAACCTGTCAGTCCTCAATTACAATTACCAAGGAAGCAGTATGCGATAACAAAAGGAAAGGAAAGCAGATACTATATTCTTCCTTCTAGGGCCAAATTCCCTCTCCCCTCTCCCAATATCACAGTGTCATTGCCTTAAGAGAGAAAATACATTCACCATGTATGATCAAATAGATTTTTTACTTCATTCTATATCAATTGCTCAAAATAATAATATATGTTTGGTAGAATTCATTTGTGATACCATATAGAAACAGGGGTTTGTTTGGGGGAAAGTTTTTAATTACAGATTCAATGTCTTTAGTAATTGCAGGACAACTCTAATTTTTCTGTTTCTTCTATAAACTCAAGAAGTTGTGTTTTTATAGAAACTTGTCTATTTTATCTCGGTTTTCATTTTTTTGGTTTAATTTTTTTCCACAACATCCTGAAATACTAATTTTACTTTTTGATATATCTTTAGTGATGTATCCTTTTTTTCATTATAATAATGGCTAGTGTCTATTTTCCTAATCAATCTTGCTAGATACTTAACAATTTAATTAACTTTTTACAAAGTGAAGTTGCTGGATCCCAAGGTATAAAACCATTCTACTTTTACTGATATGCCAAACAGTTTCTCAAAGTGGTTTCTACCAATGTACACACCTGCCAGCAATATATGAGATTTCCATTTGGTCTACATCTTGGCCAAACCTGGTATTGTCAGACCCTTTTATTTTACTCATGCAGGTGGATGCGTAGTGGCATCTTCTGATTTGAATTTGCATTTATCTGATAGCTAATAATTTTTAACACCTTGTCATATGTTTATTCGCTATTTAGATATCTTCTTTCGTGAAGTACCTGTCTGTATTTGTTACCCATTTCTCTATTGGTTATCTCTCTTTCTTTCTAAGAGTACTTTACATAATTTCAAGTGTTTTTACACATTTACTTATGTGTCCTTTTTAAGTTATACGTAGTGCAAAAATCATCTCCCAAAGTTTGGCTTGCTTTTCCCTCTCTCAATATTGCTAATTAGATCAATAGTTTCTTCATTTTGTGTCGTTCTGTTTGTCAATTGTGATATTTATTATGTCCCATTTACTTATTACGTTTGGTGTTTTTTAAAAGTCCTTCCCTACCCCCCAAAGCATGAAAGTATTTCCCTGTGATTTATTTCAGAAGTTTGTTGGTTTGCCTTTCATATTTAGGTATAAAATCCACCTAGAATTGATTTTGAGTGTGGTTTCTTTTTTTTTCAATATGGATATTCAGTGGGTCCAGCTGGTACCACTAATTGGAAAGGCCATCTTTTTCACACTGCATTTCAGTGTCATCTTTCAAATGGCTATATATTTGGGTCTGTTTCTGTACTTTCCATTATGTTTCATTTCTCAGTTTGTCCCTCCTTGTGCAAACGGCACAGTGACTTTTTCACTATATTCTCATAATTTGTTTTGACATATCAGAGTATAAATTCCTCAAATCAGCTTTTCTTCACGATTATCTTGGTTATTTCCATATAAAACTTTTAGAATAAGCTTGTTGATTTCCACACACACACAAAAATGCCTACTGAAATTTTGATTGAGACTGTATTTATACTCTATACCCCAGCTGGTGGAGACTTGATATCTTAATAATTTTAGTCTTCAATCTATGGCCATGGTACCATAGATTTAGGTATTCTCCATAGATTTAGGTCTTAATTTACTTCCATGATGTTTTTAACATTTTTGAACACTTTTCAATAGATTCATTCCTAGATATTTGATAATTTTGATGCTATCCTAAATGTTATATATTTTTTTTCATTTTTATGGTTCTTTGTTGCTAGTACACAGAGATTAAAAAAATATTTTTGTATTGATCTTTTATCTACTGTTCTCACTATGTTAACTTATAAATGATAATAGTAGCTTATTTTGAATTTTATACATATAATGACTGCTTTTTTCTTCCTTTTTAATCATTCTACTTTTTTCTTCCCTTATTGCACCAGTTAGGACCTCTGTTACTATGGTAAATAAAAATGATGATGTTAGTCATCTTTATCTCATTCCTGAACTAAGGAGGAAAAGTTTTGATACACCGAACTTATGTATAATGGTTGGTCTCAGGTTTTTTGGTATGTATTTATTCATCTAATTAAGAGACTTTTCTTCTACATCCACTTTGCCAAATGCTTTCTTTTTAAATCATTGTTGGGGGTTGAATTTTATAAAATGCTTTTTCTGCATCTCTTGATGTGATAATAAAATTTTCTTCTTGGGGTGCCTGGGTGGCTCAGTCAGTTAAGCGTCCTACTTCAGCTCAGGTCATGATCTCACGGTTTGTGAGTTTGAGCCCTGCGTCAGGCTTTGTGCCAACAGCTCAGAGCCTGGGGCCTGATTTGGATTCAGTGTTTCTGTCTCTCTCTGCCCCTCCCCCACTTGTGCTCTGTTTCTATCAAAAATAAATAAAATGTAAAAAAATAAAATAAAAACAAATTTCTTTTTTAACATGGTGAGTAGCATTTTGTTGATTTTTATAATGATAAGTCACCTTGCATTCCTGGAATAAATCCAACCTTTTGTGTTTTTGTTTTTATAGATTGCTGAAGTAAATTTGCTAACATTTTACTTAGGATTATGTATCTATGTTCATGAGAAAAATATAACCTACACCTCTCTTTCTGTGTTCTGTTCTTGCCATACTTTGATACCAAGATGATTCTGGCCTCATAAAAATGAATTGAAAAGTACTATCTTTTTCTATTCTTGGTAATAATTTTTCTAAGACTAGTGTTATATCTGCCTTCAGGTTTGGAAATGTTCACAAATGAAGTCATTTGTACCTGGAGATTTGTAAGTGGAAAGATATTTAATTACATAAATGATTTAAGTTTTAAATAGGTATTCAGATTTTCCACTTTTCTTTTTGTATCAGCATGGTAAATTGTATTTTCTTAGGATCTAGTCCACTTCATCAAAATTTGTACATTTCTTACCTCAATGTATTTTCAATATTTCCTATTATCTTTTAGATGTCTGTGTGATTTGATGACTTCCTTTTTCTTTTTCTTTTTTTTTTTTTAACTTCTGATACTGATTATGTGGGCCCTTTTTATCCTTTTTCAGTCTTCAAAGAACTTAGGCTTTCAGAGAACCAAATTTCAGCCTTGTTGATTTTTCTCTATTGTATTTACATTTCCTATTTTATTAATGTCTGCTCTTATTTTAATTATTTATTTTCACCTATATGCTCAAGTTTAATTTGCTAAGAGTTTTTTTTCCCCTAGTTTTTTGAGGTAAATAGTGAGGTCACTATTTTTAAAAACTTCTTTTTCACATATAGATTTGATAGTTGTACATTTTTGTCCGGGCACAGCATTAGTGGCATTCATATTTTGACATGCCAGACTTTTTTTTCCATTCAGTGCAAAATGTCATTTTGTTCCATTGGGATTTCTTTTTTGACCCAAAGTTTATTTTTTAATGAATTGTTTAAATTCCAAATATTTGAGGATTTTCTAATGATTATTTTTTGTTTTAGTTTTAATGTAATTCTACTGCATAGAATAACATCATTTCAATCATTTGAAATTTGTTAAATATTATATGTTGTCAATATATACTTCAATTTTAAAAAATACATGAAAACCTAAGAATACAAATTATTTTTAAAAAAGAAAGAAATGTTTTGTGAATTGTTTTATGGTGTAGCAAATAGTTAATTTTGATAAAATTTAGCAAACATAACCTGAAAAAAAGTATGTTCTATTATTATTAGGTGCATTGCTAATTAGGTTAATTTTGTTATTCGTATTGTTTACATTTCCTAATCCTTTCTTCAGTTGTTTATAATTAATTATAAATTTAATTAAATATAAAATCTATTTACACATTAACCTACATTATTATATTTTGGTTTTTGAATTTCCATCTGATCTTTGTTTTAGATTTAGTACTCTTGTAAAATTTTCTCTTTATTTTAATATTTTTTAACATAGTAATCTCCATTATTTTTTAAAAAATTAATGTTTGTTTATTTTTGAGAGAAAGAGAGACAGAGTGCAAGTGGAGAAGGGGCAGAGAGAGAGGGAGATACAGACTCTGAAGCAGGGTCCAGGCTCTAAGCTGTCAGCACAGAGCCTGATGCGGGGCTTGAACCCATGATCTGTGAAATCATGACCTGAGCTGAAGTCAGACACTTAACTAACCGAACCACCCAGGAACCCCAAGTAATCTCCATTATTTTTAAGTAAGTATCTGATAACTACAATGTCTGAGTCACATATGGGTCCTATTTCTTAGTATGCCTTATATTTTATTTAATGATAGACATCTTGATTTTTAAAAAAATGTATGGGTTTGGATACTATTATTTTTTCCCAAAGAGGCTTTTCTCTATCCTCTGTGAGGTATCGAATGTGATCAGATAAGTTCAATCCAGCCAGAAATTGAGTTGCCTGGAAATGGAGTTGCAATCTTTATAAGGCTCGGTTTACCTACAGGCTTGGTGCAGACTCCTGTGATCCCAAGTGAAAGCCTGGCTGTTCACGGGGGCTTCTTCCCCTTTTAAAGGCAGACTCTGAAATCCAACTTTTGTTTCCCAAGCGCCATGAGAGTGTCAAAAATTCCGCTCTGTGTTTCAGTTGTTTCCGCTTAGTTACCTATACTTTGCCCTGAACAGCTTAAGATCCGTTACATGCTTTACAGAGACCAGTGATGCCAAATGTTGAGGAAATGTTGAGCTGTCTTCGATATCTGCTTTCTCTGGGATATTAGTCCTTCAAGTCCTGGCTGCTTCAGTGGGAGGAGTGGTCAGTTCCAGAAGCCAAAATTTACTCTATGGTTTAGAATGAAAACCCAAAACTTTTAAGATCATTTTCCATTTATTAATGCTTTTCTTGTTCCGTCTTTACAGATTTCAGCAAACTCAAAGTCCTTTTTATTTAACATCATAATTTCTGTAACTTGGTTGCTTTAGTGTTTCTTTTAGAAAGCTTAGTACAGATTTATATCTTAGCCACAATGAATTTTACTGGACTATCAAACTAGTTAACTATGCTAACTTGAATTTAAAATTATTTTACTAAATTAAAAAACACTGATTATTTATGGCCAGTTCATTCCCTATTAACGCCCACTCAGTTAAATGGCTTTACAGGTGCTTGGTCATAAGATTAGAAACAAAAGCCTTGGAGTAGCTTTAGATTCACTCAAAGTCAATTGTTTTATGAGTTTTATACCATCTAAATTTATTTTGGAACACATTATTTATTTATTTATTCTAAATTTATTAATTTTTATTTGGGGGGGAGTAGAGGGAGGGGGAGAGAGAGAATCCCAAGCAGGATCTGAGCTCTCAGTGCAGAGCCCAACAGGAGACTCAATACCATGAACCAAGAGATCATGACCTAAGCTGAAATCAAGAGTCAGTCGTTTAACCAGCTGAGCCACCCTGGTGCCCTTGGAACAATTTTTTTCTTTAAATTAAACTTTAAAATAACCACTGGGGAAAAATAATTAATTTTATAGCAATCCCGTTTTGCAGATTAAAAACTCAAATCAAACCTTAGCAGTCAATCAGAGGCTTTGACCTTCCACATGAAAAGCCGATATTTGTTACAAATTGGACTATATAGAAGATTCAGGATTTTAAAAAATTAACACGTTCTGAAATGTAGCCCAGCAAGGAGGAAGCACACAAAAATATGAGCTAAGATTTTTTAGACATCCAAGACATGAATATTAAAGCGTATTATAGAGCTCCCTTTTCTTTTTTAAATGTAAAGATTTAATCAACACTCTCAGTAAATTTCCATGTGTTATTTACCAACTGATAAGTCATAGACTGTTTGGTTCTTCTGTGTCCTATCATATAAAATGTTTTTTTTTTTTTTGAGAGAAATTTGATAAAAATCAAATGTGGCTGAATAACAAGTGAATTCATTATATTGAAGGTGAATACATGCCTATATTTTAGAATAGATAATTTAAACCAAACATGACACCATGAAAATTAACATTTGTTTTTCCTCAATACTGGGACACAGAGTAGTATTCTCAGCTCTTATTTCCCAGTTACAATAACATGAATAGATATTGATGTAACCTATTATCTCAGCAATAACACATATTACAACCAGTGGTTATTTATTAGCAGTAAAATGTTTCTCCAGGGCTTAATTTAGAATGCCTGAAACGAGATAACAAAATCTCAGTCTTGGAAGTGATCTTCTATATAGTGATTGTTTAGGGAAATTTTCATTGCTTCACAGCAGTTAAAGATCCTTAATTGGCTAGTTTGTTGAAATGAAGGCATATGGTGCAATATCAAGGTCTTGGAAGGCTGATGTGAGTGAATGCATGCAGAACTAGAAGCCAGACTTCTACATGCAGATAGAAATGTTGGGCATGGATGAATTAATCTACCCAATTCTACTTTTCCGTGATCAGGGCACAGTCAAACATCACGTCTGGATAGGTGGAGCTTTGGTGGGCTTATGGTGCAAAATTTGGCTGATCCAGTGGGTTAGAGCAGGCTGTCAGAGAGTGTTTCAGCGCTGAGCAAGCTGATTCTACTTTAGGTTTGACAAGCAACAGAGGAGTCTTATTCCTGCAAGTTTTTGTGATAGCAAGGCAAGCTTCAAAAAGGCACCGTCAGGGGGGAGTCCAGGTGTGTGGGAGTAAGATAAGGATGCGGATCTGGAAGTTTTGAGTCACAGGTGTGAACTGACCACAAAGCAAAGTTAAGAATCCCTTTACCAGATTCAGGAGTGCCAGGTCAGAGGGTGCTAGAGCAAGGCTGACTTGATGCTGAGCCCCCCAACCCATATAACCTAAAGGCTTCCTATATCCTTCCTGACTAGGAATGGAATTGGTCTTAGAGACTGGGGCAGAGTCGAGTCTCCAGGTAGTCCACTCAGTGGTCTCAGCCATGGACAGGAGAGCTTTAAAAGCAGGGAATTGCTCCATGACTGCATCCTTCTTTACTCCAGGGGACTTGTTTCTGTGGACTTCTTTCTCCCTTTCCAAGATTCTTAATTTTGGAGATCAATCAAGATCTAAAGGCAATTCTTGCCTTGAGTACCAGGTTATTCCTGTGACCCCTAACAATGGTGCAACAGAGTTGGAGCAGGGGCCAGGCATTCTCTTCCTGGCATGGCTGTAGTCGTGCCAGGGTTTTACAGATGGCCCAGGGCCCTGGGCTTTTCCCTCCTAGCCTCCTTTGAATCTGCTGACTGAGGACAGAGTAATGGCTGGAAGTGTCTATGACTCTACTAAAATCGTCATGCTTCCAAAAACACTAAGATAAATTTCCTTAATGGAACTGCTGGCTAGCAGAAAAAGATTCTATAGAATTCTTACTTGTACTTCCATCCAAAGCTTTTTTCTCTGATTCCAGATTCCAAGCTTTCAGTAGATTGCTTAATTATTTGGAAAGGTGCTGAGCCAGCAGGTGGCCATGCACAGCCTGGATCTAACCACGCTACAGCTGAGTGCTGTCTGTGCCCCACGCAAGTCTACATCTTAGTAGACTGGCCCCTTCAGGACCACTCACACGGCTAAACACATTCCCTCTTGTTCAGCCTCCTTAGTCCAAAATACCAGGATGGTGACTTGAAAAGAAAAGGCATAGACAAGCTAGGAGAGCCTGGGACCTGGTAAGTAGGCACACGTAACACAGATAAGCATGTTCTTGTGGACAGGTGAGTATGAGCTGAGGAGCATCAGCTGCAAGTGAAGAGAAATACAGTGAAAGAGCAGATCTAATATTCAGATTATGGACCCAAATAGTAGGCAGTCAAAAGGTGGACAGTGTAGGGGGAGAAGGATGGTCTTCAGGTTTCACAAACCCTAAGTGGAATTTAAATACGTCTATTGACTATCCATTCATTCATCCATCCAATACCTACCACAACCTACTATGTGCTCTGATGCTATACTGGAGGTGTGCCAAGCCCAAATTCTGTCAGCAGAGCCAGGGTTTCTAAATACAAGTCAGAATAAGATGAAATAAGGAAACTGCTATTTGTTAAACATAACATTAGGCACTTACAAACTGAGTATTTAATTTAATCCTTGAAACATTCCTGTAGATATTATTATCCTTGATTCTGAAGAAGGGAAAAAAGAGCACATTTCATGGAAGTAGGATAGAGTAAAACCAGAGTGAAGTTGATCATCTGTGACACCTACACGTAATATAACCTCTGAGTCTCTGCTTCCTTATCTGTAAAATAGATCAGATACCTGTCTTTGAGGATAGTTTTAAGGAGGAAATTGCATTAAATGGCAAATACTAAAGTCCCCAGCATTTAACACCTGGCAAGTGTGTAAGTGTGTGTCTTCTACATTCCCATCGGAAGTCTTACAGGAGGAGGTGCCCAAGAGACTGGCCGAACGAGGACTGAAGCCTGGCCAGGATCACACACAATTATCCCACCCTGGGAAAAGCAAGCATGGGTCATTCTTGCTGCAGGTAACATGCCTTAGAAATCCAGAGCTCAGCCACCAATCCAGGGGGCCTGGAAAACCAAGGCAGGAGTGAATTGAAAGCAGATTAGTCATCAGCAAAAAGCAGGATCCCAGTCACTGGAACCAAGTTGCAATGATAGGGAAGAACTGGTCAGATGACTGGTCAGATGGCCCAGCATTTCAGCAGAACCTGGAGTATCAGCCCCTGAGAAGAAGGAAGTCAGAATTCATTGCTCCCATATGCCCATCTCCAGCAGTTAGGGCACTCGGCTCTTCCTTCTATGACTCAGCAACTACTCAGCTGTTTGATCTGCCTCCAGCCTTGTTTCTCAGACCCCAGGGACTGACTGTCTATGTGTGTGGTGCTGTCTTCTCCCCGCTGATGTCAGCTAGGTTCACAGTAAGCTCACTCAATACTGAGTCATCCAAACTCAAAGGCCCCTAGGACTGCCTGATGAATCACCAGACCTCTGGAAGGCTGAGCCTCCCAGTGGAAGAAGTGGTCCTAGATGGGGAAAGAAGTAAGTGGAGATACAGAGTACCAGGCACTTCCTTCAGGGATCCCCTAACCACTGCAGAACATGGTGGGTCTAAGTCTCCATCTCTGTTCTCAGTCTTTCTGTGTGTGTGTCTCTGTCACACACACGTGCACACACACGATCTTGTCATGGATATGGTGTGATGGGATGGTATCTAGGCCACACTACTGCACAGGAGAAACTCTTCTTGTCCTTGACTTCTGCACGTTATGGTTGTTTCCTTCTCATGTATGCTTGAGGGGGACCCCAGCCTAAAGCTCAAAAATAGGACTCCCTCTAACTCTTGTTCGCTAATCATGTCATAATTAAATAACGGGGGAGGTTTGCATTGTTTATGTAATGTTCGTGTTGGCCTAATTTATGAAATAGACCTGGACTACATTACAGAACTGTCACATTTCTCTAGGTTTGGACTCCTACCTGGAATCCAGCCTGAGAAATTTCTCTTTCTTGAACATCCACCAAGTTTGTGCTAATCTGTTATTTGAGCCCATGTCCACAAAACACCAGCAGAAAAGGTTTTCAGATATGGAATCAGAAAGGGTGTGAAGGTCATGAAAGGGGTGTGCCAATGACAAACAAGTATTTGAGTAAGTAGATCCAGGGAGAGACATTATTAAAAAGTTATGAAAATGAGCACAGGACGATGTATGGAAGTGTTGACACACCTGAAACTAATAAAATACTGTATGTTAACTGGAATTAAAATGAAAAATTTTAAAAATAATAAATAAATACATAAATAAAAAGATACGTGTTTGTGAACATATGTGAAGAAGCCTATGGGAACAACCGTATGCTTAACTCATTGAAATTATGCTGTGAAAAAATCATCTTTCTAGCAAGATCTTTTTCACTAAAATGTATTTGTAATTGTATGTGTAGAAGGCTATTGGGATAGCCATATGCTTAACTCATTAAAACTACACTGTGTATAAACTTAAAAAAAAAGTTATGAAGAATTCCCTGTTTCATTTAGAACATTGTTTGCCATATTTCCGAATCCAGGTTCTTCTGCTTTATCATAGCTCACATAAAACCCTTCTTTGATCACCTCTGTCATGGATATTTTTTCCTTTTAAGAACTCCTACAGATCCCCTTAAATTCTTCTCTCATGGGGTGCCTGGGTGGCTCAGTCGGTTAAGTGTCCGACTTCAGCTTAGGTCATGATCTCATGGCTTGTGGGTTCGAGCCCCACGTCGGGCTCTGTGCTGACAGCTCAGAGCCTGGAGCCTGCTTCAGATTGTGTCTCCCTCTCTCTCTGCCCCTCCCCCACTCATGCGCTCGCTCTCTCTCAAAAATAAATTTTAAAAAACATAAAAAAAATTTAAAAAACTCCCCTTTATGATGTTCACTGCTTTGTACTGGGGCAGATCTAGTAAAAACTTCTGTAGGTCCTGAAGTTTAAGTAATTTCAGGGGAACCTCTTTAGGAAAAATAGTTGAAAGTGATTAATCAAAATTAGATAAGAAAATGCATATTTATTTAGAATAAAGAAATCACAACCAAATCAAATTTTAACAAGTTAACAAATGTAATAATTATTATAAAATCTGGAAAAATAACATTTTCATTCAGTAACTGCCTATTGGAGTTACTTAATTATAGTATTTTCTGTAGAGAAAATGGAAATATAATTCAGTCTTCTGTAATGGCTGGTCACATTTTTTATTGCTGATAATTGGAATGAATAGAATGTACAACTTCACCTATAGATGGACTCACTCTTTATAGTGCTGCCACCAGGTTGTGCCTCATTTTGTGCAATTACCAACAAAAAGAAAAATTGGTGCACGTATAAGTATATAACTGCTTATGCTGTGTCGTTAAGAGTATTCCCGACCAGGCACTTTTGAGAACGACGCCCTCTATTCACAGCTTTACATGTCTGATTAGAAGAATTCTCCACAGACTATTTTCTTGCCTCATGTACACCTCAAACTCCGGTGTCTCCTCCAGGACCCACCTACTTCCTGGGCTGAGTGCCACCCGGCATGTTCCTGTCACGGTAAAGCCTCTGTTCTACACCATCAAGCCATGAACCCAACGAATCAGCACAGGGGTAGTAAGATGTTTCTAGAAATCACTCCTCCACGAGTGCAGCTGGCAATCAGGTCATTCTGAAATGAAGTATTTATGATCCCATACGTATATTTCAATAAACTCAGCTAAACGTGTCCTTCGTACAATTCGTTTGCTGGGACTCAAAAATGTCCTTGGGCATTTCAACAGTAGGGGAAGTAAGACAGGAAAAAGACAGTTTAACCGAAGTTTTGTTTTTTTTTTTTCTTAATTCTCACTTTTGCAAAGTTTACCAAAATGTATGAGCACATAAGTATGTTCATAGGGTTTCTCCTAGAGCATCAGAAGGGGCCCATGTAAGTGAGGGGCACTGACACTGGAGTTTCATTCACTTCATGCTAAATCTGCCTCTGATTTAACTTTGCATTGTAGTAACTTATGTCCTCATCCAATTATACCTTCTACATTGGACAGCATTTTTACATTTCCAGGGTCTGATACAGCTCTTTTCAAACAGAAGCAACTCAGTGAACAGTGTGGCATTAACTAAGTAATTCATATACATTAATGGGCAAGTTAGAAGAACCTGATCTCTCTCCCAACATGACTCGAGGGTACAGAGGAATATTCCAGGCTGTGCCCCCTCCGTGAGGAAGTCAGTCAGTAGCTTTGGTCTTGAGTTTCTCTAGAACCACAGGGCTTCTTCCACCGTCTCCAGGAAGTCACAGGCTTCTTGGTGAGGATTTCTGGAAGGATCATAAGCACTTTAAATAATAAGCTTTTTACTATAATTTAAAACTGATTACAGTAAGAGATTGGTTAATTAAATTGTGATACATCTGAAAAATGGAATTGTATATTAAAATGGGTGACACAGAACTATGACTTTTGAAATGGTAAAAACATCCAGGGTATACTATTAAGTGAGGAAAAAAAGCTCCACTACAAAATCACCAGTGGAAAGCTCTCCAAACAGCACCTTGTCCTTTACCTTGCCGGCTCAGGTAACCCCCACTATCACTCTTCTGCAACCTCAGAGAAATATCTATCCCCTCAGCTCTCACTTTCTCCCTTTTCTCTATTGCCTTCCTATCCAGCTTGGATTCCAAGACCCATTACTTCAACTATCCTCTTCATATACTCTACACTCCCTTAGCCCTGTAACTATGCTTCCCCCCCACGACCACAATATTTTTTCCTCTTCTATAAACTGCCATCTCATATAACTTTGCCTACTTTTAAAAATTAAGACTTCAGTCTTTTAGAGCAGTTCAATGTTCACAACAAAATTGAGGGGAAGCTACAGAGACTTCCATATGCACCTGCACCCGCACATTCATTATCAGCATTCCTTCAAAAGTGGTACATTTATTATGATTGAGAAACCTACACTGATAACCTACATTATCACCGAAGGTCCATGGTTCACATTATGGTTCTCGCTTGGTGGTGTACATCCCATAGGTTTGGACAAATATATAACGGCATGTACCTATGATTATGGTGCCATACAGAGTATTTTCACTGCCCTAAAAATCCTCAGTACTTGGCTTATTCATTCCTCACTGTCCCCCACCAAATACTTTGCCTATATTATTGAACTATTTCTTTCTTTCTTTCTTTCTTTCTTTCTTTCTTTCTTTCTTTCTTTTCTTTCTTTCTTTCATTTGTAGGAATCATTATATATTCTGGCAACTGATCTTTTGTCAACTATGTGCATTGTCAACATCTTCTTTCAGTCTGTGTTTTATCTTAACTTTATAGTATCTTTTTTATAAAGGAGTTCAATATTTTAAAGGAGTCAAATTTATCAATTTTGTCCTTGACTTCTTTTGTATGTTGTTTAAGAACTCTTTCCATCTGCAAATTTTAATGACATTTTTAATACTATGTTCTGAATTTTTAGAATGCTGCTCTACACATTTAGTATTTAATTCAGCCTAGGGAATGAGCAAAGAATTAAGGTTTATCTTTTTCCATATTGATAACTAATTTCCCACCACCATTTTATTATGCCACTCATCAGTAATACAGCTCCTGACAAATATTAAGTGTCACTGTATGCATGAGACTGAGCTCTGTATCCTATTCCATTGGGCATCTTGTCTATCCCTGTGCCAAAACTGTATTAATCAGTATAATTAAAAAAATGTTTAATGTTTATTTATTTTTGAGAGAGAGAGAGTGCGCATGAGCAGAGGAGGGACAGAGAGAGGGAGATACAGAATCTGTCTAAGCTGTCAGCACAGAGACCGACACGGGGCTTGAACTCATAGACCATGAGATCATGACCTGAGCCGAAGCATTGAACCGACTGAACCACCCAGGTGCAGTATATTTAATCAGTATAATTTTGTCAAAAGCATTGATCTCTTTCCCAGCTTGTTCTTTAAATGTATTTTGGCTATTCTTGTTCTTTTCTCTACCATATGAACATTAAGTCCATTTATCAAGTTCTATATAAAACTGGGATGATATTTTAAATGGAATTGGATTCTACATTGAATTTATAAATTAATTTGTAAACAATTGCCGTCTTTATTATAATAAATCTCCCAATCCAAAAACATGTATTCCTCCAATTATTTGAGACTCTTCCATTTATTTGAGATTCCCATTACTTCAATGATGCTTTATTTTCTTTTTAATTGTCTTGTACATCTCTGTTGGATTTGTTCTTAGGTAAATTATAGTTTTTGTTGTCATTAGAAAAAATATGTTTTATGTGATGATTCTCTAATGGATTATTTGGAATGTTATTAATTATGCTAAGCTTATCCAAAAATTTGGACCAAGTTTCAAATTACTTTTAGAATTTTTATTGATTTACTATTAGAAATAATATTACATTTAAGTTTTATATGTGTATAAATATGTTTCAGGTCTTTACAATTCTTGTACCTCTTATGTTTTTGTTCATCTATTAGATTGTCTAAAACAGCTAGTACACTCTTGAATAGAAGTGGTGACATGAAATATATTCATTTGGTCCCTGACATTAATGAAACCACATTTAAAGTTTCATCAATATGCATGATTATTGTACATTTTGAATATTAAGTTTTCTGCTCCTAGTTTGCTAAGATTTTTAAAAATCATCATGAATTGATTTTTTTAACATGTGCTTTTTCTGGAATTACTGAGATAATCATAGAGATTTTCTTAATCTCTTAATGTAGTTACATCAAAAAATTTTAGAATTCCTTCTGAAGTCACCCATCCATTTCTGAGATGAACTCAACTTAAACATAAATACTGCTGAAGTTGATTTGCTACTATTTTGTTTAGAATGTTTTCCTGCTGTGGTCATAAATGAAATGGATCTATAGTTTTCTTTTATT
The DNA here is from genome assembly GCF_046562875.1 of Panthera onca. Lineage (NCBI taxonomy): Eukaryota > Metazoa > Chordata > Mammalia > Carnivora > Felidae > Panthera > Panthera onca. The sequence continues at coordinate 28,114,540 of NC_138345.1, forward strand.
ACATTTTCCCTGATCTCCACAGCACGCTAGGTTTTAAAATGAGCTAAGTAGCTTTTCCTCTTCTCCAATTCCCTGAAATAATGTGTGCAAGTTGGAGATTATCTGCACCTTAAAGATATAGCACTCTGCCATAAAATCATCAGTACCCGATGTCTCTTTGGTAGGGGAAGACAGTTTTGTTTACCAATTTAATCTTTTTTAATGACTATTAGACTATTCATGTTGTCCAGTTTTTCCTCTGGCTAATTTTTGTGATTCTATTTAAAGAAAATTTTAATCTAAATATTTAAATTCAGAGCATAAATTTGTTCAGAGCAATCATTTATGTTTTTAAAAAATCTTGACCTGTCAGTAGTTTTTTCAAAACATCAGTTTCTGGATCTGTTTATCCTCGCTACTGTTCCTTTGTGTTTTACTTAATTTTTATAAAATTATTTCTTTTCTTTTATATTTCCTGGCTTCATTTTACAGCTTTCTTCTAGTGTCTTAACCCAATCACTGGCTTATTTTAAATTTATACTTTTTTATAAAGTTATTTTTGTGCTATACCTTCACTGCTAAGTGTCATAGCTTTAGCAATTTATTATGTAGTATGTTCTTTCCTGTTTAGCACTAACTGTAATTTCTAGTGTGATTTCCTCTTCAGCTTATGTTATTTAAGTTTCCAAGGATATTTTCCCCATCTTTATATTGTTGACTTCTAATTTCATTCAGGTAAGAGAATTTCTCTATATGTTAACAATTCTTTAAAATTTTGGGGCGCCTGGGTGGCTCAGTCGGTTGAGCGTCCGACTTTGGCTCAGGTCATGATCTCAAGGTCTGTGAGTTCGAGCCCCATGTCGGGCTCTGTGCTGACAGCTCAGAGCCTGGAGCCTGCTTCAGATTCGGTGTCTCTCTCTCTTTCGCTGTCCCTCCCCCGCTCATTCTCTCTCCCTCTCTCTCTCTCTGTCAAAAATAAATAAACATTTAAAAAATTAAAAAAAATAAACTTACTGTTTCCTTTGTTATTTAGTACATAATTAATAAGGAGAAATATTCTAAAGTTTGTGAAAAGAAAGTGTACTTTCTATGGAAGGATGTATATAGCACTGTATATAAAACTATCGGCTCAACAATATTAATTTTGTGTTTTATGATAGAAAAATGACTTGTCCACACTGTTTGTAAGCAAAGATACATTCTCTAGTATTATAGGTGAGAGCAAATCCTGCAGTGAATATGGAGGAAGTGAGGAAATAAAGGTGCCAGAGCAGCTCTTACATGCAACTTTTAGGGTTTGTTATTTTATACTGTGGTTGGTTACACTTAACAATTCACCTAAACCTTATGTGACGACTTCTAGTGTAGCACTAAAAGAGAATTCCAAAACCCATCTGAAGAAAGAATGTGGTTTGAAGTTTCTCAATCTAAATCAGCCTTGGAAATGTATCTCTGTCTCTAATGCACAGGGTGCAAAACTTTATACAGCTTGTGTGGTGGGTGGAATGATGACCCCCCTCTGAGATTCCACGTGCTAGTCCTGGAATCTCTGATTATGTTACCTTACATGGCAAAAGGGACTTTGCAGGCATGACTAAGTTAAGGATTTTGATATGGAGAGAAGATCCTGATTATCTGCACAGAACTAATGTAATCGCAAGAGTTCTTAGAAGTGAAAAAGAAAGGCAAGATATGGGGCGCCTGGGTGGCTCAGTAGGTTAAGCGTCCGACTTTGGCTCAGGTCATGATCTCGCGGTTTGTGAGTTTGAGCCGCGCGTCGGGCTGTGTGCTGACAGCTCAGAGCCTGGAGCCTGCTTCGGATTCTGTGTCTCCCCCTCTCTCTGACCCTCCCCTGCTCATGCTTTGTCTCTCTCTGTCTCAAAAATAAATAAAAACATTAAAAATAATAATAATAATAAAGAAAGGCAAGATAGAGAGAGTTTTACAGATGTCAGGCAACTGGTTTCGAAGATGGAGGAAGGTGCCACGAACCAAGGCATGCATGTGGTCTCTAGAAGCCGCAAAGTGCAAAGAAATGGGTTTTCTCCTAGAGCCTCCAGAGGGAACACAGCCCTGCTGACACCTTGATTTTAGCCCAGTGGGAGCCATTTCAGTCAGAATTTTTCCCCCCTTTACATTCGTTTTGTAGGTTATTACAATTTAATATTTTCCACTATATCTTCTATTTTCCTTACTAGTTTTTGTCAGCTGGATCTATTCATTTCTCATAAAGGTTTATTAAAATCTTCAACTAGGATTATAAATTTGTCAATTGATCCCTGTAATTATGTCAATTTTTGCTTTGCATATTTTGATGCTAGGTCTCGAGCTAATTCGTGATTGGTTTGGTTTTTTGGTGGATTGTTCCTCTATTATTATGTAATCTCCCATTTACCCCTTTCAGTGCCTTTTGCCCTTAATTCAGTTTGACTTCTATTAATGTAGGACAAGTGTAGCAGAATATGCACACCTTGCCCAACGCATGTCACTTCAGCGCTCACCTCTATGTGTAAAGACTGCTTGCTGTAAGAAACTGTGACTTTGTGCTCGAGGGCTTTTTTTTTTTTTTTTTCTTAGCCTTGGTAGAACACTCTACTTATCCAAAAGGCAAGCCAGGAGAGCCAGAGAGTTAATGTCCCCAGGGTCACCACTCAACAATGATGGTCCAAGAGTTGGTCAATAAATACTCAAGCTTCCTTGCTCCTCAGGTGAATGTCTCTGAGGCACATTCTGCTCTGTCTTCCAAAGTTCCTCAGGGGACTGTTCTCCAGTTTCCCATAGTGGTAAGTGGCTGATAACACATCTTTGATCAATTGGCTTCTTCTCTTCCCTTTCTCATGTCACCACTTCCCTGCAGGTGTTTCCTGAGACACAGCACCCTCCCCTCCAAAATGAACTACCTGCACTTGAATCCTTGTGTCCAGGGGTGCCAGCTAGCTTCCCTTCGGTTACTATACTTGTAAGTATATATTTCCCCACCCTTCATCATAAGTCCTTTATGTGCTTTAAGGCTCTTCTCTTACGAGAAGTATATAGCTGGCTTAAAAAAAAAAAGTCCAATCTGGAAATTTTTGACTGTTAAAACTTTGATCCAGAGGTCAACCAACTCCTTCCATTGGCCAAATCCAGCTGGCAATCTGTGTATGGCTTGCTAAGAATGGTTTTTTAGGTCTTTAAAGGACTGAAGAAAGTATATGTGACCCACAACACCTAAAACATTTATTATTTGGTCCTTTGCAGAAAAAGGTTGCCAACTCCTGGTTAAATCCACTCTTAGCTATTGTGATTGTTGATATATAGCATATATTTCTAACATTCATAATTTTAATTTACTCTCATTTCCTTTGCAGGTTCCCTTTTCTCTGTCTTCTGTTGGATTGATAACGTTTTTGATCTTCCTGTTTCTCCCTTCTGCTTGTTCAGAAGCTATAGATTCTGGGGCACCTGAGTGGCTCAGTTGGTTAAGTGTCCGACTTCGGCTCAGGTCATGATCTCACGGTTCGTTAGTTCGAGCCCTGTGTCAGGATCTGTGCTGACAGCTTGGAGCCTGGAGCTGCTTCGGATTCTGTGTCTCCTCTCTCTCTGCCGCTCCCCTGCTCACACTCTGTCTCTCTCTCTCTCAAAAATAAATAATAAACATTAAAAAATTAAAAAAAAGAAGCTATAGATTCTATCCTTTTGGTGATTACCACTAAACTTTAAAAATATATTCCTACCTATAATGTCTTTTTAAAGTTAAGTTGTTCAGCATTTTAACCTTCTCCCACTGAACACTTCATATTGTTGTTTAAAGCTTCAGTTTTTTATCTTTTATAACCCTAAAAACTTTTCTAGCAGTCAGTTGTTAATATACTATCTTTTATTTCTACCAACATCTGTGTTCATCATTATCCTGTGTTCTAAACCTTCCCTCTGGGTTCATTTCTTTTTTCTTTTTAAGTACATACTACGTTGAGAGTCTATTGGTTGGTTAATTGTCTAAATCTTTGTAATTAGAAAAGTGCCTATTTATCCATTTTAAATAGTTTTGCTGAAGATAAAATGCTAGATTGACAGTTAATTTCTCTCAGGGTCATGCAGACATTACTGTCTTCTCACAGCTATTGTAGTAATGACAGTCTTCTGTCAGTCTATCAAGTGCTCCTCTGCATGGAATCTTTTATCCCTGAAAGCTTTTAAGGCTTTTCTCTTTAGTCTTGATGTTCTTCAACTTCACTATGTTGTATACTCATTTTCATTTATCTCACCTGCTACTAGTGTACTCTGTATCTGAGCGTTTGTGCTGTCGTCCAATCCTGGAAAATCTCGGCTCCTTTTTCTTCAAATGTTGCTTCTCTCTTCCCCTTTTCTTCACTCCTATTAGGCAGATAGCGGAGGACGGTGTCACTCCTTATCAAAATCCCTACTATTGATCACGAGGTTGTACAAGGAATGCTTGTCCATCATTCCAAATGGAAAATTAAGATAAAATTTAAATAGCGAAGTGCTGAGCTCTTATTTTTGTAAAGCAAAATCCTAGTTCAGAAATGCATCGAGTCACGTTCTTTAAGCCACAGGCATTTAGACTACAGGATTATTGCAAAATCCTGTTTATTATACTGCAAGGCTAAAATTAAAATCACACACTGAATAAACTAAAAATCAGAAAGAGTCATGAAAACTGAAATTTATAAGCGACAATGACATGACTGTCAAAGTCTATGATTTCAAAGTCGTTATGTGAATTCTCTAATAAGGTCATTAACAAACCTGTTGGTACATGTGTATGGTACGATAGCACGTATCTATTCCACTGTGTGCATGCATATTATAATTCTCCAGTAAAATAACATCCTGCAGCAGCCCTTGCCTGCTTAAGTTTTCTACATGATGATCATGTTTTCATAACCATTTTCTACACGATAATTATCACCATCTGATAGCTGTCTTCTTCTAAAATATCAACTCCTTGAAGTGGAGGCTTAGTTCTTTTCTGCCCATTACTGTATTACCTGGAACACATACTCCCTTGTGCACAGTTAACTTCATACTTGTTGAATGAACAGTAAGTTCATATATTTTTACATGGTCCAGATTTCGAGTCAAAATGAAGCAAGAGAATTTTGATAAACATGTAAACTAGAGCCCTGTCGGTGTGCTGTAGGCCCAGCGGATCACAGAGATGAAGGAGGCAGGAAGAACTTTGGGCAATGCCAGTGCTCGGACCATGCCAACAGTGTGCTGGTTCTGGTCACAGCTGAGGTGAACCGTGGGAGGTCAGGAGAGTCAGAAAGGTTGGCCAAATGGCCGAGAGCTTATTAAGTTGCCCAGCGTCAAGCCTAGATGCCTAGATAGGAGTGTGTCAGCATCCAGTAAATGGCTGTTCTCACGGAAACACAGTGTACAGGATGCACCTTTCGAGAGATCCCACTCAGGTTTGAACACCTTAACGTGGCAGGAAAGGGCCGTCACAGTCATCACTCCACCTTCGTCTTACTCCCTGCTCCGCCCACTGAGAACCAATCACAGTTCTCTGTGAATTGGATCTTCCTGTTTCTCATGGGCTTTGACCTCCACCTCTTCTCCTGCACTGAATATTTTACCTTCCCCCCCCCCCCCATGTCTCCTGCCTATCTCCTACTTTTCCTTTAGGTCTTTGCCTAAACATGGGAACTCACAGCAAGTGTTTTCTGCTCTCCAAGATCAGGTATACACGCTTGCCCCCTCCCCAAGTAGCATTTATCATACAGCTTTGAAATTGTTGCTCTTTATGGTTATCTCCCCAGTAGGGACTGGGTGACGCTCACAGATGTACCCCAGCACCTAGCACAACAACTGACCCATAGAGTGTAGTCAGTAAGTGGTTAGTGAATAAATGACAAGGAAGTGATCGCAGAATGAATGAATATGGACAGTTCCAAGAAGCCAGATGAGCCGTAGGCAGCCGAAGCAGGCATGGTTGTATGGTTGGTTAAGTCTCAAACCCACCAAAGAAGAGTATATGTTTGGCTCAGGAGTCAAGGACTTTTGGAGGAGACTGGGAGGCCTCACAGTCTTAATCACAGCTGCGCTGTATTAAGCAAGGTTAGGTCAAAGGCAGGGTAAAACCATCAAGCAGCTGGAGCTTGGTCTATGGAAATTTCAGCCTTCCCTTTCTGATGCCTTTGCCAATTCCTGCCGTAGCAGTTTCTTATTTAAGCTGACTCCAGACACCGAATTCCCTCCTACTCTTTCTCCTTTCCACACTACTAGCTCTCTAGCCATCTTATCTGTGAAATCTTAGGCACTGACTGATAAAGAATCAGTCATGAATATTTTAACTGCAGGATGTTCTCAGAAACCGTGGCATCATGGCCCACAGGAAGCTACCCACTCTGCTGCTAGTCAGATGGGCACGGGCCTCATCACTCCCTAAATGGAGGATCAGAGAACCCCTTAGAAAGACACAAAATCAGCCTGACAGAGGCACTGAGGTGTTGAAAAGAGGAAGCTCCTCCTCTAATTTCAGGGGGTTGGATCTGATCTTTAATGATGCACAAACCATATGTATACATTTTCTACCAATTGGAATCTATTCTTACTCTTGAGACAGCTGTTCTCTGGGCATTGGTCCCTATAATGGAAGGGAAACCTTGAGATATATCTTTTCAAACCTACATCCTCAGAAATCTATACTGATACTTTAATAAATGGACACGTTTCTCCTCCAAGAACCCCTCTGTGACAAAAGTATGTTTGGGTATAGCCTAATGCACTCATAATAAATATATACAGCCATGAAACAGGGCAAGAGTCCTGGTAGCCTGTTATTTACAGTAATTGTAGATTGTGAGTGGACATTTTAAAGAGAAGCTTACAAGTTAGTTGTACTTTCTGGTAGTAATTACCTCCCACAAACATGACTCACTTCGGCAGTTTAAATGCAAGAGTTGGGTGTCCCAAAATCAACAGTCTTATAAATAAATCTCTGAATCATGAACTGAATGCATAAATGTTTAAATATTTCTCCCTGATCTCAAAGACAGATTTAGATTTAAGACTTTATGCATTAAAATACTGTAAGGGAAAAAAAAAAGCACAAAGATTATGGAAGTCTTTGTGGACTGGGGTAAAGCTTTTTGCACTTTGGAAGTCATCATCCTCTCAGGAAGACCAAAACTCCAGCAACCACAATGTTGGGTGTATGTTTTCTTCAATCCAGGAGGGAAGGCTGCTTTTTTATGTGTGCTAACGTAGCCCATTTGTTTCACTCACAGGGTAGACTTTTATGGTAATACAGCAACCTTAATGCTGTTGGGTGGGACGGCCCAGGAGTCTCAGGGGCAATAGGACATGTAACTGAAGAAATGTGGCTGTGTTGACTAGGAATGGCGAAGAAAGAACAATCCATGCCAGAATGAGATATTCATTTTCTTGGAATGCTCACTCGAAGGCATTGTGTATCTCAATAAGCATTGGCTTTCCAATTCATGAAATGTATTTTTTTACATTAAAAAAAGCACACTTTGAAAGTATTAACGGAAATTTAGGCACTGACATCATCCACCTACTTGATTCATTTTTTGGTTAAGTCCTAAAGTTTTATTTGAAAGTGTAACTATCTTAGAATTCTCTGTTCTTTTCTCATTATATGCATGTATTTAGCATGTGGTATTAATCGCCCACGTGGGTCTAAGAGTAAAATATGTAGTCTGAACTCTGTCATCTGACAGATGAGCTTGAGGTATGAACTCACATGTCAATATATATACAGTTCTTTTTTCCTTGTTCAAGACTGCTATGTGGCAGCCACTGAATCCTACAGAATGTGCAGCATCAGTGCAGCATTCCACTTCTGCAGAAATTCTTTTCTTTCAATATGAAATTTATTGTCAAATTGGTTTCCATACTGGCAATGAGAAAGAATGAAATATGGCCTTTTGTAGCAACATGGATGGAACTGGACAGCGTTATGCTAAGTGAAATTCTTTCTCAGTGTTTGCCTGAACTTGATGTCTATTTTGTTCCTAGTTATTTTCATATCTCCAGCTGCTTCTGTTGCATTCCCATCTCTTAGGTTCAGAGAAATACAGGGTTCCTCTGTGGCCAAGGGGAAAGATCCCTGCCAGAATGCTGAACTTCTCATGAAGGTTACTGAATACGACAAAATGCACCAAGTATGCCAAATAATAATGTTGGTGCACACAAATGAATAGCCAGTGGCAACGGCATTTTGTGGAGAAATTTGATATCACATAATAACACTACTACATCTAGACATGGAAGAGGAGAGTAAAATACCTCCAAGGGGCATGCAGCAATTCTGTGGTTAGACAAGGAACAACCCAAAGCTCACAGCATCCCAGGATAATCCTCATGACAAAGAACTGGTATGGTTGCATGTATTAGGACTCCTGTGTACAGCTCAGCATCACAGGCCAGAAACTTACCACCTGGCTCTCATTAAAAGTCCTTTAAACAAGAGGGGGAAACCAGGCCCACACAGTTTATTCTCTTGGATGCACAATGATCACCTTTAATTGACTCTTGGATTCATAGCATGTCAAAAGATGGGGCAAATTCCCTTTATATATCCAAAGAGACGTTTACAGTACCCTGGAAATCTTTTCTGGCATAAGGAGAGTTTAAGTTTGAATGGAAAAAAGGGTAGTATTTTGGAGGACATTCATCACATGCCCATTCTCAAATCATTTTTTAGCAAGAGTAATTTACTGCTAAGGACAGAACTCTACGGGACCTTAACAGGCATCTGGGGAGAAGAGAGGTCGCCTTGAGGCAGATCATAAATTACTGAGGTGAAGGCAGAGGAAGCACACTGACCCTCCAATCCTAAGCTCCTTGGCCACAGAACAAGTGAGTTCTCATCCTCAAAGGCAGTAGCAAATCCTTTATGAATTTAAAAATAGTACCAAACTCTCTGCATTTTCTCTGTAGCTAAGGGAGGCTACCTCACAAGGACTTGTGGTTACATCATTAACACACAAAAAAATTAATAAATTTGTTAATTTGATCCTGATGGAGACAAATCAAAGAGAATGTAAGAACATGACTTTAGGAATAAGTGGGGTAACTCTCTTTTGCAAATGTTACTGCTATGTTCCAAAACAGGAAAATTGGGTAATACAAACATGTTAACTTACCCCCGATTTTCTTTCTCTCAGGATCTCTTCAGATGCTCCCAGCTTCACCTACTTGGGTCTAGCTTCACTGACTGTCCTGTGTTGGATTTGCTTGGGCTCTCTCCAGGGCTTCTGTCTGATACCTGGGCATGACACACCATGGGACCCACTGAGCGCTGCTGGGTTATGTTCAAGCCTGAAGCATGTGGAATAGACTCCCAGTTCAGTGTAGTGATATCTTAACCAATGAGATATGAGGGCTGGGATGGGAAATCTCTTCCCTTCTTCCCCCTGGATTGACTGGTTTGAGACACAACTTCCCAGAAGGTAGTACCACATGTGAGGTTGAACAGTTAGTTGCACAGAGCAGCAGCAGACTGGGTGACACCTTCTTGCATGGGCTCCCTCTCCTTCCTTGCACCATTCCCTTGTCCCTCACAATGTCCCTCAGAGTTGCACTCCCTAATATGCTTAAGTCCTTTGTCTTGGCTTCTACTTTCTGGAGAAGCCAGGCTTAGCCACACTTTTCCAGGAAAAATATTATTCTGCAGTTAATTTGGAAGAATAAGCCATCACAAATAGTGTTTAATTCCTTTATTAAATATAAACATGATAAAGGAGCAGCCCAATCAAATATTAAAACATATTGTAAATCTGCAATGATTAAATCAGTATGCTCCTCGTAGAAGGAGAGCTAGGCAGAAAACTCAATTATGTAGAGTAACTCAGAAATAGATGCCTACTGTGTGTCTGGACCTATACTATGCATCCTCAGTGAATGATCTCACTTAATCCTCACTACAGACCTGTGTAGTAGGTATCATTTATGTCATCAATTTCTAAATTAAAACAAACTCAAGGCCTAGAAACTGTCCCCCAGTCACCCAAAGAGTATGTTGCAGAGACAGGGTTTGAACTTTTTAATAATAGAAAAATATATTTGGTAATATTTGGTGAAAAATAAGTATATACAATTATGTATATAATCCATAGATAATAAAACATTAAAATGCATAGATTAAAAAGCTTAGAAAACTCAGAGTCTTAATTTTTTTTTTTCTAGATTGGGGTTGAAGACAACATTTTTCTTTATAATTTTTTGTACTGTGGTCGACACAATGCTGTATGTTCACTAAGCATTTCACCCTTGCTCTGGCACTCAGGAGAGCTAAGGTTCCTGGCATCCAGTAGGTATGGTCATGTGACCCGTTCTGGCCAATGGGATACAGGCAGTAGGTGCCAGCTACTGCCAGGCCTGGCCCTGGCAGGCTGCACAGGCTAGCAGGCTGTTCCAAGATCCCAAAGGACTCCAGAGCCCCAGAAGGCAGTGGGGCCACTAGAGCAAAGAGGCTAGCTAGATTCCCTAGTTACTGCTAGAAGAAGAGCAACCCAACCAGTAGGAACATGAATGAGAAATAAATCTTTTATTGTGTTTATTTCTCAGAGTGGTTACTGAGCTTCAGCGTTGTTTGTGTAGCAGTCATTTTAATTATCTTCACAAATATATGTACTCAGCATTTTTTAAAGAGTAAAAAGTAATTCAAACAAAATATAGCAGTTAGTTTTTTTGCCTCAAGAATTCCAAACCTGGCCAGTGGTTTTTTTCTTAATTCACTTAATCCTCAACTATATTCCGGGAACTCCATTCAAGGCACTTATAGTGACAACAGCAGTAGCAGCAACAATAATAAACTTACTTTAGGTGTAGAGCTTCATGAATTTTGGTAATTGAATATAGTCATGTAACTACAATCAAGATCTAGAATTCCATTACCCCAAAAAGCTCCCTTGTAGTGATCACCTCCCCTGGACTCTGTCCCCAGGCAACCATGGACCTACTACTCCACACTATATTTTGCCTTGCTCAGAGTTTCACACAGATGGAATCACACAGTACCTACATTTTTGTGATTAACTTCTTTCACTTAACCAAATGGTAAGTTTCAACCATGTTTCCTATATTAATATTTTGACCCCTTTATACTGAGTTATCCATTCTTCTTATCAGGAATGGAGTGCTCTAAGACTTAGTTGGGTACCTATTGCCCAGTTAGAGACTACGTTCCTCAGGTGTGGCTGCAAAACTAAATTCAGTCCAATGAAAGGTGGGCAGAAATAATGTATGCAACTGCCAGGTCACCTCCCTAATGGCAAGTTGCTCATCCTGAATTTTTCCTTTCTGCAGCTGGAAAATGTAATAACCAGAGCAACCTTGGAAGTCATGTGGTCATGGTGGCAGAACACCCCTATTGCCCTGAATCACTCACCTATGGATTGCTACAGGGGAAATAAATATATTTCCATCTTATGTAAGCCACTGTATTTTGGATCTCTTTGTTATAGCAGCCAAGTAATTAGCCTAACAAATGTGCTCCCCACAAATCAGGGGCTATATTTTATTTCTCTTCGTAATCTCATCATGATTTAGCTCAGTGGTTTATATTGAATAAGCATTCAGTAGCTGTTTATTGGAATGAATATCAAATAAATGAGCAAATGAATTCCATATATGTGTAATGTTAGCACTGAGAAATATTTTAAAATTTAAAATCCCGCATAGCCTTTATTTTTTAAATGACATCAAATGAAATTATGTTCTGAAAGGTTTGGCCTTGACACATTACAATATGCCTAAAACTGAAGTTGGTAATGTAAAAAGTGCAGAAAATTAAATGACTCTCAAAACTGGTACCGACACAATAAGGCTTTGATTTTTTCAGTTTTTAAAGTATCATAGAATTATAAAATAATACAGACAAGGAGAAATTTATTATGGATTAACCATCTCAAGAAACTTTATATCCAAATTTATACATTTTCTTTCCAAGAAGTTATCAATCTCCATCAGTTGAAACATTGCTATAACAATTAAGTGGAAATATGTTTCATAAGAGGTAATCAAAATGAATCTAAGGGCTTGATCCCCCCACTGAAACAAACTTGATACCTTGCTGACAAAATCTGGTGAAAACGATTCATAAATCTATCCTGCATTCTTTGCAGAAATTAGCTGTGTGGAAAAATTATAATTGCTTTAAAAATGTTATTTAATTCATCTCTAGGTACTATGATTAACTTAAATAGGTAGGTCAATTTTTTTACAGCATAAAAATCAACAGAATTTCATGTTGTTTCATAAATATGGTTTTTTAAAGGCTGTTTTGCTCTTCATGGCCAAACTATTTCTACTTCGATGTCATTCCTTCTGTTATTAAAGCTTCAGTGAAAAGCCCCCCTTTTTTTATAGTATAGTATATACTATACTCTATTAGTATAGAGTCTAGATGTCAATATAGAAAACCTGAGTTTCAGGGCTTACTATTGCCAAGTGTCAGTGTCTTGTTTATATCAGAGGAGCTAAGCCAGTCCAGCTACTAGAAAATCCTGCAAAGCGTTCCCACTTGCTCTCACTCCACTTGTCTCTAAGGGTACAATTTTTTCTTAAGGTCAAACCAATTCTTAGCAACTGTAATTGTGTGTTCTCACCAGCAATTTACTTATTAAAATTAAGTACTTGTTAGAGTAAATTCTAACTCTAAAAAAATAGCAAATCAATCTCCTTCCCCAGTGAATGTTGTTTTAAATATAATGATTGATTAGCATCCTTTTAGTTTAATAAAGTATAAATGGTGTGTCCGCATTGCACTCACATTGATATCTCAAACTACTTACCATTCTTTCATTTAGGATAATGAAAAATCACTTAAGGCCATTTACATAGCTGGCATGTAAATTTAAAGTAGCTATTCATCACTAAAACATTACATGCAATTATTAAAATGCATTTCATTGTACAGGCATACATCACTTTATTGTGCTTCACAGATATTGTTTTGTTGTTGTTTTGTTTTATTTTTTTTTACAAATTGAAGGTCTGGGGCAACCCTGAGTAGAGCAAGTCTATTGGTGCCATTTTTCCAATAACATTTGCTCACTTCATGTCTGTGTATCACATTTTGGTAGTTCCTGCAATATCTCAAGCTTTTTCATTATTATTAATTTGTTATGGTGCTCTAGGATCAGTGATCTTTGATGTTAGTATTTTAGTTACTTTGGGGCATCACAAACGATGCCCATATAAAATGGCAAGCTTAATGGATAACTATTGTGTGTTCTGACCACTCCACCCACCAGCCATTCCCCCCTCTCTTTCCCTCTCCTCAGGCCTCCCGATTCCTTTAGACACAATAATATTGAAATTAGACCAGTTAATAACCCTACAATGGCTTCTAAGTGTTCAAGTGATAGGAAGAGTCACATGTCTCTCAGTTTAAATCAAAAGCTAGAAATAATTAAGTTTAGTGAAAAGGCATGTCAAAAACTGAGGTAGGCCAAAAGCTAGACCTCTTGCACCAGTCAGCCAAATTATGCATACAAAGGAAAAGTTCTTAAAGGAAATTAGAAGTGTTACTCCATTGAACACACGAATGAATGATAAGAAAGTGAACTAGCTTGACTGGCTGATGGGGGAAAGTTTAAGTGGTCTGGATAGAAGATCAAACCAGCTACGACATTCAGTTGAGCCAGAGCCTAATCCAGAGTAAGGCCCTAACTCTCTTCAATTCTATGAAGGGTGAGAGAGGTGAGGAAGCTACAGAAGATAAGTTTGAAGCTCGCAGAGGTTGGTTCATGATGTTTAAGGAAAGAAGCCATGTCCATAACATAGAAGTGCAAGGTAAAGCAGCAAGTGCTGATGTAGAAGCTGCATCAAGTTATCCAGAAGATCTAGCTAAGATAACTGATGAGGGTGGCTCCACTAAACATATTCTCAGTGTAGATTAAACAGCCTTCCTTTGGAAGAAGATGCCATGTAAGACTTTAACAGCTAGAGAGAAGTCAATGCCTGGCTTCAAAGCTTCAAAGGACAGGCTGACTCTCCTGTTAAGAGCTAATGCAGATGATTGAAGCCAATGTTCATTGACTATTGTGAAAATCCTAAAGCCCTTAAAGATTATGCTAAATCTACTCTGCCTGTGCTCTATATATGGAACAACAAATCCTGGATGACAGCACATCTGTTTACAACATGGTTTACTGAATATTTTAAGCCCGCTGTTGAGGCCTGCTGCTCAGAAAAAAAAGATCCCTTTCAAAATATTATTGTTCATTGACAATGCACCTGGTCATCTAAGAGCTGTGATGGAGATACACAACAAGACTAATGTTGTTTTCATGCTTAGTACCACGACATCCATTCTGAAGTCCACGGATTAAGGAGTAATTCTGACTTTCAAGTCTTATTAAGAAATACATTTCATAAAGCTATAGCTGCCACGGTGATTCCTCTGATGGATCTGGGCAAAGTAAATTGAAAACTGAGTTATGGAAAGAAGACTTTCCTTCTGGAAAGGATTCATCATTCTAGATGTCATTAAGAACATTCATGGTTCATGTGAAAAGGTCAAATATCAACATAAACAGGAGTCTGGAAAAAGTTGATTCCAACCCTCATGGATGACATTGAGGGGTTCAAGACTTCAGTTGGAGGAAGTCACTGCAGATGGGGTGGAAATGCCAAGAGAACTAGAATTAGAAGTGGAGTCTGAAGATGGGACTTATTGGCTGCCATCCCGTGATAAAACGGGATGAGCAAAGAAAGTGGTTTCTTGAGATGGCATCTACTCCTGGTAAAGACTGCTGAAATGACAACAAAGTTTTTAGAATATGATATAAATTTAGTTGATAAAGCAGCAGCAGGGTCTGAGAGAGTTGACTCCAATTTTGAAAGAAGTTTTACTGTGAGTAAAACACTATCAAGCAGTATCGCATGCTACCGAGGAATAGTTCGTGAAAGAAAGAGTCAATAACGTGGCAAACTTCTTTGTTGTCTTATTTTAGGAACTTGTCATAGCCATCCTCACCTTCAGCAGCCAGCTTCCTGATAGCAGCCACCAACCCTGAGGCAAGACCCTCCCCCAGCAAAAAGATGATGACTCCCTGAAAGCTCAGAGGAAGGTAGCATTTTTAGCAATAAATTATTTTAAAATTTAGGTACATACATCGCCTTTTTAGACATACTACTATTGTACACTTAATAGACCATAGTATATTGTACACATAACTTTTATATGCACTGGGAAGCCAAAACATTCATTTGACACATGTTATTGGATATTCACTTTATTACAGAGGTCTGGAACCAAACCCGCCATATCTCTGAGGTATGCCTGTACTCAAAAATAGTTGTTCTAAGGTGAATTTTAAGTAGGAAGTGAGCTAAATGTATTCCCCATGTAATTTCTCCTCAAAAGCCTTAACAAACTGTTATTTGCAGAAGAATTTCAACAAATAATGACTATTTGCCCTACAATTAAAAGTAGAATGGCTGTTTGACATTTAGAATTCAAAAACGGAAAGTTCTTTTATCCACCCTGCCTACCTTCGGGATTGCATTTTTCTTACTATTTGCCTGTGGGGGACTCAGCTGCTTTTCCAACTTTGGGTCACAGTGCCTTAAAAAACTATAGTATAATTTGATAAATTACACGAAAAGGGGTTTGCCTAAGGACCTCCCTCTATTTGCCTTTGATTCTATTTGCCTCTTGGGTGGGAAAGAGGGAGAGGAGTAATTGTTGGAAGGGATGGGAATAGCAAAGATATGCTGGCAAGGGAGATATACAAGGTCAAGGTGAAAGCATCCATCTCCTGCATCTTCTAAGGCAGTGCTACTCTTGAGCTGGCTGAGAGGGACAAATTGTCCCAGGGGTAGTACACACCACCTGGAACTGACAAAAGGGATTAAGAATGATGATGGGTGGCCGTTGGCTCTCAGACTGTCATCTGTGTATCTTTATACAACCAGATGCTTTCTTGGATTGATCAGATTGATTCCAGGCCCACAGAGCAAAAGAATCATAGAACAGAGTCATAGGATGTGAAAAGTGGAAGAACTGTGGATATGACCTCCCTGATATCCAGAAGCCCAGATATTTCCCATGACTTGACTGAATAGCACACGGGGCAAATGGCTGAACTGGGAATCCTAGCACAAAGACCCCCAGTCCATATCCCCATATGCTACACAATGTTCATAAGGTGGGTCCAATATTTAGAGTCTGTCTTTCTTCTGCATTCATGCCTAAAGCAACAGGGACAGTGGGGAAGTGAGAAGGAGATGCCTCCTGGCTCAGGCCTTCTGAGAAAGGTTTTTCTGGACTTTAAAATTCTAAGAGTGCCTGGGTGGCTCAGTCAGTTAAGTGTCCAACTGATCTCATGGTTCCTGAGATCCAGGCCCGCGTCGGGCTCTGTGCTAACAATGTGGAACCTAGTTGGGATTCCCTCTCTCCCTCTGTCTCTGCCTCACTCTCCCTCAAAATAAATAAATAAAACACTTAAAAAAATCCACTCACTTCCCCTTCCCCAAATCTCCTACTCTCTTTTCTCTTTACTGCCTTTCATTTAGACAATCAAGTGTACAGAGCAGAGAAACCTTGGGGTCCATGAAAAGACAATGTAGAGATTATTGCCATTAAGGGGCTTCAGAATCATTCACTGAAGTATGCTACAATAACTCTGATAATAACATAAATTCATAAATCTAGGGGCACTTCATCCCCAAATCCCTCCTCTTAGGAAGGTAATTTATCACACCATCATTATGATAGATCTTCGTAAATGGGGCACTTCAGGAGCTCCCTCCATTTTTCCCCATAATTCCCACAGCAGTGTTTTCTTGTTGAGACCTGCACTGGCCTTACTATCAATAGGCCTGCCCACATTTATCAGTTTGCAAATCATATGAAATGTATGTCTTTTCTTAATAAACATACATGGTAATCAGTCATATTAAACATGAGAGTGTCTTAAAAATGAAATTCTTTAATACCAGTGTTTCAATGACCACTCTATCTGGGTCATCTATAGTACTCCTCTCCCCTTACAAGATTTTTAGAAATAATTTTCGTCAGGGCACCTGGATGGCTCATAGGTTAAGCATCCAATTTTTGATTTCAACTCAGGTCATGATCTCATGATTCATGAGTTCAAGTCCACATCAGCCTCTATACTGGCAGTGGAGGCTGCTTAGGATTCTCTGTCTCCCTCTCTTTCTGCCCTCCCCATGCATGCTCTCTCTTTAAATAAATACATAAATAAACTTTATTTAAAAAAAGAAATAATTTTGGTCGATTGAATGTTTTCTCTGTGTAAGCATTATTTAAAATATCTTGCATGTTAGATTCATTTATATCTTGTAATAACTTCATGTAGGCTCTGATATTATCTCATGTTATAGATAAGGAGACTGAGTTACAGAGGTTAAGTACAATGATTTGTCAAGTGCCATACCTAGTAACTAACAGAGCCAGTATCTGAACAGGGGCAGCCTGGCTTCACGTTTGTTTCCTATTAACCATGTTACACTACCTCTCTTGAGGTCAGCTAGTATGCAATAGTTGTGTGTGTGCACGTGCGTGTGTGTGTAATATGATATAGTTGAAAAGAGCACAGATTTTAAGTCAACACAATGCTGAGCTTAAACCCAGCTCCGCCTCTATATGCTATTTGCTTTAAACAACTTTTAAACAACTTAGTTTTCTCACCTATAAAATGAGAACAGAAATGACTACACTGCTGAGTTAAAGAATTAAATCTGAAATCTACAGAAACTGTCTATGTATGTGTGACTCCTAGCAGATGCCCAGTGTAAGTTAGCACCTTCTCTTCCCTCTGTTTTGGACCCAATTATCTAATCTGGCTGATCTGGTCAGTCCATTCTCATTAATGTAAAGCTTAAGAAAAGAAGGGTTGGAGCACATTATGGAAATTATATACAGTACTTCCTTTCAGCTGATTCTTTGGCTTCCAGACTCTTAGGTGTTTCATTACTGTCAAAGCATGAAAACAATCCTCAGGAACTGTATTTTCAATGAGAAAAAGATGAGGTAGGAGGAAACAGATTGACCAGTGTGTAAAATTTTGGTACACGTTTTTGTTTCTTGTATTTATATAGTCTCAACATCTTATGTTGTTTGCCTAGGGCATTTTCCTTCCTAGGACATATGCTCAGGATCACGAGAATAACACAGCTCATCACCTCCTTCAGTGTATGTTCTTTTTTCCATTTGTTAAAAATGTTAAGAGGTTTTGACTGGTAAGAAAGGCAATGGTCCTTTTCAAACCAATCTACTTTACATTATTTTTAGTTCAAATGTCTAATGCAAAGGACTTGTGCAAAGTGTGTCCAGGTTTATCAAAACAGAACATTTTTCAGTTCCAAAATTAGGAGTGAAACCTACTGTGGCCAGCACCAAGGTGCTCAACCTTGGCTGACCACTCCACACTCCTGGGCACAGGACAGGACAGGCTCTGTCAAGGTGAAGTTTGAGGATCTGGAAGGTGTTCAGCTCTCACAGCCCTAGGCCACAATGTGGGGATATTTCAGGAGAGCTTCAAGGGACTAAACCTTGTGTGACTGACTGGGAAAATGTACATATTGCCTGTACGATCACAAATAGAAACTTTTCTTAGGGAAAGTGTCATAAAGAACATGGATGGTCAATCTGTTTGCTTCTTCTAGAGAGGACACTCTGTGTCGCTTGTTTTAACATGTGGTGCATGTATCTGCTAGCAATCCTCTTAGTGCACTACCAACTGAAAATCATCAAAGCCTTGAGACCAAACCTAACCTTTCCATAATGTCACGGAATTGCATATGTGGAAAATGCATCATCCCAGTCCCTGCCTCCCTCCACACAGTGAGTATTTAACATATTCGGGGCAGAGTATTGTCTATGTGCTTCTGCAGTGTCTTCAAGGAAATACTCTCTAATGTTTGGTGACCCAACATTGATCTTGCACATATTGTGTTTTAGGATGGGTGAGTGAATTGGAGTCATAAGTAGAAAAAAAGGACATGGAAGGAAAGACAAGAACGCCTTTGCTGAAGTTGCACAATACAGAGAGCATGGATTTTAAAGACAGAGAAGGTGGTTTCAGCTCTGTTACTTGCTAGCTCTGTCACCTTTTACAAGTAATTTAACCTCTGAGCCTCCCTTTCTTCATCTGTAAAATGGGGATAGTACTAGTCTTACATGAATTGGATTACACATAGTGATAAAGATCTATTATTACTGAGTACTGATCATATAAAGCATTTGGTCCCAGCACTTTATGTGTTATAACTCATTTAGCAATCAAAACAATTCTAAGGAACAGATTTTATTGCAATCTTGACTTTTCACTGAGGGACTGAAGCACCATCATTGACAGAGTAGGCCATTACTATTAATAATCATGATGTCAATATTGTTGGGATTTAAAAGCATAACATCTAACAGTAAAAGTAAGTAAAATCAACAGGAATTTCTTTACTTAAAAATATTATAGAAACAAAATTTATATAGGAAAAAACTGAATAGGGGTAAGATAAATCACTCTTTAGATTTACATTTGACTTCTTCCCCTTTTATCTCTTTTTCCAAAATGATAGGCCATCATGAAAATCATTTGCCATACATGAGCTTTATGGTCTAAACAGCTCTGTAAAGATGTGATTAGAAAGTGAAATTATTTCCAAGTCCTAGTGAGAAGAGAGAAAATGGATGGTGGAAAGTATAAACAAATAATTCTTCAAAATGTCCCCCAAATAAAAGATAAGCATTTCCAAATTGAAAGGGGTAAGCACAATGAACAAGAAAACACCCACACCACATCACATCATCATGGAAATTTATGAATATCAGAAAGAAGAGGAGACCCTAAAATCTTCCCCAAAGGACAAATGAGCAAACAAACTTGCAAAGCGTCTGGTGTCAAACAGCACCAAACTCCCCAATGACACAGGAAACTAGACAACAATGGAGACACTTCTCCAAAAGTTTGAGGCAAAAATTATTTCTAACCTAAAAAATTATACTCAAATTATCAATTATTTCAGGTATTTTATGAAATTGAAAGGCTCAAGAAGTTTACCTCATATGTGTATTCTTTCTCAGGAAACTACTAGGGAATCTGCTCCACAAAAAATAGGAAGTGAATGAAAACAAAGGAAAACTTGAGATACAGGAAATAGAGGATGTAGGAGACTAAGGAAATTCCCAAGAATTAGCGAAAGAATCTTCCAGAGTGAAGCTGTGCAACAGCCCTGGACAACAAGGCCATATTTCAGCAAGATCATTAGCCATTGGAGAGAAATCTCCAGAGAGGGGAAAATGGAATTGATTGATTTGCCGTAAGTTATTTTTTAGTTGTCTGCCAGCTATGTTACAGCATTAGAGAAAAATATATAGTGATAGATACACAGAAACTAAGCAAATAGGAATACAAGCAAGGTAATTGTAATTCTAGGAAGACTAAAAAGTGCTATAAAAAAAGGAAACACAGTATACTACCTGAATAAGTTATATTAAAGATTTATGGAGTCCTATTAATGTAAATAATAACTGCTGACTTAGCCAAAAATTGAAATTTCACTATATAGGGAGGATGGGAGACGGGTTGTGGATGGGGAGAGGTAAATATAACTATATTTAGGTAGCCCTACATACCAAAATATCAAGTTGACATTGTCTAGAAGTCATAAACTAAGAAACTTGTATTCAAGTAAATTACTTACAATGTGGAGAAGCAGATAAAAGAATTGAATCTGGTTGCCCTTGTGTCATCATTGGTTTGAGAACTGAAGACAGATAGTGAGGGGAGTATTGTTTTCAACACAACTTTTAGTTTAGTTTTGTGTTTAATAAACCTAAATGTGTAATTGATACACATTCTATTAGTTCCAGGTGTATGGGCTTTAAGGTTTTTTAATTTCAAAATATGTAAATATGCTCATGCACTACCTTACAGATGAAAAAATCAAAATAATACATTTAGAAAGGACTAATCTTGACTAGGTAGACTTCATCAGTGATGCTGTTAGCTTTAAGAAGCTGCTTTAAAATTTTTTAATTAAATTTTTATTTACGTTTATTTATTTAAGGGGAGGGGCAGAGAGAGGGGGAGAGAGAGAGAATCCCAAGCAGTTTCCCATGCTGTCAGCAGAGCCCGACTTGGGGCTTGAACCCACAAACCACCCAAGAATCATAAGATCATGATGTGCGCTGAACTCTGACACTCAACCGACTGAGCCACCCAGGCGCCCCACTGGTTCTATTCTCTTTTTAAGGCATATAATTTCATGAGTGTCCTTTCTTAGGCTCAAAAGGAAAAAAAAAAATTAAACCTCTCTAGGAATTAGTCCCAAATCAATTACCAATACATTTAAAATATGCTTTATTTGCATTAAAAAAAAAGAATAGAACACATTTTGACAGGGGAAAAGAACATTTCCAAAGAGGTTGAAAGCTCTTCCTCATGTGTGTAACATGGAATTCCCATGCTGGGGAGCTGTCTTTTCTGGAAGAGAGGAGCTGAATCCTCTCCCAAATGAATATCTGGGAAACAGATCTCAGAAGTGTAGGGTTTTTTTTTTTCCTTCCCTGATTGGAAACATGTTTGACTCTGAATTAACACTCCTTTCCTTCTTCTATCTATTTGTGCTACATAAATTTCCAAATGTTCTGAGTTTCTGGGTAAAGTGATATTAAAGCCTCATTTCCATGCATCCAATACATTGTGACATTTGAAAGCCTGTCCAACACTATAGAAACCATAGGTCACAGGTAGATTGTTCTAAAGCCAAAGTTGTCATTTTCATGCCACCATTGTTTACAGTACTAGAATTCTAAAGCCCCATAAACTGTGTGAAAAAAAGGAAGAAAAATGCTTTATATTTTCTATAAGGGTAGTGTAAATATGGCCTGCCTGTGTATTCGATAATTTATACAGTAATTTAATTTTTAGTTATTTATAATCATATTCACAAGAATTTTAGGAATAAAGGTAGCCTGATCTGGAGTATGCTTTTCCCCTTGAAGATCTGGGCCTGTCTTCTGAAGAGGAGTAGAAAGATAAATCTTTCCTAGAGCTCCTACTAGCTTCCTACACCCAACTTTTGTCTCATCATTGCTCTTTGTCTGCTGGCCAGCTGGCTCATAAGTTGTCTCTCTCAACACCCTTCTTAAGACTAATTACTGTGAAAGGTACCACATAAATTAATTGATTTTAGTTGAATATGACTGGAAATAAACATGAATATAGAAAGTACATAAAATGTTTTTCCTTTAGACAAAAACCATATGATCATTTCAATAGATAGAGAAAAAGCATTTGACAAATTACAACATCCATTCATGATAGAAACCCTCAACAAAGTAGATTTAGAGGGATATTACCTCAACATAAAAAAGGCCATATATGAAAACCCACAACTAATATCCTCAATGGGGAAAAACTGAGAGCTTTTCCCATAAGGTCAGGAACAAGACAAGGATGTCTACTCTTAACCACTTTTATTCAACACAATACTGGAAGTCTTAGCCTCGTATCAGAGAACAACAACAACAAAAGAAATGAAAGGCATCCAAATTGGTAAGGAAGAATTAAAACTTTCACTATTCGCAGATGACATGATACTATACATAGAAAATTCAAAATATTCCACTAAAAGCTGCTAGAATTGGTAAATGAAATCAGTAAAGTCACAGGATACAAAATCAATGTACAGATATCTGTTGCATTTCTATACACCAATAATGAAGCAGCAGAAATAGAAATTAAGAAAACAATCCCATTTACAATTACACGAAAAATAATAAGACACTTAAGAATAAACCTAACCAAAGAGGTGAAAGGACCTGTACTTTGAAAACTATAAAACACTGATGAAGGAAACTGAAGATGACACAAAGAAATGGAAAGATATTCCATGCTCATCGACTAGAAGAACAAATATTGTTAAAATGTATATATTACCCAAAGCAATTTACACATTTAATGCAGCCTCTATCAAAATACCACCAGAATTTTTCACAAACTAGAACAAACAATTCTAAAATGTGTATAGAACCACAAAAGGCCCTGAATAGCCAAAGTAATCTTAAAAAAAGGAAAGCAAAGCTGGAGACATCACAATTCTGGACTTCAAGTTATAATACAAAGTTGTAGTAATCAAGACAGTATGGTACTGGGACAAAAACAGACAGGTAGATCAATGGAACAGAATAGAGAACCCAGAAATAAACCCACAGCTATATGGTCAATTAATCTTTGACAAAGCAGAAAAGAACATCCAATGAGTAAAAGTCAGTCTCTTCAACAAATGATGTGGAGAAAACTGACAGCAACATGTAAAAGAAAGAAACTGGACCACTTTATCACACCATACACAAATTCAAAATGGATTCTAGACCTAAATGTGAGACATGACACCGTTAAAATCCTAGAAGAGAACACAGGCAGTAACTTCTTTGATATTGACCATAGCAATTTTTTTTTCCAGATAGGTCTCCTGAGGCAAGGGAACCAAAAGCAAAACAAAAACAAACACAAAACAAACAAAAAGCCCAAAAAGCCTTCTGCACTACATCAAAAATAAAAAGCTCTTGCACAGAGAAGGAAACAATCAACAAAACTAAAAGGCAATCTATGAATAGATATTTGTAACTGACATAGATATGGAAAAGATATTTGCAACTGACATATCTGATAAAGGGTTAGTATTCAAAATATACAAAGAACTTTTTTTTTTTTTTTCAACCTTTTTTATTTATTTTTGGGACAGAGAGAGACAGAGCATGAACGGGGGAGGGGCAGAGAGAGAGGGAGACACAGAATCGGAAACAGGCTCCAGGCTCCGAGCCATCAGCCCAGAGCCTGACGCGGGGCTCGAACTCACGGACCGCGAGATCGTGACCTGGCTGAAGTCGGACGCTTAACCGACTGCGCCACCCAGGCGCCCCACAAAGAACTTTTAAAACTCAACACCCAAAAAACAAATAATACAATTTAAAAATGGGCAGAAGATATGTCTAGACATTTCTCTAAAGAAATCATACAGATGGCCAACAGACATATGAAAAGATGTTTATCATCACTTTCTATCAGGGAAATGCAAATCAAAATTACAATGAGATATCGCCTCACACTTGTCAGAATGCCTAAAATCAACAACAGAAGAAACAACAGGTGTTGGTGAGTCTGCAAAGAAAAAGGAACCCTCTTGTACTGTTGCTGGAAATGCAAATCAGTGCAGTCACTCTGGAAGACAGTATGGAGGTTCCTCAAAAAGTTAAGAATACAGGGAGCCTGGGTGGCTCAGTCTGTTAAGTGTCCAACTTTGGCTCAGGTCATGATCTCATTGTTCCCAAATTTGAGCCCCATGTCGGGCTCTATGCTGACAGCTCAGAGCCTGGAGCCTGCTTCAGATTGTGTCTCCATCTCTCTCTGCCCCTCCCCCACTCATGCTCTGTCTCTCTCTCTCCCCAAAATAAACAAACATTTTTTAAAAAGTTAAGAATAGAACATTCCTACAATCCAGCAATTGCACTACTTGGATTTACCCAAAGAATACAAAAACATGAATTCAAAGGGATACATGCACCCCTATGCTTATAGCAGCATTATTTACAATGGCCAAATTATGGAAGCACCCCAAATGTCCATCAACTGATGCATGGATAAAGAAGTTGTGGTACACATATATATATGTCATATGTATATGACATATATATATACATACATCATATATGAGTAATTATTCCTGTGTGTGTGTACACACACACACACACACACACACACACACACAAAGGAATATTACTCAGTCTTAAAAAAAAAATGAAATATTTCCAGTTGCAAAGACATGGATGAAGCTGGAATGTATTATGCTAAGTGAAATAAGTCAGTCAGAGAAAGACAAATACCTTATGATTTCACTCATATGTGGAATTTAAGGAACAAAGCAGATGAACATAAGGGGGGAAAAGAGAGGGAGGCAAACCATCAAACATACTCAACTATAAGAACAAACTGAGGATTGCTGGAGGGGAGGTGGTTGGGAGGTGAGCTGGATGGGTGATCGGCATTAAGGAGGGCACTTGGGATGAACCCTGGGTGTTATATGTAAGCGATGAATCACTAAATTCTACTCCTGAAACTAATATTACACTATATGTTGACTGACTGGAATTTAAAAAAAAGTGTGAAACTACAAAAAAAGTGGTATATATATATACATATATATATATATATATATGTGTGTGTGTGTGTGTGTGTGTGTGTGTGTACACACACACACACAATGGAATATTATTCAGCCATAAAAAGAATTGAAATCTTGTCATTTGGAACAACATGGTTGGATCTAGAGGGTATAACTCTAAGTGAAATAAGTCTGTCAGAGAAAAACAAATACCATGTGGTTTCACTCATATGTGGAATTTAAGAAATAAAACAAATGAGGACAGGATAAAAAGAGAGACAGACAATTCAAGAAACAGACTCTTAATTATAAAGAACAAACTGATGGTTCCCAGAGGGAAATAGTTGGGTGATGGGTGATTAAGGAGTGCACTTGTGGTGATGAGCACCGGCTGATGTATGGAAGCGTTGAATCCCTATATTGTATATCTGAAACTAATAAAACAGTGTATGTTAAAAGAAAAAAAGGTTTTCCTTTAGATGGAAACCTATATACACTTACTCCATGGAATACATTTCCACATTAGAAAATCTCTGATTATAAGTCAAAAAGCTTGGATTAAATTTTGTAAATTTAGTTTAGCATGTAATCTATAGTGTTATGAATAAAACCCATGCCATATTCTTGCTGGGAGTTGGTTCTTACTAAAATAGCTAGTGGTCCTCATGTTCCTAGAGGATGTTCAGGCAATTTAGTCAATTTTATTTTTCCATGATGGAAAACTTCTCTAATAAAATGATAGAAAAAGCAAATTTATCCCCCAAATATTTGTTGAACACCATCTTCTGGGTGCTGAGGATTCAGCAGTAGGCCAAAACATACAGAAAGCCCTGCATTAATAAAACCTACTTTGGGAAGGAGGAAGCCAGGGAAGGAAACTCAATGTAAAAGTAGACTTCTTTTTACAGGAATGTGCTGGTCAGCTATATACAGATATTTGCTGTGCAAAATATTCTTGGATTTGGAAAACTTCAGGTTGAAGATTGGTTAATTTAAAATTCACTAATGTATAATGAAGAAATTATTCAGTAATTCAATTGTACTATAGATTTAGTTATGGAGGAAACATGTAGTGCTTACATTTCACTTCCTGTTCCATGGAGAGCCTACACTCTTATCTTACACCCTAATTCCTACATCACAACGTGGCTGTACTTCAGTGTGGCAAAATCTCTATTTCTGTAACATGTTTTTTATATACTTTCAGTGCTAATGTCTAACATTAATGTCTAACATTAATCAATGACTCTCAGCCTTAGGAAGTGTCATATTTTACATGAGAATTCTCCACTTATTTCCACATAGCAGCAGCAACAACAACAATAATAACAAAAAGGACAAAATAGACCCAGAGTCATGACAATTACCAGATTTTAAAAGGGGGGTAGAGAGGTGGAAAGGAGTGAGCAAAGAATAACCTGATTAATACAGCTGGTCTCTATACAGAGGTCTTTCTCTATCTCCCTCTGCTAGGCAGATGACAAGGACAGGAGAGTCAAAGGGTGGACAGTCAGGGAATCATGGTCAGCATGGAAGAAATCCTGGCACCATGATTTGGGAATCAATGTTCCTTCTAAATTCTTCATTAAATGAGGAATGAGACAGCTAATGGAATAAGGTTAGGGTACTCTTAATCCAGGCAGAGAGAAAAGGGAATTACTTATGGCACAGCACTAAAATAAAAGGCCAGTGGGTGAAGCATTGGTTCTTAACTTGAGTGTGAATCAACATCTCCACGAGGGCTTGTTAAACACAGATTGTTCCTGATACAGTAGGTCTGGGATGGAACCTGAGGATTTATATTTTCAAGGGATAGTGATGCTGAGAGTCCAGGGATCACACTTTGACAACCATTTGGGCGATATATACCAAAAAAGATGCAGAAAGGGGAGGCATATGATAAGCAGAACTCTAAAATGGCCCCCATTATCTTCGTGCCCCTCCTGTTGAGTATAGGTGGAAGCTACACATGTGACAGAGTATCACTGTGATTAAGTTAGTAATAACTTAATTATGAGTAATCAATAGAGAGATTTTCTTGGGTGGGTTTTACCTAATCAGGTAAGACTTTAAAGAACAATGAAGAGTCCGTGAAACATGTTCCAACTGGTCTGGAAGAAAACAACATCTGTATTCTGAACTGCCTATTGGGGCTACATGTCACCTATATTTAATTGACAAATATTTATTAACTGACTAGTATTTGTAAGACTCCAGTGGGGCCTGCTGTGAATTTTTTTTGAAAATCACAGTTCTGTTCCTCAAACGGCTGACCATCTAATAAGAGGGAAAATACAAGAACACAAACAATTTTTCTTCAAGGCAGATTATAATAGAAGTCCTAAGAGAGACATAAGCAAAGTGTTAAAGCAGTTTAAAGGAAGAATAGGTCACATCTGGTTGGGAACAGAAATATTTACTAGAGAAAGAAGCACGGAAGAGAGTACTAAAAAATAAGTAAGAGTACCATAAGCAGAGATATTGGAAAAAGAAGAGCAAAGGGGTTGAAAAAAATGGAAGGATTATTCCAAGGAGATAGACCAAATAAATAAAAGCTTCAAAAGCTTAGAGGTATAAAAAATACAGGGCACATTTGCAGAATTGCAGGTGGTCTGCTACGGGTACAATGTATGTACTAGCAAGGGAGGAGAGAAAAATGAGGCCAGAAAAGCAAGTTATAAAGGCTTCTAGATGTTAAAAAGGATCAGTAATTGGAAGAAGCAAAATGGGAGTCAGTGATCAGTGTCTATAGAAGTCAGTGGGACAGAATTGACTGATGACACAGTCAGTTGATGATTTACCAGCCTCAGATTCCATCTTTTCTGCTAACAGTTTCAAAATTGTTCCAGAACATTATATTACCCTGAGTTTAAATATAATATGTGTTTGGGAATAATAAGAGTAGAAGTGATATAAGGCACAGAATTCCATTATACTTAGAAAGATAACCTTCATGACAAATTGGAAATCTCTCATATATTTCTCTAGTGGTTTGTATATACTATAAACAGCTTATCCTAACTTTTATTACTCTTAACGCTAGCTAGGTATTTATATCCTAGTAGCTTATCCTTTGCCAACTTG
Organism: Panthera onca; assembly: GCF_046562875.1. Lineage (NCBI taxonomy): Eukaryota > Metazoa > Chordata > Mammalia > Carnivora > Felidae > Panthera > Panthera onca. Next base: position 28,142,719 of record NC_138345.1, read on the forward strand.
GTCTTCATTTAGAGGAATTTTATCCCCTTGGCTTTTGCTTTCTAAGGACAGAAAATTCTCATTCTGCTTTTCTGAACTAGTCATTAGAAATGTAGCTATCCCTATGAGTCAGCAGAATTCCTTATCTTTCTGATACTGATCAGAAGTGTCCCTATTCCTAATCATAGGAGGTATCACATAGAAGAAAAAGATAACAAAATTTCGTATGTTGAGTAACACTTCCTTCCTGGACCATACAGAGATTTTTCTCACATTATTTGTAATTTTAGCATTTATTTATTTTTGAGACGAGTGTGAGTGGGGGAGGGACAGAGAGAGAGAGGGAGACACAGAATCCGAAGCAACTTACAGGCTCTGAGCTGTCAGCACAGAGCCTGATGTGGGGCTCAAACCCACAAACCATGAGATAATGACCTGAGCTAAAGTCGGATGCTTAACCAACTGAGCCACCCATTATTTGTAATTTTAAAAAGAGTATTTAAAAGCTCTTGTTTGCATTACAAACATTAAAAATATTTTTTCTTTCAGAATTACTTCCAAATTACTTCTAAATTATATATAACGTCTCTGACATAAAGTGCTTAGTATTTAAATAAGAGTGTTAGGGGCGCCTGGATGGCTCTGTTGGTTGAGCATCTGACTCTTGATTTTGGCTCAGGTCATGATCCCAGGGTTGTGGGATCAAGCCCCTTGTTGGGACCTGTGCTGAGCATGGAGTCTGCTTAAGATTATTTCTCTCTCAAGACAGATACCATATGGTTTCACTCTTATGTGGATCCTGAGAAACTTAACAGAAACCCATGGGGGAGGGGAAGAAAGAAAAAAAGAGGTTAGAGTGAAAGAGAGCCAAAGCATAAGAGACTCTTAAAAACTGAGAACAAACTGAGGGTTGATGGGGGAGGGGAGGGAGGGGAGGGTGGGTGATGGGTATTGAGGAGGGTACCTTTTGGGATGAGCACTGGGTGTTGTATGGAAACCAATCTGACAATAAACTTCATATATTGAAAAAAAAAGATTATTTCTCTCTCTCTCTCTCCCTCTGCCCCTCTTCCCCACTCACTCACTATCTCTCTCTAAAATAAAAAAAATAGGGGGGGCTGGATGGCTCAGTCAGTTAAGCATCCAATTCTTGATTTCAGTTCAGGTCATGATCTCATGGTTTGTGAGTTCGAGCCCCGCCTCCAGCTCTGCGCTAAGAGCACAGAGGCTGCTTGGGGTTCTTGCACCCTCTCACTCTGACTCTCTCTAAATAAATAAACATTTAAAGAAAATAAATAATAAATAAAATATAAAAATATTAAAATAATAGTGATAGTTGACCTCACTCAGCAACTCAGAAAATTTGGAGCTTTTAAAACATGGTTTAATTTGAAGGTTTGATGTGAAAAACAATCAACTTCCATTTTAGGGGATGTGCTATGGAGTACACCAATGCTCCCACTGAGAAAAAAAAATAGAAAAGTAGAAAATGAGATGCACAAAGCATCTATTTAAATGCATCAATGACCTACCGAAGCAATGAGAAAGAAAGGAAGTCAAGACTCTGAAGATTCTGGAGAAGAGACAACCATGGAAAGAAAAGCTGAGAATCTGTAGCTGCTCTGTCCCTAGGGAAATATGCCAATGCTGGATCCTACAATGTGATGACTGGCTGCTAGGGAGAGATGCCAGCAGAGTTTTGGGTGGTCTTGCAGTAGCAGAGATACAAAATTAGGGACTTGTAGGGCTGGTACTCAATTGAACAGGATTGCTGAGAGTTTAGCTGAGCTACTCTATAGTATTGCTGCCTCAGCATACAATTTGTTTAGCCAAGTGGCCTGCAGGGGCCTTGAACTGACACGAGCCCCTCGTGTAAATGCATACCCTAGATAACAGCTCCTAGAATCACAAGCAAAGGTAAGGGCATGCTATGATTCCCCCATCAATCCTTGTGACCAGTAGTCTCCCCCCCCCCCACCCCACAACTCCCCAGGGTCATCTTCTTTGTGTACTCCATAGAGCTTACCAAAACCTCATTCTGTTTGGCTTTAACTGACAAATATGACCTTAGTTTGGGAACCCCAAAGCACTCTGCCACAGACCCTAATAAAGACATGTGCCCAGGTCCTGACTCTTTCTTTGCCTGCACCTTGTCTTGACCTCTGTGTTGCCTTTTGTTGTGCCATGTACTTTCTCCAGGACTTGTGAATAATAAACTTATCTATTTCTTTTCTTTTTCTTTTCTTTTCTTTTTTTTTTTTTTTTTGAGAGAGAGAGTGCATGGGTGCATGGGTGCATGTGTGCATGTGTGCATAGGCACTGGGGAGGAGCAGGGTGAGAGGGAGAGAAAGAATCTCAAGCAGACTTCATGCCCAGCATGGAGCCTGACATGGGGCTTGATCTCACAACTGTGACAGCACCACCTGAAATGAAATTGGGAGTTGGAGGCTTAACCGACTGAGCCATCCAGATGCCCCTAAACTTCTTGATTTCTATTTCAACTTCTCTTATGGTCTTTTGTTGAACAATGGCCTACAACCTGGCATCCTGTGTTACATTTAACAAAGTCATAAGAGGGACAGATGAAGCATTAGAATTAGCATATGTATTTTCCCCCAAGATATCTGTTAAATTCTGAAGGTAAATGAGGTGGGAAACTAAGAACCTAAAACAAAGACCACAAAAATCGTATCTGGGTTTCTGACTGAGAAGGAAAAAAAAGTAATAAAATTAGGGACTAGATAGAAGGAGAGGCTCCAGCAAACACATCAGGCCTCCATCTGAAAACTCAAGAGAGCTATACCCTGGAGAGGTAAATGGAGCCTTACCTCCTGTGAACAACGCTTAGTCCTTAATTGGATTTAGGTGATCAGTCTTCACTCCTGCCTAGCAGAGGAAAAGATAAAACTGGAGAAAGATTACATGATCTGGTATCTTGATTTTTTAATATACAACATCCAAAATTAATTAAAAAATTACTTAACATGCCAAGAAAAGGATCATATAAACAAAACTGAAGAGATTAGAAAGATCTCTATATGACTTGGTGATTGGACTTAGGAAACAACAACTTTGATATGACTATGATTAACATGTTCAATGAAATAGAAGAAAAAGAATACATTAAAACACTGAAAAAGGTGAAGTTAAGAACTCAACACATGTATTTAACAAAAAATTATATATAAGGGATTAAAAGGATAAGTAAATCCAAACACAGGTATTGTGAAATATCAATACTAAAAACCAGAGGAAAAAACGAGTGGGAGATACAAAAAAGAATATGAAATACATAGTGAAGCATAGTGAAAAGGTCTAACAAAATGTAATTAGAGTCTTGTGATAAGAGAGAATGAAACTGAAGACATTTTTGAAGAAATAGAGATGACTATTCCAAAAGATGAAAGACATCAAAATACAGATCAGTTAGGGGCGCCTGGGTGGCTCAGTCGGTTAAGCGTCCGACTTCGGCTCAGGTCATGATCTCACGGTCCGTGAGTTCGAGCCCCGCGTCGGGCTCTGGGCTGACAGCTCAGAGCCTGGAGTCTATTTCCGATTCTGTGTCTCCCTCTCTCTCTGACCCTCCCCTGTTCATGCCCTGTCTCTCTCTGTCTCACAAATAAATAAACGTTAAAAAAATTAAAAAAAAAATACAGATCAGTTAGCTCTGTAAACCTCAAGAAGAAAAATATATAAAGAAAAGTATGCCAAGCACATCAGAATAAAACTTCTAAAAAAAAAAAAGGACAAAAAGAAAATCTTCAAAGCAGCAAGAGAAAACTTTTACTTTAAAAGGACCCACAGACTTATTGGTAACTTGTCAACAATAATGGAAACCATAAAACGATAGTTTTATGACATAACTAAGAGTACTCAAAGATCATAACTGCCAATCTAGAATTGTACTCCTCAAAGTCTTTCAAAAAAAGACAGTGATACACTTTTAAGAAAAACTGACACTGAGATCATTTGTTGCCAGTAGACCAAAAAAAAAGGAAAATGATCACAGATGAACATACCAAACATCATAACGTCATTAAGAGTTAGAGAAAAAGTAAACATTTAATTGAATACCTACTATACAGAATGATGATAATAATGATGATGTCATCTTATATAGTTCAAACTATAGAAGAACTAAAATGCATATGAGAATAATAAAGAAGGCAGGTGGGGAGTAAATTGAATTAAAAACTTATTATATCTTAGCATTATCTGGGAAGTGTTAAAGGTAATTATTTATAATAGCTTGTTATAAATCAAGAACATAAATTATAATCTCAGTCACTAAAGAAAAGCTAAAGAATGACTAACAAGTAACATATAAAAATAAAATAATAGAAAGCATTAATACAACAGTAGGCAAGAAGAGAGAAAAAAAACCATAAAACACATGAGTCAAATAGAAAACAACAGAAGATAGATTTTTAAACCCAACAGTGTCAGCAATTACAATAAATGTAAGTGGGCTAAATATTCTAAGTAAAAGACTAAGACTGTTAGACCAGGTAAAAAGAAAAACAATTCAACTATACTCCAATTATAAGAGACGTATTTTAAATATAAGAGCACAGATTAAAGTAAACATATGAGAAAAGTTGCTTTAGTTATATTGACATCAAATGAGTAGATCTGGAAACAAGAAGCATTACCAAAGATAAAGAGGGACTTTTCATAACAAAAAAGGGATCAATCCCCAGAAAATATAAAAATTCTAAATGTTTATTCATCAAAAGACAGACATTCAAAATATGTAATGCAGAAATTAGCAGTACTAAAAAAATGGTCCAAATTATAATCATAGCAGGAAGATTTTAATATACTTATCTAAGTAGCCGACAGAGCAAGTAAGCCAAATCTTAGAAAGACTATAGAAAATCTGAACAGCACAATTAACAAATTGGTCTAATGTACCAAGAAGAAAAGAATTCACATTCTTCTCCAAAGTATATGAAATATTTAACAAACTCTACTATATTCTGGGTCACAAAAATGTCTCAACAAATTTTAAAACACAACATCATTTACAGTAAGTATGTTTTGACTACAGTGGAATTCAGCTAGAAACTGATGCTAATCTCAACTCTGTGCAAACAAAAACAACAACAACAACAACAAACATACACTATACTCCATTAAACAGATGTGAAAAGTAGCATTTTAAGAGGTGCAATTTCTTTAAAAAAAAGTATCAAACTCTTGAATTCAATATACTTGATATGTTTATAAATAAACATGGCATAAAATATAAGCTATAAAAGAATTCCTGGGAAAAAATTAAAAGAAATATAAAATATTTTGACCTGAATTATAATGAAGAAATAATATATCAGAATTTATAGGATGTAGCTAAAACCTTAGTGAAAAACTATGCCCTTAAAAGCACTAATGAGAAAAGAAAAAAAAATTCTGAAAAGTAATTTTGTAAGCCTTTATCTCAAAAGTTAGAAAAAGGGAAGTATATAGACCCTATGAAAAAAATAACACCATGGTAGAAATCAACTAAATAAAACTAATGAAAATCTATCAAGACCAATCATTGAAAAAAAAAAGCATACACAAACTACAACATCAGGAACAAAAAAATGGACATCACTACATTTTATAGTAAAGACTGTATTAAAGGACTAATTGGAATAATTTTACACCACAAAATTTGGCAGTTTGAACAAAATGAACAAATTCTTTAAAAACAGAATTTAACAAAGCTGACAAAAGAATAAATACAAAATCTGAATATTCATACATGTGATTGCACATGCACACACATGTTAAATAATTAAATATATTATTGAACATCTTCACCCGATGTAAACTCCAAGCCCAGGTTGTTTCATTGGTGGTCTTCCACAAATTGTAGGAAAGAAATATCACTAATAAATTCTTCTAAAGAACAGAAAAAGTCAGAATGAATCAACAACTCTTTTAACGAGACCACAATAATTTTTTTTTTTTTTTTTTTTTTGGTATACATTACAATTCAGGTAGCTGCTCTTTTAGACACTTTTTTCTTTTTTTTTTTTTTTTGGTAATCACACGATAACATTTAATTGCAAATAAGACATGATATGATATAATGACCAATATGTTCCAAAACAATTTCTGCTATTGTTGAGAGAATGGAAATAAGGCCAGAATAATCTTGATACCAAAATCTGACAAGGACATTACAAAAAAAATTACAAATCAATGTCTTTCTTAAAGACAGATGCAAAATTGCTAGACCATATAATGGCAAGTCAAATCCAGCTATGTATAAAAATAATAATAGTTTATTACAGGAACACAAGAGAAATATAGCATTTGAAAATCAGTTAATGTAATTTGCCTCACTAACAGAGAAAAAAATGGGGAAAAATGATATGGTCATATCAATAGATCCAGAAAAAATATCTGATAATGTTGAGCAATACAAGGAAGTTCACTGTGTACCCAGAACAGGGGAAAGGTTTCTCTAATAATGAAGAAGAAAATGGGAACAAATGACAGTATGGAATCCAGCTTCCAGATAGGGAATGTTCCAGACCCTGAGCACTGATTGGGCAATCCAGGAGAGGGACAGCAGGCACAGTAATGGCTGATTCCCCAACAGAAAAACACTTACTTATAAAATTCAACACTCGGGGCACCAGGGTGGCTTAGTCAGTTGAGTGTCCGACTTGAGCTCAGGTCATGATCTCAAGGTCCGTGGGTTTGAGCCCACACTGGGCTCTGTGCTGACAGCTCAGAGCCTGAAGCCTCTTCATATTCTGTCTCCCTCTCTCTCTGCCCCTCCCCTGGTCATGCCTGTCTCTGTCTCAAAAATGATAAACATTTAAAAAAAATTAAAAAAAAATTCAACACTCATTTGTGATATAAACTTTTAGGAACAAGGAATAAAATAGAATTTTCATTAATCTGTGAATAAGTACAGTAAAACTTTGGGTTGTGAGTAACTTGCTCTGCAAGTGTTCTGCAAGGTGAGAAAACATTTCTAACAAATTTTAACTTGATAAACAAGTGATGTCTTGCAATACAAGTAGTACATGAAACCAAATGTCACATGATCACAATCAAACCAATGGTTCTTGAAATTTGCTTTGACATATGAGTGCTTTGGATTATAAGCAGGTTTCTGGAATGAATGATGATTACAAACCAAGGTTTTACTGTATTTACAAAAATAAAACTTACAGCAAGTATAATACTTAATGGTGAATTATTGAAAGCTCTCTCCCTGACACTGAGACAAGAATTTCCAATACTATCTTTTCTATTCAACACTGTATCAGAGATACTAGTTAGTATAATAAGGCAAGAAAAACTTAAAGATATTTGCAATACTACATCTGACTAATAACCAGAATAAAACAAGAACTCCTATGAATTAAAAATAACAAGGCAACTGGTAGAAACTTAAACAATAAGATTTAGAATAATATACATAAAGGAAAAGAGAAAGCCAGACTTCAGGCTGGGTTTGATCCAGTGGCTCAAGAATGTCACCAAGGACCCAGTTTCTTTCAGTTTCACCACTCTACCTTCTGCAGTGTCAATTTCATCCAAAGGCTGGCTTTCACTGGAGTCAAAAGATAGTTGTCAACAGCTCTGGTAGCTACATGCTTTCTCAGTCAGAGACAGAGAGAGGATATTAAGATTGAGATTGTTCAAACATTTTAAGCAAGAGACCTGAGATTTAGTCTGATTGGGCTGATTTGGAACACATGCTCACCTCTTATCAAAACCCAGAGAGTGTACTGCATTGATGGATTTAGCTCAATCATATATTCCATCCCTTGAATGTTTATTTATTTTTTGAGGGAGAGAGAGATAGAGCATGAGCAGTGGAAGGGCAGAGAGAGAGGGAGATACAGAATCGGAAGTAGGCTCCAGACTCTGAACTGTCAGCACAGAGCCTGACACAGGGCTCAAATTCACGGACCCACGAGATCACGACCTGAGCCGAAGTCGGATGCTTAGCCAACTGACCCACCCAGGCGCCCCTCCATCCCTTGAATTCGGGGGTAAATTCAATGCCTCAGATCTATATAAATCCTCAGTGAGAAATAATTTTGGGGAATGGGGTAATGCAAAGTTGCCCAAATTTCCTCTGTTCACAGTGCCCTTAGTGCCCCAGTAATTTTTTAATGGTGTCTCTAAGTCAAAAGAAATATCGAACAGGTCCCTTTTATTCCTTTAATTAAATAGTCAGACCCAAACAACTTAATAATAATAGTCCATGTGACATCCAACTGCTACAGTGTTTCTCTCGAAAATATAAAATATCTCACAGTGCTTCTGTGAGTTCTCCATGGCACCAAAGGACACAGTAGTGCAGTTGGGAACTATGATAATAACAGTTGATGGGGAGGCAACCACACATAACCACTGACTTTCTAAGTTAACAGTCATGATAAAAAACCAACCACCAATTGTTTTGGAACAAAGGATAGAAACTTTCACACAGGAGAAACTAAGGAAGCATACTTGGTGACACTACTTATCAACATCACATTTTTAATATCCATTATGTTTAGTGAGATCACAGAATATTGAGAAGGGATGGAGCTTAGAGAAGGGGCAAAAAAGAGATGATAAAAATTCATCCCACCCTGTTCCCCAGTGAGCAAGGATCTTTGGAAGACAATGAGAATTCCTGTGTTTGCCTTTGAAACTCTAAGTCCTGATAGAGTATCTGGCTCTCTTCTACACTGGCTGTATGCAAGTTGAGCTCTGAAACAAAACAATTAAACCACTTCGTAGATTTGTGATCAAATCAAAGAACTGGCTTAATGGCACATAAGGACTTTCAGATAGCAAAATACAGAGACAAAAAGAGAGTATATTTAAAGTATTTTAAAGGCTATGAGTTTTAAAACTAAAATTAAACACTTACCTTTAGCTAACTAGCATGATACTTATTTCAGTGGGTCTTTCTGTCACTTGCTAATACAATATCTTAGGTCTCTAAAAACCCCAAGTGTTTCTGGGAGTTCCCAAGGACTGTTTCACATGAGCTCATTAACAAATCTAGTCAATTTTCATCAAAAAGTTAGAATAAATGAAGATAATTCATCATTGTATATCATTCTAATCCCTTTTTTCTTTATGTGTCTATAAATAGCCATGATTATTGGCAAAAGCTAAGTCATTCACTCTTCTAGATTTCCTGTCTATACAGGCCTTCCAGGCCTATTAGATATGACCACATTTTATGTGCATGACTGGACAGTGTTGTCATCTCCTGCGGATTATCTACAGTATATGGCTGCATGGTTTTCCATGAAAAGAGACATTTAATTGTAAGATCACAGAATAGTTTCCCTCCCCAATACCATATCACTACATCAACAGGACTCCAGTATAATAACAGTGGATTACTACTGAGAGAGCTGCAAGACACAGACTCTATTTAAGAAGGAGTTTGTAGGGAAACCTAAGGATGAGAAGAAAAAAACCACACACTCCCCAAAAATACCCACACACATGAAAACAAAAAAACCTAAAGGAAACTGAAGCCTCTGGCAGAGCTACAGCAAACACAGCCCAGCTCCTGGCCAGATTAACATAACACCAGAAAACATTAAACACAGCCCAGCTCCTGGCCAGATTAACATAACACCTCACACTAAAAGCCTAATTACCTCAATTCATATTACCAAGCATATCAAATCAGCAAACTTACAAACCATCCTAAAGGCAAAAAGTTAAGACACCCATCTCACAAATACATACACAGAAACATCCACCTTTGTCCAGCTCCTCTTCCCAGTGGCAGGGAGAAATCAGATGACCAAATGTCACTGTGTGTCAAGTGGGTGGAGGCACAAAAGATGTGAAGCCTCAGGCTTCACAAATTTAGAACTGAATGAAACTCCAGTTCTAGTGACATAATGAAGGGTAGGGGCTCTGAAGCCATATTACCTTGGTTTAAATACTGGTTCTGCTACATGCCAGTGTCTACCTTGCTTAGCATTTGTACAGTTCCTATTGGCAATCTGCAAAATGGCGTTTACTGTAACATCTAATTTATAGAGTTGTTACAACAGGTAAATAAATCATATAAATTGGGCACTTACAAGTGGAACAAGCGCATAATAAGCACTCAAAAATAGCCATGATTATTGGCAAAAGCTAAGTCATTCAGTTACCTAGATTTCCACCATGTCTCCTGTTCTTTTAGTATAAACAATCTTGTATTACAATGAAGGAAGTTTTTATTTTGATGCATGGTACAGGTAAATAACAAAGAGCTAGGATACTAATTTCTGTCTGTAAAGAAGAAACTTTATTTGTTCCTTTCTAAATTCAACTATTTTTAGAATACATTAATAAAAATAGCGTCCACTGCTTCATTTCTAAGAGGTTACAATGCCTTCATTTCCTGGTGTTAAACTAAGGATCACTATCAGCAGTAGGTACAGATTAAATGATCATCAATTCCCCATTAAAGAAAAACTCAATTCCTAGAACAGCACGACTCAAAAATGATAGCCTTTCAGAGTAAATGTGGCCTAATTGTGAGAAGACAGACTATTTCTAATTTTAAGGAACTAAGTGAAATATCTTACTTGATTATTAGTATAATAAATTTGTGATTTAATTATATTGTATTACAATTTTTTTGTGTGAACAGAGGCTGTAATTTTAAGTTTGTTTGTCCATTCTACATTTGACATTCAAGTGGTTCTTGTGACTTTGAACTTGGGGCAAGGGAAAATTATCTCCCATTTGTCTTCCTTTACACTAAAAACTCACACCAATTAATATTTAATATATTCTACCTGCCTTAAAAGACCCATTGGTTCCCATTGTGGTGCTTTACTTAAAATGGGTTTTCTTGCTATGATGCTATATCCAATTTTCAATGAGTATTCACAAAAGTAAAGTATGTTTTATTTTCAATGTCAAAAAATATTTATGCTCCTGACTCAGCAATTCCTATACATACACTCTCTAAAATAGACACACACACACACACACACACACACACACACACACACACACCACACAATTTGTTATAACATTTTTATAATGACAGAAAATGGGAACAATCTACCTATTAGTAGGAGAAAGGCTAAATAATGAAATTTCTCTATGTTGGAGTATTATGCAACCATTAAAAGGAATGATTATCTAGATTTAAAAATGATGTAGTTCTTTACGCACTGATATGCAAATATGTAAATATGCTGCAACTATATTGATGAAAAACAAAGTTTCAGAAGAGTATGCTCTTAAAGTCTGTAAAAAAAAACAAACAAAAAGCACATTGGCATACACATACAGAATTTATGGAAGGATGCAAAAAACAATCTTCTAACATCCTTTATATGCGGAAGTAGGGATGAGGGAGTGAGGAGTAAAGGGGAATTTCCTTTCCACCCTATGATATTTTAGTTTTAATAACTTACTGTTTACTTTATAAAAATAGATGAATCGAATGATTTCATATATATATTTTAGGTATAAATCACAAAAAATTGTAATTTATAAAATTTTACCTTTTTTAAAAACTATGTAATTTTTACATGTGCTGATAAATGTAGGCATGGGCTAATGTCTGGGATGATAGAAAAATATTTTAATAAAATATTTGAAAAAGTATTTACTTTATAGAGTATCTCTTAAAATTTCATTTGTTCTCATGCTTGCTACCTGAAAATATCCAGTCATTTTTCATGCGAATATTATGATTTCCTGAGGTGCTACTATATATATTAGTTCACATAATGTATTTCCTATAAACTATAAGACACTGTACAGAAGTAAATGAATTGAAAAAACTGGTAAAAATGGAACCTACTAGTAAGAAATAGTTGCTATACTGCAATAGGGGACATGGATGTAGATAGAATGTATTATGCTAAGTGAAATAAGTCAGTCAGAGAAATATATACACCATATGATTTCATTCATATGTGGAACTTAAGAAACAAAATAAGTGAACATATGGGACAGGGAAAAAGAGAGAAAGAAAGAGGGAAATAAACTATAAAGACCATGATATAAAAGACCATCAACAAACAGGGTTGATGGAGGGAGGTGGGTTGAGGATGGGCTAGATGGGTGATGTGTATTAAGGAGGGTACTTGTACTGAGCACTGGGTGTTATATATAAGTGACTAAATACTACTCCTGAAACCAATACTACACTATATGTTAACTACAATTTAAATAAAAACTCGGAAAAAAATAAAAATCTTTTTAAAAATTAAGTATAAAAGACATATTAATGTAAAAATCATAAACTCAGTGAATTACCAAAGATGAACACCTTTTTTACCACACACAGGTCAAGAAATAGAACATTATTAGCACCCCAATACACCCCTCTTGGTCTCTCTCCATTTATAAATCCTCCCTCCTCTTAAAAGATGATCAATGTTCTCATTTTTATCACCATAGTTTCATCTATTTTTGAACTTTATATAAATGGAATGAATGATGAGTTTATTTTCATTGTTCAAATGGTGGACATTTTACAATGTTGTTTACATATATGGTGGTATAAACATTCTTGTACAGGTCTTGTACATGTCTTTTGGTATTTGTGCACATATATATGCATTTTCTCCAAGGAATAGAATTACTGGTATGAATATGTTCAGTTTCGGTAAATAATACAAAATAGTTTTCTAAATTACAAGTACCAATTTACATCCCTACCAGCAATATGAGTACCCATGACTCCACATCCTCCCCATAAAGTACTGTCAGGCTTTTCTATTTTAGCCATTCTGATGGATATGAAGTGCTGTCTCTTTGTAGTTTTAATTTCCATTCCCCTGAAGAGTAATGATGTCACCTTTTCATATAATTATTGGCCAACTGGATATCCTCTTCTGTGAAGTGTCTGTTCAAGTCTACAGCCCACTTTTCTTTTGGTTATTTTTTTCTTATTGACCTGTAAGAGTTCTTCACATATTTTGGCTGTGAGTTCTTTGTTGGTTATATAGGTTGCAAATATTGTCTTTTATTCTGTGGCTTTCATTTTTACTCTCTTAATGATTTGAGTGGTAGTTCTTAATTTTAATGTAATCTATTTAGTGTGATGTATCCTTCATTTTCTTTTTAGGTAGTTCTTTCTGTGTTCCACTTAAGAAACCTTTGCCTATCCTAATGCTCTGAATATAATCCTTTATTTTCTGCAAGATTTAATGTTTAACATTTCATATTTATATCTACAATCTACTTGTAATGGATCTTTGTGTATGGTATTAAATAAAGGCCCTGTTTCATCTTTTATTATATGGATAGCCAATCGACTGATACCATTTGTTGAAAAGATGCCACCTGTCATAAACCAAGATTTACATACAAACCAAGATATGTATATGAATAAGTTTTGAAATCTCTTTTCTGGTCTATTGGTCTTTTTCTCAATCCTTTTGTCGACTCACACTCTTAATTACTTTGCTTTATAAAAAAAAATCATGATATTTGATAAATAAATTTCTCCATACTTCCTTTCCTTCTTTAAGATTCTTTACTATTCTTGTTTCTTTGCATTTCCATATAAATTTTAGAATCAGCTTGTCAGTTTTCATAAAAACCTGGAATTTTTATTTGGTTTGGTTGAATATATTCATCACATCAAATTCATTGAATTTAGAGAGAATGAACATCTTTACAATAGCAAATTTTCCAATGCATACATATTTATTAAGGTCTTCGATGCTTTTGATAATATTATATGGTTGTCTGGGTATGAAAAGCTCTTTATTAAGCTTTTATTAAGCTTATTCCTAGGCATTTGATGCTTTTTAAGACTATCCTATATGGTGCCTTTAATTTTTTTTTTCTTTTTCTAAGTCCTATTTATTGCTGGTATGGACAAATACAACTGATTGGTGTATATTGTGTACTCAGCCTTCTTGCTAATTCTCTAATTCTGTAATTTTATCTGAAGTTTCTTTTGAATTTTCTTTGAACCAATCATATCACCTGTGGACAATGAACTTGATGTTCTACTGTCAGATCCTGTATGTTTCATGTCTTTTTCTTGCCTATTACACTGAATAGGACCATCATTATCATACTGATATGATTAGTGAGAATCAGATCTTAGTGAGAAGTTTTTCACTATTTCAGTGATAAACACAATGTTTATGTTTTTGTACAGGTACTCTTTGTCAGATTAAGTGAACTTCCTTGTGCTCCTAGGCTGAGGGTTCTTTTTATTGCTGTTGTTGTTGTTTAAATGAATGTTGAATTTTATCAAATACTTTTCTGCATCTAGTCAAATATAATTTTTCTTCTTCAGTCTGTTAATCTGATTAATTCATTAACGGGTACTATAATGTTAGTAAGACTTGCATTCCCAGATTCATTCCACAGAAATGTCTTATTAACTATTAGACAAAGGCATCTGATAATCCTTGTTGCAAAATCACGTAAGCGTTCTCCAGTTTCTCTCTCTTAGATTCTGTTTTTCTCATTCACCACTGTATCCCTCCCTAACATCAGACTTGACACCAATGTGGTCATAGTAGACACTAGTACTTAAGAGGTACTGAGTAAACACTTGTTGGCATTAACTTAGATGCTTTTAGTTTAATTAGATAGTCTATATCATACATCACAGAACTGTTATATCTTCTTTTTAGTCCCATAATAGTTTAAATTAGATTTTAGGAAATAGCCTGGTAAAATGAAGTAATGTTTAGAATTCCTTTTAATACGGTCATTTAAAAATAAGTATATGATTTAGGTACTATGTATTTATGAGGATATTCTGATTAGGATTTCTGCAGAGTCCCTATTAAATTATTTAGATTTAGGAATAGGGTTTGGAATCTGACAGACCTTGCTTCCCAAACCCTGCTCTAGGGCAGAAACAAAGCTGGCATATTCAAGGAACATTGAGAAGGCAGATGTGATTGAACAGAGTGAAGGATGAGGACTGTTAAAGAGTTGGGTGTGGGTAGGTCTTGTAGACTTTGAAAACCATTGTAAGGACTCTGGATTTAATTTATTGAGAGGGGATGCCATTGGAGAGTTTGAGCAAAGCTTATGATCTGACTAGTGCTTTAACAGGATAACTCTGGCTGGTCTGTTGAAACAAGCTGAAGGGCAACAAAGGCAGAAATACAGATACCCAGTAAGAGAGATTATAGAATAGTTCAAATGAGCAATAATGGTGTCTGGATCCAGGTACTAGCAAGAAAACTGATGAAAAGTGGTCAAATTCTGCATGTATTTTAAAAGTAGAAGATATGAATCTTGTGAAAAAACTGAACAAAGGATTTAAGAAAAAGGGGAGTCATGATTAACTCCACAGTTTTCACCTGAGCCTTGAGAAGGATGGTGTTACTATTGTGTGAAATAAAAAGTTGAAATTGCAGATGAAGCAAGTTGAAGGGTTGTACCAGAAGTGCAGTGTGGGGAAGTTTAAGTTTGCAACGTCTTTTGGGCATCCCAATAGAGAGGCAAATAAGCCTGGAGTTTATGGATTAGGTCCAGGCTGGAGATATTTATTTGGGAGGCATTGGCATATAGATGAGAATTAAAGCCAAGAAAGTGGATAAAATCATTTAGGAAAGGCAGGTAGACTGAGAGGGAAAGATATCTATGGACTGACCCTTGGCATTTTAATATTTAGAGATTTGGAAGAGGAGGGCATATAAGAAAGACTGAAAATGATTAGCGTAAGAATTAGGGAAACAAGGCAAGTGTCCTACAGCTAAATGTAGGAAGTATTTCAAAGAGGACAGAGAATCAACTATGAGAATTTGCTATCACAAGGCTTATGAGGACTAAGAACAAACCATTGGGTCTAACAGTACTATAGCACACTGTATTACTGAAGGGAATATGGATGCAGAAAAAAAGAGATAATTTCAGTCCTTGAGTGGATGAGAAGCTGTGGGATTCAGTGTATAAGTGGAAGGGCTCACTTTGCCTTATTATCAATTAAAGAGAAAACCAGAAGAAAATCCAAAACTTCAAAAGTGGTAAGCTGTCTAAACAATAAGGATATCTTAATAAACCTATAAAAATCTGGATGGAGGTTAAAATCTCACCTGGGGAATTATTTCAATCTTTAGAGACACTCAATAAATAATACAGTGATTTTCACCTGGGAATGGGGTAGGGCACTCCTGTTGGATAACGTTAAATTTCATCCCATTATTCAACATGAAATTAAACTTACCACTGTCTAAATAGAGTGCATGTGCATGCATGTGTGTGCACATACACACATGCACACACAATCTAAGTATATTTTTGAACAAGGGGAAAACCCCTTTAGATTTCAAAGATAGTAATTTTTTATTGTCACTGTTTCATACAACAAAATGTGATAGGTTATTCTTCTGCAAGCTTAGTTAATGACTGACTTAAACGAGACCTGGCCGTTAATGCTCCAGACATTCACTAATACACAATAAAAGACTAAACATTTAGCATTTCTACTTCTGTAATAACATGAGTATTGAGACTGGAAAATTCCACGGACCCGAAGTATACAATTTTGGCTTGATCCATAAATTATGTACAAAGTAGTAAAAAGCTGACTTTGAAATATTAATTTTTATAATACCCATATTCTTTGAGATTTTTTTCAATCTTACAAAGTCATGAATTATTAAGAATGACTGTACAAGAGATATGATCTCACTTAAAAAATTCTACAGTTCATATCCTGAGTGAGCCTCACATTAAAAATAAGCCAACTAAAATTTTTGTGCATCCTTGGTTGCTTCCTCTGTTGGAGATTACCACAGTTGTTTCTGCCCTGGGAGATAAGGTGCGCTGAGCTGCTGGCTGGGGCAGAGAAAGAAACAGTGGAGCAAGGAGAAAGATGCCATGTCATTAAATGGCAAGCACTTACCTAGACAATGCAATGCCTAGATTTGGTAAACCCTTTACATACTAGTTCAGTTTTCATAACAAAACCAAGTCACTTAATATAACTTCGATGTTTGTTTTTGAAGAATTGTAGTGTTCATCTCTGCCCCATACACTGTGCCCTCCACCCTTACCCCTACTAGTTAGTGACCTCGGTAAAATAATTTCCCTGAGCCTCTGTTTGCAAAGAATCTTCCTGACACTATGTTATTATGAGGATCAAGTGAGATTTTAAGTGGTAAAGAGCACAAAGTTCTTTGAACTATTACTACTGTAGTTTAATAATACATTAGTTTCCTACTTCTAATTTTCTTTCAAGGGTTGAGAAAAGGAGTCGGAAGTTCCTATATCCACGTGGTCTTGAACTTACCTGTCATTGATAATGTTGTGCATAAAACTAAAAGAGCAAAAGGTACATGAAGCCAGAGGTCCCTCACCTAACCTGAACTTATAAATCCCTGCATATTCCTCAGACCCCTGTGTAAACAGATGAGATGCACATATTCACTTGTGGGTAAAGAAATTATCCCTATTTTCTTAAACACCCTACACATAGATCATCACATTATCATTAACAATGATGGAATGAATGTAATGTAAATGCTCTCTAATAGTGCACATATGTTCAACTATTTTGTTTTAAAACAGAAGTGAAATAGTTTTTAACAAAATGAAAAACAAAAGTAAGGTAAATGAAGAGAACAGGTGTTAGGGATTCAATTAATGGGACACATCACAGATTTTGTTTATTATAGCACTCATAAAAAAACTATATATTTCTTTTCTGAGAATTCCACAACTTGCTTTCTGCTATGACACCTGCTATGAACCAAATAGGAATTACTAATTAAACAGTCATTTACTGGACATATCCTAATGCTTAGCTCCACCAATGTCCTCAGTATACTCATGTATACCTTTCTGAGAACCCGTTACATAGTGCTGGAATTTTATTTTTGTAATTTAAAAGAGCAACCATGATCTCTCTGCATCTCCCTATTTCTCCAGAGCACTTAATCCTCTTCCGATAGATTATATAATTTGCTTATTTATTACATTTGTTGATTATTTGTCTCAATATACTAGACTGTAAGTTTTGTCTCAATTTACTAGACTGTAAGTTTTGCTAGGGAAGTATTTTTGTCTGATTCCTTGATGTACCCCCAAGAACTCAGAACAATGCCTGGCACAGAGAAGCAGATCAATAAATATTTGTGAAATAAATGAATAAATGAATTCTTAAGTGGCCCCCTTCAAAAAGATTAGGCACCCTCCCTTGGTTTCAGGCTAGGTTTACAGGGTTAAATGGCATGTTTTGACATCTTTGGCTTAATATTTAATCTCAGTTTTATCGTACTTAGACACACAGTTCTGTCTAGTTTTCTAAAAACAATCCAGCAATATTTTCCGTAATGATCTTACTGCATTGACCTTCCCCACCAATGAAAGAACAATAATTCTTATGCCTTAAGCCAATAGCTGGCTCCACCAGAAATTCCTTTTAACGCCCTATTATAATTTTTGTTCTCATACCTTTGTTGATGACTTGAATGATTCTTAAAAGGTATTCTTTCTCTTGTTGGCATTTCTTTTTTTTTTTTTAATTTTTTTTAACGTTTTATTTATTTTTGAGACAGAGAGAGACAGAGCATGAACAGGGGAGGGTCAGCGAGAGGGAGACACAGAATCTGAAACAGGCTCCAGGCTCTGAGCTGTCAGCACAGAGCCCGACGCGGGGCTCCAACTCACTGACTGCGAGATCATGACCTGAGCCGAAGTCGGCCGCCCAACCGACTGAGCCACCCAGGCGCCCCGACTTGTTGGCATTTCTTTGTGGAAAATTGTTATTACCTGTACCAATGCTTATATTCTTTCCCGTTTTTTTCTTGGATGTTAGATTTCCTCCCAACTCTCATATCTTTTTATCATTAATAGCATTTTCTTCAGATATCCAGGTAGTATATTTTATTTAATTTCACTCTTTAAAATTCTCAATCACTGCATCTTGTGTGTGTTTCTGTGTAAGACTATCTTTATTCTTGTAGAATCAGTCATAGTTCTGAAACACAATTACTTTAAAACTTTTTTTAAAGTTTTAAAATTTTTTTACTTTACTTTTAAAACCTTTTTGGGGGGGGTAGGCTTCTGAGATTTCTTCTTATTCTACCTGTAGGTAGTTTGGGTTTGAAAAAAATAGATTACCTTTTTTTTTTTTTTTTTGAGATCTTGTCCTGCTACTTACATTTCCTTCCATGACAATGGGAACACCTTGTGATAGTTTTATAAAACTTTTCCTCCCCTTACCTTTATTTCAACCATTTACTAATTTTTCCATTGGGTAATCTAAAATGTGCATATTGAAGACATGATAGATACCCTGAGAGTTCTACAAGTTAATTGTGTATCTGGTTGGCAATTTATTATGGTCCAAGAAGAACTACTTTAGTTAGGACCTCTTGGTTTCATATACTACATTAATACAAGAACTTTAAAATTGTGTTTCAAAAGAATCCTTTTATTATGTTTATGGATAATGCTAACAACAATGTAATATTAGATTTTCTCCCAACTCTTAGTTTTCCTCACTAGAGGTATTCACTCTTCTGGATATATTCTTTCCTTTCTGTCTCCGTAACTCTAAAGATGTATTGTCATGGGTCCTCACATCTATAAATAATGTTGATCCCTTTCTATTCCAGAGCTACTAAATTCTAATTCAGAATTTAAGTTGTCTTGGATGGTGGATATCTATAAACTTCAGCTATTTTCTTTTCTTTTTTCTTTCTTTCTTTTTTTTTTTTTTTTTGCCTAGTCATGTTAAAGATGTTTGCTCCAAAAATCAATCTTTCCTTCCATAGCTCTCAGAATCCAGGGGTATGAATATGATAATACCATACATAATAGTGTTAAAATGTGCTAATCCCTGGTAGCTCATTTTAAAAGGGCTATCACTTTTTCAGCTCTTTTCTTTCCTATTGGGTTAAGTTCAGGTTATCAAAGTACGCGGAGGCAAACTGTGGTCTCTTCCCATACCAGCATCCCATCAGGATCCTCTTCTTATATCAGCCGTAGATGGTAGTTATCTATCATAAAAGACATTTTTTCCAGATATGCTCATCACAATAACAAGAATTATTAGCCATGGTCTATCATAAAAGAGTTTATAATAGAGAATGAGAGACAAGACATGGAGCCACTGATTATGAAAGAAAGATGATAAAACTTGTGGCGGGTGGTCTGAGATTAGGGGAATCGAAGATTAAAGGGCAGATGGAGAGGGGTGGTGAGTGGGAAGGAAGGAAAAGGATCTTCTGAAAGAGGCACAGAGGGAATGTTTTATGTCCGTGGAACAGAGAAAATGGAGTGTAGAAAGAATTATAAGCCATTCAAAATTCTGCACATGAGAACATTTAAAGAAACACTGAACATACAAAATATTCATTAAAGTATTTCTGCTCATAATTCTTTTTCTGAATATTAACCTTCTCTTTATGCTTTAAAATCTTGTCTTTGTACAGCCCTGGATATGATTTTATGTTTACTGAGTATAACAGAATTTACACATGGAATTTGTAGTTGTGTTCTGGATTTGAGTCCTAGTCTACATGATATGAAGTGTGTGACTGTAGCCTCTCTGAATCTGTTTCTATACAGGTGAGATGGAAATAATATCTATTGATGTCATATGAAGGTCAAATAAAACCATATGTAGTAGATTATAAAGTCTCTACAAATGGTATATTCTCTATTAAAGTTGGGAAGTGTGCATTAACATACATAGGATATATTCTTCCTTCCTTTTCCTTCTTTTTTATTCTAGAATCTAAACAGGGGATATGTGTTCACCATTTTATTGTGAGAAGAGCTTTCATTCTTTATCTGGAACATGACGGCAATCATTCTGTAGTTAGATCTAAATGACTGAATTGCAAGGTGAACCGTATTGGTGACTAACTCATTTTCCCTCACCTCCAGCACCCTCTTTTCCCAAGATCAAGCAATTTTCCTGTGTAATGAACTGTATCTGCTATCAAGTGGCCTGGAAATTAAGAGGTCCAAAGCATCTCTCAAGTCCTCGTTTCCTATTTGGTATCATGATGTTTTGCTGCTACATCACTGATCTATGTTTCCCAAGGCTATACAAAGGAGAGATGCAAAATTGAATGGAACTACAGAACAATTTTATATATGGGGGAAAAGCTTCAATCAATTTTGAATTATTCAGGTGATAGTTTTCTAGCTAATGGGTTGTCAAATTCTTTGCATCAAATGCTTTTGTCGGGTTTGATAACCTTTTGGTCAGTTTGATGCTGACTAGCACTGGAAGGAGAGCAGATGTAACAAGGACATGATTTAAAACCAACCTCAACCACCAAAACTGGATTTTAGTTGTTTGATGTATGTCCATAACATATCCAAAGTCTGAAGAACATGAGTTCAATGGAGGACAAAAATATAAGTAAACTAGGTAATAAGATAAATCAAGTCATAGATTTTCTTCTACAGGCACAGAAAATAAAGTAAAACAGGGAAGAACTATAATCAATTTATTCTGTCATCTCAAAAAACTCTATTTTTCTCATGTAGTCAATATTTTAAATTTTTCTTAGCAGACAATATCTCAGTAACTTCTTCTACTAGCCATTTCTGCTATTTAAAAAGTTGATGCTGAACATATGATGTTTTATATTCATATATTACTTTTTGGCATTTACTAAAAATGTTAACAGCTAGGTAATGAAAATACCTGCCAGAAAGTCTTCCATATTATTATGACACTGCGTGAAAAACAGTAACAGATATTTACCCGAGACTTTACAAATCAAAAGCACAGTATCAAACAGGTAGAATCAGGAAATAAGTTGAGCTACCAAAGAGAAAAGATATTTATTTAATGACAGTAATGAATTCAATGTACACAAAATGACTAGATTGCACAACTATTTACAATGTTAAATTAATGTAAATTGTTGTAATAGCAAAATGCATTGAATAATGTTGGTTCTAAATGTGCATGCTTTACATACTGTTTTAACTGGGAATAAATTTAGCTATAACTAAAATATGATTACTGAAGGTAAAACAACATAATTATCTAAATATATACAGCAAAAATATAAAACAATACCAAATGTAGGAAAAAATAATTTCCCTCTTTGTGGACATTTTTATGATCTTTAGAAACACTCTATAATGTAACCTAGAAAGAAAAACATGATTAAACTCAATTGCATATGACAGTTAAGAGAACACGCTAGCCAAAATCTAGGCAGATAATTTCAAAGACAAAACTGGTCATAGAAATCAAAGCCAGTCCTTTGCAAAAACTCTAAGATAAGAAAGCAAATATTTTTCAAAACTGTATCAAGGTAAATTTAACATAATAGTCAAATATTTGATAAACCATGTCAGTCCAGACTTTTTTATTCTGCCTTTTTATCTGTTTTTAACACGGAGGGTGAACAAGAGAAAGAAGTAAAAATATACTCAACTCAATTCATCTTACTGAAATAAATCAGAGGCTTAATAAAATACCAAAGATCCAATTACTCAAAATTCATTCATATTTGACTCTAGGAAGAATTTTTATGTTGATATAGATTTGTATAGCAAATATTCAAAATCCTGTGTCTTAACGTTTTTTTTTTAAAAACTTCCCCATACATTATCTCATGCTACATCACCAAAACCCTGTGAATATGTAGGGAATTCTGGTAGATGTGAACAAATTTGGTTTGGATCTACAGAGAAAGAACTCAGGCTCAGAGATGTTAGGTGATTTATCCAAGGTTATACCCATAGTAAAGAGCTGAGTGTGGATTCTCAAATCGTATTCATTTATTCATCCATCTATCCACCCATTCATTCATTCTTTTGCTAATATTGAAAGAGTTCTTCCATTCTCTAAATGACCTTTGCCAGTTGAAGGCAATCTTGACTGAGAACAGCAAGAAAAGCCACCTGAGATTAAAAATTTACCATAGAGGGGCACCTGGGTGGCTCAGTTGGTTAAGCGTCTGACTTCGGCTTAGATCATGATCTCGTGGTTTGTGAGTTCAAGCCCCGCGTTGGGCTCTGTGCTGACAGCTCGGAGCCTATAGCCTGCTTCAAATTCTGTGTCTCCCCTTCTCTCTCTGCCCCTCCCCTGCTCATACTGTCTCTCAAAAAAATAAACGTTAAAATTTTTTTTAAAAATTAAAGAAAAGAACTTACCATAGAGAATTAGCACAATGGGAAATTGGCCAGAATTTCATGGTTTGGATGTGGATTAAAAGTAAAAATATTGGCTAACAGAGATTTGTAATTTTGCCAGACTATGCTCTGCCTCTGTTTGTTAGCAGGGCTAAGTGTTGACTATGGATCTATTTTACATTTTGTTTATGGGTTTGCTTTTGTTTAGTTTGTTTTTTTAGAAAAAGAATGCATGAGCAGGGGAGGGGGCAGAGGAAGAGAAGCTCAAGCAGGGTCCATGCTCAGTGTGGAGCCTGATGGGGGGCTTGATCCCATGACCCTGGGATCATGACCTGATCCAAAATCAAGAGTTACACACTCAACTGACTGAGCCACCCAGGCACTCCTCTACTTTACAGTAAAGCTTTAAGTGGAATCATAATTTTGAGCATTTCAGTCTTTCTAGTTTTACAACTACCACCCCTTAGTGAATAAGCTTGCACCCAAAACAATTTTCAGGACTACCCAGCCCTTTGGATCCATTATTAAAAACTACCATTATTTGTGTTTTTAAATAAATGTATTCATGATACAAAATTCAAAAAATATGAAGATACTCAGTATAAAGTCTCTCTCTCCTGTGCTTTAGTCTCCCAGAACTCCTCTCTTGAGGCAGACACTTGCTACCATGTGTCCTCTCACAGAAAGTCTATGCACTTACATTTGTATGGGTGTGTATAATTATAGGTGTGTGTTGTGTGTGTGTGTGTAGTAAACAGTAGCAAACTATACACACTGGTCTTTACCTTGCTTTTTCATCTGACTTTACTTTTTATTTTTGAGAGTTTTTCAGATTAGCTGCTTCATTCTTAAATGATTGAATAGTATTCCTAGAATTCCTTTGAATTACTCTCCAATTTATTTTGTAGTCAAGTATACTTGCTCAAGAATTCCAAAATGGCTCACTTTTACTAGAATATAATAGGAATCCTTGCAGTTAACTGATTATTCCATAAGAGCTAAAAAGAATCTGAAACTTATAAAAGTTCTAAGTATGCTTATCTTATTAGACATTTCTTAAGTTTAAAAATCCAGTGATAACTTTAATTAGAAGCTAAATGAAATACAAACTGTTCTTTCTCTAATAATTTTAATAAACACATATATTTTTTGTGATAGTAGGCATAAAAGAGATAGGTCACAAAATCCAGAGCTGAAATGATTTTTAATCCAGTATGGAATTTATTACACATTTATATATGTTCTTCACTAAGTCCATTTAGGTGTTTTCCTATGTACATAGTCTAAAACATTAGGTGATTCATATATTTCCAATTGGTATAAATAAGCTACCTTTTTTTTCAAGTTTTATTTAAATTCCACTTAGTTAACATACAGTGCAACACTAGTTTCAGGTGTAGAATTTAGTGATTCATCACCCACATGCAACACCCAGTGCTCATCACAAGTGCGCTCCTTAATACCTATCACCTAATTAACCCATCCCCTCCCCACTGCCCCTCCAGTAATCCTTTTTATTCTCTAAAGAGTTTTTCTTGGTTTACCTCTCTTTTTTTTCCCCCTATGTTCATCTGTTGTGTTTCTTAAATTGTACATATGAGTGAAATCATACGGTATTTGTCTTTCTCTGACTTATTTTGCTTAGCACAATGCTTGCTAGCTCCATCCACATCGTTGTAGATGACAAGGTTTCATTCTTTTTTACAGCTGAGTAATATTCTATTATATGTATATAAACACACACACACCACATATTCTTTATCCATTCATCAGTTGATAGACATTTGGGCTTTTTCCATAATTTGGCTATTGTTGATACTGCTTCTATAAGCATCAGGGTGCATGTGTCCCTTCCAATTAGTATTTTTGTATCCTTTGGGTAAATACCTACCAGTGCAATTGCTGGATCATAGAGTGATTCTATTTTTAACTTTTTGAGGAAACTCCATACTGTTGGTGAAAATGCAAACTGGTGCAGCCACTCTGGAAAATAAGCTACCAATTTCCAAAAAAATTATAATAATGGTGAGACAAACTCATATATTTCCAGTGGCATCATATATTGGTACAATCCTTTTCAAAAGTGTGCTGACAATAGGTTTAAAGAGATACAAATATATTTATTCCTGTTGACTAAATAATTTGTTTTGAGAATATTTTCTCAGGAAATAATAAAAACCCAAACAAAAACTATACTACAACAGCATTATTTACAAAACAAAAAATGGAAGGATTTAAATGTTCAATAATATGTAACTGGTTTAGTAAATTATACCAATTTAAGGAATATTACAGTCAGGTAAAAAAAAAGCAAGTGTAAAGGTGCTGTGTCTATATAGGAAAAGGTGTGTGATGTGTTAACTGAAAAAGCATAATACTAAATTATATGTAGTTCTCATATGTATATGGCAAAATCTGGGCATGATTGTAGCTATATAAACTATACATGCAAAAAAAGATAGAATAGCAGTGTTGGGATAGGAATAGGGATGGCTTATTTTCCTCTAAGTATTGTGTAACTTTAAAGAGGATGCATTTAAGTGTCTCCTCATACCTCTTCTGAGTCAATACCACCTTTGTGCACAGTGGTAGTCCTGTAAGTAAAAGATGTGTAAAGAGATGCAAAGGTAAGAAATGGAGAGGTTCTGTCTATATACATAAAGGTGTTCCAACTCCTTACTTATGAGACCTGACTGCTTTCCTACTTTTGGATTCTATGAAAAAAAAATTGCAAACTTACATCCTTATTATAAACTATTTTTTCTGCTTGGCAAGTTTGAACTGGTGTCTGTTACACACAAGTCAAGAAATAAAACTAAGGCAGTTTTTATATTTCTCTTATAATCTTTAACTTGTATTTTTAAAAAGTTCTATATGGGGTGCCTGGTTGGCTCAGCTGGTTGAGCATCAGATTTTGGCTCAAGTCATGATCTCATGTTTCATGAGTTTCAGCCCCCCCTTTGGCTTGCTGCTGTCAGCACAAAGCCCGCTTCAGATCCTCTGTCCCCCTCTTTCTCAACCCCTTCCCTACTCACGCTCTCTCACAAAAATAAAATACATTAAAAAAAAGTGCTATATGCCATTTAATTGCATTGCAAATAGTGTTATTTATCCTAGGGTAGTAAATTCACTTCTTGTGTAGACAATTCCTTAAATAATGTAGCTAAGCCAACAGTATTTCTAGATGATATAATAAATATTCCAACTAATGTTAAATAACAACATGTTAATCTCATATCTTCTTTTGTCCTTTAATTAGATAATCATTCCACCTATGCCTGAAGTGACATTTTCAGGGGTAAAATTCTCTTTTAGCCTTGTTGAACAGAAAGGCACTGTGTGGGTTATGCTCTTAATATCCGGCTCTGATCTTTGTCTAGGAATTTGCTTTTGCTGTATTCCCTATCATTTACTGTTTACCATGTGCCAGGCACCATGTAAAACACTTCACATACAATATCTTACTTGCTCTTTACAAAGTCCCTGTGCCAGAATGATTCACAAAGGCAGAAACTTTTGCTCTTTTCTATGGTTATTAAGTATGCTTCACATGAGACAAGCACTGCTTTTGGTATCAGAAACACAAGCATGAAAATTTCAGGCTAGGAGACAGACGTAAAGCATAGTAAAAGCAGTAAATGCTACAGCAGTGGTGTAAACAAGGTACTCTGAAGGATGTGAGGAAATCACTAGTTATGTGAGGCAGGTTCTCTAATTCCCCAAAATTCTGATACAACTGGAGAAGTGCTTAGGTAATCTGAAATCCGGGGAAAGAAAACTACTCTGTCTTCTTGAAAATATATAAGGTAATTTGGAAGACAGCAGAATCTGAATGGGGAGGATGCTAACTTTTGAGTATTAGGCTGTAGTAAACGTAATAGACCAAAAAATAGTATTAAAAGATACACTGGAGACTTTTCAATTATTCATTCATTTGTCATATAATTTTGAGAGCCTGGCATGTACTAAGATGGTTTTAGGAGCCAGAAAGACCACTACAAGAAGGTCTAATCTGAAACAATTTATTACTATTATAAACATCAGAAATATTAACTATGCTTTATATTGCTTATAATTTAACTTTATACTATTTGTTAATATAATCTGAAAATGTTATTCTTCATCTGTGCTTCATTTGGATAGCCACATCTTGTATGGCTTTTATTTGCTGAATGGCTTTGATTCCTTTATAAATGATTATTCAAGAGGGAAAAAAAAATTTTTGAAGTTCCCTTTATGATTGCTCTTCTACTCTTCCTCTGCTCCTGTCACTATCCCCCTCCCCTCTAGAACACTTGTATAATGTGGACAGTCTTGACTTTTTAAAAACCCTTTCATGGATTACTACTGTTTTCAATAAACGGTCCCCAGTCCTTAGAATCTTCTTGTGATCTGGTTCCTGATTCCCCACCTCTGCAACCTTATGTGGAATACGCATTCCTTTTATTTGATGCTCTTATTCTATTGGATCCTCTGCCCCCAAAATACCGCACACACTCTAACTTCTTTCTGCCTTTAACACTCTTCCCTCATTTCCTGACAAATTCTATCACTTCTCCAGAAAAGTTTTCCTTGACTCAAGGTTAGTTCAGATGCCTCTCCTATGTACACTATATCTCCTGGGCATTTGTGTAACAGTCTCTTTGTCAATCTGTTTCTTCCACAAACCCGTGTGTTTCTTGAAGTCAGAAAGTGTATTAAGCATTTATAGCCCCATGCAGCATCTGTCACACAGAATATACACAAGAATATTAATTTAATGAATTAACTAATGAATAATTATTAGAAGTTCTATATGGCACAATGCTAAATGTTACATAAAAAGTAATGACCAATTAGCGTAAGGTTTTAAAAGCTGTTTATAAAGATGAACAAATAAATCAATAAAAACATTTATCAATCATGAAACTTAAAGCTTACATACTTTGGTAGGCAGAATAGTGGCCTCCAAAGATGTCTATGCCCTAATCCCCAGAACCTGTGAATATTTTTAGGTTATGTGGCAATTAAGGTTGTAGATGGAATTAAGCTTGCTGATCAGCTGATCTTGAAAAGGGAGTATGTCCAGAATTATCCAGGTGGATCTAATTTAATCACAAATGCCCTTAAAACCAGAAGAGGGTGGCAGAAATATAAAAAACTAGTGAGCTGACAGCACGAGGACTCTGGCCGAAGTTGCTGGCTTTGAAGACTGAGGCAGAGGGCACGAACCAAGGATTGTGGGTGGCCACTAGAAGGGGAAAAATTCTCCCCTGGAGTCTTCTGGAAGAACCTAATCTTACCAAAGCCTGGTGAGACACATTTTGACCTCAAGACTGTAAGATAACATATTTGTGTTATTCTGAGCCACTAAGTTTGTCGTAATTTTTTATAGTAACATTAGAAAACTCATACAGATACCTACATTAAACAGGATTAACTTTGCCTAAAACAGAAAACCTAAGACATTGGTGGCTTAAAGATGATATGTTTATTTCTATGTAAAATAGATCTGGAGGTAAGAAGTCCAGTGCTAGTTACGTATTCTCTTGTGTCAGAGAGTCAGGCCCCTTCAATCTTGTTGCTGTGCCTTTCTTAATCTTTTTTTAATATAAAATTTATTGTCAAATTGGTTTCCATACAACACCCAGTGCTCATCCCAACAGGTGACCTCCTCAATTCCCCTCAACCACCCCCCATCAACCCTCAGTTTGTTCTCAGTTTTGAAGAGTCTCTTATGTTTTGGCTCCCTCCCTCTCTTTTTTTTTTCTTCCCCTCCCCCATGGTCTTCTGTTAAGTTTCTCAGGATCCACATAAAAGTGAAAACATATGGTATCTGTCTTTCTCTGTATGACTTATTTCACTTAGCATAACACTCTCCAGTTCCATCCATGTTGCTACAAATGGCCAGATTTCATTCTTTCTCATTGCCATGTAGTATTCCATTGTGTATATAAACCACAATTTCTTTATCCATTTATCAGTTGTGGACATTTAGTCTCTTTCCATAAACATTGGGGTACAAGTGCCCCTATGCATCAGAACTCCTGTATCCCTTGGGTAAATTCCTAGCAGTGCTATTGCTGGGTCATAGGGTAGATCTATTTTTAATTTTTTGAGGAACCTCCACACTGTTTTCCAGAGTGGCTGCACCAGTTTGCATTTGCACCAACACTGCAAGAGGGTTCCCGTTTCTCCACATCCTCGTCAGCATCTAGTCTCCCGATTTGTTCATTTTAGCCACTCTGACTGGCATGAGGTGGTATCTGAGTGTGGTTTTGATTTGTATTTCCCTGATGAGGAGTGACGCTGAGCATCTTTTCATGTGCCTGTTGCCCATCTGGATGTCTTCTTTAGAGAAGTGTCTATTCATGTTTTCTGCCCATCTCTTCACTGGATTATTTGTTTTTCGGGTGTGGAGTTTGGTGAGTTCTTTATAGATTTTGGATACTAGCCCTTTGTCTGATATGTCATTTGCAAATATCTTTTCCCATTCTGTTGGTTGCCTTTTAGTTTTGTTGTTTCCTTTGCAGTGCAGAAGCATTTTATCTTCATGAAGTCCCAATAGTTCATTTTTGCTTTTAATTCCCTTGCCTTTGGGGATGTGTCAAGTAAGAAGTTGCTGTGGCTGAGGTCAGGGAGGTTTTTTTCCTGCTAGGGTTTTGATGGTTTCCTGTCTCACATTCAGGTCCTTTATCCATTTTGAGTTTATTTTTGTGAATGGTATAAGAAAGTGGTCTAGTTTCATTCTTCTGCATGTTGCTGTCCAGCTCTCCCAGCACCATTTGTTAAAGAGACTGTCTTTTTTCCATTGGATGTTCTTTCCTGCTTTGTCAAAGATTAGTTGGCCATACTTTTTGTAGGTCTAATTCTGGGGTTTCTATTCTATTCCATTGGTCTATGCGTCTATTTTTGTGCCAATACCATGCTGTATACACTAACAATGAAGCAACAGAAAGATAAAGAAACTGATCCCATTCACAATTGCACCAAGAATCATAAAATACCTAGAAATAAACCTAACCAAAGATGTAAAAGATCTGTATGCTGAAAACTATGCTGTACGCTGAAAGCTTATGAAGGAAATTGAAGAAGATATAAAGTAATGGAAAAACATTCCGTGTTCATGGACTGGAAGAATAAATATTGTTAAAATGTCAATACTACCCAAAGCTATCTACACATTCAATGCAATCCCAATCAAAATTGCACCAGCATTCTTCTCGAAGCTAGAACAAGCAATCCTAAAATTTGTATGGAACCACAAAAGACCCCGAAGAGCCAAAGTAATTTTGAAGAAGAAGACCAAAGCGGGAGGCATCACAATGCCTTTCTTAATCTTAAGGAGCTCTAGCCAGCAAGTCTGATTCCAACCAGCAAGAAGAGAAAGAATAGTGAAACACCTACTTTTATTTATTCAAAAATTTTTTATTAATGTTTTTTATTTATTTTTGAGAGAGACAGAACGTGAGCAGGGGAGGGGGAGAGAGAGAGAGGGAGATACAGAATCTGAAGCAGGCTCCAGGCTCTGAGCTGTCAGCACAGAGCCTGACACAGGGCTTGAACCCACGAACTGTGAGGTCATGACCTGAGCTAAAGTCAGATACTTAACTGACTGAGCCACCCAGGCACCCACCTGGGTGAATAAACCACCTCCATTTGAAGGACTTCCTCAACATTGCACACATTCACCTCCACTTAGATCTCACTGGCCAGAAATGACTAGCACAGTAGCACCTAGATACATGCAAAGACCATTCAAGTGGTCATGGGACAGCAGTGGAGGGTTCCATTGTTAAGAAGGAGAAGAAAGATACTAGGGACAATCAGCTATCTCCACCTTACTACTGTGGTATTGATTTCTTTTCCCCTTTCATATCTTAAGTATATAAAAGTAGTCTCTCCTAGATTTTAGATTAGGGCAGGGGCTTTCACTCTACAAAGAATTACTGAGTAATTACTATGTAAGAGAACCTTCCATATTTCTAAGTATTTGCCAGATTTTGCATGTACACACAGTACAATATGAATATATATATACAGTCACTGAATGACATAAGATACATTGCATTCAAACTTTAGTGTTGTGATAAAAAGAAACAGAATTCTTGTTTCATAAAGGTTAAATACTGTGGGGTCTGGCAGAAAACAAATGGCACACTCAAAGGGTAGTTTGATGAAGAGAGTTTGATGAAGAAACTATTTAGAGATGTGGGCAGGCTTTAGGGGAACCAATAAGGGATAAAGTTCCCCAAGGACTCGCAACAGGAGGGTACCATTACCATCCCTCAGCCTGAAGGGATCAAGGGAAGCAGTTTCTGGAACTTGGCAAGACCTGTCGCCATGAGACAGGGTTGACTGATGGGATCCATGGCCTTACATAGAGGAATGAAGCTACTGCCAAAAGCCACAGACAGGAGGGAATGTGCGGGAAGGTGAAATAAATATCCTGACCTCTCTCTCTTTCCTTCCTGTGATCATTTGCCAAGGCCTCCAAATTAGCTGAAACCAAATAGAAACCAGAGGGCAAAGGATCTTGGGTGTTGTGGTCCATAAAAATCAGCCTCTAGGAATACAGAAAGGCAAAGACTGGGATTTGAGGGACACAGAAAAACCAGAATATGAAAAATCAAAGCATTTTACAATGTTGGGATGACTCAAACTTTGAACAAAGAGATAAAGGGAATTGATCCAAATAGATTTGCATTAGACCTGGTAGAAAGAAAGATGAAGACAATGATTAAAACATAAAACAGTGGAGAGGGGACACTGCCTGTGATCTATTTATGAAATTAGGATAAAGAGAGTGAGCTAGAAATAGAGGCATAAGAAGGAATGAGAAGGGTCTGACCAGAGATCTTCAAGTTGAGAATATATTTGAACACAGGGGGTTTCTTATTACCAACTTTTTCGTGTGAGTTTAACATATTTGTGGGATATATAAAACCTATTATTGATCACAAATATCTTAAACAAATACACTCCAAGGAATGAACAGTGGCAGTGATTGTAACTGAGGGTCTGTGGACTAAAGGTCAAAGAAATAGCTATACTTTGTAGCATAACCAGTCAGTTGCTAAAAGAAATCAAGATGCCAGAGAAAATACATGGAAACAAAAGGGGAGGGGAATAGCAGTAGAAACCAGATATCAGATCCCTGATATGGTAAACACTTAAAGTTCATTCAAGTCCAGAATATGCATGTTGCCCTCTCTCCAGTATAATTTATTACCTATAGTTGTCAAGTATAGAAAAAAAGTGCTATTCATTCACGTCTGTAAGTTATTTCAATAATATAATCTATTTTCCATGAAGGTAGGCTTTGAAAGCAATCATTTTCATTATTGTAAGTTTACGGAAAGATTAGTTTTAGTTTTGAGATGTTCATTAACATCCTTCAAACAACTTTTTCTACACTGATTTATACTTACATCTCTTTATTAGACACGTTCCTGAAAAAAGTGCCCCCAAAATAAGAAGCTCTGTGTGTTAACATTTCATTGACGTATATTAAAAATAGGAGCCTTATTCCCCAGAGAGAAAAACCATTTTATGTTGCAATATATAGTAAAACCACATGGAGGTTCGGGGAAAACATTTGTCCCTATTACTATGTCTTGGGAGGCTTTATTAGAAAAATTGGTGTGGGTCCTAAAGGCAGCTGTTGGTTCTGGATCACTCTGTAGTCATGTTTCCTTCCTGACTCAGCAACTGCAGAATTTGGTGGAACTGCAGCAGTTAAACCACCATTGGCCCCTTTTGTCTCATTGTGAACCCCATGTCCAGAGGCACTACTGAGCTAAGGACTGAGGAGTGACATTAGGGGGCTTCTAAATTCTGAATTTTGATGGGGAACAGGTATCAAATTTATTCTTTTTCCTTCAAAGCTCTAAAAGTAAAATAATATGTTAATATAATTAATTTATGTAATGAATTTTCTTTTCATGAAACAACCAATTTATTTTGATGAAGATTATAGAATCTTATTATAAGCTATACTTCCCAAATGTGTTCAGGAAGTGAGGTATGTGAAAATCATATGCTCAATATAGAATGCCATGAAATATCTACATTTTAAACTCAAAATAATTTTATGTCAAATTTTATCCTAACTTATACACGAATCTTACATGGAAAGCAAATAGCAGGTGCAAAGGGTTTATGAAAAATTTATAGAAAAAAAACCTCAGTATTAAAAATATTCTACCCATTTACATTTTCCTTATAAATTTAAAAAAGATTACAGTAATTCATTTTTAGCAGAATACCTCTTTCAGCATATGCAATCCCAGAGCAGTGTAGAAGCAGAGTATTAACATTTCATTGACACTAAAATTAGGAGTATATATTGAATATATACTGTATGGTGACACTACAATTACTAAAATCAACAATATAAGGTACATGTTAAACTCTTATTAGTATAATTCCCTATCATGTTTGATTTAAATGAACCTAAATTTACTTATTGAGGTATAATTGACTAAATAAAGTTAAATTTTAATAAAGTTATCACTTGTCTAAATTTATTCTAAAGATTTCCCCTAATTCTTTAGTTCTATTTAAGAGATAAGCAGCAACCATCGCGTAAGCATCAGGCTTAAAGCAGCAGTTTACTCTGAGATTTACTTTTGCCTGTTTTTAGTCTAGATTTCAATAATTTGGGGAACTTTACAGTTATTTGTGTTAATTAAAGTTAATATATTTATTATTCAATTTGTAATATATGTATTAACATATATATTTAAATAATTACTACAGGACTTTACAAAACTGAAATTTTGTATTAGAAGATTTAGGATATCAATATTTCTTGTGCATATTTAAAACATAGGAGTGGGCAGAGTTAATCATTTGGAGAAAATGATTATGGAGTCACTAAAATCAAGATCAATTAGTTTCAAAATCAGGCAGGATATAAATGATACTAATCAGCTTTGCAGCCATGATTTCAACTGTTCCTAACAATTAATGTGGTGAAGGCAGATAAATGATCCTCACTTTATATAGGAAAGGTCAAGAATTTTAAGAAATACTTCCTTATTGAGCATCTACAATATAACCAGGTACTCCACTAGGTCCTGAGGGCACAGAAATGCACAACGAGAAATGTCTAGCCCAATCTAACTAAACCAGGAACCATTAGGGTAAGGAAGACAATGACTTCCTATTTGATCTGTCCCTTTGTCTCTTTGATTTTAAGGTAAGGATGAATACTGAAAGAAGCTTAGTAGGGAGGTACAGGACAGACACTTCTGAAAAAGAAAAGGACGAGTTATACTTCCTAAGTTTAAGAGTAGGTAAAATGTGTGCTAGTTCAAAAGTATTTTTTTTTTCCATTCTGGCTGGAAATTAGGGTAGCTGTAAAAAAAATTGTGGGGGGGGGGGTGGGAGGGGAATGCTGGCAAATGACAAAGTCTGTAACTTGATTCAGAAGCCAATTGAAGAACATTATACAGCCTTTAGGAGGTAGGAAAAAGTTACTGCTTGAACCAAGCAAAACATGGACAATTCTGGGATGCACAAATTCAGTTAACGTGGTATGAACGAAATCGAGGATTGCCTGTACTTAAAATGATCATTAAGAGTGATGATTCTAGTTTTGGCATTGGGCATGAATAGATATACAGACATAATGTACAGCAAAGAATATTTACAGTCACATTCCATGCACTAATAAATAATGCATTCATTTCTCAAAATGCCAAAGAAAATGTGGGAGAGAAAATTTTCATCTATATTCAGGATTAAACTTTCTAATTTTAAATTACCAGACTTCAGATGTAAATTTATTTCAGTTGAAAGGTTTGAGGAGATTATTAATGGATCTTCTGAAATTCTGGAGTGTTTAAAAGATGATTTTAACATAATAAAGAATCTTGCCATAGGTATGGCAAAAATTATAGACATAA
This sequence comes from Panthera onca, assembly GCF_046562875.1. Classification (NCBI taxonomy): domain Eukaryota; kingdom Metazoa; phylum Chordata; class Mammalia; order Carnivora; family Felidae; genus Panthera; species Panthera onca. The sequence goes on from NC_138345.1 coordinate 28,177,614, forward strand.
ATTTATTGAGCACCTACTATGTGACAAGCAGTGTGCTGGGTGACTTACTATTTCTAATACTGTGTGTCACGTTTCAGTTTTCTCAATTTCTCTAACAGTAACAGTACACTGTTAATTTACAACTAAATTATTTGAAACGTAGCTCATTTGTTCTCCTCATCTGAACGGGGTTGGGGGAGGGGAGAGAAGGGAAAGCTAAATCCTACTGAAGACTTACTGTCTTGGTATTTGTGGCGTTATCTATATGGTCTTTCAGAAATCCCCAAACTTGTACAGAGACTTGAGATAAGATCAGCAATCTATCAGTTTCAAAGACCACATTTGTTAGCCGTGTTTCTTTCCTCAAGGTCCCATTCAGCGATAATTGCCCGTTTTGACGGTAAATCATGGCGCATTAGTACCTTAACTCTCCGTCTTTGCGCCTCCCATCTCGTCCATCTGCTCTCAGGGGAAAGCAGGGAGGAGGGCAGAGAGCGAGGCGGCGGGGCGGGGGAGGCCGAGGTGACAGCAGGTGAGAGCCTGATGCGGATGAGGAAGTGAGACAGGGACTGTGTGGGTATTACTCATTCGGCTTCACCGCCGGTGTCGCCTGCAAACGGAACTTCTCGCCTCTCTTTCGGTCCAGCTGAAGTTCTATCTAACTGAAGTCACTTCCCATCCCGGTTCGCTTAGGGGAAAACCGTGCGTCCGTGTAGGGGAAGGGAGTCAGAACTGCGCGGCAGGTAGCCTCTCTCATGACGCCGCCTGTCCCCCGTCAGAGGCCGGGCTTCCCAAGTCAGTCTCTACCGTTCCCCGAACCTGCCCTCCCTCTACTCTCGGGAACTTCCCGCGTAGCCCAGAGCGCGACCCTCTCCTGAGCCCCAGGGTGCGCCGATGGGACAAACGCTGCGTGGGAGCGGAGCCCAACCTTGACGAAGAGGGAGGACAGGTTGCTCCGGTCACTGCGACGCGGCAGCTCGGAGGGTACAGGGTCCTGAGGGGAATCAGCCAGACCGGTCCGTGCCCCAGGCTGCCGCGGCGGGTGTGGTCAGTTCAGAGGCAGAACGCCGCTGAGCCTCCTACTTTACCTTTCTCACTCCCCCTGCTTGCCGCCCTTCTGACAACGTCCCCGCAGTTTCCTAACGCCCCCCTCCCCCATCCCACGACACCTGAGGGAAACTTTTCCCTCGCCCCTCAATTCAAACTCAGCTGCTCCTACGGTTGCCGCAAACCGTCCTCTCCCTAGCAACAAGGTTCCGGCCGTAGAGCGAGCGGCTCTAGGTGTAAGGAAGGTGATGTCGTAAAGCCGCGAGTGTCGTAAACCAGGTGCGGTGGGGAGGGGGGAGGGGTGGAGGCGGAGGGGTGGGGGGGGAAGGGGGAGGGAGGGGGAGGAGGTGACTCGAGCATTTAGACACAAGCGAGAGGATCATGGCGGATGGCCCCAGGTGTAAGCGCAGAAAGCAGGCGAACCCGCGGCGCAATAACGGTGAGTGGCGGAGGGGACCGGGGAGCGGCGGAGTCAGGGGGAGCCGGGCAGCCGGGGCGCCCCCGGGGGTGAGGGGGGCGAGCCGGGCTGGGGGCGGCCGGGGCAGGGACGGGCAAAGTGGAGTGGGAAAGTAGAAAGTAGTGCTCTCTGCCCCCCTCCGCTGCTGCCGTTGCCGGAGCCGCGCCGCGGCCGCTCGCTCTCCCTGAACCGTTATGTCTCTTACCTGGTCTCTCTCCGCCTAGCGGCTCCTGCCGCCCCTGCCGCCTCCTTGGACCGTTAGCCGCCGCATCCCCGGCGCAGGGCGGGCGGCCGGGACGCGGCTGGCCACTTTTCTGGTCCCGGGTGGAGCGGCTGTTGCTTCTTTTCGCACTTTTCCCCACTCTTTTGCCCCTCGGCGTCTCCCCTCTCCCCCTCCTCTCAGCCCCCTCCGCGTTATTCTCTCTGTGCGCGGAGGCCCCCGGGAGCCGAGGAACAAACTTGTGGCCGGCGCTGACCGTGCAAAGTGGCTTCCGCGCGCCGCGGCCCCGGCCGGCGCCGTCGCTCGGGCCCCGAGGCTCGGGCCGGGCCGGGCTGCGGGCGCGCGGCGGGCGGCGGCGGGCGGCGGCGGGACGCGGCGGCCGCGGGCTGCGTGTCGTCCGTGCGCGCGTGTGCGCGGGCGCCGGTGGTGCGCGCCGCGGGCGGACCGGGCTCGGCCGGCGGCGGTAAAGTTGTGACCGGCCGGCGAGGCGCGCTCGCGGAATGGGGATTAGCGGAGCGGAGGCGCGGGTCCCTAAGCGCCCCTCCTCCCCCGCGCCTACGGCCACCGTGCCCTGGGCCCCCGGCTGGGGACGCCAGCCGAGGTAGCCCCGCCAGTGAGGTCCACATTCGGGGGGGAGCTGGTGGGGCGGCAGGGGAGACGGGGCAGGAGCGGGCACCTACTTGCTGCTGTGGGAGATCTGTGGATGGCGGCGAGCTGGGCAGCGGGTGTGTTTGTGGAGTTGTTACCTGGTCTTAGAGACAGGGAAGCACCACAGACAGATCCCCCTCCCTGGGGGAGACTCCTTCTCCGAGCTGGGATGGGGTTCTGTGCGTACGCCTCTTTTTTCTCTTTCGGTTTTTGGGGAAGTTGTTACCTGGGCCGGACGCACGGAGCGCTGAAGCCGGATAATGGAGCTTGGATGGCGCTCTCGGTCTCGGGTGGAAGGAGGGTGGGGGAGGGGGCAGACGGACCGACGGACGCACGGATCTGCTGCTTTCGCTGCAGCTGCAGTGTTTATTGATTTGTGCTCAAGTGCCGGGGCAATACACACCCCTCTGCCTGGCGTGAGAGTTAAAAAAAAAAAAAAAAATAGAGACAGCAAGAGAGAGCGAGACCTGAACATGTGGTTGTTGTTGCACAGTCGCCTTTTCCAGTTTGGAGAGACGTTGTAAGTTGATTGTATTTCTGCTTATCTTGGGGGCGATTCTGTGCTTTCTCTCCCCCTTGTTCAGCAGCGAAATGTCTGCTGATTGTTATTGTCTGGACAGTTCCTGTGGCGAGAGGGTTGAGACTTCTCCGCCCGGGGGCGGCGGGAGCGCGGGGCGAGGTCCCCGCCCGCGCCGGCCCGGTACCTGTTTGTATAATAATGGGCGGCAACGGCCCTGCCGCTGGCTGCAGCCGAGTCTATATAAGGAATTACACGTACATTTCGGACCGAGGGGCTCGTTTTGGTTCCTACGTTATTTTTAAAACGAGTTTTTAACTGTAGGGAAATAAATGCGCCTATAATGGGATCGCTGTATCTTCCAGAAAATGAGGAAATATGTGTTTAAGTAAAAACTCTCGCGCGCTCCCCCCGCCCCACCCCCCGCTCCTGGGCTCCCTTTCTCCCTCCCCTCTGGGATGCGAAACGCGAGGTTTTGTAACCTTTCCTGGCAATTTTAGATTTTGTGTGGGATTTCCTGTCTAGAAGCAGATACGAAGATTTTAAGCTGTTTCAAGATGTTTCCTTCCAATCGTAAAAATATTTTTAATATATTTGAGCCGACATTAAAATCACTGCTTTCATGAATGATTTTAGTTATTTAAATAAAAATGTGCGTTTCCAAGACGTGTGTTAGTTATGATTGATAACTAATATTTGGTATCGTCATTGTGGAGAGATGACTTGTTACAGCAAGGAGTGGAGCATAGGCGATTGCAATTTTAATTTCCTGTTTTAGCGTCAAATAGTGTGCTATATCGAGCTGTTGCCACTGTTGCTGATGTGGCTTTATGAAAGGTAAGTTGGTTCGGAAAGGGCTGTTCGCTTTTTACCTTATTTAAAATGTTCATCGCCAGAGAAAGGGGCTTTTCTTGTTGCTGACGACATGTGTGTGACATGTGAGTCTGAACCACCCAGCGTCTGTGCAGCTGCTGTAAACATGTTTACCTGAACAGGAAAGAATGGATTTTTCTCCTAAAGATCTTGTGATATGAATATTACACTCTTAAGGCATATCAACAGATGACTTAAGGGGAAAAAAAGCTCTCCTGAAAGGTACTTGAAATCAACAGGAAAAAGAGGTTCTCGATCGCTGCAGCAAATGGCAACTTGTGCAGGTAGAAAAAAGATGGTGTTTAGTTTTCTCCTGCATGTATGTCAGCCCCCTCCTGTCTGCTGCTTTCATTCTCAAGGGAGGGATTTATTTACCACGCTTGCTGTCAGTGTTTTTCCTTTGTGTTTAATATTAGAAAAACAGATTTGGGCTGTTTAGCACAAAATGTCTTGTCTGCAGTATGCATTACTCTCAGAAAACAAAAGGTGTTTAAGATAGCACCGTACTACTACAGGTATCTTCCATTTTCATCACTTTTGGCTCTGTCCTTGTATTTCTTTTTGTTCTCAAATGCATTTCATCCATTGCTGGTGATTACAGCCATGCTATTTGATTAAGCCTTATAATTTGCAAATTAAAAATGAAGTTATATGCCATTGTGTTGTGAAATCTCAGAATAGGTGCCGGTTGATATTTCTTAGCAACGCAGTCATGTAAGTTGCAGTTGTTTATTCAAGAGAATTGCATAGAAAAATGTTAACTCTTAAATCTTTTTAATGAGGGAATAAATGATGTGTACAGTGGGCGATAGTCATAAGGGTACTTTATGTTGTTATTTGTATGTAAATAATTTTTTTTTTTCATTTAAAAAGACATGCAGATTTTACTGCTAAGCCTCCAGTAAAACATTTTAATTTCCTTTCCGGAATATATCTGCAGAGTAGGATATTAATGGGAGAACCAAGTAATGTAACTTGACAAGGGTAAACCAATTGAGCAAGGTTTGGCCAAAGCATCAATCCTTAGGTAGTAACTTTATGGTAATGATGTCAGTCATCTATAAAGGACTGGCATTAGAATTGGGTAAATCGATTTTTACCATTTGTAATGTAATGCTTTGTTTGTTGTATTTAAAAATATGTCTTTTAATTTTCAACCTCTACTCTTGTGTGGTTTTTGTATGTATACATGTATGTATGCATTTTGGGGGGTGAGGAGAGAAATATGCTGTAGCTACTAATGACCACATGCTGATTAATTCACTTTAGATGGAATAGCAGGTACATATTTTTCTGTTATTTGCACCATTTCCACTTGCTGTCTTTGGAAACCGCCAGTAGAGGATGCTAACAAAAATGATTATTGGTTAGTGGCACCATCAGTCTATCTCCTGTTGATTGGGACCTCTGCATTAATAGGGACCTTTGGTGCAATTCTGAGTCTTAGTGTTATTTAAAACTAGCCCTAGGTAAAGTAGGTGTAAGCATTTTCTAGTCTGCTAAGGTGGAAAGAAGTAACAATGTTTTAACATGAATAATTTTAAAAATTTGAGCTTTTTAAATACTGAGATTGATACTGCTATCAATTTAGTCTTGCTTTAAACCAATCTTTTACTGCTTTCCTTCTTTTTTTTTTTAAGTTTTGTTGTATGTTGTTAGGTTCAGAAAATTATGTAATGATTGGCCCATATCTATTTTGCATATTTAGTATACTTTCTAGCCTCCTTTTTTATTCATTGTAAGATCCCTAAATACCTATATTTTAGATGTTAAAAGGTGTAAACCATTAAATATGGTAAAAATTGCAGTTGATTGATACTGTCTAACTATTTTCCCATAACTGATGTAGACTTAAATTATACATGGGTTGGCAGGCAACTACTAAAGAAGATGTTAACCAGCAGTCAGTCAGATGTTAGTCATTTTTAGATTTTATCTTTTCCTTTCCCTTCCCCTTCTAGTTAAGAATCACAATTAAGTAGAGCATAAATTTTACATTTACCAATTGTAAATTAAGAAGCATAAGTTTGTTTTGATATTTTAAATGCAGCAAAAATTGTAGTTTAATAATTATCATATACTTGTATTCAGCAATTCTTTTCGAATAACTGTGTAAATTAGTATTACTACTTTCAAATACAAGTAATAAGATGAGACTTCATGTATTTAGTTACATTTTTTTGGTGAGTGTCCATATAATTATGTTAATATAACTATAAACTTTTGGAAGCCTTTTGTTAGGTCAAATGTTAGAAGTATTTATTTCCCTAATTATTTTTAATGGTGTTTCTATAAATGCACCAACAACGGTATCATAATGTAATAGTAATACTGTTTATCTTGAATTAAGTAGGAATTACCTGGCTTATCAGATAAGCCTATGTGCATTTCTCATTTTAGAGCGTCATGGTTTTTCAGGAGAGAGACAGAGAGAGAGAGATTGAGAATGTATATAAATATAGTTTTACATTTCCTGACAGATGTTTCTTGAATTTGGTGTTCTCCTAATTCCTAGAGCTCAGTAGTAAATATGTGTAATTCACTTACTTCTTTTATAAACGGAGGAACTTTACCACAAAGCCATGACATACATAGTTGTGGCATGGAGCAAAAGTTAAAGTATCTTATAAATTGAAAGCATCAGTCACTTGTTAAGATGAGCCTTATATAAAAGCATATGAAATATTTGGTAATTTTTTTCTTTCTCCAGTTCATAGTATTTTTGAAAGTCTGTACCCTCTGCAATTTTAGTAGCTTTGAAGCATGTGGTGAGAAATGAGAAAGTTCTACCAAACTGGGAATGATATTTTTAAAATAACAACATAATTATTTCTTATAATTGTGTTTTTATTGCTTTTTCCTCTTTTTTTGCCTTCCCCTGCATAAATTACTTCTAAGCATGTGATTAGAGCCATATGTAAACACAGATGCAACATCATGTGGAATTATATTGTTAACTACTCTCAACTACCTGTATTGAATTGTAGTAGAGGAGAAGAAAAATCATGTAGATGCTGAAAGAAGATATGCATTAATATGTAAAAGTGTGATGAGAGGTTGTAGGACTTGATAAAATTATAGAATAGTATTTAGGTTTGGAAAATGTTTCTTAATCTTTGTAGAATGATCACGAATTCATGGGGAAATGTATGTTCCTTTCTAAAAAGATACAAGCTAAAGTAAAAGTTCATTGTTAAAAGAAAATTTAAAAAAATCTTAAACTAGAAAAGAACCATGGCCAAGAAATAAAATAGTTTTAAAAACACTTTTTAGAAGGCTACATTTTATACGTATCACTAGTAAAATATCTTAAACTAGATATGTTAAAAGAAAATTAATGGATATACACCTACTAGAACCAAGTTTTTAGTAACCCCAATTAAAATGTAATCTATTATATAGGCATTGTTTTATTTTTTTTAACTTTTTATCTTTGTTTTTTATTTTTGAGAGACAGAGTGTGAGCGGTGGAAGGGCAGAGAGGGAGAGGGAGACAGAATCTGAAGGAAGCTCCAGGTTCTGAGCTGTCAGCGCAGAGCCCGACACGGGGCTCGAACTCACAAACCCCAAGTTCATGACCTGGGCGGAAGTCAGACGCTCAACCAATTGAGCCACCCAGGTGCCCCAGGCATTGTTTTAGAAAATAATCTTTCCTTTGGATGGGATAGTGTTTTGAGAATTGCATTCCTGGAGGAAGCATTCTTAGCACATCAATTTTAACTAATAAAAATTTTCAGTATGGTTTGAGCATGTCCAGATTTTTTACCTTGATGGAGTGGGTTATGCTGCTTGTTATCATGGAACTGGCTTGCTTGAAAACATGGTAATATTCTAGAATACTTAAATAGGACAGTGGTCTCTAAGAAGTAAAATCTGCCTTAAGATTGTTTTCAGAGAAAATTTTTTTTAATATTTAGGACTCACTTTATTACTTTTGTTAAAACATATTTTGAAGTATATCACTTAGGTGTATATAAATTGAAAGGTTCCAAAAGGTAGAGCGAAAGGTCTACACTTATATTATAGCTATGAAATGTTGTTAGATTATTTTTCATTCTCTAGGAAGTTATTTTTGTCTCCTTTATTTCTTCAGACCTCTTCCTGTTATTTAATACATACCTTCTATATGGATAGGGATTGTGTGTATCTGTTCATATAGACAGTTCTCATAATCAACTTTATTTATTGAGACTTGATTCATGGAGTTTGAGTATAAACTATGGCTGCTGGTAGTATGGCAGCCTGGGAATAACTTCATCATCTTTTTTGCAGTAACAATTACATCTGTGCTGGAATTATTAGTAACAGATGTTTTGTGACCTCTTAATTCCCACTACCCCCTTCCCCATCCATATTTAAAATTAAATGTGAATGGGAGATAAATATGGGAATGATCTCAATTTCTCATATTTATTGTTGCATTCTAAGAATATTGCAGATCTTTTAAAATATTATAATTTCAAATTTTTAGGTATTGTAAATATCTTAATTTTGGCTTCCAGATATTTTTAATATTCTGATTTCAATGCACTTTTTATAATATGTGGTACTATTATTTTTTAGATGGCTCAGTTACTATTCATGGTCACCAAACTATGATATAGTCTAGTTTTCCTTATTCTTAAGGTGTTTATACCCACTTAATCCACAGTTCTAATTAAATGCTTATTTTTTTTTGTTTTTCTTTTTTTGGTTAAATGCTCAGAGTATGACTAGTTTGTTAATTAAAAGTTCATTTTTCTCCAGGAATCTTATTACATGTTTAATATGGAAGAGACCTTTGGAGAACATACCATTTTCTTATCTGAAAACTTACAGATAAGCTGAAGTTTAGGGCCTTCAAGGAGAAACTCCATAAGAGACTTTAATTTATGTTTTAGAAGAGGTAATAGTGACATGTGGAATAGCATAGAGTAAAATACTTCAAGGAGTAGATTATCTGAACTTGGGCTGAAATTCTCTGTCTTAGATACTTGAAAAGGCTGTGACAGTCACTGTACCTCTTTAGTGTTTTCTCCTTTCCACCCTGAAAGAAGCTAAGTTGCTATTCACTTCTATTGCTAGATCACTTTTCTAAATCTTTTGATATTATTTTGTTTTTGTTGTTATTTTGGGGAGGGAAGAAACAGTTAAAATAATTTCATATGAATAAATATTAATTAGGAAAATAAATAGTTTCAGAGATGGAGGGATTTGGAGAATCATTCAAATTTATTTTTGCAGATAAGAAAACTTTCAGGGAGGTAAAATGACTTTGCTAAGTTCCTATTGCTAGTTAGGTTGGACTAGGCTATAGCTTTTCAGGTTCGTAGGTCAGTATTCCTTTTATTAGACCCTTTGAGCGTATTTATCTGTGATGGTAACAAGCAAAACCTAAATGCCATGAATTTTCAAATTTATCATGGTTAAAACCAAGATGTATTGTATGAAATGCTCAGTCATCCCAGAAAAAGGGAGTTCTCAACCATTTGCATAAATGTATCAAATTTAATAGTTGACATAACTATATCACTTACAATATTTCAGATACAGAGAGTTAGGTTAGTGTTGCTTAGAGGCATATGCTCATTATTTGGATTGTAACTTTTCCTCTTCACTCCCAGTCTCAACTCTTTCCCAACACTTGCACCAAATCTGGTATGTTTTATATGTGTTCTTGGTTATGTCTCTATCCTTGTAAAATTATGTAGTAATTTGTGTGTTTTACATCTCTATAATTTATTTTGGCATATATTTTACTTTCTTCACTAAATATTGATATCTGTTCATGTTTCTGTATGTACACCTAGTTTATTGCTTTTAAGTGTGCAGTATTTTATGGTTTGCATCTAGCACAGGTTATCAGTTCCCCTCGTGATGGATACCCAGGTTGTTTCCAACTCTTGAGTACAAGTAATTTTGTAATCAGCATCTTCATACATGTTGCTAATGGCTGTGGAAGAGTTTCTCTGGGGGTATATATCCAGGTGTGGTATTGCTGTGCTATAGCTTAGTCACATATTTAATACCCCTAAATTATTCTGTATTATTTCTGAAATGACTACATCAATTTTTTACCCTCACCAACAGTGTATAAAAAGTTTTACTTTTTCCCAGTTTTGCCAGCATTTGTTAATGTAGACATTCCTACATTTTTGCTAATTTAACTGTTGTTAAATAGAATCTTATGGTTGCTGTAATGTTTCTCTGTTTACCAGGGAGGTTGATCATTTCTTCATATCCTTGCTGATTGTTCAGGTTTCCCTTCTTATGTTTGGCTTATTCATTCATACACTTTGCCCTTTTTGGTTGGGTTTCCATTTTTTACTGGTTTCCCAGAGTTCTCTATTTGAGATAATAATCCCTTGGTGGTTTTAGACATCCCAGTGTGTCAGTCATGTGTTGACTTTGTGGTACAGGAATCCTTAATTTTAATGTACCTAAAATTTTTTATTTTGTGAGCAGTGAAAAGTCCTTCCTTATCCACAAATTGCAAAGATATCTTCCTATGTTTTCTTCTAATAGTTCTGTAATTTTATCTTTTATGTTTAAGACTTTAATGCATCTGGAGTTCACCTTTCGGATATAACATTTCTTTCTTAAGAGCAGAGTGATTAAGGGTTTGGGTTATCCTGTAATTTACCAGCTGAATCACTTTGGCCAAGTTATTTTGTCTCCCTGTGCATGGGTATGGTAATCTCAGAGAGGGGTCGGTTAAATGAGTATAAAGCACTGTGTTTAGTATATCTTTCAGATTCTATAAATGTTCATAAATGTTCATTTAAAATTTTACTTACATTATTAGTTAAGTTTGTTTTAATTATGTCTGCCATCAACTGACAGCTTATTCTCTTGTCCAGTATTAACTCTAATATAACTTCAGTTTGAAAGGATGTGGTTATAAAATTTATTCATTGTTTCTGTAGCTTTGACCTTAAACATTGCTCAGTTGTTCTAGCCTTAAGGACAAGGCTGTTTGTGAAATCAGTAGTAGAACAGTATCTTAATGCTATTTTGTGTTACATCTTTCAGCTTGAGGAAAGGCTGCCTGGCATTCTTTAAGGGGCATTTTATTGAAGGAGACCTTATCATATTACTTTCATATATGACATTGACATGGACTTCAAGGATAATGTCCCTATGTTGTTCTCTTGCATAAAATGAAGAACCCAAGCCCAAGGAAGCTAAACTTTATATTCTATATTTGAATACCCTTAAGAAGTATGGAGTCCACAAATTTCAGTACAGTCTCATTCATTTATTTGGAAATATATTTAAGAAGATGGTTGTATGTCTTCTTAACACATAGTATGTTCTTGTGGTATACATCAGAGCAATCCTAAGACAAAAGTTAAAATTGTACCATTTTGTGTGTATGTGTGAATAAACTTTATTGAAGTATAATTTACATACATCATCATGTATGTACATTTTGATGACCTTTCAGACACTTATATGCTAGTGTAACCACCACCACAATTAAGGTATAGAACATTTCCATCATCCCGGAAAGTTCTCTTGTACCTCATCTCAGTCATTCCTCCCCAAATCTAACCCAAGCAACCAATGATCTATTTTTGATGGATAGAGATTAAACTTACTGTTTCTGGAGTTTCATATATATGGAATCATGCAGTATGTACTATTTTTGTCTGCTTTCTGTTACTCACATGATGTTTTCAAGATTCATCCATGTTATTGCATGTATCAGTAGTTCATTCCTTTTGTATTGCCAAGTAGTAGTTCGTTACATGAACGTATTACTATTTGTGTATCCATTCATTGGTAATGGACAAAGTATTTGGGTTTTTGCTATAGAGTAAAGCTGCTGTGAACATTTGCACACATATTTTTGTGTGGATATATGCTTACATTTCTTTTGGGTAAATAAATACCCAAGAGTAGAATTGCTGGACCATATAATAAGTATATGTTTGATTTTATAAGAAACTGCCAAACTGGTTTATAAAGTGCTTGTAACATTTTATATTTTACACTGTATGAAAGTTCTAGTTGTTCCATCCTTACAAACATTTGTCCATATTTTTAATTTTAGCCTTTCTAGTAGTTGTGTCCTAGTATCCTTTTGGTTTTAATTTGGACTTCACTGATCTAATGATGTTTGAATATCATTTGAATATTTTCTTTTATGAAATGTCTATTCCATCATTGGCCTATTTTTAAGTGGGTTGCTTATCTTTTTATTATTAAGATGTAAGAGTTCTTTATATACTTTGGATCCAAGTTCTTTTTTGGATATAGGTATTTAAAATATTTTCTCCCTTTCTGTGGCTTATCTTTTGATTTTGATTTTCTTAATGGTATCTTTGAAGTGCAGACATTTAAAAAAAAATTTTTTTTTTGAAGGAGAGAGAAAGAGCATTAGCAGGGGAGGAGCAGAGAGAGAGGGAGACACAGAATCTGAAACAGGCTCCAGGCTCTAAGCTGTCAGCATAGAGCCCCATGTGGGGCTTGAACTCACAAACTGTGAGATCATGACCTGAGCTGAAGTCAGACACCTAACCAACTGAGCCGCCCAGGCGCTCCAAGACATTTTAAATTTTGATGAAATCAAATTTATAACTTTATTCTTTTAAGCTTTGTGTTTTCTGTGTTTTTAGAAATCTTTGCCCATTCCAAGATGTTTTTCCCTTGTGATTTTAGAAGTTTACAGCTTTTTTAAAGCCACTTATTTATTTTGAGAGAGCAAGAGCACACACGTGCATACACACTGCGTGTACAAGAAGGGCAGGGGCAGAGAGAGAGGGAGAGAGAGAATCCCAAGCAGGCTCTGTGCTGTCAGCGCTGAGCCTGTCATGAGGCTCAATTTCACAAAGCATGAGATCATGACCTGAGCCGAAATCGAGTCAGATGCTTACCTGATGAGCCACCTAGGAGCCCATAGAAGTTTATAGCTTTAATATTTAGGTTTATGATCCATTTGAGGTTAATTTTTGTCTTTTACCCTATTGTGATCTTTAGCTACAAGCCTGCCTGACATAGCCCTGAGTAGTTTGCAAAAGGCTAAAATTTGGTTTTACTAATCAAAATTTTGTGTGAAAATTTCTGTTTAAGTATTTTTAGAATATTTTTCAGGACTCAACTAGAACCAAAGCTCAAGATTGTAGAGGAATACAAATTCTGCTGTCCTGGTTTTATACATTTTTAAACTTAGAGCAATGGTGATGTGCTTAGTCAGTGTTTTCAGAATTTTTCATGTCCTTGACACATGTTTAATTTAACGAGATAAATTGAGTGAGGCTAGAGTTTCAGAGAAAGATGCCCAAGGAGTGTCTGTAGTTAAGCAAAGAGTGAATATTATCTTCATGGTCTCTTATTTCCTACACAGTTTTAATGAGTTTACCATTAATACCAATTCTTTTTTTTTACATTCCATAGCTTTTATCTTTACATGGGAATTTGTTCAAACCTGCCATTTATCTTGAGTCCATTAGGGTATATCATTTTATCCCTTTGAAATGAACATTTCTTTAACTGTCTCTGAGTTTCTTGAGTAAGGATTCCACCCTACTGTTCTGCTGAAGCTGTAGTAAGTAGTAAAATCTCCAGTGACCTCTAAATCCTGCCAACCTTTCTCAACCTTTATCTTATTTGACTTACCTGTATTTGTTATTGTTTTTTTTTTAATTTTTTAAATGTTTTATTTATTTTTGAGACAGAGAGAGACAGAGCATAAGCAGGGGAGGGGCAGAGAAAGAGAGCGAGACACAGAATCCGAAGCAGGCTCCAGGCTCTGAGCTGTCAGCACAGAGCCCGACGTGGGGCTCGAACTCACGGACCGCGAGATCATGACCTGTGCCCAAGTCGGCCGCTTAACTGACTGAGCCACCCAGGTGCCCCGCTGTATTTGTTATTGTTGAATCTCCTGGATCATTTTGCTTCCTTAGCTTCTGTACTATTACTGTTTTCTTAAATTCTCATTTCTTTCCATTCTTCTCTTTTAAAGCCTCTTTCTCTTTGGCATTACCCAGGGCTGATTCTCTTCTACTCAGCCCACCCTACCTAAACGTCTGACCCAATTCTTTTAGTTTTAGCAACCACCTATATGCTGATATTTTCAAAATCTTTATCTTTTGCCAAGAACTACATTGAGTTCTAAATATGTCTACAGTTGTCTGTGTAACTTTTCCACCTTTATATCCTACGTGACTGTCAAATTTCACAAGTCCACAGTTGAACTAATTTATTTCCTATCAAGTCTTGCTTTCCTTCTATATTCACAAATTTTTAGTGCCACTGCCAATGTATTACATTCGACTTAAAGCCTAGGGTTAACCTTTCCTCTCATAACCTGGTAATCACCAGATCTGCCAGTTCTCTACCCTGAGTATCTTTCAATACAGTCTTTTCCTCTCCATTTCTATTTCTGTTGCTTTAGGGTCCTCATTTCTCATGCAGACTCTTATACTAGGCTATTGTTTGTCTCTACTCTTCTTTGCCATGCAGGCTGCTGCCAAAGTTATCTTTGTAAAAATCAGCTGATTTAATCATTCTCCCAATCAGATGCTTTCCCTGGATCTTTATTAACTTACTAGATAAAACCAAGATTCTTTGCATGACATACAAAGCTCTGATTTATAATCCTGCCCCTGCTGTTTCTTCTGTCTGCTGACCATTTCCTTTCTTTTTACTGATAGATTCCTATATCTACAGGCTGTTTTCCCCTTCATGCATTGAATATACTTTTGCTCCTTCTACCTGAAATCTATTTCCTTATTTACTGCCTCTTATTTTCTGGGATATTTGAAAGGTGGACAGTAATTCATCTCAGATATTTCTTCTTTAAAATGTTTTCCCTTGGGTGATGAGTATTGAGGAGGGCACTTGTTGGGATGAGCGCTGGGTGTTGTGTGTACGCGGTGAACCATGGGAATCTACCCCAGAAACCAAGAGCATACTTTACATACTGTATGTTAGCTAATTTGACAATAAATTGTATTGAAAAAAATAAAAAATAAAATGCTTTCCCTAATCCCTTTCAGTCCATTCTTCCTAAATTGGTGATTTTTCATTTAAGTTGAAATATTACTTCCTTCACCTTTTTTCCCCAATAAAAGGTAACTTATATACCAAATAAAGCTACTTTCCTCTACCTTGGCATAAATTATTATTATGCCCATTATCTTGGCATAAATGCTTGATCTTTTTTAGCTGCATACTTTACTCTTCATTTTGTTATGGCTAAGGAAAAAAAATAGTTCCTTTGAAATTTGATGAGCTGATTGCAGATATATTTATTTAATTATTCATATTTATCTTTTTCTTGTCCTAAAAAAATGTATATGTAACTGAAATAGCTCCCATGTAATTATTATTTTTAAGATAGCATTTTTCTGACTTTTCTATTTCTTTGTTATCACCTATTCCTATTCCTTGAAAATCCATCATCATTAACTTGTGTCTTATTTTTGTTTTTAAGGGACTCACTTTTTTATACTCCATTTAGCTGTGTATCTGCCTTAAACATTCTAGATATTAATGACATAATTCCTTCTGATCTGGTATCTGTAGGTGCATTTATGGAAAGAGCATTGAACTAGGAGATAGAAGTCTTAGATAGAAGTCTTTAATATTAAATCTGCCATTAACTGGCCTATGAAATTGGGAAAATAATTTAATTTATTTGGCCTAAGTTTTTTCATCTGTAAAATGAATATGATGGATTGCTGTGTGCTAGGCAATAAGACTCTAAAGATGAAAAATGCAGTTTCTTACCTTAAAGAGCTTAAAGTATACTAGGTGGCGGGGGGGGACAAGAAAACAAACCTTTAGAATATAGTTTGGTATCTGATGTGATATTCTGTTCCATATGCATAGAGGGGATGGCCAAATCTTAAAGGATTCGTGTGGATTATCTTAGTGAAAATGTGGAAAATAATACTCCAGATAGGGAAAACAGTATGTGCAAAAGCATATGACACACATACACATATATTGTCACATGCGAGTCACAGGTTTGGTTGAACTCTCTGGGGTGAGTAGAGAAATGGCTAAACATAAAGCTGGAGAATTAGTTAGGAAGCAAATGGAAAAAAAAAACAACCCAGCTTTATATTGCCATCATTGGATTCTGTCTTGGAAATGTTGAGGACTTGCCAAAGGTCTTGAAGCAGGGGATGACTTGATTATAATTATATAATTCATCATCTTATTTTCTTTATGTATTAAATTTTAAATGATTAAAAATTCAAGAATATACATGCTTTACTAAAAGTATGAAAAACTGTAGAAGTATAAGCTGATTTGTTTTGCTTTCCTAAGTTTTTGCTTACATATACTATAATGATAATAGACGCACATAGTAATTGCTCTAAAATGGCGCTGCCACCACACTGCTTCTACCATTATCATCAGTATCATTGCAAAACTTTACTACAAGCAAAAGTGGCCTTGGTTAGAGTGGGTTCCTATTCTGAACTCTGCACTATTATAAGGAATTATGTTTTCACTTATTTTTCCTTTTTCCAAATCATTAAGTCACAGCTCATAGAGATGTGTTGTATACTTATAGTCCCATGGAATAAGACGGTATTACTGCCATTAAGTATGGCTCTCCATACATGTAAAATCCTTTGAGTTTATTAATAGTAGACAAGTTTCTGGGTTATTTCTGGCACTTAATGGTTCTGTGTAGAGCTCCATCTTATGGAACCTGTTATATGTACTTTGATATCAGTTCTCTGTTACAGATATTTAATAAATACAGTTAGAAAATCTTTGTCATTCTTTTGGCTGGCATGATCTCTGGTACCTGATTGGCTATGATAAAAGAGACTAATAAGTAAGCTGGCTATTATATTGTTTGCATTGAAATAACTAGGCATCGGAGCGCCTGGGTGGCTCAGTCGGTTGGGCAGCCGACTTCAGCTCAGGTCATGATCTCGCGGTCCGTGAGTTCGAGCCCCGCGTCAGGCTCTGTGCTGACAGCTCGGAGCCTGGAGCCTGTTTCAGATTCTGTGTCTCCCTCTCTCTGACCCTCCCCCGTACATGCTCTGTCTCTCCGTCTCAAAAATAAATAAAACGTTAAAAAAAAAAATTAAAAACAAAATAAAAAAAAATAAAAGAAATAACTAGGCATCTACAAAACTTCAGATTCCAAATAAAATAAAACTTTAGTTACCTGAATATTTCTCCTTGCAAATAACTGTAGGCCTGATACATATTTTTCTTGTTGAACAAAAGCATCCAAGCCTTTTTGGGAGTTACACTATATGTTACAAGATGCACAGATAAAAGACCATGCTTTTTTTTTTAGACCAAGTGCTGCAGAAATACACTTTATCATATTTCGACCTCTAAGTTAATAATTTTTATGTAAAAGTGATGTCTTATTTATATACTAGCTTTCTAAATATTTTACATGTGCCCTAATTTGTATCTTAAGGGGCTTTTGTGTTCTTTATGTTATGTACTAAATGTTTTTAATCAAAACTTTAAAACTTAACCTTATTTTACTAGTATTTATTTGTACTTTATATGCTTAACTTACATATTATGTGTTACAATAATAAAACTTAATGGTCATAAAATGCAATGTAATTTAAATTTCTGCCACATCAAGCTGATTTTTGGGGTCAGGGAGCATCATCCTTTTATTTTCATTATAGATAGATGTGGAGTTTTACTGTACCAACTTCAAAAATGGTTCAGAAAAGTAAGGCAGAGGCAGATTTTGAGTGTCTATTATATTAAGAGTCTAATATGTGGAGGAAGCAAGGTGTTAGGTATTTTAAGGTTTCATGGTCACACTAACGTCCATCTTGTTCGTGTTCACCTGAGTTGTCTAGAGGTTGGGGATTTCCATCTGCCCTAGTGTATTTGGTTGAGTCGGAAGTCAGGTAACAGTAGTGGTCCTACTTCTGCCATTATGTTCTCTGAGTTTCTGATCACCATAGCCTCACAGATGAGGAAAGTGGTTACTGATGGAAGGTCTGAGATGTAAAGATAAAGAATATAGGAAGTGGTAAATATGGGTAGGTATAGAAAAACACTGTATAAAACCTGGAAGGAGGGTAAAAGTATTAATTAGCTGTAGATTTTGGTAAGCTGTGATTCATGTTAAAATTCTGATACAAGAAATGAAAATCTGGAAATAGTATGTATATTTTTCAAACCAGTAGAGGAGGGAAATAGAATGAGAAAAAATGAAAAAGAAAGAAAAAAAGGAAGGAAAAGGAGAAAAAAACATAGAAAAAAGACAAGTGAAAAGCACAAAATGAGATTAGTATTAGATGCAAATGTATTAGTAATTCATACATAAAAACTGACAAAATGCTCCAGTTAACAGAAGCTGATTGCCAGATTGGATAAAATGACAAAATCTAGATGCATACTACTTATAAAAAAACATACCATTAAAAAGATATAGAAAACTTGAAAATAGAAAGCATGTAAAAAGATACACTTTACAATAAAGAGGTTGTGTTACATGCTTACATTAATATCATCTAAAGTTGGCTTTGTGGAAAAACTACCCTAGAGAGTAAGGGTCACTAAATAATAGTAAACGGAATGATAATTCTAAATTGGTATGTACCTGATAATATACTTAGAAAATATATTAAGCAAAAAAATAGGACCATAGAAGCAATACGCAAATAATCAGCATTGTGAATTATTTAAAATCATCTTTCTTAGTAAATATTGCAATAAGCAGAGAAAAATAAAAAATATAAACAATTTTAATAACAAGATTTAAAAGCTTGCTGTAATGGACATTTAGGGAACACTGCATCTCATAATATTTTTAAAAACTTTAAAAGCACGTAAGAGATATTTACAAAAATTGATAACATTCTGGTCAAATACAGCCAGTTTTTACAATTTCAGTGGATTGGCATTATACTTGTTTCTCTGTTTAAAATGACATTAACCGTAAGTTAACACCATAATTTTCTTGTATGTTTGGAAATTGAGATGTATTATTTACAGATAACTCTTGGGTTAAGGAAAAACTTTTAATGTATATTAGAAAATGTAATTTAACAGTAGTAAAATATTATATATCAGAACTTGTGTGATAAACTAAGCTGATACTTTATGGAAATGTATGACTTTAATGCTTACATTAAAGGAATAAATGCAGAAAAACAACTGTATTCTTAAAAATCAGAGGTGACTAAAAGAATACTCCCCTAATTGAAGCAAAAAGTAAATATAAATTAATGAAATAGAAAATAAAAGTAAATCAGAGAGGAAACAATGAAGCTAAAAATAGATTATTTGAAAGGACTAAAAAAATTTAAAACTTGGCAAGATTAATCAAGGGAGAAGAAATCACAAAGCACTGTCTTGAATGAAAAAGGGGATGTTACTACAGATGTTTCACGAATAGTCATCTTTTTGCTAGTACAGTTGAAAGCTTATATCAGATAGACAAATGCCTAGAAAAACATAGCTCATATTAGCTCAAGAAGGAATAGACAATTGAATAGTCTTATAAAGGACAAATATTCTCACAAAGAAAAATATTTTTCTCATTTTTTTTAATGTTTATTTTTGAGAGAGAGAGAGAGAGAGAGACAGAGTGCAAGCAGGGGAGGGTCAGAGAGAGTGGGAGATACAGAATTTGAAGCAGGCTCCAGGCTCTAAGCTGTCAGCACAGAGCCTGACACAGAGCTCGAACTCACAAACTGCAAGATCATGACCTGAGCTGAAGTCGGACGCTCAACCAACTAAGCCGCCCAGGCACCCTGAAAAATATTTTTTAATTAAAAATTTTTTTTAATTTATTTATTTTGAGAGAGAGCAAGTGGGGGAGGGGTAGAGAGAGAGAATCCCAAGCAGGCTCCACACCGCCAGCACAGAGCCTGTTGTGGTGCTCAAACTCATGAACTGTGAGATCATGGCCTGAGCCAAAACCAAGAGTCTGACCCCCAGGCGCCCCAAGAGAAATGCTTTAATAAGAAACTTTATCTTTAATGGCATTGGCATTGCCAGTCAGTGGAAACAGTTCTTTCAATAATTGAGGTAGTTGGTTAATTAAGTGGCAAAAAATGAGTTGGGCCACTATCTCATATTATTTAGAGAAGTTAGTTGAACTGGATTATAGATATGAATCTATAGGTAAGGTAAATATATAGTTACGGTAAAACTAACACTTTCTAAAGATAATAGAGGAGAATGTTTTCATGATTTTGAATAAGATAAAAATGCATAAAACACAGAATGCAAAAGATTGACAAATATAACTTAACCAAAATTAATAATTTATTTCACCAATAGATACCACAGAGTGGGGATTAATATTTAGTACATATAAACATCTTCCACACAGTAAAATAAAAATAATAACTTAATAGAAAACTGGGTAAAGGAGTTGAATGTGTACTTCATAAAAAAATAAACTCATTTGGCCAATAAACATAAGATAGTGAACCTCATTTGTAATCAGAGAAATGCAAAGTAAAACCACGGTGAAAAGGTTTCATGCCTCCTAGATTTTCAAAAATTCAAGGCCAAATGGTATTGCGGTTCACATGAGTATGGAGCAACTGGAACACTTAGGCAGTTCAGGTGGTAACGTAAGTGGTACACCCAGCAGGAAAAAAGTGGCATTGTTAAATAAAGTTGAAGATGCCCATACACTGTGATTCATATCTCTGTTCCTAAATATGTCTTAGAGAAACCTTTATACAGATGATCAAGTGATGTATATAGTTGTTAATATAGCACTGTTCGTAATAATAAAACAACACCAAAAACAACTCAAATATCTATCAGTAGTAGGATGAGTAGTAGTATATTCATTCAATGGAATGTTGGACAATTCTGAAAATGAATGAATTCCAGCAACTTGGGTCTGAGATCTCAGGAATATAACATTGGAAAAAATCATAGAAGAGTATACAACATTGTTCCATTAATATAAAATTCAAGAACATCAAAAATGAAATAATAGATTGTTTAAGAATACAAATATAGTACAGCTCTAAAGGAAATTATAAATATAAAATTTAGGGATGAGTGAATAACATGAGTTTGGGGAGGAACACAGAATACATACAAGAGGTAAGAGTAATGATAATAATATTTACTGATAATAATTGAAAATAGTAACTGGAAAATAAAAGGTGAATAATTTGGGGGAGAATGCGGTATTTGCTGTATGTTTCCTAAAGACCTATATTTAACCTCTGTGAATTCTCAAATGTAGTCAGTTTCGGGGCTGTTTTTTAATACTACTTTTGTATTTAATAGAGCATAATAATTTCTATCCCTGGTTGTGAGATACTACATGATGTATTAGTTTGTTTCAAGGCGTATAGACAATTTTAATTTTTTTACATTTTTCTAAGCACTAAATGTATATGGTTTTGTGCCTTCATAGATTTCCTATTTATTGGCCACATTTTAAGAAGTTTGAGAAGAGTATTGCCTTACCTTATATTTTTTCTAACTTAAAACATATATGATACCTTTTATTCTTACAATGCATTTGTGGGCATAACATTTTGTTTCAGGATATTACCATTTTGTTTTATTTATCAAACAATAGTGTTTCTATGTCAGTCGCTATTCAAAGCACTTTAAAAATATTAACTCATTTAATCTGCATGAAAACCCTATGAGGAAAATACTGTTTCCTTATAGTATTGGTGTGGAAACTAAGGCACAGAGAGACCTGGTTGTCTCAGGTCACAAAGGGAGCTTGTATTCAAATGTAGGCATCCTGGCTCCATACTGTGCATTTAACTTCTAAGCCGTAAAAGACAATATGAAGTAGATCTCTAAGGGGAATATGCCATCTTTTTTAATATTCTTTAATAAATAGGATACTGTTTTTAAAGGTTGCTAGTATATTGTCATACAATGATGAAATGATTATGTAATTCCCTTTCTTTTATGCAAGAATGTAAAAAATAATATCCGCAATTGATATATTTTTCAACACTGTTTTAATTTTTACTCTTAAATGAAACTTATGTCCATATATTCATGGGATGAGAAAAGTATATAGGTAAGAGTACCTGTTAGTCTAATTGCAGATATGACCATATACATAAATGATGATAGTGATCTCTCTTTCTTATTCTTAAGGTAAGTTCATGGAGTCATAATTTAAAATCAGAAAGTTTAGGGATGCCCGGGTGGCTGAGTCGATTAAGTGTCAGACTTCGGCTCAGGTCGTGATCTCATAGTTCATGGGGTCGAGCCCCGTGTCAAATTCTGTGCTGACAGCTTAGAACCTGGAGCCTGTTTCAGATTGTGTCCCCGCCTCTCTCTGCCCCTCCCTTGCTTGTGCTCTGTCTCTTTCTCTCTCTCTCTCAAAAATAAACATTAATTTAAAAAAAAAATCAGAAAGTTTAACAGGAGCATGTATTCATTTAGGAAAGCAACGTTCAAGGATGTTGACATAATACTTTTGGAAAATTCCTATAGTAAAATAGACTGCGGGTAGAGAAAATTAGACAATTGTGATTTATGAAGAAGCCCCAGGGGTAAAGAGAGAAGAATCAGACAAATCCTTTAGAGCTATGGCTCTTTACCATTGAGGGTCAGACTTTTTTGAGAATGTGATGTTAGCTTACAGAAATTTCTATATAAATTCAAGGTTTTGTAACTACATGGAAGTCTTTCCATGGGTCAACTCCTATTCCTACTTGGAGCCTTTACTTTAGAGGTTCTTAAGAGAACTCACTCTATATAGCTATATGCTCATGATACATATTGTCTCTAAAAATTTCAGCTTTTTGTGTGTGGCTTTTTGTCAGCTACTTCAGATAGCCTAACTTTCAGTGATGCATGGTTTTATCAGTCAAAACACATGACTGTTACTGATTTTTCCTTTAGAGCTGCAACTCTGTATAATGGCCTAAGTACACTTTCAGAGATTCTTCAAAGAGACAGTATTTCCTACTTAATTTACTTTAGTGGCCTGTTTTTATTTTGTAAGATTAAGCATATATGTAGCATATTTAAAGCAGTTATTTACATTTAAATAAAGAAAGCTCTTGCAGTTGAAGAAAGATACTTATTTTTTAAGAACACATATGAATCTACACCAGTTTATAGCTCTTTAGGTAATTTGAGATGCTCACAAAGAATTCTGGGTAATTATAACAATGTTCCATCCACATCTGGTATTTGTTTTGCCCACTTCTCAACCAGGAAGGCTATGTCATATAATATATCATATTTTAAATTATTTTATATTAATCCATCTCAACATAGGGAGTATATTATACCCTATTGCTTCATGAAATAGCCTTCAAGATTTTGGGCAATACCTTCATGAAATGTTTCTCAGAAAGTGAGCAGTATTTCTTGATTATATCTTTTTATTTATTTGTGTGTGTTAATTTAAGGACTAGAGGAATTTGTATTAATTGTTTTTCCTTTAAAATTGGGTCAAATGAGTCCTCTAGTATGGTCACATTATCTAATCTGTGGCTGCAAGTCTCCATGTTGTCACTCCCTTTCTCTACCAAGTACATCCTGCCTTTGGCACACGATACCTTTCCGATATCAGAATACTTAGGAATACATTTTATAAGTTATTAACTTACTCTTTCAGTACACACTTGAACCATTTGGAGGATAAACTATAGCAATTTAAAAAGTCTAGTTTTTGTTGGATGGAGCAGTAGCTAATCTTTGAGACCCAGTGATAACATTTTAGTAATAGCACTTAACAATCAGAAAAGATAAGTAAATCACCTAACTTTTCATTTTCAGTTTTGTATAATTTTACATTTGGTACTTGATGACTTATTCTTGGCATGCGATAAGCTAGTATAACGTAACAAACATTTAATGATGGCCTACTGTGCTGTAGTCACTGTGCTAATTTCTAGGGATACAGCGTTGGATAAAACCGGGGTTCTGCACTTACAGAGCTCAGATATGGATGGAATCACAAAAACAGATACTGTAGTACAGTACAGTCACTGTAATGTAGAGAAGTGGGAAGAATGATCAAAGAAAGCATTAAGGGAAGAGATCATGTCTGAACTACATGTTAAAGGATCAGAGAAAGAGACAGAGAGGGAAAAACAGAGGTGAGGGAAATGCGAATGGGAGCAGAGGACCAACTAGGGGAGGACAAGAGCAAAGGCACATTGGTAAGAAACATCATGACGTATTCTGGAAGTATAAGCATATGTGTGTTGTAGGAGTATAGATAAGGGACAGAGAACAATGCGGGGCGGGGGGGGGGGCACCTGGGTGGCTCAGTGTTGAACGGTTGAGCGTCCAACTTCGGCTCAGGTCATGATCTCACGGTTCTTGGGTTCGAGCCCCATATTGGGCTCTGTGCTGACAGCTCAAAGCCCAGAGCCTGCTTTGGATTCTGTGTGTGTGTCTCTCTCTGCCCCCCCCCCCCACGTTCTCTCTCTCCTTCAAAAATAAGTAAACATTAAAAAAAGAATGATTGAGGGGCACCTGGGTGGCTCAGTCGGTTAAGCATCCGACTTCAGCTCAGGTCACGATCTCATGGTCCATGGGTTCAAGCCCCGCGTCAGGCTCTGGGCTGATGGCTCAGAGCCTGGAGCCTGCTTCCAATTCTGTGTCTCCCTCTCTCTCTGCCCCTCCCCCATTCATGCTCTGTCTCTCTCTGTCTCAAAAATAAATAAATAAATAAATAAGTTAAAAAAAAAGTTAAAAAAGAATGATGGAGAGGTATGGAACCAGATTATGGAGGGATTTTTATGCCATGTTTAGGATCTTGAATTTCTGTCTCTTTCTAGGCTTTGGGAAGCCATTGAAGACTTTTAAGCAGGGACCTGATTTGGTTGTAGTTAGGTTTAATAGAATACTCTGGTAGCTGTTGTGAATGATAAAGTTAAGGGGAAAAGATTGGAGGCAGGGAAGGCATTTATGAAATAGTTGGCTAAACAAGAGCTGATGGGGGCTTAAAGTGGGCTGTGTTGATAGAAATGGAGAAAAGGGAACAGATTTCGGACTCCTTACATTTGTTGTTGGTAAATTGTAAATTCATTAGAACTTGGTACTTAGAAATGGCCAATGGGGGAGAAGTAGACAAGTTTAAGTCCAGAGTTCCTAGCTGGGGCAAGTGCATGGATAATAATGATACCAAACAAAGAGAAAATACATGAGTAAGAATCAATTTAGAAGGTAAGGAGATTAGTGTAGGGTATTTTGAGATGGTAGTAAAATATCTAGTGTGGGAGGTCTAACAAGGCAATTGACCTTTTGAATCTGATGCTGTGGGATGTGACTGGGGACTCTGGGATAGAAACCATGGGACCATATATAGGAGAGTAAATGGGCTGAGAAGAAAATAAAAGAAGGCAAAAGACAAGATCTTGGGGAGCATAAAGGTTTCAGAGTCAATCAGAGAGAAAGAAGCCCTACAAAGGAAAGAAGGAGCTAACCAAAAACAGATGAAAGAATCATTGAGCCAGCTTGTGGATCTCAGCCAGCTGAGACTAGAAACTACACACTTTTAACGGAACAACTCAATATAGATGTGATTTGCTTAGATGCCTTCTATAGCCTAAGTAAGTGATGGAGATCAGAATGTAGTATTAGTCTAAGACTGAGATTTTACCAGGCTGGTACAGTGAAAAGTTATGAGTTTAGGGAAATTAAGGTGTTGAATTTAGAGCAGTTTAGATGATAAACTATGACAAATGTTGCATATTACGTGCTATGCATTATTCTTTATAAATATTTACTCATTTAATCCTCGCAACCAGCCTGGTAAAACCTCAGTCCTAGAATGTAAGTTCCATGAAGCCAGGAGGTTTATTTTATAGTCTGTCTGTATTCTCAGTGCCTGTAATACAGAATGGGCTCAAATGCTTGCTGAATAAGCATAAAGAACATTATTATACAGATATGGAAACTGAGTAAGGAGAGGTTAATTAATTAATGCTATTTAGTGGCAGAGGTAGTAGGGAAGGACATGAGTCTAGGAGAGGGAGCTGGTCAAAAACCTGAGGGATTCTAGGACTGAAGCACTCTATGGGGTATAGTAGAAATGAAGGCAGGGAGATATAGAAGAGGAAGTCTTGTCAGAGAGTTCCATGTTGGCGTTTACAGTTTGTTGAGTTGGAGATTGTTCTGGGTGACGACAAAGGGTCAGGTCTTAGGAATAGAGTTGAGTAGAAGATGTTCATTGTTGAAGTTCTGTGGGTGTATTTGTAGATGTTGAAAGATTCTAAGGATACAATAGAGTTTGGGTAGAAAGGAAGATTATGATACACAGTCTTTAATAAATAAAGAGGTGTTACATGGAGATGTGTAGATGAGGAACAATAGTGGAATAGATGAATGTCATTTGGATAATCTTATTGGAAAACTTTGAAAGTACTCAGAATATAAATACAAATGTTTAAAATTTTGCCTGGTATTGCAGCCACACTTAAGATTGAATTCTCTGTGTTACATTTGTCCTCTACAAAAAAATCTTCCACGCTTTTCTTAATAGAGTAGTAGAGCTAAATTTTTTAATTCATAGCAGCACGGCTTCACCGCTTTTTGTTTGGTAGCTGTTGAGTACACATCCCAAAGATGATAAAAACAAAATTCACTTGCTCTTCTAAATCTTCTGCACTGCCCAGTGCATTGTCATTTGTTCCCAGTTCTCTTGCTGACCCTTTTACCCTCCCCTGCCCCCAAGTCTCTTTTTGAATGCTTTTGTTTCTCTTCAGAGCTTTCTTTCTACATTACATTGTGGCAGAGAAAAAAGTAAAATTTATTTTAGCACTAAATTATGGTTAACATTTTAAGTTGAACATTTTCAGAATGTTTGAATCAATGTTTGAACAATCAATTCTGTTTCATTTTAAAAAGATTATTCAATCTCCTATTTTATTTACTTTAAAAGGCTCTAATTTTTTTTCATATATTCTGATAGCATTGTAATTTCTGTCCTTGAGTATTTTCCTTCAGAAAAACATAAAAACCCAGTATATAAGAGTGTGTTAAACCAAAAATTTAATTACTTATATTAAAGCATAGACTTGGAATTAAAGAATTTTTCATTTTGCCATTGTATAGTTGTACCTGCTGATCTTTTTGTGGGTATATGTATGTGTCTTTCCCACAAATAAGTATCACCCTCTGAAGAGCTGTTAGGAAATTCACAGTTAATCAAATATCTTATAGTATGTTTGTACAATGAAGAGGTTGGAAGAGATGATTTCCAAGGTGCCTTTTAGAGCGGATATACTATGTTTTGTGGTTCTCCATGCTTTGCCCACTTCAGATCTTAGTAAGCAGCCACCGAAATACTGCTACATGACCTTTGACACAGAACCCATGAATGCATCAAGTATGATTTCACTTTCACCTCCTTCTTTGTAAACCTAAATGCTTGTCAAATCAGATGTGTGTTTAGATCTTTTTTGTTGAATGTGTCTTGAGGAGGAGAACAAAGCTTGGGGTCAACCTGGCATAATCCCGTTTATCTTTTTCTGTTATAGAGATTTGTTGGGGGCTGGGGTGACAGTCCTTTCTGAGAAGGTGCGAATGGAGGTGGACTTGCCGTCTGCTTCATACTTTCCCTGCAGCCTCACTGGGCCCTATTGATTTCCGTACATTAATAAAAGCAGATTAGGTGGGTTCCTGGTTGGTACTTCTGGTTCCCATTTGATCCAAGTACCCTGTTATAGGCACATTAACTGACAAATTAAATCAAGGCACTGTATTTGGAAATATCTCACTTTTCCGTTATCAGTAAATAAGAGTAGATTGTCTCATAGTAGTTAATATCATACGAGGTTTTTCATGTGTTCAAGTATGTGTATAGTATGTATTAATTATGCTTTTCTGTATAAATTTTGTCAACTCTAAAATAGAAAATGTGTACTTAAATATACTTAAGTAAATATTTAGTATTAAGTTAGTATTTCAGTTTTACAGTAATGAAAATTGAAAATTTGCAGATCTTATTCTTTTTAACTTTCTCAGGTTCTGATAATCTGTTTGAAAATTAAGAAAATGCTTAAGTTCACATGACTTTTAGTAGCAGAAGCTACTAAATCTTACTGGTTATAATTGATTAGGAGCCGTGAACAGTCATTAATTGTTAAAATATGAGAAGGTTGTAGGGAATCATATGACAAAAGAACCAGTTACCTTTACAGTTTGTTCTCTGTACCTCAGGCACTTTGTTTCAGAAGAAAAGCTCCATTCAGCGCCTGGCGTGAAAAGACCCTTACCGCCTTTTAGATGAGGATTGTAGGAAATTTCTTGCTAACTTGGACATTTAGGCTTTTTCAGGGTTATTTGGAAAATACTGAGCTGGAGTTATGGAATGGTTGAAAACTTAACTAATTTTTTTTTTGGTTGTTTTACTGAATCAGTGCTTAGTGATTATATGGTCTTTTAACAGATTTAATAAAGAAATATAGAAACTTAAATTAATGAAAAGTATTACAGGAGGTGATGTCCAATAATTTTAATATTGTAGAACATAGAAAATCAAAGTATTTAAAGATCTGTCTAGACTTTACTCGAAGATAGAAGATTTTTCTACCAAAAGAAAGTGTTTGGATTTTAATAATTTGGTGGGGGGAGAAGTGAGTTGTGGAGGTGGTTAAGCCAAGATTAACCAGTAACATGTTAAATATACAAATCCACAAGCATTTCACTAAACGATTTAGGCATTTTTGTTGACTGGTCTTTTCATTTACAGGGCTTTGAAGTCACTCCATTTATCTATAAATTCATTTAGCTGAAGATTAAAGCAGACATTGTGATATATGAAAACAGTTTTGGAGGTTTGTATTATATAATGTAATAAGTTCCATTAAGGCTGTTTAAAATAGAAACATTAATTTTACCCTTGAGAATTGTTTCAGTTACAGTAAAGTAGACTGATAACCTAAAATTAATTTTTTCTCAGAGTTTGTCACATTCTTTAGCTAATATGGTGAATATAGACCCAGTGTGCTATAGGTTGTCCAGCTATACAAAACTACTTTCCAGAAGCTTTGATGTTTCCCAAAAATGTATAAAGACAAAACAAAACAAAATCTTAACACCTTATATGGGAGAGAAACCCTATTACAGGTAATGGTATTTATCTTGACTAAGCAGAAGACCTTAGTGACTAGTAGCCTACAAGGAGAGTGATCAAAGGTTTTTAGCAGAGACAACCTTATTCATTTATAGGAATCATCATGTTACCAGGGAAATCAACTTCTCTAGATCTTCAGGAGGTTTTTGAAAATGCTGGGAAAGCCCAGAAAACTTTTCTGTGCAGGCTGTCGCAGAAAGGTGAGAATGTTTTCTTTTACTCCAAGTGCCTTACCACTTTTGAAAAGGATTTGAAAAAGACTGAGAGAAATGAAATACAGATTTTTAAATTGGAAAGGGAGTTAAAGAAACCCATTTGGTCTGGTCATTTTATAGAAGGAACTGAGAAGCTCAGAAAGTTACGTGATTTGGTGTAGTTCACAGAGCTAGTTAGAGGTGGAAGGTACAATTTCCTTACTGGGTTTAGTTGTTTAAAAGTGGGAACAGTCATTGTTAAAATGTGAGGAGGTTACAGGGGACTATATGACAGAACTACTAGTTAACTTTACAGTTTGTTCACTCTACCTCAGCCACTTTATTTCAGAAGAAACACTGTTCAGTGACTTGTGTGAGAGACTCTGACCTTCCTACAAATAGGAATTATGGGAAATTTCTTGCCAACGTGGGTGTTTCAGCTACTTCAGGTTATTTTTAGGAACCAGACAATTTTTCAGAATCCTAGTTAGGGAGACTAAATGGCAAGAGAGTATAAGAGGGTTGTTGATATATGGAAACCTTAGACCCAAAATAAAGATAGAATGATGTGAGTTTCTTACTTAAAATGTGACTGAAACAGTGCCTTTTAAGATGTTTTAGCATTTGTCCTTAATAATCTATCTTAAATTAAATGGGTTTGAGGATAACTATTTCTTTTGGCAAAAAGTAAACATATAAGTGGAACTTCCACATATCCATTTTCCTTTTTCTCTTTTTGAGATAGATAAGGCATTTGAATGTTTTTATCTAATATGTCTTGATAAATCAAGAACAGAGCACTTACTGAGGAAAGTAGTGAAACAGTAACTAAAACAGAACAAAATCTTGTTAGAAAAAAAATAAACATTTTTTACTGTCTCTTTAGCTGATTATAAAAAGAAGCTTTTACAAGCTTAATAACTTTTGTCAACATTCACATAAGTCCCATTTGTGTCCTGTTTCTGCCACATGTCATGCATGTTCAGTAATGTCAATTGTCAGGTCTTCTTTCACTATAGGTTACAGAATAAATAAGTGTGTTATCAGACTTTTGAGTCTTAAATAATATTAATATCCTTTGCACTTTTTTTTCTGCACTGTCTGGTTGATGATAGATGCACAGAATGGTTTTCTGTCCTCAGACTCTGCGTCTTCTAGTTCAGCCCCAAACTTGGGGTTAAGATTAGGCAAGATTTACACATTTTTAAGAGTGAGATGTTTGAAAGGCTTCTATTGAAGATCACTGGAAGCTTTGATAAAGGATATTTAGTGGTTAATAGAGGACTTTAAAAATACTACTCAAATCACTTGGAAGATAATCATTCCAATTCTCCTAAGTAAAATGAAGTTCAGCTTTAAGGACGGTCTTGAGGTTTTATTTAGGTTCTAGGAAATTTATTTTCAGTCTAGAGTGATTATCAGTGCAGGTTTTTGTTCCCTATAAAGTTCTGGAGAAAGAAAATGAATTGTGCAATGCCAATTAGAAAAACAAGGCAGCTGGGGGTGTCTGGGTGGCTCAGTCGGTTAAGCATCCGACTTCGGCTCAGGTCATGATCTCCTGGTTCATGAGTTCGAGCCCCACATCGGGCTCTGTGCCGACAACTCAGAGCTTGGAGCCTGCTTCAGAATCTGTGACTCCCCCTTCTCTCTGTCCCCTCCCCAGCTCATGCTCTGTCTCTGTCTCTCAAAAAATAAATAAACGTTAAAAATTTTTTTTTAAAAATAAGGCAGCTGTATCTATTGGAGATCATTTTCTCTCCCTTATAATCTCTTCTTTTAAATAAAATTCCTCTCTTATTTTTGTCAGTCTTAATGTAATATAATGAATGTCACTCAATGAAGAACTAAGGATTTGAGAACATTTGTTTTGCGTACATTCATAAGTTTTTTAAGTTGTCTCCCTCTGCATATACACAGCACCACTTAACATAAGAAAGTTCCTTTTATAACACTACTGTAAAATTTTAATAAACATTTCCAGTTGCTCCATTATAGTTCTTTTAGTAGATATACCACCTCCTCTTATTATTGGCTACATATGTTCTTAAATGTTTTTCTGATTATAAATACCCAACAAGAATATTTGTATATAAAGCTTATCTGACAGTTTATCCCAAGATAGAATCCCAGGAGTGGAATTATTGGGCAAACCCTGTTAAGCCTCACAGTACATATTGCTAAAGTGCTTTCCAAAAGGCCTTACACATTTTATACTCTTCAGTATGAATTCCAGGATCCTTTTGGGAGGCTGGTGAAGACATGGAGCAGAGAGCACCAGATGGTGTCTGAAAACACGGTTTCTAATCTGTGCTGTGCCACAAACTAATTATGGGTATCTGGATTAATAACAGCACTTGTGTGGACCTCAGTTTCCTCACCAGAAATCTAGATGGATTTTAAGTACTCTCCCAGCTCTGATTCTCATTGGTGGGGGGGGGGGGGGGGGAGGGGAAGGGGGCTTAAACAAGGATCAGTGCTTCTGTCTTACCAGATGATTTGTCTGAAAGGAAAGCAGAAGCAGGGAGAATCAGAGGCACCTGGACCACGGAGGGAGCTAGACCAAATGGACAAGATATTAGGCTTACTATTTGGGTATTTTATCTGAAAATACTAGTCCAGTCAAATTATAGACACTTCTGTTGAGACATAGCAATTTTCAGACAACTTTAAATAGAGAATGAAAGTATAAGGATTTGTGTGTAACTTTTCAAAAGAAGTTGCATTCTGTGTGGGGGTTACAGGTTACAAGTGCCTCAGTCAAAGCCAAAAAGAGAGAGCAATGAAGATTCAGACATTCACACAAAAGGCAAAGTGTTTTCGTATTTCTAGAGTAAATTATTTTGTGATGAGAAAGGGGGCAAAAATTCTGCATCATCTCAAATATGTAAAGAGAAGGTGATGGGCATATATTAAACCTGATTATTTCTCTTTTCAGGAAACAAGTACCTTATCTCTGCCTTTATTCAAAGGCTTAATCTCTATTAATAATTTAGGCAACCAAACATCATTAATGGTTGTGAGGGAAATATGACTCTAACTCGGCTATGCTTATCAAGAACCAGACGACCTTCTAGAGATTTCTGTAAAACATCGCGATGACATTATCACCAGTGGAGAAAGGTTTTCTTGAGCCAGTTTAAGATACTTAATTATTAAGCAGACACAAATAGTAGTAGTAGTAAAAAGGTTGATAAATGAGCATTTTTGCAATTGGGTTTCTAAATTAAGAGTAACAAAAAAATAGGAACGCCTGTGTGACTCAGCCTGTTAAGCATCTGACTTCGGCTCAGGTCATGATCGTGGTTCTTGAGTTTGAGCCCCTCATCAGGCTCTGTGCTGACAACTCAGGGCCTGGAGCCTGCTTCAGATTCTGTGTCTCCCTCTCTCTCTGCCCCTCCCCCGCTCATGCTCTGTCTCTCTCAAAGATAAATAATTTTTAAAAAATAACAAAAAAATAGTTTGTTAATTCCTAATATCCTCTGATGAAAGTTATTAGCTGATTGTTTTGGTCTTTTAAAAATTGACACTTCTTGTCTGATTTATAAAACTTATAAGTTAGAACTATAAATTACTCTGTAAAAATATAATTTACAAAGTTAAAAATGTTTGCAAGTAGAAAAAAAATCAAGCTTGGTAAGTAGTGATAGTTTTTAAACTTTATTACTCTTTGAGTTCACTTATTTAGAGTTCCCTGATAGATTGTTAGAGTTGGAAATAGTGAGTTCATTGCTTGACTGAATAAATAATTCATATGGCACAAAAGCGGCTTTTTCTTCCTCCCCAGTCCCTTTCTCCTCCATTATATTCACTTTCTCTCTTTTAAAAGGATCCTTTACAGCCAAAGAGTAACTTTGTGTGAATGTGCAAGGGCTTGGGCATTGCTGCAACCTTAATGTTCACTGAATATCTGAGGTCAACCTAAGAAAACGAATAAATCTGTTTTAAATGTGTATTCTCCAGTAGCAACTGAAAAGATATGTAGTAGTTATAAATCATTAGACCTTACCCTAATGGTAAAGTTGCCTTGGGAGTTCCTTTTAGCAAAATACATTTTTCCTTTTGGATATAGTATTTTCCATAGTGTCTGCCTGAAAATAAAATTGAGTTTTAAAATTGAGTAAATCATTGAATTTCTTCCAGTTTTTCAGAAATCTTTTTAAGTAGATGAAATGACAAAGTTAGTTTGGTAAAACATGAGAGTTGTTTTTATTCTTTATGTGATATTTTAGAATTCTTTATTTTGTAAGAATTATAAGATTATATTAAATATGTGAAATTCCATTTTTCTACCTTTTATTATAGCAGCAAAGTAGGAATTATGCCAGGTTATTTTCTCTCTGCTGTTTAAATCATAAGAGACTCCGTTTTATTGGATCACAGCAATTGTCTATCTAAGTAATCTCCTTATCAATGACACCACTGGAGATGATGGTTATCTTTCATAAATCAACTATATTCTTAGTTTTTGTAATAAATTAGCATCTGCTATCCCTAAGAGTATCTAAAAGAATTTTTTTTAATTTGTGTGCACTCAGCATATTTCATGGTATAACAGTACTTTCGTATAATAGATGTTTAATGTAAGACAGTAGACTGTAATCCAGACTCTGCCAACTGGAAATATTTATGAATATTTGCTATTTTGCTCCTTCTGTGGTGTGTTGCTATTTTAATTCTTCTTTGAAGAATTTTCTGAATAAGATAGAATGTTTAGTATGATTCAGTGCTGTGTATTTTATTGTATACTATTCATATGATGGTAGTCTATAATACATAGGCTAAGAAATTTAATCTGGATTATCTATTTTGATCTAACCAAACTCTGCCTTGTTACCTATTTGTCTTTCTTTTTTGAACTTAAAGTGATGCCTTCTTATTTTCTTATTTTAAGACTTAGTGATTTGTCAGTATTAACTTTATCCATAAAAAGTCCTTGTCATTTTATGACACATTGTGATTTTAAGCACTGAACCCTACTGGTTTTTTTATTTACACTAAGTGTAACCTTTTTTTTTTTTTAAGTTTATTTATTTTGAGAGAGCGAGAAAGTGGGCATGGGAGGGGCAGAGAGAGAGAGAGGGAGGGAGAGAGAGAATCCCAAGAAGGCTCTGCACTCTCTGTGTGGAGCCCAGTGTGGGGCTCGAACTCACAAACCCTGAGATCATGACCTGAGCTGAAATCAAGAGTCAGACACTTAACTGACTGAGCCGCCTGGGTGCCCAAACCCTTAGTAATTCTTAAAGCTTAGGCTTTATTATGTTTTTTCACAATTCTATTTCAGTCACAGAAACCACGTATATTCTGGTTTTTATTGGCCATTTAAGTGCTGACACTGGTATCGTTGAAATACATTTCTAAGGGAAATAGTGTTTTACTTATCAGGTGCTTCATAACAAACCACTCTAAGGTTTAGTGGCTTAAACAACAGTAATTTACTATTTCTCATCATTTTAAGGGTTGACTGGGTGAATCTTCTGCCTTGTGTGGCTTTCCTTGTAGTGCTAGGAAGGCAGGGCAGACTCAAACGGCCTGCTCACATGACTGGCAATGGATGCAGGTTGCTGGCCCCTGGCCCTTAGTTCTCGGTAAGGGTGCCTCTCT
Source organism: Panthera onca (assembly GCF_046562875.1). Lineage (NCBI taxonomy): Eukaryota > Metazoa > Chordata > Mammalia > Carnivora > Felidae > Panthera > Panthera onca. Next base: position 28,212,138 of record NC_138345.1, read on the forward strand.
GTGATGTTAATTGGGCTCCCTCACATCAGGATAGCCAGATTCCAAGAAAAAATGTTCCAAAAGGCAAAGGCAGAAGCTGTAGCTCTTTGAAGGCCCAGATTCATGAGTGACCCAGAATCACTGTGCCCATTCTGTTGGTCAAAGCAGATCACAAGACCAGCCCATATCAAGAGGAGGGCAAATTGGTTTTATTTCTTGGCACAGGAAATCACACTATAAAAGAGAAAATGGGATGGGACATACTGTTGTAGCAAACTTTGGAAACTCCAACTGTATTGGATATTTTTCTGAATTTAGCTGTTGGCCATTACCACGTTTCACAAACTGGTATATTCAAGCACATGAGGATTTGTATGCTGACTTTATAATAGAGTCACTTAACGGCTATTATTTACTGTTTTCTCAACTCACATAGTAATGTTAACATCACAGGAAAATTTACCAGTTAAATGAGATGATTTGGAAGTACACAGCATAGCGCTGGAAATTCAGTTACTCTTACCACACCTTTCCCCATGACCTTCATGTTTAAATAATGTATATATTTGTGATGATAGTACTTAAAGTATAATTTTAGTGATGAGTCATAATTTATCTAAAGTCTTATCAGCCTTATCAAGGTTTATTGATGGTTCCACTTTGAGTAAAGTTTATAACAGCCACATAATTTATAGGTCTTCTAATCTAAGCATCTGTTTCATGCAAAATTCTTTATAAACTGTTCTATATGGGCTGTTTACAATGTAATGAACTGCTGATCGGTAGAAATGTTTAAAGAAGTTTGCTGTTCTTATTTGCCATAGCTCTACATTCTATTCTACCTTATATTATGCAGGGAAGTCTTGTGACTTTTCCTAAGTGGTCTTTCTGGGTCATCTTCCAGAATTTATTTACAATCTAATATATAAGTCCTTTGCCATAGGGACTAACAAACTGAATCAGAGAAAGAAGTCTGAAGAGATATATAATTTTCCAGTGGTCCTTTATAAGGAGGGCGTAGAGTTACTATACTTCCTTTGCTTAAGGATCATGGTACTGATAGGCAAAAATTTGATTCTGTTTGAGTTACGTATTGTTTGTTTTAGTCTCAGTAGTCACCAGTACCACCAACCTGTCGTATTGTCAGTACATGGTTTTGGTCACCAGGTAAGCAAGTCCTAGAAAACCGGTACTACTTGTATAAAATAAGTGAAAGCCGGTGTCCTATTTCACGCTTGAAGATCACATTGAAGAGGATATTGATTTGGCTTTAAACAATATCTGGAAAGACACAAATAAAATATCACATTAAATATAACAGACAATTGAAAGAATGGAGAAAGACATAAGGAAGAATTTTAATGATTACATATTAGAACAGGGTTCCCAGGGGAATATTTTAAATAATTAGACATATGACAGTGTTCTGGGTTATGTGGGACATGCTAAAAGTGAGAACAGAGTGAAAGAAGTGGAGTCTGTTTCGGCCAGTCTGTCTACTAAAAGGGGAATATTTCATTTCCTCTAAAAAATTAATGACATTAGAATCTTGTTTCATCTTATTTTTATGCATAGATTTTATAGGTAATTTTTGGGAGAAGCTTTTATTAAGTTTTATGTAAAGCATTATTTTTTTGTACACAGCACACAATGGGCACCTATTTGTATGGCACATAATTTGCAGAACATATTCATGCATATTACTATATTTTATTCAAATAAATCAGCAATTGTAAGAGACATCCTTTGATTTAATAACATTTTCCTCTCTTTTTGGAAAAAATGAGATACTTTTCTTGTGGGAGGAAGGAACATTCTATCTGAGGATTATTCTGTATTACTTTTAGCCACAAGCATTGCAGCCACATGCTACTCTTGACCTCTAACACCTTTAGAATTGATAGCATACTTAAATTTATGGCTTGGTTTCCATTTCCTATTTAATTAAACTTGTAGCTTTTTTTTTTTACTAATTATATTACATATTATTAGAAGTTAAGTAATTTCTCTTGAAAGTCATCCAGAAGATCTTGATGTTAGGTTAAAACTCCACTGTATATGGTTCTATCTGCAGATAACAGAGGTGACAAAAGGTATATTCTTGGTCATGTCTAAGTTCTCACTTGGGTAGGCAGTGACAAGGTATTATAACGTGTAATGACTGGCAGGTTTTTCTGATATTTACTCTAAGACTCCTCTTGATTTGAAAAATATTAAGGTGAAAAAGTGTACTGGACTATTTCATTTTCTCCCCCTCCCAACAACTACATAAGGAAGACAGATCAGGTGTTCAATAGTGTTATTAAGGTATAGAATCCAAGTGTTTGAGACCTAAAGTCACACAGTAAGTAGTAGATACGGGACTAATAACCAGGTCTTCAAGACCTCCAGATAAGTGTATCATCTACTGTACTGTGCTGCCTTCTCAACAATAATTTAGTTATGGATTAACTTCAATTTTAAGAGATCCATTATTCAACAAATATTTATTAAATGCTAGTATTGTATGCCTGGAATTACATTAAATTATATTGCAAGACATTAAATAAAACAATTAAGATCTGTGTTCTCATGAAACCAAAAACTTTGGAAAAAACTGAAATTAAATAATTACAACTAAGATGAACAGAGAGAATTTACAGGGTGATACTAGAGTACGTAATAGGCAAACCTAACTGCCTGGCATGGTGAGGTAGTATTAATGGGCAAATCAGGCAAGGACAAGAGAAGTAACTTTTAGGCTTAGTTGGGAAGAACCAGCATGAGTCAGAGAGCATTGCAGGTAGCAGAAATAGTGTCTGCAAAAGCAAAAGAATGGAAAGGATTCCAGTATTATCTGAGCATTGAGAAGAAGGAGAAATAAAGATGGAGAGGAATGTAGGAAACAGATGATATGATCTTAGCCTGTATCCTAAAGGATATTGGGAAGCCTTGGAAAGGTTTTAAGTAGAGGTGTAACGTGATTAAATTTTCATTTGAAAAACATGAATCTGACTGCAGTGAATATAGAAGCCTATTGTTACAAGCTGTTTGTGTACATGAAGTTGGAGACGATGGATACAGCAGTTGAGTTGGAGAGAAGGTGATAGACTTGAAATTTTTGAGGTAGACAAAGCCTAGGGATTTGACAGAAATACAAACCCAGTATTATTGTTATTCCATGCATAGGATGTGTGCAAAATACTCTCCAAAATCCCTTCAATAACTTGTGCTTGAATGTTAGGAAGTAACTATATTATATAATTTAGAAAGCATTATTCCTTAAGTAATTTGTGAATTGAGCTAATTCCTATTGCTTTATTCCATTAAATAGCGTAGGGAGAATTTAGTTTCAAAAGAGAATTTGTCATTCTAATTTATATGGTAAAGCATATAAGTAATTTTATGTACACATGTAGTGCATGTTACCTTGTTCATACCACTCTTTAGTCAGTATCAGACTTGAAAGTTGACTGAATATTTAGGATTCTCCTATTATTGATTGATTGGTTGAAACTTAGAAATTTAAACCATTTTGTTTCAAGGAACATTCTATTAAGAAACACTTTTTTCTTTATTATTATAAGTTATTGCTGGATCATTGGTTCCAGAAACGGGCTCCTAGTTAAATTAGAAGACTCAAGAGGAGAAAATTTTGGAAGCCTGCTTCCCTGAATACCTTATGAACTGCTTTATTTTCTTGGCCAACAGTATCTTTTGTGTACTTAGGGGTGTTATTATCTGCTGTATTAGGAGCAGCAAGTCAAATAATAAGGACTTCTGACTGTGAAGAATTAGGCCATTTAGGGACATATATGGAGACTGGACTTGTAGAAAGTTTATGCTTATCTTAGTGGGGAGAGGGACAGCCAGTATTCTATTTTCACTTGATTGTGGCCATGTAAGAATTAATGCTGATTGTTGCCAAGTTTTTTAGTTTTTCAAAAGGATCCTAAAATACACATCTTTATGTGAATTAGTTGGTAACTAATTCAGCTGTTTTAAAAATACTCTGTGACTACTGTGCAAAATATGCCTGTGAAATATATTTGGCCCAAACATCTCTGTTTTATACCTTCTGCTTTATAGAGGTCTTCTATATGTAGGTAAAAGATCAAAATTATTTCTAGGCAAAGGAAATGTCAAAATTAGGAAGGAAAGAAAAAGAAGAAAAGAGGAAATGAGATATTATTTATAAGAAGTACAAAACTAATTATCTAGATGATATTTTTAGTTTAAACTAAGTTCAAAGAAAAATTCACTGTCCCCAAAATAATTTTATAAGTTTCAGAGCATATTTCTAGCAAATTCAATGCTCTGAATATGCATGACTGGGAACTCAGAGTGGGATGGGAGTGTATAGGGTACAGGGAACCAATCAAATGTAGATGAAAGTCTAATGGTTCTGTCTTAAACAGTTAGGAGTAAAGTACAGCAAAAACAAGAGACCTGTGATATCAGAGAAATCACACTATAGCAATCTGAGTAGATCAGGGACTCATTGCAGTACTGTATTAAAAGCATAATTTGACTTTTGTATTAATGATCAAGAAGAGGCTCGATTGTTTTTCACACTCTGATATTTTGAATACTGCCTTCCAATAACATATATAATATACAATTATTGTAGGCAATTAAGAAAATACAGAAAAATAATATATAACATTATTCTTTAAAAGCCAGGAATAGGTAAAAATAGGTTTTATAATTTTCTGAAAGTATTGAGAACTTGGCACCTATCGGTTTTCTAAAAGCTAATTCATTTCCAGATTCATCTGATTTTTGACTTAAAAGGATATTAACTCATAAGAAAGCACCAGAAGTGTGTTATTGCAGCAGACATACATTGTTAGGCCAGTGGCTCAGTGATTTCTTAAAGGATTCAGTTTGGCTTTCTGTTCTACTTTTTCTACACAGTATTGGTTTATCCCAGTGTTGTAGTTACAGAATGGCTACCAGTAGCAGTCAGGATTATATGTTTCTTTCAGATCCAAAGAAGATAACTTCACTTTCAAAGACATTATAGCTTTTTTTCTTTCTCTTAAGCAGTTACCCTTTACCTTCACCCCTGCTTGCTTCTCATTGACCTAAATTTGTCTAATTCTAAAACACCTAAACTAATCATTGGCAAGGGAGAAGGGACTTACCATAATAATGGATTAGACTAATTGTGGGCTAGACTGGAGGCTCAGGGTCTGTCCGCTTCCCCTGAGGTCCACGGGTCTACTGGGGGAGACTTGGATACTGAATCAAATCATGGATCATTAGGAAGGAAGCAGTGGATAAACACTCAGTACTGTCGCTACAGGTGCATTAAGGAGCATGTGCTGTCTGAACTCTTTGCTTACAGGAAGCACCAGCAGCTTTCCCTGTCACTCCCAGGAAGTATGAGGTGGTGTCTGGTGGGTCTGTTCTCTGTCTCCTGTTCCAGCACCCTTGTTAGCAGCACTTTGATAGCTACTGAGGAATTTTTTTCCAAAAATTTTCTCGACACTTAATAGACAACTCTGTAGAATGAACTGTGTGGGCCATGAATGGAACAAACTTAAGTTTATATAAATAGTTTCTTAAATAAGCTTTACTTTGAAAAGTGTACATTCTCCTTCTGCTCTTCAGAAGATTTTTGTACCATGATCTCGGTAATAGTTTCATCCTTATTATATGGTTATAAAGGTGAAATATAACTCATGGGATTACTTACAAAGCAAAAATACTTACAGTTTTAAAAATCTCTGTATAGAAAATGCTAATTGTATATTTTTAAGCACCCATCATTTGGACTAAAATATTTAATCAACTTAAACCATTTCTTTCAGTTTTCAGATTTTTAGATATTAGCCAAATATTGAGTATCTGGGTCACACTGTCATTACAAACAAATCTAGGCCAAAATGGTTTATGCTTCTCAGTTGCCAGCTTAGTTCCTCCGTTTCCCTTTCAACTAAACTTTACTTGTTTTTGCGGAGTACTGTGTTCTTTGTATGGAACTGATCCTCTTTTGTCTTTTTTCCCCCTAAATCAGGGTAACAGAGCACATAAATAACTATGCTTTTGGCTGCTATGTTTCAGAATTGTTCCTGTACAAAGGGTCACACGTGCTAAATTATGTACTGCAGTGATCATTACTGTGTGAAACCTTGCTTAAGATGCTAGAGAAACTGGGTTTTGTTACAGGAGCTATAACATTTCTTAAAGAGTCAGCCTGTACACCGTCTGGTATTGAGAGTATCAGAACTCCTAAAGACCCTATGATAATTTTAAATGTGAATTTGTTCCACTTGCCGTACTACATGGGGTAACATTTTTCTTCAAGTTAAAATGAGAAGTCTTCAGTGTAATGGTACAGAGAGAAGGGAAGAGAGAGGAAAAGTATATTGGAACAACAAATATTTCACCTGCATTTTTGAAGTAGTGAGGCTGTAAAAGTCTATTTTGAAAGGAGCATAGTTTATGGCAGTTTGTGTTAATACAGGGCCCGTAGTTTTCTGGTAATTAAGAACTTTATACTTTTTGGAATTTTTAATACTGTTTTTTCCTCCAAATTTATAATGCTTGATTTCACACTACTGTATCCTGTTTTGAAAATACAAAATGATAGCATGTATACTTCTTGAAGGTTTCTAGATAAAATAGTTTATCATCACTGGATATTCAATTAGTACATCTCCAGATAACAGATGCTTCCCTTCTTTGCTTGCTAAAATCTTTCATCTCAGCCATTCTTATTGTAAAGTGTCTTGGAAAGCCTTTATGTTTTAATGATTCTGAATTGTTGATGAATATTTGTTAATACAGTGTCTCCAGGGGCTACTGAGGTATGTCATAGGGCCATATGTCCTTAACAGCGAACAGTTCTCCATAGCTATTGTTCTTTTGCGTATTGTTAAATGGTGTTTCTATTTTTCAAAGCTTGATATTAATTCATATGGCTACTAGCATGCAGAGAAGGGTATTGTGAATAAAGTAAGAGAAAGAAGGTTCTTAATGGGCTTGAAGAGCACTTCAGTGAGGGAAGTACTTGGATTTTATGATGTTTTTTATTTCATTTGATGCCTTTCTCTCTGTCTCATGAACCTGCCCCTTTGTGCCCAACACCCCCCCCCCCTTTTTTTTTTCCAAAAAGCATGGTACTTGGCATGTGTTCCAGGTAGTTACTGTAAGAGAGATGGGCTTGGATTTTGAAGCTAGACAGACACTGAAGACGATTATAACTGGATCATTTAATAGCACCAGAATCTTAGGTTCACAGGTGGAAAATAGGCAATAGGCATGTTATACTTATATCTGAGGGTTGTGAGGATTAAAAATAATGGATCTTAAATCTAGTGTAGGAGATATCTTAACAAATGCTAGTTCCCTGTATGTTTTAAAATTAATGTCCCACTTATTTTGGAAATGACATTTGCCTACTTCATTCATTATGATACTATAATGATTAATGAGTCAATATCCCTAAAATACAGTAGCTTGTAATATCTCTTTAATCAGAAATAAATGATATAGGACAAGATTTTGTTGATTAATTTGGTTGATCATATGAATAAAATAAGGTGGAATATTTTTGAAGACTGAAATACAAATTCAGAGGCAAGAAAAATATTTTTTTAATAAAATGTAGGAGACATTTTTTTCAGCCAATAGGACGAATCATGTTGAAATATTTTGTTGATATCTCTCAAGAGCTGATACACTACTAGTGAGTGCTGTTTCTTTAATGCAGAGGTAGGTGTTATTCTAGAAACCATGTAGACGAGTTAAAAATCTCACAGAGTTCTCAAGACCATTTTGTAT